>NC_140123.1:114359106-114959106 GCF_964035555.1 Netta rufina
GCTGCCATTTTGTACATGCTATTTGACTCTAAAATGGGAGTTTCTTATGCTGTGATTCATGCTGAAGCAATATGGAAATCATTTTGGCCAAATTCATTACCTTGTGTTGTGGAAGCGTGAGCCAAACTTGCTCGAGTTGTAAAATCTGGGAAGGCCGAAAATGTAAACTGATGCTCTAAAGAAACACAGGTTAAACAGTATCCCATTTAGTTGGTAGAATGCTTAAAAACTAAAATTAAGAAATCATAGAACAACTCAGGTGAGTATAGAATGAAGAACTTGCAGCAAGCATTGAGAAAATACAGACTGTGACGGGGGCCTACTGTTGGGATTGCAGGTTAAACGCTCAGGACACATCCCATCTATTCAGCAGGTAATCAGTAAAAGTCAAGGTGATTAAAGCAGACCCTTTCACATGGGCCAGCTATTATTTAGTTGTGATTTTACACATAGGGCTCAGTTTAATGGCCATGGGGTGGATTATGCACATGCCAGTGGTAGTCCTCGGCCTAGCTGGGGCCTGTCCAGAAGCGGGTCTCACAACATGTCACAACTGTATAGGCCTGGGTGATCACACTCTCTTGTGGGTTTTCCTATCAATTACAGAAGATAGTTTAATGTGGTTATCCATATGCTTCCTCTTGACAAGCAGTGACACTTATCCCATATCATTAATGAATAAGGATGATATGCTGCTGTCAGGTCAAGATAAAAATGGGGATTTAAACTTCTTTTTTGTCACAAGCACCTCTCCATCATAACAAGAAAAAATTATTTATGGTTTTATAGAATTTCTATTCCATTTTATAAAAGGTATAAGAATAACATTTGGTATTCATCATGCCATTTTACATGCTGTTCTAATGTGACAGAGCTTTAGTAGGATTTGTGTTAGCTCTCTTCCCGGTTGACTTTGCAGCTCACAAATTCCCATCCAAGAGCATTACAGGTACTGCCAGTGTCAGGGCACGCTGACCTCTCACTGACATTCTTCTGGCTCTGTGTACATGGCATTTAAGAAAAGGTCAAGCAAAGATCATACATCTATTGACTGAGTAATAAGGAAAGCTTTTTTAATTTTTCCTTACCTGAGGTAGTCATGACAGCAGATGTAAGTGCTGAATTTCCAAGGTCTATAACAAATCAAAGCAAACACCTTTACTAAAGATGAAAAGGGTATTTATTCTGCTTTAGAAAAGAGGGTCATTCAAGGGCTCAAGAGTGAGAGAAAGTGCATCACACAATTTCCAAATAATCCTTCAATGCATACCTAGCCAAGTGGTCCAGCAAGAAACAAGAAGCACCAGAGGGAATTTTGCTGTGTAACCCCTAGGGAAAGCAAAGGTTTGGGGGCCAAAGGGTCTGGAACCACTACCACCTCTGATCTGCACCTCACTCAAAAAGCAGCAGTGAGTTACACGGTTTTAACCCGTGCAGACATATGTGCCTTATTAGCATGCAGGTTGAAATAACATATGTGATCTGCTGGTGGCACCTGCATAGCTCCTTTCATGAGGCATTTCAGAGACTGTAACCCTGGCAGGAAATATCATGAACACCTCCCTGAAAAGTGCTCACCAGGTTTTCAAAGAAGTGGACAGAGATAGGGATTTACTCCTTGCAATTGAAGGGCTTTTAACCATCTGGCCAAGCACAACAGAGACATGGTCCTGCCCAAGCATCATTTACATTCCAAGTAAGAGGAAGCTTATGTAGAAAAAACACACCGCTTTCCTTGCCATTTATCTACAGCATTTATCTGACACAAGCACATAACCCGCTGCTGAAACACAGCTGTCTCCTGTACACAGCAAAACAAGCTATCCAAGGATAGACATCTCCAAAGCACTTCAGATGATGTTCAGGGAGAACGATTTGTCTATCTGCGATAAGCTGACAATAAGACAAACTTGCAGGGGCAGAGCACAGATTTTCCAAATTTACACAAATTAAGACACATTCCATCAGTTTCTTAATTAGGCAAAAGTGTTGAGCATCTTGGCTGTGTACTTAAGCAGAATGTCGAACCATTAGTAGGGAAGTTATTTTTAATTACCAGCTCAGTGATGAAAGAACTATATTCAAATGCTAGCTGAAGCATCAGAAAGAACATTAAGCGCCCCTCAAGGCCAGAGTTTAATTATGTTTGGGTTTAACTATGATGGATTACATCACAAAAATATCTGTGCATTGTATTTGCTCTGAAGTCATAGCTGCAGAAAAGGATACCTTACTATTCACTCAGAAGCAAGTCTGCAAAACTGTTTCTCCAATAGCTTAATAGCTTTAAGAATTTATAGATGCACTCCTAACATAACCTAGGTTATTTTGTCTTCTAATTTATCCTACCTTCTGAAGCCATGTTGGTAAATGCTTGGGATGAGGCTTCATTAGATGTATTGTCTGTGAGGGAGAAAGGAAAAAACAAAACAAAACCCAAACCAAAACAAACAAACAAACAAACCAAACCAAAACAAAACAAACAAACAAAAAAAAAAAAACACAGAAAGATGAAAGCAGTTCCTAAAAAAAGTTAGGCTTTTGTTAGAAAGGTTGAAAATGTAGTCTGGAGTTTGTGCCATTAGTATGGCACCTTCACAGAACATTGCCAAGAATTAAACTAATTTTCCTCCTTTTTGTCACATCTAAATACATTAACATTTTTATACAGAGTGGATCTATCTTAGTGTTAGTATAGCCCACAGGCAAAAATGTAGACTTCTTTAATTGATGTCTCTCTGATTTGAATACATTTCTACAAAACTGCAAATTGGGTGAAATGAGCAATTTTGAAGAAAAATGATCATTCATCTCCCTTCCTTCCAAAGCTATATTTCAAGGGACTAAGCTTTGGGTTTTGATGTAGTCTTTGTTGAAAAACATACCAATAATATATCCAGAGCCAAAAGCTAATACAGGTGTAAGTAGTTACCAGGGTACATGGTATACACACGAAGGCTGCTCCAGGGCCAGCAGTTCTGTTATATTATCTGTGCAGCAAGGAACATACATAATAGGAAAAGAAAAAGAAAAAGGAAAAAAAAAAAAAAAAAGGTTTAACTGTGCATTTGCACCTGAAGACAAGGTGTGCACAAGAGGGTGCTAAAGGAAGTCTGTCTGCCCTTCTTGCCAGCCACTCTGCAGGACCCCTCAGTGAGAAATACATGGTTGTAACAGCTCACTGGTGCTGTGTAGCTAAGTTAGTGTATTTTTGGTTATGGGAATTGCAGCAAGATACTGCCTAACAAATACCAAACATCTTATATTTGTGTAGGAGTTGCTTTTCTTCTCAACTTGATGAGTTTACTCAGGCATTTTTGTCAGGTTTCTTGGCTCATTTAAAGACTTGAGCTAAGGAACCTGCCAGAAAGCTCAAGCTGTGTGATGAATGTGTTTAACAAAACTTCCATACACTTCCCATTTCTTCTGTAATTTAAATAGCAGAGAATACGTGTTTTGGTATTCTTAACATTTCAGATATGTCCTATCTATGAAAAACCTACCAAAAGAAAGAAATATTTCTTCTGATGAAATATTCCATGTTTCATTCCTGAGGAAGGGAAACAGACATACACACAAGAATGTTGTATGTGCCTGGTGGGTCTCTTGTAACATTAGCATAGATCTCAGCTGGTAGAAACCATCACTGTCTTGTGAGTCTTCTTGTTCAACAGACATTTCTGGAGAAGAAAAAATAAACACACACACAAAAAGAAAAAAAAATCTGCAACCCCTTTTCATAACACTTCAAATTATAAATCAGTCGTGCAAAATGCCAGTACTGAAAAGCAAGCTTATATAGCTAAAGGTTTCTTGGCTGAGATGCTATCCAAAGCAGTCCACCCAGATGGACACCTACATGCTCCTATCAGCAGGAGTGGTTTAGCAACCATTGCTTTTCCTCTGAATCATTTCTACAGTTATGTAATTGACCTGTTAATGGGACTTATTACCTTCAGACTGCTCCGTCAGTCTTGCTCGGTCCACATACCACACGATGTTTGGCTTGGGAAATGCCTTCCTCACAATGCAGCTCACATTAGGCTGTGGGACAATGAAAAACAGTTAGCCTCCAGCATTCTCTCCTGCCTGCCACTGCTGACATACAAAATCCATGCTGGACAGAGTTGCTCCTACAATCTTATTTACACACCACCCTCCTTGGTCATGAAGTACTCTCTCCACATTGCACTTCTTCCCCTACCATTTTCCTAGTTGGAGACACCATTGAAGGAAAGTTAAGGGACACCCCTATTGCCACCCTGGGGGTGATGGGGCTTCAATGCCCATCAGTTCAGTTCAGTGGCTGGAGAGGCATGGGGTGACCCCCCAAGACCCAGCCCAGCCCTCTGGGGACAAACACTCATATGGAGGAATACTGGCACTGGTAATGTGTAGGGTAAGGTGGCAAGAATGAGACACCTCCTGATTATCATGCAAATCTTTTATTTATTGGGCAGATAAGGAGACAAATCCCATTAAAAGTCTACCTGGCACATTAATATGTTGAATATACAAAATTAGATACCTTTGTAGAGGGCCAACGAGGCCCTCTTAAGAGGTTTCCAAAAGTCACAAGAAATCGCATGTGTTAGATGCAGTAGTCCTGGCTGTACGCCAGTTGTTTAAAAAAAAAAAAAAATCTGTGTGCTCATTTCACTTTCTCCTCAAGCAATGAAAGGGAAGAACTGGACCTCAAAATCAAGGTTGGATGAAGGGGTGGGCACTAGCAAGATGCGAGGTCTCATCTGCATGCTGCCTGGATGTTCCCAATTACATTTACTTAGTAGCTTATGGCACTAAGAGGAATTGCCTTGTCCATTTAAACACAAGACATTCATATGTGACTTAATGCTGCACAACGCCCTCTTGCACCCACTTTTGAAGTGGGTTGCACACAACACATTTAGTTGAAAGCAAGTTTGATATATTGCAGGCAGCAGAAGTCAAACATTCGTTATGAAGACTGAGACTATCCAGCTGAAACTCTTTCCTTGCCATTGTAAATAGTCACGATCTCACTGTAATTGCTTTCCCCTCTTTTCTCTTCATTGTTCCCTTATTATTCAGCCACTTTTAGTTCATAATATTTTTATAGATATTTCCTGTGAAGAAATACTAATCTGACATCCAAAGTAGATTTAAGCCCAATGAGAAAGCATAGAACAGAGAGGGGAAGCAGTTGGTGTTTGTTTGGAGATGAAAAATGGACCAACTCTTCTTTGAAGAGTTTCTACTGGTCAGCCCTGTGACAGCAGCACCCCTTCCTCTGCTCAGCAGGACAGGATAGACAAACACCTGCAGGGTCCAACACTATTAGGGAAAATAAGTCACCACGGAGAATATAGTGGTTTTACAGAATGGCTTAGCTCAGGCTTAGTCTGAACACAGGTGGATATGGTGAACACAAGCCTCTGCCTGCCCAAAAGCTCTCTTTCTGAGGAAAACTTCCTTAATATGGAATTCTTCCAGATCAAAAGTTTCAACCTGGTTGGATGCAACAGGAAGCAGGACATCATAACAAGTAGCAAGATTGTTCAGTTAGAGGGGCTACAAATATATTTTATGCTAAGTACAGCCAGAGCTGTACAGCAGGCTTTCTTTTTAGGTTTTACCCTAAGGAAGCAGGTGATAAAAGAGATACCCCCACACATGTGTAGGTGCTCGGTTTTAAACAAGGACCCTCCAACTTAGATCCAGCCACTCCATTGATATTTGATTACTCCAGCTGAGTTGTGCTTGGAGCACATTATGATACATTTTGCCTGGCAAAACCATCGCTTTCCCCTTGACAGGGTAGGTAATTTGGTAGCAGCCTAGAGCTGTGACCAGCCCCAACCCTAAGTCAGAGCAGCACCACATCTACTTGGACTACAAGGCAATGACTCAGAAGGATTTCTGCCCAAGATAGATGTCACAGAGGGATCAGCTCTCATTTCAGTGTTGCTGAAGCTCATCTCTGAGTTACAGAGGAAATGTTGACAAGCTGTACTAGAAAATGCAGTTGACAGTGACCACCAAAACTAATCTCAGTGCTAGAATCAGTGATATTCATGTTATTCCTTGCAGCCCCGGTGGGGGGGCTCAGCCTCTCCTGGGGTCCTTACCAGCCCTTACCATGAAGAAGGCTTTCCCAATATCTAATCTGAATCTTCCTTGCAGAATCTAATCCTGCTGCTTCTGGTTCTGTACAAGTGCATTAAAGAGGCTATTTCTTTCACTTTTCCTGCAGCCTTTCACGTATGTGAAGAATTATAGCTTAAAGAAGGAAAGTATGAGCAGCCCAGAAGAGAACAGCCTTAAATTCTTTCCCCAGATGATTTTGCTTCGACCCCTAATTTCTCATCATCAGCAAGAATGGATAATGTGGTCCAACAGGTTTCCTAAGAACCTATCTGAACTTGCTCATTTCTTCACACTATCTGCAATCCAAAATGGATGAGACTGGGGAATGAGAACATTTCCTTGGGTACTTTCTATATTGGAACATAGCCATTAAAATGTCATAAGTTTTTTACTTGAAACTTAAAGGAAAACCTAAGTTTCAAGACCATTTTATAGTAGTTTCCATGTCCTGGTGTGAAGAATATTACTGTGAAAGACTAATGCTAGCTTTGTAGATAAAACCAGTAGCATTTTCTGACTAGCTGGTTGTAAACCATGTATAACTCAAGCACAGGGAGTGGACCACCCACAAATAATTTGTATTTGTTTTCTTGCCTATTTCTCAGAAGCTGACTAGTTATGGCATCCCAGGTTATTTTAATTTCCTATCCGATACAATATTATTCCCTTGGGTAAATATCATGTTTTCCACAGCTGCATTTTTATTTCAAAAAGTCACATTTACCTTCAGTAAATAGCCAATTGCTCATCTAAAAATGATTGAACTTGGATATAACAGACATTCTAAAATTTCTAACACATCCCTTGTGGGACCCGCAGTCCCCTGCATCACCAGCAACCCCTCACAGCCTCTCCTCCCTGTACCAGAGCCCTCCCGAGGGCTAATGCAAGGTCAGAGGTTACCCAACCCACAGAGAAACCCTCAGCTAGCTCCAACATGCTCTCACTGAATCAGCACACTGCTGCGAGGATGGCAGTCACTCAGAAGAAGGCATATGAGTCACTGACATTAGCTCATTGACTTCGAGGTCCCCCCTGCTGCCTGGCTCAGCACAGCCTGCCTGGCCCTGCTTGCCTAGAGCACCCTGAACAAGCAGCCATGGTCACGGTCACAGCCATCTCTCTGTGCTCCAGCACTGCTCACCTTCTGTGAGGTGCCAGCTGGGCCCTCCTGCAGGCTAGCAGAGATTTCAGGGTAGGCTGGAAAGAAAACAAAAAAACGTATTAACAAAATGGCTACCAAAGGTCACAGTAACAGCTTCTAATGAGACTTAATGGCCTTGTTTTGTAAAGAGAGTTCAAATTAAATCCTACATCCACCCACATACCTGGCAAGATAAAAGCTTGCACCACTCCAATTTGAGGTCAAGGAAGTGGTTTAGAAGCACACATCAGCAGCTACTACCACAAGATCTGCAGTGTATTTGTCTGCCTTTCAAAGACACTTCTGTGTGGCTTTGTTGAAGCTACCTAAAGCCATCCTGCAGCCACAGCTCTGATAGCAGGGCATCACTGTTCCAGCTGTTGATTCCTCCAGGTGTTTGCTGTCAAAGCTATCTGCAAAAGTTTTAGCCATCCCCTGCCATCCCCCAAACTGTCCATTGATCTTGGGTACCACCTTTCCCCACACTGTTGTTCTGGTAGATATGTGACAGTCTCATGCCACAGGCTCTTCCTGCCCTGGCCAGGAAACCCAGAGCTCTGTTTTACATCAAAGCAGTGGCTTTCTGATGACCACATCCACAAGAAATGGAAAAACTTTTTTTTTCCTTTTCTTTTTTTTTTTTTTCTTTTTTTTTTTTTTTTGTTTCCCTTTGCACAGCATTTCAGTTCTGGGCACAGCTGACTATAGATGCAACTTTCAGGTACCACAAGCCTCTTTTAGCTGGCATTTCTGAATCAGCCATTGGATTCCAGTAATGCTGACAGTTAGGTAAAAACTGCTGAAACTGAGGTTAACAGCAAGTCTCTTAAATAAATCATGCTTTGGCCCTTTCTGGGCCTTAAAACTGGACTGGAAACAAGCACAGAACCTGGATCCACAGTCTTTCTCTTTCCAAGCTAAATATCAACTTTAACCCCACCATTAGTATCTTTTTTTTTTTTTCTTTCTTCTTTGCCTAATTCTGTTAAACCAGTGTAGGCCACCTCAGTTCATTACTTTCCCTGCTGAGATGATGTGTTCAAGTTTTCCTGTCATTTTTTGAAGCCAATCTACCCAGGACTCTCTCTCTCTTTTTCTAATTTCCATTTTTCTGTCAATTGTTACAGACTGGTTATACCTGAACTGACCTATATTTAGTGATTACAGCTTTGTGATTATCTAGCCTTTTGGAAGGATTTTTTTTTTTTCTTTCTTTTCTTCTTTCCTCCTTTTGTTTGGTTCATCCTTCCTATCAGAATACAAATATCTTAAGATTTCTGCCTCACCAAAACAGTACTGGTGGTAGTGGGGCTGGCAGATAGAGAAACCTTTCAGGTGTAAGAAAATGTATGGTAAACTAGATCTTCTAATAGGAGCTAAAAGTCGGCTGATAGACTAAATAACATTAAGCCTAATGCCTGTGTTTCCTTTAGGGTTTTGATGAGAATGGGAATGCATCTCCTCTTCTGTATTGGATGTGGCCTCTGCTTTTCGAGAGGATGTGTTTGCTCGGTAACTATTCCATAAAGCAACTCTCAAGCACAGCTCAGAATGACCTAATAGATCTTTTCCATTTAACATCTCAGCCCCTGTTAACACTTTGACATTCATTTGTCTTGCTAGGATATTTACCAACGGTTTGGGCCTAGCAGATATTCAATATTTAGTATAGTGGTTTCTGCTGCTGAGCTTTTACTCTTACAAAAAGGAGAAATCAATATTTGGCAAAGTTACATGTGAAAAGGCCATACATTTTCTCAGAAACTTGTACCTAAAAGAACTCCATTCTGAAAAAGACATATTTTTAAGCACTGCAGTCTAAAAGTAACCCCTCAAAAAAAGCTCTTGATTGAACATATTTTATTCAACTTATCAAGACCCTCAGCTTCACTGAGAGACTCACTCCTGCACTTCCCATGCTTCTACCCAGCTCTCAGTCATACCCAGGCCATGTCAAGCATCTCTGGGGAAGCACCACTGCTGTCCCTCAGACATGGGTTGTCTGTTGTGTTCACACCGCCCAGCCAATGGGGTTGCACTTGTTCTCTCCCAGTTCCTGATGGCGTGGCACTACCAGCAGTAAAGCAAGCCAGTAGTTTCTGGGAACATCATGAGATGTTCAGAAAAACCCACAAACAAAATCTGTGGTTTCTTTCTCTTGTTTGTATTTCTCCCCTCTTGTACCAGCTTATTAAGTTGGTGTGGGTTACATATGACACAAAAATTCAGAGAAAACAAGCAAACACACACACACACAAAAATAATAATAATAAAAAAAATCAACCTCTTTCATTAACTGACACAAAACAAGGCAAGAGCATCAATCTGGGCAAGAGGGAGTTCAACTATCTTAATATCCTTGAATGATTACCCAAGTAACTCTGTAGCTGCTTGACAAATGTTGATTTTTTAAGAGTAAAACCCATGTCTGAATCATGCAAATGCAAGAGGAAATCTAAGATCATTAACTTCTATTTTCATTTCTCTTGCATCAGTGACTGACAGCCCTCCAACAGAAAGTTTTTTTTTTGCTTTTTTTTCCCCCCACTGTACCCTGCTGAATCTTTCTTTGCATCCCAAGCATCAGCCTTGCATTACTGTGCCACCTGTGAGCTGTGGGCTTCCTCAGACAAGCAGCCACAGTCAAGGGACTGTTGATACACCCACTGGCTAAAAACCATTCATTTTAGGAGACTTGTAAATATGTTTTTCAGACCCACGGCTCTACCAGAAGAAGATACAGCCTCATTTTCCCTGGGCAGCATTGTTCTTACCCAGTTGTGGAGTGGTTCCTAAACCTCTGAAAAGGGAACAGAGCAAGAAACTGAAGATGGGGAAGGCTTTCAGCATGAAATACCAGCCAATGTTTGCAGTACATGGGCCCTGCCCCCTCCTGACCAATTTGAGACCCTCCTAGACAGGACCTCATTTTCAGAGCCAGAGCCTTTGGCAGCAGTTATAAATCACATCTCCAAAGGACGTGACTTTGCAGCAATGACAGCTCCAAATCACGTTCTCTGCCTAGCAAATGCTGGCCATGAGTTCTTAACCATAGGCAGCATGGTCATTTTGTAACTGGGGCACAGAGATCTTGATGACCAACACACCTAGCTGTAAGCTGAAATGTGCCAATGTAACCTTACACACATGGGTGAGATCATGGTAATTTTCATGCCAGTATTGTTATGTGCTCAGTGGAGTAGAGCAAATGTTTTTGATGCCAGACACATGAAGAATGGCCTCAAATTCTTTTTAAGAACTACAAGGTTATTTACAAATATTTTAACTTCCTACAGCAGAAAAAAAAACAACATAAATGTGTATGTATATACACACAGGTACATATGAATATATAAAAGTGTATTTCGAAAGCTACTGCCTTCAGAAGCAGGCAGAAGCTTTACTTTTAGAAAAGTACGAGGACAGCTGAGGGAAGTTCCTTACCGAACACTCTCACGGTGGTGCTGCTCTTCCGGATCCTCTCTGGGTGGTAGACCACATGGCAAGAAAACACCTTGCCATCATCAGTAATTTTGGTGGGAAAAATCTTTAAAGCATTATTCAGACCCAGGTGGACTCTCCATTTGTACAGCATGCTGCCATTCCCATACACCTCAGGATGGGAGGGCTCCTTGGTTATAAGTTCCTCTTTCTTTCCGTTTTCCTCCTGCAAATATATCATCCTGTATAACTTGTAAAGACTGGATATCCCCTGCTGTTTTTGTAGGTCAACACTATTCCCACTATGAAAATCTGCCCTCACACCCCTAGCACTTAGTAGGTGTAAGTGGACATTTCCAATACTTATTTTTCCCAAATACATTATCTTTTTATGAGGAGATCCCCCAGAACTTCAAAACTGATAGCGGTCATCATCTTACCAATAAACTACAGGGTAAATAGCTATCTTGTGAGTCCTGGCCCCTTCAGCCCGCACAGAGGGCAACAGAGCTGCTGGTCTGGAAGTTTTTAAATAGTGAAAACCTACTAATAATAGCTCAAAGTCATCTCCTCAGACTGCCTGTGTGCCAGTCACCTTGACATATGGATGCAACCAGCACATCCTGGACATCTGTGCCTTGGCATATATTTGCAAGATGTCCTCTAAATGATGCACGGTGACCCGTGTGTCATTGTGCTGACCTTTTGTGTTTTTTTTTTTTTTTTTTTTTTCTTTGTGTGTGTGTGTGCGTTTTTTCCTTTCCTCTGCTGTTTCATTTTATAGAGTGAGCTAGTTGCACTGAAAAGTGTTAAGGGTAAACATACTCCATACAAAAAAAAATAATGATTTTAAAATTAAGAGTTCACTGCAAAGAGATCTGAATAGGTAATGACATGAGACAGAATACTAAAAAGTTTAAATATTTGAAAGTCGCCTTTAAGATAATCCTCAACAATAACAACACAGTGACACCAGGTAAAAACTAATGGGCAAAGCTCAAGCACACTACTTGCTGATATTTATATGAGTTAATGAAAAGGTTACTGTAAAACATGCATACAAATATTTATCCATAAAGTGAGATGCAGAACAAAAACATAACTAGCTTTAGATCTCGCAGCAAATTGCTGTTTTATATATGTGGTTAGCTAGATAAGTGGGTTTGCATGTCTTCAGTGTGCGTCTGTGACATGGAGGTCAACAGAGCAAAAAAACCATTACAGTCAACCTTTTTTTCCCATTTCAAAGCAGCCTGATATCTCTCTAACCTACGCAGTAACTGTATTTTTCAGACATTAAAGCTTCACTACTGCAAAAATCCCTGAGAAATCTGATACAAAGAATATTTTAGTTGTTACATTTGCTAATTTTTTTTTGGTAAGACGTCTCTACATGTCCTCATGACAAATTAAAAGCAAGTAAGGGGGGATTTTCCCTCTTTGTTTGTTTAACTGTGATTGTTTGTGGTGTCTATGTTGCAAATCCACAATTATACTTTTCCCTTTATTATTACTGTCCATCGCGATGGATAGCTATTGTTTAACACATTCTGCAGGATGCAGTAAAATCCAACATTTCTCATTCTATCTGCAAAAATACCCTGTAGTTTCTTCCATAATTTGTACTTGAGAAGAAATAATATTTAGACTTACCACTACCCACTTCAGAGGGTAATTGGACAAGTTTGCTGAGGTCATGTTCTCGAGGCATGGGATTTCTAAAGTCTGGCTTAACTGTGCTTCCTTCACGTAATGCTGCTCCTCTTTTAGCATCGCAAAAACCGCAACAGCAACAGCAACAACAGAAAGCCCAAGGAGGAAAATCAGAAACATGGTGTTCATCATGCTTTAAGAACTGATGCTGACTGCTGTTCGAGGAACAGGCACTTTTTTGATTAGAAGGGAACTGTAATTTTCAACCATTACCCATAGACACATTTGTTAAGTGAAAGCCCTGCATCCAATTCCAGATGTAGTTTCAAGACTTTAATTCATGACTTTATCCAAATTTTTGTGCAATTCATAAAAACCTTTGCTTAACTGCTGGATTGAGACATTTCCTTTCGGAGCTGAGCTTCCATTTTTCTCTTATGATTTTTTCCACTGCAATAAACCTTCAAACCAATTTTGTGCACCTGTATTTCCTTTTCTCTGCAGAATTTCTTTGCACTAAGCAAGGTGTTCAGCAGTCAGGCAGGTTAAGATTAACCCTGCTTTTCAGTGTAAGTGGTCCTTTTATTATTCTCAAACCTGCCTTCTGCCTCTTACTCTTTCATTTGTCCTCTATTTAAAAACGTATCTCAGCAACTTCTACCCTATCCGTTCCTGATACAGGGCTCAATTTCACCTTTGGAAAGACAGAAGTGGTGCATCAAGCAGAGCACAGCTCTGGTCCAAATGTCAGATCTGCCTGCATGCCCATGTTTAAGCAGGAAGAGCAGTGGTGTAGCTGGGTGATGCTGCCAGTGCCTTGGCAAGTGCTGAGCTCTCCAGCTAGCCTCTCTGCCACAGCCTGCCTGGACACTCTTGAGCTTTCCTCCCCTGGTAGATTTGGCTTATGTGCTGAGACAAAACAGATAAAGTGCTGTGCAGAGTACAGCCCACAGAAGTACCAAGATAAGCATTTGCCCCAGGAGCTCAGCCTGTGGACAGCCTCTGCCTGCTCTCACCATCACGTGTTGCAGCTGCCTAGTTTCCCTTCTCTCTTTGATTTTCATTTCCATTAACAGCCTGGTGGTGATGGTACTTTGTGTTTGCAAATCCTACATACATCTGCTGCTCTGTTTATTATTATTATTATTATTATTATTATTATTATTATTATTATTATTATTATTATTATTATTATTATTATTATTATTATTTTATTTTTTCTTCCTGTATCTGTATCTACTAGCTGAATCCACCTGGATTCACTTCACTTCGATGCAGCTGGGAGCTGTACTTTATTGATGACTGCTGCCCTTCTCCATCCCACTCACAGGCTGCATAAAAGTCTTCTCCCTTCTTTTGAATGGACGAGGATCATTGCAAAAGATCTAATTACTGTAAAATGCAAATTGGCAAGAGGTATGTTGCAAATTAAACTTTTGAGTTCTCTCTAGGAAGTGGTATCAGTAGCACCAATTTCTACATCATGTGGTGGCTGAAAAATCCACAACAGTGCTGATATGAATGGCAGCTGCCCACATTTAACATTATAATGCATGTAGACAGCAGCTAGAGCTTTGAACATGCCAGTATCAGCCAAGGGCACTAGCACAGGAAGAGGAGCAATGCCTGATTGTAACTATTACTGTATTAGGGAAAAGAAAGAAAAAATGTACAAAGAACAGAACTGTACCCATGGACACTGCTGCTCTCTGCTAACCCTTGCTCCTACCTTGCTCTCAGCCCTTGAAAATGTGCTGCAGATACAGCCCCGGACACCACCAGGCTGAGCATGCTGGCCTTGAAGCTCTGAAATGAAACTTAGCTGTGTTTGTTGCATTTACTTTAATCCTCCTCAGCTCGCTAGCAAAAAACGAATAGGCACAAAAGAGGTTTCTGAGGTCATCAAATCCAATCCCTCTCCAGCACGACTACAAACTTGCCCAGCTCACCCAACATCCCTGCCCAGCTCCATCTTCATGGCAATTTGGACTCTTTGGTCTCACTGCTGGCATTAAGCAGCTGTTCCCAAAGTTGCTGCACCAGTGGTCAGCACTGTTGTTTAATTTGTAGCCAAATACATTCACGTCCTATTGAAAACCATTTATTCCTTCGCCAGGATATTTAAATATCCTCCCAGGAGTTCACATTCTCCCCCAAGGCTTACTTACCAAAAGCAGTCATGCTGCTTCTCAGCTTCCTTTTGGCTGACAAAACAAGCCAAGTGTCCAGCCCCATGATCATCCTAAACAACCCTCTCTTTTGCTCCATTTTGGTTTGAAGGTGGGAACACACATCCATTTGCTGTGCTAACACCCATCCCTGCAAATCCCAGCCCTCCTTTCATTTTCCAAAATGAAAGCATGGACACTGTCCATCTGATCATCTTTTGTGCGTTCCCCTCTAACTTCATGTTCCTCCAAACAATGAAGGTTTCCTAATCATGAGCTGGATAATGACCGAAAAGTTCCTGGGACATAACTGTAAGCAGCAGCATTTAGCGACACCATTGCAAACATCAAACAAGCCACTCACATTGACCAAGGAATGATTGTCTAACCTGATATCCTCTCCCCTTTTCCCTGCTATGAAAAAACAACATCATTTGTAGTTACTTACCTTCTGCCTTGATGATAAGTTGTATTTTTGCAGCCTTTGTCCCATATGGGTAAGTAGCAAAACTGCACTCATACTGCCCGCTGAGGGAGATGGTAACATTTCTCAAGTGCAGAGCCCACTGCTGGCATTCAGACCAGGAGTTTGAGTCAGGAAAACATGAGGTCTCATTAACGTCCCAATTGCAGCACTTCCTGGTGCTGAACGACACGGAAAAGTTGGAACAGGTCTCAAGAAATTCGAAGTAATGGGTGCCCAAAATGGGGTGATGAACAGCTATTCTGGACAGACGGTTGGCATCGGTCTTGGACCACTGTGCCTGCACTATGTAGGTGGACTGTGGTTTGGGAAAGGTGCACAGCAGGGTCACATCGGTACCTGGCAAAGCATGGACCACCTCTGTGTGTGCAATGACATCTCCAGCTTGGCCTTAAAAGCAAATGGGACAGTTGTCAGCACAAGAAATATTTAACCAAAGCTTTCTTCTAAGCTGCCTTATAAATGATTTGGTGCCTTAGCTCCAGATAACTCTGAAGGCTCACGCCTACAGCTGCAACAATCCTCTTTCAAGTAAATCTCCTGATTTACAGCTGAGAGATACTGCAGATCTCTGCTGGTTGCAGAGGGGAACCTAGAGGGCAAAGCAGCACTTGCCCGAAGGAGGGTGGGGAGCTCCCATCGCTCTCACTGTGAAGTGCAACAGAGCTCTGAGAGGCCCCATGAAAATGGAAACCTTTCAAGTGACATAAATGAAGCAGAAGCTGGGACCATTCATTCCCCAGCTCTGTTTTGCAAGAACAAATGGCTGGTCCTGCCTTGTGCAACTGCCCCTGCCCATTCCCACTCCTGTGGCACTTCAGCAGGAAGCCATTCTTTCACCTCTGTGCTGCTAAATGGCTCCTGCATGGCCTGAACCGCTGACCACTCCAGTGTCAGAGGAAGCAGCCCTGCTATGAATGGCTTCTTCCTGAACTAATTTCATAAAGCACATTGGCAGTCCTCAGTGTGCCATAGAAAGGAGTAATGGATCGGTGAAATGAAGGGGCTTTCAACATGAGCCTCAGCTGCTTGTTTGCTGCTGTGCTGTTGTAAGATTGATTTCTCTCCCTTCCTCCCTCATGCACACAAGAGGTTTGCAGTTCCCAAACCCTGGGTGCAGGGCACTGACAAGCTTGAGGATATCAGGAATTGAGGCATGGGGGCAGTTGTGGTGAGCCAGGTGCTGTCTCACCCACAGAACCAGACACAACAGGCCCTTTTCTCCAAGAAAAAAAAAATGCAAAAATAAATTTGCACAGATGTCCTCAAGTACAGAATTGGCACTGAATTTTACCCTTCCTGTGTTTCAAAACATCACTGTACATTTGCTCTGAGGACTTGTCCTGCATCCCACCATGTGTCCCCAGAACTGCCAGCACTTGCTGCTCCCCGTGTGTGCCTGTGGAAAGCAGGTGCCTACTTGTCACCTTCGCCACCAGCTTGGTCTTTGGCAGAGAAAAAAATAGGAACAGGTTCTCACATCCCTGCAGAGCCAGCTGAGGTTTGGGACACAACTGCTGAAGAGTGACATGAGCATGCAGGGAATATGTGCATGGAAAACTTTGCAGGGCAAATTTTCAATTCCTTTTTTGTCCCTGTGCATGCACCATTCAACTTTTAATTCAATTCCACGAGATGGGAACAGATAGGAAGGTAGAAAAGAATAAGCCTGATATGGATATGTGCTGTGAGAACAATTACAGAAAACTGTCTTCGTAGGACCGAGGATCTAATTATAGCAAATGCTCATTGATTACACTGAAAGTTTTGCATCTGTAAGGTAACTAAAATGCAATCAGACTAGCAGGCAAGAGTGACCCAGCAAGTTATCTGTCACGGACTGATGCTGTATTAGGTCAAAGGACCATGCAAAGAAGGCCCACCAAGAATTATAAGGAATCTGTTATTATTATTATTGTTTATTAATTGTTTATTGTTTAATGTGATATGTCTATCACATTAGGTTATTTTAAGTAAAACCATTTCACACAAAAGTTCCTAACTTTATGTTGCCATCTCAATATAATTAATCTAGTTTTATTCTAACTTCATGTTGTTAACTCAAATGCTATTTCAATCATGGCAGAACAAAGCAGGAGTCCTACTTTTCTCTAAATAGTTTTGCATTGAACTTTCTTGCATGTCTTGAGGCTTCTATTTTGTTGTTTGCAGCTGGGGGCTTTTGTTTTCTATGAAAACTTCTATGAACTATTTTCCTGCCTTTTAAAACCAATCTGTCTCTCTGACATGGAAAATATGAACAGCCTATGCTAGATATTGCATATTTTCATGCCAGCCAAATGCATGAACCATCATTTTTCTGTTCTTAATCAGAAGAAAGGGTCAACACATGAAATTCTGCTTCCTAGCTGGCAATAAGTGCTCCTGCATTCAGATTCATCAACCTGTTGGGGGCAGAGGGGCTTGTGAGCATCATCAGGCTTTTCAAGCCTTTTAAGTGGCACAGAGGGCTGGATGGGGAAAAGAAAGTCTGCTTAAGGGTTGCAGCCATACAACTTATCCTTGCCTTTAATAATGTTTCGGTTCTTTCTCTCTCCCTGCACACACAGGTATGTGTGTGAGAGGGAGATTTTTATTTGCTCTTTGAAACCACAGTTTGACTTTTTGCCGACTGGGGATGAGCACACGTTGTGCTAAACACAAATGAGATGGTCTCAGTGATTATTTTGGTGAAAACAGGTTAGACGTTTGAATAGATGGCTCTGCTCATCAGCACAAACCACTTGCTCCTCATCAGCTGCACGATATTACCAAGGTTATTAGAAAGTTGTCACAAAACAGAACATAATTGTCGGTAGTTACAGCTTGCTCTAGAGAGACCTAATAACAAGGTTTTTCACCCTCGGTCTGAAAATGTCACACTCCCCAGCACCCTGCTCTGCAAGCCAAGCACAGGCATCCCGCTGCCACACTTACCTGCAGCGCTGTGTGCAGACAGTAAGCCAAGGACGAGGAAAAACCATCTTCCCATCTTGTCTTGATGAAGCTCGGTTAGTTAAATACTTCAGAGCTCTCCTCCTGGCACTTTCTCAGAAAAGGAAGTCAAAATGGCCTGCCCCGCGCAGACAGGCAGATGTGCAGCACGGTCACGCTCATCGTGCTAGCACGACTTCAAAGAAATGCTTCATTAAACGTGAAAGCCTCAGTTTCCTGTCTGAGCAATAAAATTAGTACATGTTATGAAACCTTTATGCTGAAAACACTGCTTACGCCGTAAGCCCATGGTGAAGACTGTATTTTTTCCCCCTCTGTCTTTTCAGACAAAGTCAGAGTAAACATTTTACAGGTTTAAGCTCTCCCTTGAAAACCTGGCAGGTGTCTAAGACTGAATATATGGTTCATAACATATGAAAATGTTGCTTTTTCTTTCCCTCACTTCATTTCCTTCATGTTCTTCCCAAACAGCTCAAATATGCAATTTTCATAGTCTCTATTCTCACTGCCTTAAAAAAATACACACAAAACCCCAAACAAAACAAAAAACACTACCAACCCCAGCAAAATAACAAAACCAGTCCCCCTAAAATAAACCAGAACAAGCCAAGAACTTTATGGGTTCACTTTTTTGGGCAGAGGAGAGTGCTGATGGGTTTCCGTGGGACAGATGATCCCAGGCCTGCAGGTGACAGCATCACCTGCTGTGGTTGATCCTTCCTCCGCCCCTCACCCAGTTCAGCTGGTAGCTTTTCAGGAAGAAAACAGATTGAAGTGCAATCACACTTTTTCTACCACCCTGGCAGCCCTCCTGCGGGGGCAGGGGCTGTTCAGCAGAGAAGGAGACTGGCCTGGATGGTACTACCCTGTAGATGAGTGCCTCTGCCCACCCCAGGAGGCTGCTTCATCCTTGTGTGGTACAGTTCCTGATGTTTCTTTCCTGACAGCGTTCCTGTGGGTGTTGGGGCATTTGTCAGTCCCTTGTTTTATGGCAGCTCTCCCTGGTGCTCGGGCAATGCCTCCAAAACTGCCAGCCACCACCTCCAATTTTATTCCAAATACTTTTCTGTTTCCTTCCCAACTATCAACTTTTGCCGGCCATGGATCTGTCTGTGTTTCCAGCATTCAGGGCAAAAAGCTCAGGGAAAAAAAAAGACAGAAAGCTCACTGATCATTTCCTCATTTCACACACTACTGGATGCTAACAACATTTATACCACTTCCCTAATTTTTGCACATGCGATCCTTTGGTAGCACATTTGAGCAAGCTGAGGTCCTCCAACTGGAAGAGCTGCTAGAGCTGGCCAGGACACAGAGAGGCTTCCAGGCACATGTTTTGGGGGACAGATGCTGCTGCCCTCTTCTGTTTACATTCGTGTTATTCCCCTACCTGAGAACATCCATTAGAAGCAGTTGTGGAAAATGTGCTGGATGCCTGGGTTACTGCTAAGGGAATACTATCTGGGGACGAAATCTCAGCTTGTTATGCAGAAGCATGACAGAGAAATGCATGCCCTTGAAGTCCCAAAGTTGAGGATGAGCAGAATATTCAAAGCCATTATATTTGCAGCCACAAAAAGGAATAAAAATGTTAAAGGTATATGTTCTGGTTTCCAGTTCAGATGAGAGACCACAAAGAACCCACATATTATTTTCAGAGGCTGAACTCCAAGCAAATTGGACTTGAATCTAGAATTTGGACTTGCAGCCACAAGTGGAGTTACCTTACCTTCTCCTGCTCATCAGTTCATGCAAGATTTGTGCCATTTTGCGTAACATTCAGGGAAAACAAATTTCAGATGAGCCCTTTTATTGATCTGAAACATGCATCACAGTTCTACAAGGCAGCTCAAGTGCCACGTGGTATATTCAATAGCCCCAGAAATCCTTGAGCAGCTTCTTTGTGTTACTAGCTCACTAGGTCTTGCCCTTCAAATTTGCCCCCTCTTCCCTTAAATTATATCCTAAAAATACACTGCTGCCATGTCACACTGTGCTGGCTGAATGCAGCCACCCAGCATTGTTGCTGAGCTTAGTAAGGAAAGAGAAATGAAGGAAACCTCGCAGCCCCATGGATTTTTTTTTTTTTTTCAGCAGACCACGAGGTCCCACTCACAGCAAAGCAAATTATTGTGAGTGAAGCTCTGCCTGGGTAGGAGGCACACGTTTGTAGGGGATCTGTGATCCACAGCATTTTCTGTTGGGCTGGATCTGGCTGACCTACATGGGTGCCAGCTCCCCAGAGTAAGGCAGCAGTGAGGGGACCCCTGGATGCAGTGCCTGGCAGATCTGCCCGCTGCTCAAGGATGCCTCTGCTGCCTCATACAGCATCCAGCTTTTTTCTTTGGGTGGTGGGGGGTGGCAGTGGGGGGTCCTCTAATTATTTTCTGCAGATCTGTTCAGTGCTGGCAGAGGCATTTAAATGCTACAAATGTCTCTTTCCACGGCAATCACCTCTATTACACATCAAGTTCACAAAAACCTCAACTGCAATACCTTTCTTCTGCCTCAATTACGGTAAGCTGCACCTAAGGAAGAAGCAGAGCTGCAGTTAGTCCCATGGAAAGAGAAATCTTGAACTCCAGAGACAAATTCAATTATTCACAAAGAGAACCTTCTCAGAAATGCTAGTGCGCGAGCTATTCCTGCCAGAGGCGAGGATGATTACCCTTGCAGACTAGTGTCCTCTAAACATTGCTTAAAGAAAGTGCTGCTCCCCAGTGAAAAAGAAGCAGAGGCTTTGAAGCTGGAATTTCATTAAAGAGCCAGCTAACCTCCCAGCTTCACCTGACGCTTCGCACAAAAGCTCCCTCTTTGTCATTGCATTTTGGTTTGGGGCCTCTTCAAACACTGTGCCAGTGACTGCGGCTGGCAGGCAGTTTCCATATGGCACCGAGGGCTTCCTTGGTGCCCCCTTCCCATCCCAGAACCTTGTGCCTCTTCCCTGTATGCAGCACTGGTCCCTCTATATGGAGGGGAGAAGAGGAGAAGGGGTTTCTTGCTATTTCCTTCTTCCTTTTCTCCTCCTCCACACTGTCTGCATGCTGCGTCTGACATAACGCAGCCCTAGTTCCAGACGGGGTGTTTAAGCAACATGGCAAACACAAACACACCTCCTCAACAGGGATTTTTCCAGCTGAAAGTTTGAAGTCTTGGTGAGGCTGTTCATCCCTTCTGCCTGACAGCTCAGGGAGGGGAAAGCAAACAACCATAGCCCTGGCTTCATGCCTGATCCACTGTGGTCCATGCTGGCTCTAGGGGTGCTCCCTCTGCATCTCCCAGTGCTGGCTCCATCGGGATTGCAGGCACGTCTCTCTATGAACATGTCATTTGCCACGGCATCCTGTAGACATTTCAGGGCCAGACCCAACCAGGCGACGACTCTTTAATTATGCCTTTTGCTCATCCTGCTGGTAACTGTTGCTTTCTTCTCTGCATCAGCTGGGAACTTGCTTTTGAATGGCCTCACTCAGGGCTGTGAGTCAAAATAAATGGATAGGCAAAGAATACAGCCCTTAAATCCTTACTGCTTATTATCGACGGGAAAAAATCTCCTTGTGACCGGTGTTTACAGAGCTTTTCAGATAAGGCAATAAGGTGTCTTTTGGGGGAAATCACAGGGAATTCTTTTCTTGGGCTGAACTCCTCTGGTTGTGCTCCTCTGGCTCTCCATTTCTGTGACCAATACCTGGATATAAGATCGGGACTGCAAAAATGGGCACTAACGTTTCTAACTAGTAGCCCTAGTTCATATTTTGGAGAAAAAAGAGGGTAAAGTTTGGGAATAAACTGAAGACAACAAGCTCCCTCACCTTCTCTGTCATTCCAGCCACAGATCCCTGTGGTCCTCTACCATTTAATGCCCTTTTACTGATCAATGATGGTCAACCGCTCTAAACTGCTGAAAATTGCATTGTGCAAAGCACAACTTACTGGAAAAAGATTATATAAAAAAAAATAACAGAGCCAACCAACCAAAACAAAACAAATACAAAGCACATTGACTCAACAGCTATACACCAATGAAAAACCACTGCATGGTAGCCAGACAGATATGTCTAAAAAATTAAAGACTGTATGGAGTCTTTATTTCCAAAATGACATGCAAGGCATATGTGAGACCAGCCCTGCTTTCTTCAGCTGCTTTCTCTTCCAGCTACAGGACAAAACATATTTTCCCCCCATTTTGCACAGCATCTGCTAAGGCTTTTCACTTGTATATCTCATTCTCACAATTCTGTAGGAAAATGAATCTAATCAGGTGAATGGCTGTGTAACAAAATGTAACAGCACCCATAGCTTTAGAAAGGCATTTGTTAGGCAAGGGTAACCTACTACCAGTGCTGGAAAATATCTGCTCATGTCAGAATACAAGACTGAGCTTTCCGTGATGCCTCCCAGAAGGGCTGTCATCTCCTGGTCACTCTGGCAGGACCTTCAGAGATGGTGTATGGAGCAGCAGTATGTCTCTTGCCAGCAAGAGACAATATGACCCTGCTTGAGGAGGGACTTCTGTAAACTTTACCTTTGGGTCTGCATGAAGGAGGGAGTTATTTAGACAAGGCACAGACCCACTCACACAGAAACAAGTGCTGTGAACCTGGAGGGGTTATGCACCTCATTATACTGTGCAGACTGCTTCTGCTGGATTTTGTTCCCAGATTAATTTAAATTCCTCCATGCTATTGTATGCAAATACCATCTCGCAGACACACAGCCGCCTCACCAGAGCTAAACACAGCCTGGTTAGAATTCACCACTGAAGAAATACACCAAACAGAAAAGATTAAAGGTGCGAAAGTTAAGTTCAGATACAGTAGAGGTGACAATCTGAGGGAAGGAGCTGCCTTTCCACTACGCACAAAAAAAATAAATAAAAATACTAATTTACAGCAATAAAAGGCCAGATTACAGTGGCATTGAGAACCATAACCTGGATTTTTTGATAGAATACTATGAAAGCCTGAGACATTAATGCATTTGTTTGCACACAAGTATCTTTGTAGCCCTGTAAATACCTCTCAGGCTATCATGTTGTCAGAAGCAAACACAGAGAAATGACATCTCTCCTGTCACATCCGTCATCAATTAAATTGTCCACCGGAGCCCAACTCTATATCTCTTTAGAAATGGCACAAGTGAAAGAAGCAGAGACTG
The DNA here is from genome assembly GCF_964035555.1 of Netta rufina. NCBI lineage: Eukaryota > Metazoa > Chordata > Aves > Anseriformes > Anatidae > Netta > Netta rufina. The sequence goes on from NC_140123.1 coordinate 114,382,235, forward strand.
TTTTTCATGTCGGGGCTGCAGAGAAGGGGCTGCACTGCTGTGGAGCCAGAGCTTGGATCCCTGGGGTGCTTTAGCTCAGAGCGCTGTGGGGCAGGAGGCCTCACCTTGGCCCTGGAAAGAGGGAAAGAAGGCAATGTGAAGGTGAGTGCACCTTATACAAGGGCAGTATGGGGCAGGTGTATTCCTCAATTTAAGCATCTCAATGGGGTTAGCAGCCTGCAGGTAAATGGGATGAATCCAGCACAGGAATAGCTAGAAGCTGAAAAGGAGACCGGGAAACTTCTGGGGTATTTTTGCATAATGATATTTTCCAGGCCATCATCAGAGCAACATTTAGCTACTTCAGATGTGGAGCCTCTTGGTTCGCTCTGTGCTCAGAGGCATAATGTGAGCCTGCCCTAAGGAGCCCGCAAGGACTTGTTAGTGCAGCAACGTGAGCTGCACACCAATCTCCTCCCAGGGCACTCCTTGGCCAAGTAGCTGAAGCAAAGGCAGAGGAAATAAGATAGTTTTCAACTATCTTATACTATCAGTATAAGCTCCTAAAGTTTCTACCACCACTAAAATGATCAGAGATTTCTAGCTTCTGTATGCTTGTTTGCTTACTTTGTATGGTATTTATCGGTATTTGTATTTCTCTACCCATGTGGTATAAATGCTCAGTTTCTGGCTGAGTCTGTCACCTCCTGAACCAATACCAGAAAGAATCTGTAGTGCTTCCCCTGTTTCCACTAAAACACCACATCCAAATTTGTGGTGGTTTGAAGAAGTCACAGATCACGTTTGCTGCCAAAAGCAGAAGGAGGAAGGGAAAAATCACACCACGAAAATCATTCCCAAGTGCCACCAGGCCTGGAAGTGTGATGGTGAACCAGAAGCAGGTTGGCAGTCACCTCCTGCACCCCTCTCCCTCTCTCAGGAGTGTGCTCCTGGCCTCCTGCTGTGCCTGCACCACACAGCTGGATGCCGCTCTTCCTCCTCTGACACGAGGCTGTGCACTGACTGCTGCACGACCGGCTGGGCTTAACAGCATTGCTGATGGCAATGAAATCATCTGAGACCTCTACCAGAGCAGTTAAATTCTATTTTGCATGATTGCCTCCATTTTTGAGCCGAACATGCAGAGGCTCAGAGGGTTTAAGGGCACTGCTCGAGATGATGGGTGGCACCTGGACGCTTCCAGAGCATGTCTCCCAAAAAAAGCACCACTGTGCAGCAGGGCAAGCTGCTTATGTTCTGCAAGCCTTGTCTCCCAAAAGGCTGAAGACACCTTCTGCCTCTCGGAAAATCAATGGTTCAGTAAATTAATTTCAGCCTGCTACTGTAATTGGATTATAAAAAGCAGCGTCTTGTAAGACTTCAGGAAAGTCAGTAAGCTGGAGAGTTGCACTGTGACTGAGCACAAATCAAATACCTCTAACGGTATTTGACATTTTAATTGCAAATCAGGAAAAACTCCCTCATTACAGAAGCAGAGCAAGTTGGCTCGTTGTGAATCAGACTCTCCAGAGGACACTTCCCCACCCTGCGCCCCGCTCGGTGGCACGGCAGCCGGAGCAGCAAGCATCATGCAAATGAAGGCAGCCACAGCCATCACCAGCCACCCTTTCTCCCTTCCAAATTGCACCGTCTTACATGGCGTGTTTCTCTAACAGATGTGGCTGTACAGCAAAGAGCTCGTCAAGGAGGAAAAAAAAAGGCCACCATAGAGTTGCACAAAACTGAACAAAAACAAGACAACAAAACAGACCCTACCAAGTTCAGAAGTGATTTGTGTGTATGAGTGCTGGCTCAGAATCATTTCAGGCTCATTTCAGTGATTTAAGTGAATACTCCAGAGACATGTTTGGCTTGCAATGTTTCTGCAGAGTCTTGGCTCCGGTCTTTCAGGATGCAAAAGAAAGTACTGGGGCTGAAGAGCGGAGCAGCTGGCCAGCTGCTCAGAGCACAGGTACAATTTTAGAAGTCTGATTTAATATCTTGTTCTACTAGTGACGCTCCTGGCTAAATGGGAAATAAAACTAATCTGCCCTTATTAGATTTGGGTTGTAATCTCATATCACCCTCAGATATTGGACTTCCCTTGCAGCCTTCCTGCTTTGCACTGGATCTAATTCCCAAGAAGCAGAAGAGGTTAAGGTGGATGATAAAAAGAAATCTAAGTTCAAAGAAAATTCATATATAGTTCAGTGGTTTGAACAGCAAAGAGACTTATCAACCTGTATATGAAACAAAAAGGGAAAGAAACAGTTTGTGGATGTGGTCCGTTTGCCTGGAATAAATGTTTAGTTACATCAGTGTGGATACTGCCTGGGTTTGAGAACACTCCGTGCAATAAATGTATTCAATTACATGCCAGGGAGAGCTGTCCACTGTTCCTGATCACAAAAAGTACATGCCCAGCTTTCTGGGATCAGCACCTACACCATATACTCATTGACCCCAGGAAATAAGTAGTGTTTTTTTCTTTTTTTCTTTTTTTTTCTTTTTTCATTTTAGGGAAGTAATCTGCCATTTCAAAATGAGCTGTGGGCAATACTGAACAAAGCAAGCACATTAGCCATCTTATACATAAAATTGTAAAATTGTTATGTAGAAGATAACAATTAGAAAAGCAGTAGCTCATGTAGCCACGTAGTCCTCCTGGCAAGGAGCTCCCCAGGCATAGAGTTACCTCTGTAGGACCATGTCTTCCACCAGCTCTCTGAAGATAGAGATGACCTCCTGTTTTGTTTGGTGGTTTAACACCCCCGCGCCAGTTCTCAGCGAAACTTTCACCAGCCATCATCTGTACGGACAGACGAGTTCCCTGCTGACAGCAGCCGTACCACAGACAACTCTTTCCTACGTTCTGGAGCATGCCTAAGAGATCAACATCTTTTCATTTTGCATTTTCCAGGAAGCAGGGTCTAGCAACACATATTCAAGCACCATGAAGAAGACTAAAAATTTTATTTTTTCCTTGTTCCTCATGCCACGTACTTTGTGTTTGGGAAACTGCCAAGTCTGCCTCAGGAGGCTGTTATTTTGCTCCAAGAGACCAAAATCAATCAATCAATCTGTGGTTTGGCAGCACTGGAACAGAAGATTAGGGCTCTCAGAGCAGATTATAAACACAATCCCTTCAATTAACTTCTCCGGGATGGGCTAGAGGTGGTTAGATCCTCGCTAAGTCAATTAATAACAAAGATGGTCAATATGTGTTTTTTTTTTTTTTTTTTTTAACGTCTCAGATCTCATTAATTTAATGTGTAAAGCTGTAAACCCAGAGGCAAGTGAAGGAAGGGGGCTGCAGTCCTTCCCACTGGGGTGCCAGGGACATGCTGCAAGGTTTGTCACAGGTCCTACTTTGCACATCACCACTAATGCTCTCAGTCCAGAGCAGGGAGAAGTGTGGCCCCTCCAGTACCACACTTCACAGACAAATGGTCTCTCAAGCAAGGATATTCAACAAACACTCACAGCCCTGCCTATTGCACAAACAGCCAGTCTAAGGAAACATTTTGTGCCTACTTGCTTTAAGTCTCGGCCCCATAACTCTCAATTAATTTTAAGTAAATTGTTTTCTGGGCCTGAAAAAGCTTATTGTTACATAATTATTATTATTTTTTTTTCTGCTGGAAAGCAGGCACCAAAAACGTGGGCTGAAATTGCTCTGACAACTTAGCCCTGATATAGTTTTTTCTGTCAACATGCTCATCATCCTCAGAAAGCCCTTCCATAAAACCTCATTGCATTTTTAACAATTCAACTCCCCATCACCTTCCAGACCTTTTCAGGACTTAGGCTTAAAATGGTGGTGGCTATAATTGGAGAAATGCATCGCATCTTACTGCAGAAACCAGTTACTTGTCAAGAGGATGGAAACTAAGTATACAAATCAGTCTTTGTGGATCTCAGACCCAGCACATAAAGGCTGGTTTCTCCTGCTGTTATGTGCCACGTCCGTGAGGCAGCTTCCTCACCTGAGCTATGGGATCAGCCTCTCTACTTGAAAAATAGAGGCATTCAGGGCTCAGTGAAAGGCAGAAAAAAAAAAAACAAAAAAAAAAACAAGCCCATAACATTGCTTGTAGGTAGAATTCCCCTACAGTAGTTCAAAGGAAGGAAGCTGAGCTGTGACCCAGAAAGGCTGAAATGAGCTGTAACCCTCTCCACTCTGTGACACAGCATTATAGCCACGTTCTCTGCTCAGAAGTAATTTATTACAACTGCTTCCTGTCTGAAGAACATCGATGTGGGGCCAAACAAGCAGCAGCCTTGGCAGGCACCGCCCTGCACTGTTCTGGTGAGTAATTAAAATGATGCCAGGCAAGGGTCTGACTTAACCTTTTGTCAGGCTCCCCTAGGGCCTATAGCATCACGTCACACCAGATACAACAGTACTCGGTGAAAAGAGCTTCAAATTGCTTCCCTGTGAATGGCTAGCAGGTGGGACTGGCTCCCTTCCCAAGCTCTGGTGGCCAGTGCACTTGGCGCAGCCTGACAAACAGCTGGGAAGTGGCTGGGGGCACCCTGATGCTCTCTAGCCAAGGAAGACATCTTGTCAGCAATCAGTGCAGTACGTGACTGGCCAGGAGTGATGACTGCTGAGGACCGAAAGTGATACTTGCATTCCTTCTAGATAAATATTTGTTGCTGCTGTGTGTGACCACCAGTGCAAATACACGATTAAAGCAAACTAGAGATGCAGCACCTCCAAATGCATTCAAGTCAGACTCTCTTATCCAGGGCATAAATAGCATTTATAAATGCTGAATCTTATTCTAACTTTAGGTGTTATTGCAGGTGAAAATCAGATTATTTGTACTTTGGCAACCTGTTCTGCACATGTTGTCATATGATGAAAATTTATATGTGCATCTCTAATGCCAAATCAAGCTCCTCTTCCCAGTGAAAAAGTAATTGGTACAACTTGACAATGGAAAAATACAGTAAGCATTTTTTGGGAAAAGGTAATCTATCTCACTTCATTCATCTTTTGAGTCTCTGGCCCTGATTTAGCACTTTTTTTTTTTTTTTTTTTTTTTTTTTTTGTCTGTTCAGCACCTCCAGTTTCACAGGATTTGGCATCTGATGCACATGACTAAAATGCCCACTTTACACTGATGTCTGCCATCAGTAATAACATTTTCTTTCACATAACTCTTTCTTCCATTCTCTTTATATAAGCTAAGGTAGCACTACCCAGACCACCAGAAAAGCAGGAAGCCTAATTATTGGAGCTGTGCAACTGAAATGATGGAGTTTCTTAAGACTACAACTGAGATAAGAAGCTGCCTAATAAATTAAAAGGCAGGATGCCTGTAGTCCGTCAGAGGAGTAATCAAAGACTGGATAAGACACTTGGAGTTCTTTAACACCAGGCTGTGCAGACTTGGAGAAGCCCAATTACAGCATCTCAATTTATACAACATAAATTGAAGACAGCTGATGGTAAAGAGAATGAAAGCTGAGCACTTGGCAGAAGGCAGTGATTGACAAGGAAATGTATAGCTCCCTCTGTAAAGAACATTTTTAATTTATATTAAAGGAGAAGTTGAGTCCAGTCTTCAAAGAGGAATCTCTGAAGAAAAACCTACACCAAGTGCAATACTACATTTGCTATTTTTCAGCCATTCTACTTAAATGAAGTGAGTTGGGGGTGATAAATACAGTACTGAAACATGTTTGTGCTTAAAGACAGCTTAGTAAATTAGTATTCCTGGCTGGGGAACAGGAGGAGGCTGAAGGGGTAAAGGACAGCCTGCTGAACACTCATTATCAGTAGCTGGTGATTTATACTGGACAGCCTTGGCAGGGCTCATCAAAGCACTGCTGTGCTGGTGGTGACCAGTGGGAGAGGAGGCTGCTGGCAAAAAAGCAGCAGGCGTGGCTGCATATTGGTGCTGGGGAAGTCCAGCTTTCTGACAAAGTTTGAAGAATTCAGATGTAGACAGGCAGCACAGATCTAACACTTCATCTATGATAACTTCCACCATAGCTCTTACCAGAAAATGTAGTCAGGGCCACCCATTTTTTTTTTCCTAAGATAAGAAGTAACCTAGAAAAATGTGGTTTTTGTTTGTTTTTGAAACTTCTCTATATGTATGTTTTTTATCACAAGACCTCTAGTGGTACAGAAAAGATCTTGAACTAAAGCCAAAACGCCTCCCCCTGGCTTCCCATAATCTCTATTATACTTACAGAGCTGCATCATACTCCTGGGATGTCTAATATCATGATGGGGGAAATAACATGACCCCAAGCATCATGTCCAGCTTCCATCATAGCCCTCAGTGTCCCCACAAATTGCTCCCCAGCTCAATCTTCAAAGCCAGGTTTGAACTTTTACCCTTTCAGCTAAGGTCAAAACATATACTGCCTGTAACATCATGTTAGCACACTGTAAACCTTTACTCAAAGAAATAAACTCTTTGAAGGCCCCACAGGTATCTTAAGGCCAGCATAAACTGAACCTGTGTGGCTCAGCATGCCCCTTGACCCCCCTCCAGCCCTTCTGTTTCTAATCAGCACCTAAACAAGGTGCTAATGAGCAAGGTAAGTGTTTCTGGGGGTTAAACTTTTTTGCAGCTAGTGATGCCATTTCTTCACAATTCAAGGCAAATGTCTCAAAGGTGCTTAAATCCTTGTTTGCTTCTAAGACAACTACACTTCTTGGAATGATAGAGTGAAATCTTTAAACAAAGCTGTCATTGCTGTTTCTCTTTCATTTACAGGTTTTCCAGAGATTTAGCAATTGCTGTTCTTCAGGTGAAATAATGTTAAATGAACAAACAAACAAAACACCCATAAATCAGAAATATTTACTTCAGGACAGGTAGAGTCATTAATATTAGCAACACTGTAATATATGTTAATTAGATTTTTAGCAAACATTTTCAGCAAAAGGGAAACAATGCTCTGCTGCAGCCCAAGTTGTTAACTCTGAAGTTTTTATATTTAAAATAGAGGCTTGGCTAGGAGGTATTTTGCGTGGCTGTAGCCTGTCCCAGCACCCCAGCAGGGCCGTCCAGTAGTTCTGTTCATGCTGGTGACACTCTGTGAGCTGGGGATGGGTTGAGATGGGCTGCCTGGCTTTATGTTTGTTTCTCCACTTAATTCTTTCATGCTCACCTTATCCTGCATTGTTTTAAGAGCTATTGAGTGCCTCACTGCTCATTACCATATAGCAACCTCCTACCATTTTCAAAACCCTCCATCTTCCATCCTTGGCATTCACTGTTGAGTCCTGAGGAGTGTTTCATAGAAAATGGATTTTTAATTACTATTATTGGTTCCTTACAAAGATGGTTTTGCTTTCCAGTTCCTCCAAGCTAGGATATTTTAGCAGGGGAAGCTTGTTTAAAGTTCCTTCTTTGCATATAGCTTACAGCAAAATCAGCCTAGCTGGACTTCAGCTCAGCTTTCTCTAAACCCACCTGAGGAAGTCCAGATGCTCCTGAATGACACAAACCAAGCTGAGTTATTTTATTACCATTCATCCTATTATCAAGCACTATTCTCAAACCAAAATCGACAGAACATAAATCTGGCAAAACCTCCATGCCCTCGGTGCTTTGCAGAGAAATGATGGCCTGTCAAGGGAAGTGATGACTTACTGTACTCTGCACTGGTGTGGTCTCACTTCAAGCACCATGTGCACTTTGGGCTGCCACAATATAAAAAAGACAGTAAACTATTAGTGTCCAAAGGAGGGCTACAAAATGGTCAAATGTCTAGAAGGGAAGATGTCTGAGGAGTGGCTGAGGTCCCTTGGTTTGTCCAGCCCCGAGCAGAGCAGGCTGAGGAGAGGCCTCATGGCGGCCTGCAGCTCCCTCACGAGGGGAGCAGAGGGGCAGGCGCTGAGCTCTGCTCTCTGGGGACAGCGACAGGACCCGAGGGGACGGCATGGAGCTGGGACAGGGGAGGGTCAGGCTGGGGGTTAGGGAAAGGGTCTGCACCCAGAGGGTGGTCGGGCACTGGGACAGGCTCCCCAGGGAGCCTGTATGGCAGCAAGCCTGACAGAGTTCAAGAAGCATCTGGACAACACTCTCAAACTTATGGTCTGATATTTGGGTGGTCTTGTGTGGAGCCAGGAGTTGGACTCAATGACCCTTGTGGGTCCCTTCCAGCTCAGGATATTCAGTGATTCCATGATTCTAATTATCACCAGACTCTCATCCCAGCAAGCAGCAGCAAGACAGACAGGTAACCCCATGAGTGCCCACTGCCCTAGCCACAGAGACTCCCCAAAATTTCAAGCCCTCTGCGATGGTGTCAGGTCACCAGAAGAGGAGCACCCATCCGAAAGCAAAGCACAAGAACTCATGGTGACACAGGCTGGCAGCAATGTGCCACTGCAAGCCTCGTGTCTGTCTTGAAACAACTGGCACTGGTGGATATACGCTCAATAAAGTCTGTCAAAGTAAGGGAAAAAAAAGGCTTGAACCAAATGCCCTTTCCAATCCCAGCAGCATACTCTCACATGCTCAGCTTGGCAGTAGCAGGGACTATACGTTAGAAAAGAAAACAACAAGAAAAAATAATCCTACACTGCTTTTGCAGGTGGGCTGGCTCCCTGCCTCAGGCAGCAGCACTGCGATGGGATCAGTGTCAGGGGGCAGCAGCAGCAACGGGGCAAGAGCAGGGACACCCCAGATCCCGCAGTCCTCAGGGGAGGTATGGCTGCTGCAGCAGGCTGCTGACGCTGTGAGCTGGGGAGATGGGGTAAAAACTAAAGCAAAAGCACCCATAAATAACCTCTTGGAAATCAGGCCAGCAGCTTCTTCACAGACACAAAAAATCAAAAGCATTTTACAGAAAAACCTTACCCATTCCTACCTCAAGACTGACCTGCTGGCTGAGCACAGACTGTCTCTAAGCTTAAGGTTCCCCGATCCTCGTGGTTTTTCAGCCACAGGTTTTTTGCAGCATCATTCCTTGTGTGAGCCTTTGTCCAGAGCAGATACATACACCTGTCCTGCAGCAGAAGTTGCCCTTTCCCTTTCTGTTTTATCTGGTTTCTGGCAGGTCCCATCTCTGAGCCCATCAGTTATTTTCTACCCACCTGTCATTTAGTAGTCATCTCTGCTAGCTCTGCAGACCTAGCAACAATGCATTTTAAACAGGCTTAAAATTCAAATCTACTCAAATTATCCCTAGGTACTTTACCCATAAACTGCCAAGGCAAGAGCATCAAGCTGTCCAGGTGTCACCAAAGGCAAGAAACAAAGCTGCCCTGAGCACACAGGACCAAGTTCCTTGGCATTCACCTCTGCAATCGTTTTTAGTTCAGCAATTCACCTTAAAGCAGGCGGAGAGCAGAATGTCATCCGCATCAATGACTGCTAATGCATTTTGCAATGTATTTGATTTTAATATCAGAATATTACATTTTCCAGTACCAAGAGATAATAGGCAAAACACAAGGGTTTCCATGGGACATGGGTGTATTTTGTCTTTTATATTTGTGCTGTGCTTTGCTTTGGTGGTACAATATGCTTACATGCCATTACCATAAATTCAATTGTTTGCAAATTCTCTCTCAATTTTCCATCCTCTGGCAATAAAACTACATTTAGAAAGGGCTGTCTTTAGCAATTGCTTGCCATCTTTTTATTGATGGATTCTCTGAACATCTCATTGCACTTTTATTCTATTATCCTTTTAATGGTTTTTCATTTCCTTCAACATAGACAGCCACCGTTTTTCCCAAGGAATGTTTTTACCACAGTGGGTGCCATTTCTCCTCTCCATCTGGGGGGTTTGGAGTGAGGGGGGGCATTTTTCTTTTCATGAATTCATTTGTGAGATGAACTCTGCTAGTATACACAAAAAAAATTTGGTGCCTTGAAGAGTCTAACTCTTTAAGAATATTCCTTATTTTTCCTCACAAATATATTGGTACTATGTATTGAAACAGACCTTTATATTCTTACTGCATTAAACTGTAGGTATTGCCTGTTTAAACATATATTTTGTTTAACAAACTGAATAATTTATATTGACAATTATTTCAGCCTACTTTTGTTTATTAAATTTAGCCAAAGATATTGTAATTGGTGGTAAAATTATGTGAAACTTGGAAAATTATTACTATTTATGCTTAATTTCAACATCTCTCATGTCATCTGGTTGCCCAAGTAAGATGTACACCTGTTCCTTAGAAACAAGGTGGTCTACAGATCTGCAGAGAAAAGGGAATATCTTTCACAAGGACAGCTGATATATTTGGAAAAAGCTAGCAAGAACCAGGCACGCCGTTGAGAGCACAAGACCTCTGGTACACAGTGTAAAGCTATGAACACTTTTCATCACAGTACAAAAAACTTCTAGAAACATCATTACAGCAGGCAAACCTCAGTTTCCTTATTCTCAGCTTATGTATTTTATTAAGCCAAATTCTCCTGTTGTTTAATAAATATTCTAATTATTTCTGGAGAAGTGGTTATCTGCTCCTATGCTTTCAACAAAACCCCACACTCTGAAGGTATAGTTTTACTTAATTAATTCATTTAACATTCATCTCCATGAATATCAACATTAATCTTTTCATGACAGCACAGACATCTTAATACTGTTTTGCTGGTCTTGCACAGAGATGGCTTTGGAACATTCAGAGAAAATGCATCTGTGCTCCATTCACAGATATACATGATATACTTCATCAGGAGGTTCTGTCCACACACAGTACTCCAAAACTTTCAGCGTAAGGAACTTCTGTAAAGTAACACAGGAGCTATTCAAGGCATTTTTCAGGATAAACCTGTCTTAATTAATGCAGCTTGAAGAAGTTCTTTTCCACCCCAGTGAGGTACCATGAACCTCCATCCCAGTTAGCTCCCAGGCATGCCAGACAGATGAGATTTCCCTTCAGGTCCACGGGAACCTCAGGCACAGTTGGACAGTGCCATCAGCCTCTAAGGGACTTGTGCAACACAGCCAGATGTTGGTAGGTTTCCACCACACAGGGTTTATAGAGAGCAAGTCCTGCCCATTAGAAGGGCACATTGCCCAAAATGTACAGCACAACTCACAAAGAATTGTCTCCTTAAACCGCAAGTAGAAACAAGTATGAATTAAATCTGGTATATTGAAAAGGTACAGTGACATACCGGACATCAAAAATAAATAATTAAAGCAAAAGTAGGCAATTAAATCATCTTAAGTGATCACCAGTTTGATCCAATAATGTTTGAATTTTGGATTTAAAAAACATTCACGTGGCTGAAACTAGAAGTAGCCATCAAAATAAATCTCTTTTTGCTGCATGTATTTGCATGTCTTGTTTGAGGATTATTATTATTATTATATTTTTTTTTTCATTGAAATACACAGTTAAGGCACACGCTAGATATCTTCTTCAAAAGTTTTCATAAAAAAAACAGCTGGGGGCTGAACAATTGTCCCCAGCATAGCATTGTGGTTAAAAAACAATAATAATAAAAAAAAAAAAGCTAACCAGCTCCAAGAAACATGTATCGGAAGGAGAATTAAAATAACAGAATAAAAGGGAAACAAAAACAACAAAATACAACAAATCAAAAATATCTTCTTTTACTGCTTTTTCTAGCTCACAACAAAATGGCCTCACATTTCATGCGTTCCAGGGGGCTGCTGTGCATGCCTAGTAGAGGGACATGCTCGGCCCTGCCACCACTTGCTCAGAGCAGTCATGGGGTGAACTGAAGCTTCTGCTGAAAAAGAAAATATATTCTTACCAGGAAATAGTAGGATAATGGTAAAACTTAACCTGTCTGGTTTGAAGTCAACTGTTTGTCTTCTGTGGAGGAATGCTGGGTTTATTAGCAGACATGAGTATTTTGGAAACATTTAGAAGATGAGTTCTTTTACTGGACAATCCTGCAAGACCTGTACCACCTCTTCCCACCTTAGCCTCAAACTACACAGAAAATGACTGAACCCCAATAAATCAAATCTGCAAAGAGCTAATAATTTTTCAAAGACTGGACACCCACAGGATCAGAATTTTCTATCTGACCACAGCGAAACCTCTTTATTTTCTTTTCACTGTTCTGCAGCTGAGAAAATCATCATCTTGTCATGAATTTACAGATCATTTCGTTCATGCAACAAAAGCAAAAACCCGAGAAGCACGATCTCTTTGTTTGAGCTCAATCATTTATTCTGCTCAATACCAGCCTAGTCTGAAATTAAATATTTTCTTCATCTCCACCTAAATAAAATGTGATCCAACATATTATGCAGTTCTAATCTATTTTGGCCAGCTACATTTTTATGCTGATAAGGAAAAATTAATTTAACCATATATGCACAGGAAAATCATCACATTGTGCATGGAAGATAAAATCACAGAAGGCATTTGGCTTGTGAATGCAGCTTCCAGCAGAATGTTCATTTCCAATTGCATTTTCCCCCCAATAGATTCTTAATTTGCCTTGTTCTATATGGTTTTGAGTTATCATTTTGTATGGCAATAAAAATCAGTGAAGCAGCAAAAGCTTACAGGCCTGCGCCTAGGTTTGATTTATATAATGGATGGCACAATATTGCTGGTCTTCATAATTGAAATTCATTCAGCTCCCGCAGTTTATAATGCACTTTTAAAGTACTTTGTGTATTTATTGATAAACAATCATTTTATTTGCAATAGTACTGGAAAAATAAAGGTGTCACCTTCATTTTCTTATTCTGTATATGCTTTATATTTATGAAACTTAAATTGTAGAGCTGTGTAAAACCTGCTTATTACTATCAGCTTCTGCTTCATAGCCTTAAAGTAGACTCATAGTTCCTAACAAAGCACAAGTAGTTAATAAAACGCAGGCTGTGGCAAAAAGTCAGAATTTTAAGTCTTGAAATAGCACTCATCAATAAGTAAAAAAAATCTGAACAATGGTTAAAATTCAACAGCTGATCTGAACATGTCCCAGATAGCTTGGGTTCTCCTGCAGTAAGAAAGCTGCAGCTCCAACCACTTTCCTGAAGTTCAGTGTTCCCCTAATCAGGGAAAAAAACAATCCAAATGTCACTTTCTGAGACATCGCCAGTAAGGCTTTTTTAATAACAACTGTTTAAACAAAACAGTAAAGTTCTCATTCAAAACAAAAACAAAAACAAACAAACAACAACAACAACAAAAAACAACAACAAAAAAAACCCCTGTCCCTTACACAAATTTAATCAGATATCTTAATCCTACTGTCAGAAAAAAAAATCACGCTTTTTTTTTTATTTATTTCTCTCCTTCTTTAGAAATGCTGCATGCTATGTTTATGCCTGTGAAGGCATCATTTAAAAAACATATTTTCACCTTTATTTTTCCCTTTTCCTTGTGGCACAATTTAACAAAATCTTATTTTCCATAAAAGCTGCATCAGTTCTGTTGAGGGTCATTAGACTGACAGCTTTGAGGTAAATAATTTTTCATTTACCCCACAAGAAAGCACAGTGTAAAAAGCAGAAAAACAATAACGTGCCTGTATGCTATCCCTGAATGAACCACTCCTGCAAATTGGTCAGAGAGTAAATATCATCTCGGGGGCCTTCTCAGTTCATGACATCTCTCTCGGAGTGCTCACAAGGATCAATAGCATTTCCTGTACAACGAGAATTCAGTGTGTCCCTTTTTATAAAGGATGCATTTGTCTCCAAAAAACTTATTTCACACTGGCCAAATATAAGTCACTGAAAGGTTATCACTTTAATTTACTTCCCAACTGGCCTTGTATGTTACAACTCCCATTTTCCAAAATGTAGCATTCTACTGCACCAAAACCTGGATTTACCACGTGAAGGTTTTACTACATGGTTGAAAAGCCAACTGATTTATTGGGTTTTATTCCATGGCTTCAATGTCACTCTTTTAAGAGCTTCACATTCCTCAGTCCAGCATCTGGACCTGGCAGTCTCCTGCATGGTTGCCCTCACCTTGGGTTCTGCAATCATAGCTTCTCATTCTGCTTCTCAGAAAAAGTCAAAGATAAATTAGATGGAAATAGTACTGACACGCAATGCAAGGTGAAGGTGGAGAAAATTGTGTCCTTCGTTCCTTATTCATGTTTCTTGTTTGGAGCAGAGCTGGTGGTAAGAGGAGGGGAGTATTCCCTCTCCATAGAGATTAACCTTACCTCTCAAAAGCATCAAATGAAGGATTGAAAATGAACACATGCCTTTAAAGCAGACTGTTTGCAGAGCTAGATGCAGGTTCTCTCTTATACTGTTTCCTGGGGACAAATAATAATAACAACAATAATAATGATAATAATAAAAATATTTACGATCCCTTCTTCACCAAGAAACCTAGATAATGACTCTACTATCCTAATATTTCTTGCTGGAAATATTCCACCCATGCAAGGCAGGTGCCTGTATGAGTTATTGCAGCTTGGGCTCTCTTCACATCCTCTGTCCAAACCTCCTCTCCTAGCAAGAAGGATTGGATTGATTTATGGTGTTCAAAAGCCATTCCTGACAGATATAGAGCCATTGGTATTGGCACACAGTGCTATTTCAAATGGACCTTACTATTTTTGCTCTTTTAAACATAGCAGGCAATTGGATTTATGGTCTCCTATGAGGTGACTTCAGCTGTTACGCTCACAAGTGTACACAGACTACACTTCTTGCTTATTTACCTTTGATTTCTTGCCATTGAGCAAAAGATTTAGGAGGTATGTGGGCGACTGATTGATGCAGCAGGGCACCACATTACTGTTTTCAGGTACCAGGTCTCTCTCTCGGCTCCTGATGTTTGTGTGCATTGCATCCTGCTGATTTTTCATGTTGTTAGTGGTGCCAGGGCCTCCCCTCCACACTGGCCTTTGGCTGCAGTGATGCTCCAAGGACAGTGAAATCCCCCAAGCATCTGAGAGCTGGATGGCAAGAGGAGAAATTCCCAGGACAAGAAAACCTCAGGAATAAGCTACTCTGAGAGCAGTGCTGCTCCAGCACTGGCAAGCAAATCCCTCAGTCATGGTGTACATTTATGACTCAGGGAGCTGCAGGGATGGTGAGGAAACCAAAAATATGTTGGGGAGAAGAATTTGGGGGGCATAGCTGTGGCCTTGTGGTTCTCCTCGCAGTGGCAGAGTGTAACCACCACAAGCAAGAGATACAGGTTTGCTCTACCATTTTAATTTGGCCTATGAGATGTCTGAAACAAGGCTGGGTAAGCCCATCTATTTCCTAGCTAACAAAGTCTGGAAAACAAAAATTCCCCAGTTCACCCAGCTCACTAACAAGGGGTGGAGGGGGGGGGGCTGGGGAAGAAAAAATAAGTTTTGATTCTCATAAAGAAAACTATCCATTTAGAACATTTTTAAAAATAAAAGAAGCTAGAGCTTAAAATGGTGAATGGTAATGTCTTTTTTCACATGCTGAACTTTAACGTTTCAGTAGAACCAATATTTTCCTTTTCCAGATTAAACTAAAAGCTGAATTCCTCAATTACTTTGGTCATCTTTAAATTACTTGGACTGTTCAAACATTCATTTGGATCTTCTTATGAATCTTTTTCTAACTTTTGATGACAAAAAAATAGCTTTTCTTTTGCTTCCCAATTATTGAAATCTACTTCGCCTTCTTATCCTTGATTTGATTTTCTCTTTTGAATCCTTACATTTTGTACTTGTCAGCTGCATTGATAAATGTGTTCATGAGCAGCTCTCTGTGATTTTTGGCTCAAGGAAAGTAACATGACACAGCATACTTAGTGCATGATAATACTGAGGACAGAAAATTATATGTGAAGCAGCGGGGAATATACAACCTGGAAGGGACATATTTTAACATTTAGATCTTAAAAACAGATACCTGAGATCAGGGACTTCTTTCTGGTGCATGTTCTTCTCTATCCCTAAAGAAAATAAATCCTTTTTTATAGTTGTAATTCAGATTTATATCAGGTAGATTTATTAGTGCTTACCTTTGTTTCTGCTTCTTAACTACCAAATTTTGTTGCTTATGATACAAAAAAATTCTCAGAAGACTTACTAAATTCTAAAAAAGTACTGTGAGAAATGCAAAATTCTCCTTCCTCACCTCCATGGAACTTCAAGAAACTTTCCTTTCTTGAATCTGTATGAGAATAACATAAAAAGTCTTCTGGAAATTCAAGTATATTGCAGATTGTTGTAATTTATCATGTAGTTCTCAAGATACTCTATGATGTATTTAAAAATTCTGCTTTCAGTAATGTGTCAAATAAAATATTCATTTTTAATTGAAATGAAACATACTACAAAAAAGACTTGTAAAGCTTCATGGTGAATGTTCTCACACCTTTTCAAAAAGGTTTTAATAAGGAAACAAAGGAAAACAAACTAGTTAAACACAATAACTATTAAGAATTAAAAACCAGTGCAGAGGCTTTTCTCTCTATTCATGACCAGTCCAAGTGCTTGGCTTACAATTTACAGCGCTATGTAATGCAAGAATCTGGCCTTTGTAGCCCATTTCTTTACAAAATAAGATGAAAGAATTGAATAAATTTGAGCCCATTACTGGCACCACGACCAAAAGTAAGAAACATCCACCCTGACATCCATCTAATAAGGCTCACTGACTGCATGTACTATCCACAGATAAAATGGTCACACTCTAGTTGTATCTGATTAAAGATGATGGAAGTCATGAGAAACTAGATTTTTGGATGATTCATCACTTTAGAGACTAACTGTGCAGCAGGTGACTGGGATCACCATTAAACTTGATTGATGCTCAGTGAAACACTGTCTGTACTTTTACAGTTATGTTCCTATGATTTTTCCTTTGCCACAAGAAACCTGTGCTCCAAGGCTGGTGACCTGAGTAAAATGGTTTGTGGTCTTCTTAAACAAAACTAAATGACTAGACTGAGCAACCATAGCAGTAAATGGTTATATGAAATGAAATTTCAGGTACACATGCTAGAAATACTTGTCTGTCTTTCAGATTATCAAAGAAAGTCTTGAACTGGTTAACAGGTGAGCTAGGAAAACACTGACTGTGAAGCTTCACAGGTTGCATTCAGTCCCTCTTTCTGGGTTTGCATCACTAAACATGTGAAAAGATGCATGAGCAGTGATGCATGTCCAGATATGATGTGAGACTAGGGAACAATGAAAATAGCAAGCTGAGTAGCACATAAAATTAAAAATAAAAATAAAAAAATCATATGACAACCACATGCTTGATTAACTACTGACTAAATACAAGGAAAATATGAGGAAAAACGGAATTTTTAAATGCTTCATTTGTGATTCTACAAAGGGACATTCTGATTCTCTCATCTCAGCGCTACGTATCTGGGCGCTGAAGATGACCCAGTGAGTATCCTATCACAGCCTCTTTTGACTGAGCCACAACATCTCTTGAATTCTGAATGCAAAAATGAGACACATCCACAATAAGAACTGTTTGCAATGAATAATTCAGCAAGCTACAGTCATGAAACCCACAACAAGCACTGCAAGGAAGATGAAGTATTTTTGCTGCCCATCATTATGTATGTTCATGCCACAGGGATTTTTCAATTATTGAACAGTGTAGAGTTGCCTTTGTTTGCAGAAAATGTCAATTTGAATTGTGTGGCTTCTACACATTCATTTATGTTTGCCAAAGGCTGCTTTAACCTTAGTTTGGCTTTTTATTCCTCTGCCACATGAAGTTGCAGATCAAAAATACTGAATGATTACTAACATTTGAAGAAGCATCTTAAGTTTGGATGCTTTAGCTGTCAAGACAGTTCCAATAATTTCTTCCGCTGTCTTTGTACCAGAAAAAGCTCTATTAAATTTCTTTTTATTCACTAACTCAAACATTGTAAACAAGTACTAATGATACAGAAGTATGTTATAAGTGTCATAAGTAAAAAGAAAATGAAAGGCGAAGTAGCTCATGTTAAGTTTACAAGCCAATATCCTGGAAAATATTGCTGCTTTTACTTCGCACCTATTGAAATTCAACCCACAGTTTAAGAAGGAACTGTCTGCACAATTTACAGAGGCAGTACTTTGAGCAGGCAAGAACACTTTGTGTGTGGATATGCTGAGCTTCAGTTTGGTGATGTAAATGGCTAATTTTAGCTAGTGATGACAGAAATTATGGAATTGCTGTTGTGTAAGCTTAGAGGCAAGAATCTACCACTTCCTGGGGCAGCAGCAAGTATAGAAATACACCTTGTAAGTTACTGCTACATGTGGTAAGTTATTGCATTTTATTAATTTGTGAGATATGATGAAGAAGATCAAGTTTGTCCTATAATTATAATTGTGGTGTAGTTGGTTATCGGGGCTGTACCTGCGTGTGTATCCAGTGCACTCATGCCCTTAATTCCTTGGCTGCCAACATTTTAGCATATCCCTGTTTAGTTTCTATAGAAGAAGCAACGGACTGATATCAAAAAGATTGGATTGAAGGCATGGTGTTGACTGAATACCTATCTACCATCACAAACACTTGAATAATTTTGGAGGAGCTACTCGAGGGAATTTTGGACAATGTTAGAAATTCCTCCAGATACGTCCAGATATGTCGAGGCTGTGGATGGGGCAATCTGTATTCTTTTATATGTGGAAGAGCATCCTAGGTGTGGAATCTGTTTGTCTCAGTGTCAGTGACTTCCCAGGTGGTTCCTCTGCAGAATTGCCCAAATTCTGCACAGCTGGCACATGTAGAAATAGTAGAAATCATTTCTGCAGATGCAGAAATGGCTGCTGTCTTTGTATGCAGTTTAAAATAATTGATGGCAATGGATCAGACATATGCCTGAATTGTAGGAAGAATTCAGGAAGAAGTGAAGGAATAATTCAGCAGAACAGCAGTCTGGGGATTCTCACCTGAAACAATGCTGATACAAAGGCCCTTGCAATGGAGAGATCCGTTACCACCAAGGCTGTACACAACCATCTTGTTCACGAGATCTGAGTCCCCACACACCCACTACATGTACACAAGGGTTCCAATAAGATGGGGTGGTGGTGGTGTCTGTTCTTTTCATTATTTTTTTTTAAACAAACAGTCTTTCCATATCTACAACTGAATACAACAGGATCATATATACTGTGCTCATCTGGATGGATTCTTTGCTGGCTCAGATAAAGACTACGTATGGTTATGAGACTGATGTTGAACAGAGTCAGACATTTTTTATGTTTTATGAGTCAGACAAGTTGAACTAATTGTGAAAGCAGCACCACAGCTTTATAATAAAACAGAATTGAGAAATGTGAAGTAACAGGTTTGTTGAACCAGAATTTCACAGAAGGGTACTCTATTTCATATCCTCTCTATCTTCGATATCTACATGTGATAAATCACATTCAACATCAATCCACCATCAACAAGGTAACGACAAAATCACATATTGAAACTTTCCTGGAATGTCACCCTTTCCTATTATTATAAACTTATAAATAATATCTTTATCACCTAACATCCATATCTCTGACATTGAACCAGCTGCTAAATGTTAGACATCAGATCTTCATAATCAACTTCTTGTCTATACACCCACACAATAACTCCTTTCAAAGACAGTCCATGCTTTCCTAACTCTTTAATAACTGAGACAGAACAAAATGATACCAGATAGCAGAATACTGTTACCTTTTTTAACCCTAAAATGAACTTCAAGATTCCTAAAATGACTTTGTTCCCATGGAGACGAAGCTAATAATTACCAGTGTTACATCTCTTGGTGAGAGCTGGCTTATTGATTATGATGTTTAACTGAGCAAGATAAAATTGAAAACAAAAATGAACAAAGTTATTTGGTGGTTATTGTTAATGAAATTGAAAAATTTCATCTGAAAAAGGATTTCTCAAATACAAAATTATTTGTATACGTACCCGTCCATTTACTCTTTTAATTTTTTTTAATTTATTTGATGCTTTCTGAGCATTCCCCACTATTAAATACTTGGCAGAAAGCCAGTGAAGTAAAATTCAGAAGAAATGAATAGGTATTCTTACATCTAAGGATTTCCAAAGGCTTTCAAAGATTCAACAAACTATCTCTCTACAGCAAAAGATGCAACGCACTTGCCCATTAACTACCATCTACCTTTTCTATTTCTGTGTGCAATCACTGTATTTTTAACTCAGTCCCTAACATACTTGTCTGATGACCCTACAGCACTGAACATCTGTGGTGGGCATTAAGGGGAACCAAATCTAATGCACTTCAGTGCTGAATGCATTTCCCAGATAAAAATGTGTGTAAGCTTATGAAACAATGTGCTCTTTTGATTCCATTTCTTTTTTTTTTCTTTTTTTTTTTTTCTTTAATTGTTGCCAGGATCTCTGTCCTTTCTCTCAGAACTATGCCTTCTTTCTTTCAAGATTTTCTTAGAAGAGAGGTACTCTTTTAACAGAGGGGCCCTATGGCTATTACCTTTACCACATTCCTTCCAAAACACCTGAACACCCAGCCTGTCAGCTGAGTAAACAGCCATCAGCACAGGCTTTCCTGAAGGGCAGAGCATGATCTCAAAGTGTCAGCCCAGGGAAAACTAACCCAAAAATCAGGCAAAGAACCCCAATAATACAACAGTTTGGAGTTACTGCTGGGCATCTCACACAGCTCCCCCCCTCCCTGTTGCTGCATTATACCCTGTTTTTGGGTCAGACACCAGCCTTGCTGTAGCTGTTCTTGGGCACTGCTCCGATCCTTTCAGTGTACAAGTGCCTCCCAGCAATTCTTGCCATCAATAGTAATCTACAGCAGGCTTAAAAACAATTATTTTATTATTTGACACAACAATCACTCGTTGACCTCATTTCTCCTCTGAGAAATGCATCTGAATGCACGCCGCATCTGAAACTAGCACGAATGCACAGGGAAGAATTAACACTGGTGTTACCCACCACCAGTAGCGTTAATTTAACTTGTGGAGTCCTCTTCAGACTCCATTTCCAGCTATCTGCTTATCAGTCCATTTTTCAAAGGTAGAACAGAACCAATGCAAAGGGATTAGGGAAGAAAGTCATGATGAATGTGAGGTCACGAGCAATCGGTGTGTCCTGCTCCTGACCTTTCTGATAATGTGCCACTTGAGAACGCAGAAATATTTTATGACATCCCCTTTACCTAAGCCCATGTTTCCACTTGTGATTTGCATAAAACAGATTGACGGTTACACATCTGACCTCTCTGCAGACATTACAACAGTACACCTGAAAATGTTAAATAAGGTAACCAACAAATAGCAAGCTCCAGTTCAGCTGCAAATCACCACCTTATACTCCATGCTTCAGAAAAGAGTTTATCTTGCCACAATCAAGCCAGGGCAGCTAGTCTTCTTGACAAATTTTGTTTTTCTATGTAGATTAAAAATACAGATACTTTTTACATTTGAAATGAACACACAACAAAATACTAGTCTGGAAACTATTGACTGGCTTTAGTGGAACTGGGTATTAATAATAATGTGAGCATCATTTCTGGGCTGGTATGAACAGAACACTCTGTGAGACAGGTAGGAAATAAAGAACATGTGAACTCAACAATTCAGGCAATAAACAGAATTTTTAGGAGAGAAAGATATTTTGTCTATCCCTACAATTCACCCAACCTCCTCTTCAGCTGTGAAATGGGCATTCATCTGCAGATAGGTGCAGATGGGAGTGATGGGGTGTACTACTAACAGGAACCACTGGAGGACTTCAGGCTGGTAACTTGGAGGGACTTTGAGAAGGTGAACTGGCATGACTTGGGCTTACTTTTCACCACAGTTATTCATTTACGAATGCACGCAACAGCAGTAGCACTACTTTTCTGTTAGTGGTTGTCTTCTGTGAATGTCTTTTCATAAAAATACTTGATGGCTCTACCATTCAACATCACTTACGCTTCTCTGGTTGCTACCCGAACCTTAACAGGTGCAGAGCCTTAAGGACATTATGGCTCACCTAAGATAGCATCTTTCCTATGGAGGACCATTAGAAAGCTCATGAATTATGCTGGGTGCTTCTCATGTCCTTGTGATACATTCCTCATTATTTCAACCTGAAATGTCATTTCCATGCCAATGACTCTCAGATCTGTCTCTGTGATGGAAAGCCCATAAGCTCCTCTAAGTTTCACAGTTGCCTGTAGAACAAATAAATCCTGAAACAGCCCAGGCTTTTGTTACCATATGTGTGTGGAAAGGCTTAAATTGGGTGTCGTCTACTCTCAGCCTCAGTCCATGACCACACTGTCTACATATTTTGATACTTCAAAAGAGCTACTTGAAGCTTGGGCAAAGATCATGTCTTCAGGGAGAATGCTCATTCTGAGCTGATTTTCAATTAGCTTTTTAATTAGTCAGACCATGGTAAAGATGAAGCCATCCTTAGGATACTGTATTATTTATTTAATTAATTAATTAATTAGTTTATTCATTTCTACTGGGTTGGTTAGCAGCTTCCATAAAATTAAGTCACACAGTCTTCCTTTGGACATGATCAAAGCAACGCTCATTGTATAAAACAGCTCCATATAAAATGATCCCTCTTCTTTCACCAGTCTCTTCACAGTATGGCTGCCAAAGAGCATTAACATTAAAGATAGTTCAACTGGTATTGTAGAAACTTTACATGCTATAGATATGAGAATGCTAAAAAAGGAAAAAAGATTAATTTCAAGGTTATGTTGCTGATGTGCAAAAACTTTTTAAGGACAGAGCTCTGCTTTATGTAACAGAAAGGACAGGATAACTACAGGCTTCTCTACAGGACTGAAGGCACATGCTGAACTTCAAGGAAGTGCCACTTTCTACAAGGAAATTTGTGTCTAGCAAGGATGTGCCTGCATACGGTACAATGACTGCTGGAAAAGTATATTTAGTCTTATTAAAACAAAACAAAACAAAACAAAACCAAAACAAACAAACAAACAAACAAACAAAGGAATTAGATTAAATGTTGTGGTCAGAAGATTTCTACTGATTTTTAAGGCCAGAACTCTAGTGTTGTGAAATGGGATTTACATTATAGAGAAATAAACTATTACAAGTCCTGGCCAGCAAGACCAAAAAAGCTTGGAACCATACAATAAATAAATAAAATAAAGACATTTATTTAGTAGAACTTATTATTAAGTATTATAATGGAGAGGCTTGCCTTTTTCATCTAAGACACTAAGTGAGAATAGGAGAATCCTTCCTATTGTGTTTGCTTTGAATTACACATCCATTTTGAGTCATAGGTCAGGAATGTAAAGAGCTCAGATTGCTTCTTATGATGCCACAAGCATTTTACAATGAGGCAGCAAAAATCTTGTTTATTAGCAATTGTAGCTTTAATCTATGAAAAATATAATGGAATAACATGTTTTACAAAGATGAGGATAATTACGGCAGAAAAATAAGCAAGCAGATCAGCAGCTTCCCAGCTGTACCTATGGAAGGTACTGACTGTATCAGGCCTACAGAAGTTAGGTTTTAGAGCTTATTTCATTTTAATATTGTTTTCCAACACCATTACTTTTTAACAAATTGCCATGCTTAAGCAAGTTGTTTTGACATGCTTTTAGGAGGTTTTGCATCAGCTGCAAGGACAGCTTTATAAGAAGCGTGATATTAATTTTCCTCAGTCTCAGCATACTTGAAGAACCAAAAAAAGGAAAAGGAGTGAGTTATTAGCATCACTACTCTTCCTATAACTTCCTGTAAGGTGAAACCATTTTAGGGTCACAGTGCCCATACAATGCATCTTGACATCAGGGTTGAGAGCAACATGACCCAAAGAAACAGACAGAGATAGTCAGACATTCCAAAAATTAGAATGCAAGTTTCAGCTCTCAGACAAAACAAAACAAAACAAGTGCATTCAGGCCCAGTTACTATGAAAGCTTAGACCTTCTTTGATGGTTCAGGGACCTATGGCAACCTCAGCAAAAGTACTGAGCAGAGGCGTCCACTGACCAGAAAACAAACTTGCTCTGTTAGTAGAGACTTTGTGCCCTGGATCCTGCAGAGAAACAATAAAAAGGAATTTTTACCTGTAATAAGCCTCTTTCAGGAGTAGGCAAAACCATCAGGCCCTGGATATACTTCAACAGACCAGCTCATAAGTAAATGTTTGTCTTCTACTCATCACAGAAACTGAAGGAAACATCACAAGAGACGGAGGGGAAAAAAAAAAAAAAAAAGAAAAAAAAAAAAAGAGGGAAGAGAGGGAGAGAAAAGAAACTTAAAACATTCTCAAAAACTTGAGCCAGTTTCATTAAGTCAGGCCAGAATTCGTAACTCACGTGTAGATTCCCTACATACATAACAATGTTGTGAACCTACTAGTGTAATCTTGCACCCTGATTTTCTGGCTAAGATTTATCTCCTCCATCACCTACTACTCTCCATAACTGTGATAGAACAGTGCTCTGGGTCCAGCTGGGGCACTGTGCCTGTGCACTTCCATGACCCCACTTGTAAAAAAAAAAAAAACACTTCAAAGGAAGGACAGTGTTTTCCTCTTTAGCATGTACTGCTATTTATGTCTCTAAGCAGCAGCTGCTGCGGGCAGGTAAAAAGTAGTTTTTAGCCTCACAATGTCACATATCTGAGTTAAATTATTTCATTGCTATGATCTTCAGAGAGCAAAGAGCATTCTATAGCAGAAGGATGTAGTTGTTTGTGTGACTATACTAGTGATTAGTTCAGGCTAAGCCAAAAGCCAGAAAGTATTCTTTATTACCATTTTTTTGACACCATCTCCAAAAATGTTTGCTATCTTTAAAAATACACATAATCTGTGAATACATTTTGGTTGACAAAAGGAAAAGTAAAAGCCCTGCATCTTTCTGTGCTAGGGTTAAGCAATACTACATTCAAGGGTTTTGTTTATTTTCTAAAATGTTATTATATCCCTTCTTCAATTCAGCTCTCCCTGTGGAACCTACAGCACAAACAGACCTTTACAACTTTACTCTGGTCCCAGCAGTTTAAACAGATTTTTAAAAGAACACCATCTGATATGTTTAGAAGCCTTTTTTTTTTTTTTTTTTGCAGCCTCTGTTACAACTTGAGGTCAGTTTGAGGATGGCTAGAAAAAGCCAGAAAGGCAGTGCATCCCAAAGCGAGTGAATTCAAGCAGCACACACTAATCCTCCACTTCCTTAAAGGGTTCAAATCCACCACCTGGGAGCACCAATTCCAGGCACTGCCAAGCACCCAAGGCTCTGCTGTGACATAGGGGCTTTAATGGTGATTTCTCCTGCACCCAGGGAGATGGGCATGGAGGTTAACCAGCATCCTCACCATCATCCTTGCACAACAACATGGGATGTGGAGTGCCTGAGATACTGGGACAGGTGCAACTTTTGTTTCAGAAAGCCTTGTTATGTTCACCTGGCCACAATCAAAGCCAATAAAAGTCTCCTTGCATTTCATGTCATCAGAATGGAAGGTTGGGTGTTTATTTTTGGTTGTTGTTGGTTGGTTGTTTTTACTTGTTTTTGATTTTTGTTGTGTTTTGCTTTAAATCCAGCATATCTTGCATGAAAAAGATAAAAAGGTAAAAAAGGTAAAAGATATTATTTGACACTGTCCAAGGTGTCTAAGGAAGAATGAATTTCATAAAGAGAAAACTGTGGCATTTTAACGAAATCTTGCCAGCAACAGTTGCACAATATGAAGTGATGATGATGCTTTAAGCCTCTTAAGGTCTTCATTTTACAATGTATAGCACATCAGAAGTCCACTGCTGGCAGTTAACGAGCAGGGTTGCTTGTGCTGAGGTCTGGTGGAAGAAAACAAAAAACAGTAGCTTTAGAACTGTTACTTTTATCTGGGGAGAAATGTACTGTCAAAGGCTGCTTCTGACAAAAGCTGTTATTTCTGTCAAAGCAGAGACTATATGGTTACATAGGCACTTAGACAAGGATCAGTTTATTTATTTATTTATTTATTTATTTATTTATTTATTTATTGGAGCTTTGTTCCACGTTCGTGTTCTTGGAACTGAAATCTTTCTACTTTTCTCAGAAAAACAAAATTAATTATACTTAAGCTAATTACAGATTCAAATATGAAAAAGCAAGCTGTAGTACTGGGGAGTCTCCAGTGAGCTCCTTCAGCTCCTGTTTTTCTGAAGCTGGCAGTGCCCCACCAGATATGTGGCAACAATACACAAAGTGTGCCTTATCCACTGCACGAAGTGAATTACACTGTGCACAGTCTGCACAGCATGCTGTGTTGTTCTGTCACTGTATTCATAGCATGAAAAGAGAAAGCAAGACACTGAATAAAGGTATCGGCTGTGCCACTTCCACAGAACAGACCTCCCAGTATGTGTCACCTTTTATCTCTAGAACAAAAACAAAATCAGACTACAAGAAGCTCAACCTCATTCATATTCCTGAAGCTTTTGTCAGCTACATGATGAAAGACCCTATATGCAAAAAAATTCTGCTTACTTACGTATGCTGCCGGCAGAAGAGAGGTTGTCCTGGGGGCCACTCTGTCACCATCTTTGGTCCATTCATGAAAAACAAACTTATAACCACCCCTCCCTGGCCCCTGCTAGGGGGGCAAGGCAGGGATCCAAAACCACATCACCAGGTTCTCTCCCTCTCCCCACACACTTGTACCTGCTGTTTGCCACCAGCTTGATCGAGGATGACCAACAGGGCTGCGTCTGTAAAGGATGTGCTGCTGGCAGAGAAAGGAAAGCAGGGAACAGAGTCGCATCTCAAAGGAATTGCCTCAGAAGGGACCAAAAGACTTTACTCCGCAACAAGAAAGAAGCTCACAGGGCAAGAACCAGGATCAGTAAAGAAAATCTCTCCCACCTGAATGCTGCCACCTAACCAGTGGCTACCCGTACTACTCACTATGAAGGGCTGGGAATTCCCCTCACACCAAGATGCTTCCATTCACACTAAAGCAACCTGGGCTGCAGGGGCAACAAGAACAGGCAGGACAGGAACAAAGAACAGAACAGCCCTCACACATTCAGGTTTTCTTGATTCTCGTGCCCATTTAGCTGCTGAATACAGGCTGACAGCTTGGTAAGGCGCAAGAGCTTCACGTGACTCAAACAAGGAGATCACTCTACCTTAAGAATCACCACAGTTGCAGAGATCGGGCATTTGTGCAAAACATGATGCACAAATTCAATTTATTTCCTAATCAGAATGAGTACTTCCCCCCCTTTGTCCCAGTACTGGAGGGGGCCCTCTCTACTGGTAATAGTAGCCTTCATATGCATTGCTCTGCATACGGTTCCTCCGTTTCATTACATGAAAGCAAACCTGTCTTTTCAGTCCTAGTGCCCTGACCCCCTCCCAAACTCCAAGAACTTCCCTGGTTACGCTGTCTGTCATTCAGAGTTTCTACACTACTTTGTGCCACAGCTGATATTTAGAAAAGAAAGCCGTCCTCTTCTTTTGTCAGCTTATGGTGTATTTCATCTCCCACTATCTCATAAAGTGACAGTTTGATTATAATGTAATTACCTTTTTTTAGTGAACCTAGTGAATAATTTTATTTCCAGATGGGTTTATGCTCCTTATATTTAAGCTCATTATGAACAAGAAAGCTGCACTGGGAAAATACAAAGCAAGGTTGTCTTTTTTCTTCCCCCCCTCCCCCCCCCCCCCCCCCCTTTTTAAGGTGAATGTTATGTAGGGTTTATAAAGTGAGGGAAAAGATGCCAACACCACACAGTAGAAAAGGTGACTCAAACATGAGTGCACAAAAGAGCTTGAGAGCCCTTTAAGACATTTATATGGAAATTGAGAAAATAAATGTTTAATTTTCATTGCGTGGAATTTGGTAAAAGCTAACAGGCTGAATAGCTTCAATACCCAAGAATCAAGAGCCTGAGAAGCAAGGATGAGAGTGGCTGCAGACGACTATGGCAGGGACAGTGCCAGCTCACAAATTGATGAAATGAAAGTCTTTTTTATTCAGTAAAATCTCCAAGCCTCCTGTGGCTGGGTACTCGCCAAGGAGCTCGTTTGCAAGTCAAGTATTATTTGTTGATGCTAAGAAGCACAAGCTGATACATTTTGCCAAAACATGTGTCAAGAAAATCCATGTAAATCAACAGTGCTTTGCAGCAGAAACAGTGGTTCCTCTCTGAAAACTGTCTTAGTAAAATGGCACCCTGGGGTTTCCTGTTTATTGCATCCCAGTGACTTCCAAATCAAACACGATCAGCTCAGACGCAAGTGATAATGATTTTTTTTTAACTGCTGCTTCTATGAAAATAGAAATAAAGTTGCACAGCCAAGATGTTCTTTCTGGCTCACACATCAGCGGTATAGATCCTGCAACTGGTATTTAGTCAATAATCCTATTTATGACTGGAAATCCAGTTTTCTTTCTATCATCCAGTTTGTAGTTGATTGGCTTGAAAGGGAAAAAAGGGAAGAAAGAACATCCTGAAGCAGAAGAAAAAATCCTGAAGCAAACAAATTAACTTACCACAAAAGCGAAAATTGGATCCTCATTGGAGTCCATTTCTTTAGCAATGCTTTTACCTCTGGTTGAGCATGTGCTAACAAAATTCTTCTGTCTAAAGTAGAGGTGCAGGACCATGTACCATATCAACTACATCTGCCTGTGTTTTCTGAAGTGGGCAATTACTTAAATAACCAATTGAAGCAAATATATCCACTTCTTATTGCATTTCACCATTTGTAGCCCTACAGACGTGGCTGGATAATGATGACATTTCGAATCTGTGACTCATAAGAGGTACATGTATATGACTTACTGGCACTGCCAGCCAGGCTGTGACCTGGCATCAAGCTTCCTCCTCCGGAAAACTCCCACACACTGCTCCTTGCAACACATCAATTCTCGTCCTCTTTGACCAGCGGTTGCTTGAAAATACACATCCTGAAAATAAACAGGACTTTGGTTTATAAATATATGCATATTTTTCTATTTTCAAACAGTTCTGGGCTCATTTTCCCATATTCCCAAGATTTAGGCCACTGATAAGTAACCTAATCTGCTGTAATGAGAATATTGCTCATTTTCTGTGTGCTATCTAGCCAGCAGCTCTCCTGGGACACTTTAAACTAGCATTTAAAATGTTGATATTCCACACACGTATTCTACCTTATTCTACTGCCTTGCCACAGACCTCAGTACACCAACCTAATTGTTCATTTGTCTGGGCCTGTCAGTTTTTCTATTTCCACACTCCCACCTTGGTACCAGCATTCTGTTAGGTGGTGGGAAAACCCAAAGATTGCCACATACCACAACATCATTTATTTACTCTATCAAACAGGAACTATTGATTGATTGAGCTTGTTCAGTAGCAAACCTGCAACATAATTTTATCAAGAAGTAGCTTAGTTCTACGTAAGAACTGGAACCTGGAAATTCATATAAAAGATGTGAAATATCATTGCTGTTACCTTTTCAAGTGAAAAAAAAAAAATCAACATTACAGCAACAAAAACTAGACACCTACAGCAAAGAAAAGGGGAAATCATGTGAGAGAAAACTCAAAGATAAAAGAGCTAATATTAAAGCTTAGCAGTCCCTGGGGGTATTGTGAAGGCTTTTGAATGGATGAAGCATTTCTAGTAATTATGATGAATCGAACAAATACTGTCAACCTCAGGCTCACTGCAAGACTATCTTGAAAAAAGGACAACTAATTATATATATGTATATATAACTGAAACCAAGTTATTGTTTCACTTAAATGACTAGGATCTGCCTACCAGAAAAGCTTTTTTATGAGAATTGCAACCTTTAAAAAAATAATCCCAAGCTGATTTTTTTTTTAAATACAGAAAAACTATTTGCAATGTATTTGAACTTGTCAATCAACTCAGATGAACAGTTTTTGTAAATGTGCTACAGAGCATTCAAAAACCAATATTACTATTGGAACAACCTTCTTTAAAAGACAAGAGTTCAAAGACTCATCATTCTTGGACAGGTTCAAATTTCCCTTTAAGGTCAAGAGCAAGATTTAAAACACTGTCCCTGCAGAGGCCTCCAGACCATCTTTGTTTCTCTTTTTCCATGTATTTTAGCAGTTAATTGATGAAGCATCAGACTTTTTCCTGATGCTTCCAGTAGAGGTGACTGAATAGCAAAGGGATAAAAGAGGCTATGTCTGTAGAGGTCCCAAATCCATGAAACAAAGATTTATCAGACTAAAGCCACAGATGGGACCAGAGAAAGAAATGATAAACTTGGGACCCTCCTCCTTATCCAACACCACAGAACAGTTCTTGATTTTAACTTGTCCACCTCTCTGCCCACCTTCCAGAAACCATGGGTCATAGCTGAAGGTGTCTTCTTAATGTTCTTATCTACTTTGTTTGGCTTTGTTTCTGTCTGAAAAAAAAAAAAAAAAAAAAAAAAAAAAAAAGACCAAATTAAGGATTATAAATTATGACAAAAAAGGAAATTTGAAAGCAACATTTACCAAAAATCCCACTTCAGAAACACAGAGGATACATCTTGAAAGGCCCCAGCACCAGTCCTTCAGCATATAATTCCAAGTAGTCTTTAACTTCTTCTTGTCAGTGTAATGTATTCAGAAATGGCATAGGAATGGTTAACTTTGCAGTTGTTTTTCCTTCAGTCAAGGAAGTAGCACAGAGGTCAAAGCTTTATATGACTGAGAAGCTATCAAGCTGGTGACAGCATTAAAAAATAAAAGTGTCTGTTAAAAACTGAGTCCATCAAAAGAGAAAAAATCGTGTCAAGAGTCATATTAAATGACTCTATTAAGATGATTTTTTTAAATCAATACATGGTATGCAGTCCACGTAATTCAATTTTACAAAAATTTAACTAGATTATATCTTGTCAAGAAGACCTTATGGGTCACTTTAAACTCAATTTTCATCTGTCCAAATAACGAACTCTAGAAGGATAAGAGATTAGCACTTCGGAGTATGTTTTAGTGCAATCAAAGCTTTCTTGAGAGGAGGCTATTGTACTGAAATTGTCAGAATCGTTCCTGGATTATCATGTAGACAAGAAAAAAAACCTAGAATTAGTTTCTGCGAGTTACCTTGGGTAAGATAAAATAAGGCACTGACAAGGCACTCGAAGAAACTCAGTCACTCCCAGCAATGTAAAAGCTTACCCCCAAAAGGCTGAAGGAATTCTGAAATAATTGCAAGCACTTCCCCAACACAAAATTATAAAGTAAAGATGATACAAGTCTGTAAGATTTTATTTAAAATTAAGTATATTCTTTTCCACATGTTGTCACTTACTCCTCATTCTTTCCAGTCATAATTCTTTTCTACCCTCATTATGATTTCATTCTTTCTGTGTACCTCAAAACCACAAGCCAACTTTTACTCTGCATTTTTGTTTTCAGCTTCGGGGGAGACCAGTGCGTGCAAATCACAGCATTTCTTCTCTCTGGCTTGCACTTCCCCATACAGAAATCCAGCCAGAAAAGAGAATTAAGAGGCAGCCTGAGCCACTGCCTTGCCAGGAGGGAGGCTCCATTATATCTATGTCATTTCTGACAGACTTGTCTCTCTCGCTCTGCAGTGCCTGCCAGCTGCTGAAATGCCACCAGTTCCCTAGCTGGTCTGTTCCCAGTTTTCCCTGTCTTTTAGCACTGATAAAATTCTTCTTACTTGAAGTCTAGGGAATCCCATTACATTTTGTTTTCTCCCCCAAGGACAGGGAGAATTGATCGCTTGCTCACCACCAAAACTCATTACCTACTGACCAGCTGCCACGTCCACAGTCTCAGTAATCTGTGCTGAACTATAAACCTTGCTAATGCCCTCCAGACTCCAGTCATCCTGAGGACACCAGAAAAGCTAATTTCACCTCTGGGATGTGCAGAAGCCAACCTGCTGGCTCCAGCAGGAACTTTGGGTGATGAGCAGAGCCTTGTCCTGGTTTCAGGACAAGGGCTTCCTGGCTCAGTGCTCCTCTCAGGCTGGGCATTGCTGTAGCTCACAGCTTTGACCCCAGACAAGACTGATGTCCATCAGTGCAGCAAAACACCATCAGACAGCAGTCCTACCCATCTGTGGTGGCCAGAGGCATACATGACACATGAGCTGCTGTGGCATAGCCTCACGACTCCTCAGCAAGTGACAGCTCAAGTCAGCAAGAACTAAGATTCAAAAGCCTTTTACAGAGCTAAAATACCACCTACGGGATGGATGGCTTTATCTGGCATTTGGGAAAGGCAAGCTGCTCTGGAGATGGCATGCTGCATTGGAAATGACTACAAAAGACAAGGGAGAAGGGTGGTTGTATTTCTGCAGGGACCCTAATGGGTGGTATAATTCCTTAGTGTCATGGAAACCCCTACAGCTTGCATTTACTGTGCATGCTGGGTCAGGCTCTTTTGCTCGTGCCAACTAACGAAGGGTTGCCTGATGTGTCCTTTCTGGCCATCATCCTCATTACTATGTCTGGAGGGTCTAATTTCCTACTGCTTCACATAGTTACGTGTGACCTGCTTGCATTTTCTATATGATGAATGAGTAACTGTGGTTATCTAGAAGAAGGGTAATTAAAAACATAATATGAAGCTAACCAGACAGAGATGAATATTAAAGTGAATATTAAAGCACCTGACCTGGCCAGGTGCTCAAAGATATTGCTGAAAATGTCTTCAAGTTAAAAAAAAAAAATAAAAAATACCACCTTGACAGATTACTAAGTGTTTAAGCCTTCTGGCAACAAGAGCTGCTAATAAAGAAACAGTGTAAACCAGAAGACAACAGTAGCAACAGTAATTATGCAGCAAAATGATTAAACAGCTCACAGCCTTAATGACTCTAATCTATTTTATGAGAGGAAGTCACATCTTCAACATTCAAAAAAAAAATCAATTAGGGAGCAAGGGAGATGGAAAAAAAAATCTATTTAAACTGTGTTCCTACAATCAAGTGATAAATCAGTCATGAGTAATTGTAGAAATCACTGCAGCTCACCATGTTTTGATAACATTGGCTACTCCACCAGGGACTGAAGCCCTGTTCAGTTTCCCAGCATCCAAAGAGACTCCACAGAGTAATCTGAGAAATTGTTGTACCGGACTAACCGTGCTGTCTGGCTGGAAGAATATCCAGCACTACCAAAACTAAGAAGCTTGCTTTGGAGACCTTTTCTTATTTTTATAGCAATAGAGCTAATTTCAGTTCAGTTCAGAGATACTTAACAGTCTCATTAACTCTTAACCACTCAGATATTTTGTTTCCTCTTCACATTCTTTGTGTATGTTTTCCCCTCCCAGATAAAAGAATTGCAGATATCAATTTCCCACAGTGACACTAGCCCAGACAAGGTCATTCTTGGAGGTCTGCCACATTCCCCTTTGCCTGCAGAAGCCAGAAAGTTCAAGGGAAGAACACTAGCATGGTGCATGGGAAAACCTGAGGTGTTTCCCAGACTCTTCTGGCACAGGGTCCTGTTTGTTACAACATAACATTGACCTTCATGGTCACCTATGCTCTGAAAAATAGGCCTCAAAAAGGAGCTTGTTTTCACTGCACTCTTATCCAATTCTTGACATACAAACAAGGATTGTTACACCGAATTAGACAGGCTTGTGTAATTCCAAAGGTAATAATAAATTAGTCAGATCCCCTCTTTGTCTTTTCCTAGACCTTTTAGTGAGATTATTTTAGGTATCAGAACCAAAACACATTCTAAGGTTTTAATATTTATTCTTGTATCTCTCTTCTCTACCCTCACATTTGCAAAAAATATTTTGAAACACAGAAAGCTTGATGCTATAAGATATCTACCTTACAAATGTCAGGGAAAAACAAAACAAAACAACAACAACAAAAAGCACCACCAGCTCCTACAAATATTGATATATCTATAATGAAAAATGATACAGGCTCTTTTTGTTATGATGGTATTAGAAACTTTGTCTGATGTATTTTGTTTGCTATAACATACTTCAAGATCTGTGTGCCATGATGCAGAGCTTGCCTTTCCACCTCATGCTGAAGGTGCAGAAATGCTTCTGAGGACAAAGGATTGGGTGGAAAAAGCACTCCAGATGCAAGGACTAGTATGAATGAAGAAGAATTTGGAACTGGTCATGGAAAAACCTGTGTGTTGAGACAAAATATAATTTCTTATTTGCCACTTTTCTATGTAGTTCCACTTTTTATATTTAAAATAAATACTTCAAAATATGTTATATATATGTATATATATCATGATTACTACCCCTTTTCTGTAGACTAAATGTTATAACCTTAACTATGTCACACACACACACACAAAAGGTTAATTTTCAGAAGATGGTGGGAGATAAAGAAACTGTAATAAGGATCTACCTGTGCCAAGGCTGTTGTGCTTCTCAACATTTCCTTGAAAAAAAAAAAAAATTACCACCATACCATCCATCCCCATTTGCTCACTTTTCAAATTTCAGAGCGAGATGCGATTAATTAACAAGGGTTTTGTATTTGTTATGGTTTTAGACCTAGAAGTTATTGACAGCCACTTGACATTAATTATTTGTAGTGTTGACATCTTTACACCACGGAAAGCTCTCTGGAGAAGAGCTTGGGAATATGCCAAAGGTGGAGAGGAACAGTTGCTGAAGGCAGGTAGGGAGATATTGATGTTACACGTGTGCAGATGGGGAAAGCAGGGGGATTTAGTTGTTGTTATTAGTTTCATTGGTAGGTCTCAAAACCGGGAAAAAGAGAGCCTTCGTTGTTTCGAATCCTTGCTTCCAAAGACTTAGGCACAGTGTGACCCTACCCAACTTTTGGATGCAACTGAGGCACATGAGATAGTCATGGAGAGAATGTCCCCACCTTGTATACACATGTCAAAAAGCCATTTAGCCCACCCCCAAAAGGGGCTCATGGGCAGGTGAACTGAGAGTTAAGCAAGTTCCTGGGGTTTCCAATGGAAAGAGAGACATTCATGCAAGGGTAGAAAACAGAGGAGTCGAGTGATAAGCAGAACATTACATTTCAGATGGCATCAGAGAGATGTAGGTCAAGTTGTAGCTGCACTGAATGAAAACCCAGAAGTCCAAGAAATCAGCACACCATGGCTGCAGGCAGCAGCCCAA
Organism: Netta rufina; assembly: GCF_964035555.1. Lineage (NCBI taxonomy): Eukaryota > Metazoa > Chordata > Aves > Anseriformes > Anatidae > Netta > Netta rufina. Next base: position 114,417,176 of record NC_140123.1, read on the forward strand.
GTAGCATGGCCTTGATGGCAAAAGCTGGGGCAGACACTGAATGAAGGGGTGGGGGATCCACACAGGCCCCCAGTGATGCTGCCTGGTAAACAGCAGCTGGGAAGAGGGCGGGGTCAAGGGAAGACCTGCAGCTCTTCAAGAGGACATCTGCCCAAAAACAACAGCTCTGGGAGGAAGTTACCAATGATGAACCTTCCTTAAATTGACCATCAGCTGGGTTACGCGGGGAGCAAGAGACTACCAAGAGAAATTTGAGAGCCGAAGTCAGTTGGAAAAAAAATAATAAGGTGGAAAATTTATGACTGTGGAAGGAGATTTTGAAGGGGGAAAGTGGTAACATGGTGCCAATCAAAATCCAATTTGAAACTCAAATTCATACACATTCCTTACGGTTTTGTTAATGTGTAATATTGTGGTTTATATTGTTGGTGGTATTGATCTTGAATATATATTTCACTGATTGTTCTTTAATTATTTTCATTTAAAGAAAAAAAAAAAGTGACTTTGATCTTGATTTGATATAACTGCATAAATCACGTAGCTTGTTTCCTCACACCGTAGGCAAACCAGATGGCACACACTACATAGCAAGGAATGAAGGTGTCACAAAAACAAACCACCCAGCAGACTGCTTTCCTGCTCACCTGGAGGGGTTAAAGTTGGGGTGAGCACCCACATGATGTTCGTATGTTGCTGAGAGCTACTGAGCTGAAGGCAAAGAGGATGACCGTGTGTTTTTCCTTTTGCTTGCCCAAGCAATAGACCAGAGAGGATTCAAATAAAAGAATAAAATGTTTCTGTGCAGGTAAAAGTGATCCCCTTAATTACACAAGCAATAGTCAAGAATTTAGCTTTTACTTCTCCACACGTGCTATTTAGTGCAGTGGTTTTCAAGGAGACACACAGATAACAGAAAATACTATTGGTAAAACAGGGATGCTGCTTCCCAGCCAAAAGCACAATCCCAGAGATCACAAGCCATCACTGCAGGCATTTCTGCTCTTCAGTTCAGAGGAAGACTCTCATGTTGGCACTGACAACTTCTTCTGGGAGTTTCCAGCAGAAAAAATGAAGCAAATGAAGGTCACAATGGCATTTAATACTAAAGTAGCTTATTAGTAATCACTAGAACAGATTTGAAAGTTGTACCAATTATCCTTAATCATTTATCAGCTACAGCCCAAGAAGCACAAGCAGAACCTTTGTCTCATTTGCACAAGACAACTCTTGCTTTGTCAGAGCTTTTCCTTGTCCTGGTTGGATTGCAGCTCCCTTCTCCTCCTCCTCCAGTTTTGCTTCAAACACAGTGCAACTCCCACAGATCTATACCCCACACCCAACCTCAATAGCTCCCTCTCAGACTGAAATGCAATTTGGTCTCTGGTGGCCTCACTCCATTCTGTGTTGTGCTTCGATTGCTGGAGCAGCCAATTGGGGCAGTAAGTCAGAGAAAGATGTTGTTCCCATAGTAACCCATATTCCTCTACCCACTCATTAGATTAACACATTTCAGATCAAAGGTAGACATCAAAATATCTAATAAACGATAGTCCAAGACATTACTTTTCAATATAATCTAAACCCACCAGATTGTCTCAAATGGCCCTCCTTGATATCAGAACATATGTCTATAGCTGCTATGTTCATTACCCTGCCCTGCCTGAAAGTTATCAAAAGCCTCTTATCTAGTTCACTTTATTGTTTGCAGACAGTTGTTTAAGTACTGAAACAAAGAGAAATTCCCCAATATCAGAGCTGCAACAAAGTCAAGGAGTTCATTATCTCTGCAATTAATGCCTTTGGTACACTTAGCATTTGGATAACACTGGCAACTTTGCTTAAGAAAAGGCCTGATGCACACTCCAAATAGCAGAAGGTGTCTTACCAGTTTAATCTCTTCCCAGTTCACTTTTACTGCATTCTTAGTATTTCAGCATGAGTTGACTTAATGGAAGTCTGAGCCTGAGGAACAAATTCATGCATTGAGTCCGTGTGCCCAGATAATACAAAAACCCTTCAGGCTGCCTCACTTCCATCATATAGAAACTCTGCTGCACACAGGAAAGCCTGAAAGAAACTCTGAAAACGGCACAAACCTACTGTCACTGAAGGTTTCAATATCTTCCATTAAAACAGTTGACAAGGCGGCAATGGATGAGCCACATTTCCTAATTTTTGTCATGTTTTCTCTGGAGTTTTTAAGAAGTGTTTCTCCATCTCAGCTCCCCACATAGAATATGAGCCATTTCTTTTGCTTTTCTTTCCAACCATTCATGTCTCTAAACTGACTTTATGGTTCTCAGAGAGGGTCTTGCCACAAACATATATACACACAAAATACATGATGTACACTACTTGAGTAACCTGCACTTGGTAAAATTGGGTCCTGGACCTGACTTGGCTCTCGATGCTGATGTAATACAAGCGGTAACTGCAAGCTTGCTAAAAACCCCCTTTCCAACACTTTGCCATGACTCAAGCAAAGCCTATTTACACCGAACAACATCATTTGGATACTGACTCTAGCTGGTATTTTCATGTCAGTGTTATTTGTTCCTTGTAGATTTGTATCTGAAAACTAGCATTTTCCTGACAACAGGTGCAGTTTCACTAGTCTGTTCAAAACACCAGGAACTGAACTTTGTTCTTTTTATTTTTCTTCTACACGTGTTATAAATGAAGTCTCAACTCAATCTGAATTTATTAATATTTATAAAAGAAATATTTATAAAAGGTATAAAAGGTAAGTAAACAGCGCTGGGTGTGAAGGGAGTCTGCGCTCCACCAACACGCACACACGAACATCAAACATTCTAAATATACAGAACATTGCTTTTACATACTAAACACAAGTATGCCTATACAATCAGAAAAGGTAACGCAATCCTTTAAGTTCCATGATTTAACAGTCTTCATTTTCCATTCCTTTTGAACAATGCCTTGCTTTAAGTTGTCAAGCAACTCGGCCTTCGGGCCTTATGTATCCTGTTCTTCCCAGATCGAAGAAAAGCATATCCATCTCCTTTTCAAGGCCAATAGGGCCTGGGTCAAAAGGCACGTCCAGGTCAACAGGGGGCATAACAGCAAAAGCCTTCGACGGTTGTAGCAGCAGAGGGGCCGATGGCATAGCAGTCAGATCAGTAAACGAGCCCACAGCTCCCTCACTGTCTGGCAAATCACACATTTGTGATTGTGACCCCACATGGCTCTTTAAGGCCTGCTGAGCAATCCTGCTGCAACCTTGTCATTTTTAGTTGCAGAGTCCCACACCTTGACCTCAATTTGGTCCCATATTTCAGGATCATAAACTGTCTATCTGTTAATAAGGAGAATAAGCTGTAAGGTTACCAGGACAGTCTTTGTTCCTAAGGACGTATGATTCCCCATAACGCGCAAAGGCTTACCAGCAAGGGGCAGTTGTGTGTGCGGGTCTGCTTCTCTCAGCTTAAGCTGAGAGAAGCAGACTGCTTCTCCCAGCTCCAGTGCGCCCATTTCCAGCGACTTTCTGTACGAGCTTCTCTGAGCAGTTTGCTGAGTTTGGCCGAACCTACATGTATCTTCATAAGATGACCAATGTGCCTGTTCCCGTCTCAGTCTCCGTTCTGCTAGCCTGTTCCTTTTCATTCCTTCTTTTTACTTCTTTATTGATGACGTAACTTCATCACATCGTGTTACCTTTTTTTTTTTTTTTTTTTTATCTTGAGGACAGGATCCCCTCTTATACCCTTCTCCCCCACAGCAGTTCTTTTTAAAACAACTTTTCATTGGTCAAACAACTTTGCAAATAACAGCAATGGCAAACACCCAGAAACTTCCATGCCTTAATGGCTGGAGAACAAGCAACCGAGACTGCATGGAGTCTCCGAATCACCCTTCTTTGTTCCCTTTACACTCCTTATGGCCTCATTGTCAAGAATCTGATGATATCATCATACAAGAGGCTTGCCGACCCCCACGGCCACACATCTCCCCCTTCTTTATTAACATCAACCATCTTCTCGACACAAATTACCACTCCATATATAACAACCTCTCCTTGTCAAAAATCACTTTTGTCAGATATACAGCCTTGGTGAGCCAGCTTGGGGTGAGAAACCTTGGGGTTCCATTAACATCTTGACTATCTTCTCCTAAGCACAATACCTCACAAAATTACAATTCACAGGTGGGAAAAAATAATTCTCATATCAGAAAATCACCCTAGAGTTGTGACAAAAAATCTTAATATACATCCCACCTTTTCTTTTTCTTTCCTTTTTTTTTTTTTTTTTTTTTATGAACTTATAAGAACCGATGCTGTTCTTGATTTCTGATCATAACACCAGTGCAATCATTTGTCTAGCGAGGTGGGGAAAAATGCTACATACGTCCTGATTTGATTCCCTCATATTGACTATTCTAACACATATATCTGATAGCTTTGCAGTATTGCCTCATTTCAATTTTATTTCTTCATTTTCTTTTGTCTCATTGGCTCTCATGCCCTTACGTGTTTTACTCCTTCCAAGGTATTGCTGGATTCTTGAAAAATAACTCACACGGACTCTTCAGTGCAGGACAGTGTGTGGCTGGGTCTTTGCTTTTGTACTGGAAAGGGTCTGTTGTTTTCTGTCAGCCAGGGAGAAGAGGTAATTTGGTCCTAGTTTCCAAGTAAACTGCAGATGAAAGAGACTTTGCCTGCTTTGTTGTGCTATAACCTTAGGCAACAGCTTTAAAATATATACGATTTTGGTCATTAAAAAAAAAAAAAAAAAGTAGCCTTTTTCTGTCATTTATGTTCTCTATACTTTGTGCCTCATTAGAAACATGAGAGGAATACAGGCACTCCAACATGATGCAGAAGCCCTTCAGCAGCCAGTACATTTTGAGTGTTAAAATGGAAACAGTAAAATGGTAAATGAACATAAAGAACAAAGAGCTGTTCTCTTAGCTTCTATTATTTTCTGCATTTAAAGTATAGTAGTCAGAACAAAATCATAGACTTTAAAATTAAGGAAAGAAACTGAATGGTGAAGTTGGCTATGAGTTTTGTAAATGACTGCTACTTAATAGCTGCAGCCCACTGTGGTTCTCGACAAGAAAATGAATGTCAGTCACGTCACTACCCAGGGAATAATCAGAGACACATCTTCTTACTTCCTTTTGTGGGCAGAGGATAACTGCCTAAGCTGCCTTCTTGCTACAGAGCAAAGCTAACTCCCCAGCTCTTGAAAAGCAGGCAGTCACAAAATCACAGCATGGCTGAGGCTGAAAGGGATCTTTGGGGTCATCTGGTCCAACCCTTCGTTCAAGCAGAGCCACCTAGGGCAGGCTGCCCAGGACCAGGTCCTGGTCTGTGTAGCAACACAGGGAGCAAAGGGGTCTTTCCAGCTCAGTGCTGCTCACTCAAGAAACACTTGCTGCCTTCTCAGGGCACAGGGAAAAGGGAAGCATGCCTTTGATCAGCAAATACCAAGGTGACATTGACTGATTTTCCTCTCTCCACTCTGATGTGTTGCTTTTCTCATTTTAAGCATCTGAAAGCAATAGAAGAAAGACCATTTTCCCCAGAAGAGAACTCTTAAAGCACTCACATTTGTGCAAACTGATTCTCTCTCCTCTTTTCACAAAAGGAGTTGGCCAGAAATTAGAAAGCAGACAGCACTTTGGGAATAGCTTTTGCAATTTTCTGTTTTAACGTAGCTGCTTCTCAGTTAAATTCCCACAAACAGGAGATGAATATCCTTTCAACTCTGCATCTGGATCAGCCTCAGCATCATTCATGCCTGTAAGTGGTGCTTTCTACTTTGCAGGTAGAAAGTAACCTACCACAACAACTTTCAAGGTTAATGGAGCTGCACTGGGACACCATGATTTTACCACAGGAAAGCTAATTTCTGTGGCTTTTTACAGGACAGGAAGGAGGATAACCTTGTCTGGTGTTTCTCAGGTAGCTGTTTATTCAACCCTTGCTCTTTCTTCACCCCATAAATGCTCTCTCTTTCACAACTCCTCATCACTGGAAACTCCAGCCACTTTCTCCTTCTAAATCTCTCTTGCTCCTTGCCAGCCCCATCTCCTGCAGCACATATTCTGTGAGCAGAGTGACTTTACTGCTGGCAGGAGGGATGCTCCACACGGGAATGCTGCTGTACCAGGCAGGCTCCTCTGTTTAGCAATGGTGAATGAGAAAATGCTCGGTGCCTACCTTGTATCTATCCATGGTTCATGCTTACTACAGATTTACTTCAAAGCACTCTCAGTCCTGCCCTAGGCTCCTTATTTGTATCCTGTGTCAAATTACACACAGCTCCTAAGCAATAACCACCCAATATATTTTTGTTGTTTTGTCTGGTGCTATTGTTTTTTTCCTAAGTAGACATTACCCCAGCTGCTCCCAGCCTTTAAACCTGTCACTGATTAAAATGTCATGTTCTGGTACGTGGTGTTCTTGCTCGTCCCCTGGGATCCAGCTACAGAGCCAATCAATACTCTGTGCATAGTGCACATCACAAGAGGTGCCGCCCAGCCACCTTCATGCAAGCACTTCTCTCTCCCTGGCAGTTTTCCCAGTGGCCCTGCAGACAGCAGACACAGCACAACCGAGAGCAAAAGTAGTTTATTGGCAAAGATGTGCACTGTCACACAAATAGGAGACAGCTGCCCTAACACATCCTGACAAGGAATCTCCGATCGTACTTGACATCTACATGATATACAGCTCTCCAACTTGCAGACATGTCCTGGGGGAATCCATTGGAGACCCAGTTCCCATGAGAGGCAGGTTAACATGCCAGGAGTTAGCCAGCACTGTTGCTCCCTTGTTAATAGAAACAGCAGCAATTTGCTTTAAAGAGAAAGGCACAAAGTGACCTTCACTGCTGCCTGGCAGTCAGCAGTCTTAAATTGAAGAAGCACAGCACAATACCTTGTAGGTGGCAGAATGGTTTTTAAAATGCTTTTAAAGAACTGAACCATAATAGTCATCTACCCCCACAATATCTCAATTCAGCCTAGGACTTCAGCTCGTACATGTTTCCCTGTTAAACCCTCTGCAGCAATTGCTCCCGCTACTAAATGCCTGAGGGCTGTGTCAGCTGCACAGTGCAGGCCCCAGAGGCAGCAGCAAGGTACAGACTAATGCTGTACTATAGGTGCCACTTCAACGTATGTCTGTCTACTCTACAACCATGGGCATTAGCTTCCCTAACTGCAAAGTGCTATTTTGCCAAGTGGCTCAGCAAAATGTTATCCTTTTAAGAGAAGAGCCAAGTTTAACACAACTAAACTACACTACAAATCAAGATGCTGGTAGATTCAGTGAGACAAGGACCATAGCAGAGCAGGGGACACTTATAGCTGATCCAGCCTACTTGCGTGTTAAACTGCTCACCCAGCATCTTTGAGAAGGAAGTGAAGCAATCAGGGAGGAGTAAATTCCCAACAACCCTGCAGAGACCAACGCACTTCTTTGAAATCAAAAGGAATTATAAAGTGCTTTAATTTTAGCTACTTATCGAAAAGAACACAAGCAAGGGGAAATAGTCTCAGGTGTGGCAGGGACTTCACTCAAAAGCATTCAAGACCTTTTTTTGCTTTGCTTCCCTCTCCTGTTCTGATGACCACCATTTCCTCTGTAAAGGTTGCCTCTAACCTACCACCTTCATCTCTTAGCACTCCTGATATAAGTAAACATACTCACAGGTTGGGATGGTTCTTTTCCACCCATCCCTACCACTCTGCAGCCTTTTTAGAAAAGAATGGGCTTCTGACAACAACACAGATCAGCTCTGTCAGCTGATACCAGCCTTCCCTTGTGCAACAGATTAAGATTTTTATATTAAGCTGTAAATCAACAATGCATGACACATGATCGTTCCAGATATTTTAATATTGTAACACTTCTCCCTGGTGCTTCTCCAAACAGCTTTCCCACCTTGGAGGCTGTTTTTGAGTAGGCTGGTGACAAGTGTCATGTTAGGGACCTTGACCACTGCAGCAGACTGCCAGGCTCTCAGTGAGTGCTCTGCTCTGGCCTTGTCACCTGGGAGGACTCCGGTCTCTGTCCCCCACAAGAGAATATAGCATTCTCACCCTGTGGCCCACCTGACAGGACAGCTTCCTGTGGTGAACTACCTAAATCACCTCGTTCCAGTTCAACTTGACAGCCGGTAACACAAGCTGGCACATTTTGCCTTGGTCTTCCACTTAGCACCATTAAAAAGGAAGCAACACTGAAGTTTGATGTAGATTACACCAGCACAAGCAATAGCTTGACAGCTTTTTTATTCCAACACACAGCACCCTATAACAAGTCTTTGATTTATATCTTTATAGAGAAAAACATTTCAGCCAAATATCTGATTTAATTCTTGTTTAATTTAGCTTTTTTTTTTTTTTTTTTTTTTTTTTTTTTTTTTTTTTTTTATGAATGGAGTGATGTAAAGACAGTATTAGAAAACTTATGTGAGAGGAACAGCTATCAGCTTCCTTTCACTACCATTCATACAGTTCCAAGATCAGGGTAAGCTAAAATCTTACACTGAAAAGTAATACAGCAAACCAAGATCTGATGTACAACGTCAACTATTTTTATTCGCCTGCTGCTGCTTAAGTGACATTCACTCAATTAAGAAAATCTCTGGGATCTGTCAGCAAGTGCACTAGATGTACAATTATGCTTCATTTTATTTCCAGTCCCATCACACCCGTGGCATTGTTCTCAGGGTTTCTTATAATGGAACCAAGCATCTTCAGACATGCGTTAATATGTTAGCATTGGCTCTCCCTTAAATAAATCTTGAATAGAAAACAGCTTCTGAGTCATATTCCATGTTACAAATCCATCAAGTTCAAAACAGGAAATTCCATTATCTATAACATATTTCAAGGTAAAGCTCAGGTTGAAAAAATATAAATTATTTTGGCCTTGGTCTGCAGTACACGTTTAAATAACATACTAGGGACCTCTCAGTCTTCCCAATCTTTTATTTTATAAATATCTATATAATATATAGATATGTATGTATTTATGAATAAATCACTAAAAGAATAATTATGCAATCTAAAAGGCACTTATTCAGCCTTAACCCTGTGGTTTGCCATAATTAAGACTTTGCACAACATCCTGAAGAATCTATGCAGGAAATGTGTAAAACATGCTTTGAAAAAAATAAACTTCCTTTAACCTTATTAAATATTTTAAAAACACATTTTCAATTGACTAAATTTCAGTGTGATTTTACTCAGTTGAATGAGTAAATTTAAATTCACTACTGAAGACTTACGTGCTTTGACTGTTTTCTGATTCCTCTAAACCATGTAATGAGGAACAAAAAATCCAACTGCTTTTGCCCCATTGGACACGGAGGCCTGTCCAGTGAGGTTCCACACCAAGATGGAGGCCATCCACCTCCACTCCACTGCCGGCTCTGCCATCGGCCTTCTGACTGACCTCAGGCCTACCCAACACATTCTGTTTTTTCAAAGTAGCGTAGAAGTTCATGTCCCTTACCACAGAACTGACATTTGTTCAGTCCTCAAAAGAGCTTGTGTGGGATAGAGCTCATACGCCTGCCTGGCTGATGAGTCCTGTCAGACTAAACTCCTTAAAGGCCCTGAGGTATTTACTGCACTAACTGCTGCTACAGCATAACATTAAAATAGAAGAAGCTCCCTTCCACCATCAAGTACCTTTTCAGGGCCAACATAGTACTTTGCAGAACCCTAGCTCCCAGTTACCATTGCCCAAACACAGCAATAAACATGTACTTTTGTGGGTGCCTGGACTTGCCTTCCACTACAGAATACTCATGAAAGTTGCAATCTCAGGCTCATGTTGAAAGGTTATGGAGTTGACACTGCTCCAAATCAACTCTTGCCCCATCTGCTTCCCTAGCATCTGTTCCCGGAGCATTTCCTGACTCCCCCCAGTGAAGGAAATTGGTCTGCTGCATGCTATTGTTGCTCAAGAGATGAGAAAGGAAGAGCCAAAGTTGGCACTACACCAAGCACATAAGCATTGCTCAGGCCCCGTTGAACAAATCCGTTTTGCACAGGGCACAAATCACTGGCAATGATAAAATTTTTGCCTGCCTCTGAGATCTCCATGGAAGTGCCAAGCATGATTCTCACTTCTCTGGTTCCTGGGCAGAGTTGCAATGATACATGACTAAGTTGGGAGGAAGTCATTTACTGTCACTTGAAAATAGAGTTATATGTGTCTTACTAAAGAGCTTGAGACAGTTTGATAAGGTCTAATGCCCTGACTACCTTAGCAGATGCCTTAAGTAGGTCTGTAGGGAAAAAGAACGGAAATTCATGGATGTACAAGAGCAGCAATAAAGACAGACAGGCTGGAATATGTAGGAAGAAGCAACTGATTTGTTAGAAGTGGAAATGAAGGAAATGGAAGAGAATTTGAAACAAAATTAAACAATGTGATTGCAGTCAGGATCATGTTTTTCAAAGCTAAGTGAACTTACAAATGCATATGCAGTTTAATAGGGTCAAGACAGCATGGTGAGAATGATAAGAAAATGTAGACCAAAAACCAAGTTGCCATTTCCTTTTTGCTCATGGGTGTACACATAATGTTCTGACACTGACTAAAACTCTGGTGACTGAGACCCTAGTTATCACAGAATCACAGAATTTTAGGTATTGGAAGGGATCTTGAAAGATCATCTAGTCCAATCCCCCTGCTGGAGCAGGAACACCTAGATCAGGTCACACAGGAACGCATCCAGGCAGGTTTTGAATGTCTCCAGAGAAGGAGATTCCACAGCCTCTGGGAAGCCTGTTCCAGCATTCCCCCACCCTCACTGTGGTTGGACTAGACCTTGGAGGTCTCTTCCAAGCCAGAGGATGGATCAGGACAACCAGAGCAATTAGCAGCAGCAGCTAGAGTTCAAAATTCTGAACCAAACCCTCTTTTCTTACAAGTCTGATAAAGATCTGGAGTTGTAATTCTCTAAATTGTCATTAACTAATTTAGTCTTCCCTTGCAATTCTGAACCAGGCGCCCAGGCACAGCATTTAATTAGTGTCTCAATTATCATTTAAATGTTTGCTCATCAAGTTCAATAAATATCAAGTGGCTGAGTTTTGACACAAGTGGCTGTGTCAATGATTTCCCAAGAAGTGGCTTATTTGAAGGTTAGCAATTCAAGCAAAGGGTTCTAAAAAAGCAATTAATCAGTATAAATAATTTTGACTGCAGACATATCCCCTGCAAGCAAGTACCCAATTCATTTGATCTTAACAGACTAGGATGCATTTCATGCCTCACAGCAGCAGACTGGTCCTAAGCTACCATCATCAAGTTCAGAGAGGTCATATCCCTCCTAAACAACATGTTCCACCAAACAAATCACAATTTTACTGTATAAAATGAGCAAGTGATTCACTAAAATAACTACATCAGCTGCTGAAGGAAAGAGGGAGAAAGGTGTGCAGGTCAAACTTAAATATTCTAATGACTTGAAATCTGCTGCTCGGAGGAAATCGCCTTAGATTTGCCTGGTTTCCTTTCAACCATCAGTCATCAGTCTATTTCTTCAAACATCTGTTCCTGATTGCTGTAAGGGAAGGAGACAAGAGTAATGAGAAACTCTCAAACTTATCATACTTTTTTAAAACAAAGCTGCATCATCTTTAGTTTTGCCTCTAGACTACTGACAAAGTCTGCTACTTGCAGAAAATGTAAAAAAAAAAAAAAAAATAATAATCCTTCAGCATAGGCATGTGCAGCAGCTTTGGAGATGAAGACAGAACTGATTTTGGATGTCAAAAGCAAGATACAATTTATCCCACAAAGCAGATACATTCATCATAAACCAAGCAAGAGCAGAATAAAAATGCCAAAATATTCTTTTCCAGTAGTAAAGTTGCCTTGAACTGAAATTTCTAACTTATCTGTCCTCTACATCCCCTAACAGACACCTGCACAAAAGTGATATTTAGATGAACAAACATCACTAAGCTTTCCACAGCATTTTTCCCTGTAAGGAGGGGAAGAGAGGAACAAAATCTTCAGTCAGTCTCTAAGACTGACTTGTGGAGGTCAGAGGCAAAGGCAGGACATGGGGCCATCAAAGTCCATGAGCTTAATAGGTCTAGTACATCTGCCTGATCCTAATGCAGGAACCACACCACACTGCAGAAAGTCCAAAAGCTCACTGCCCGGGTTTGCTGGAAGAAAACTCCTTCCCAGCCCTTGTCTCTCAGCCTGATGCATGGTCTCTGAGCAGAAATACCAATGCAGAACTAGAGGGAAGGGATAATACACTACTTGCAGCTAATGTTTCTCTTTACAGCATCCCATTTCCAGCCACAGCCAATGCCTAGTCTTTGAGACGAAGATATGCAGAGCCTAGCTGTATATGCAGTAGCTAATTTGCTCCTGAGGGCAAGCATTTGAAGCTCCAAGTCTGGGGACCATGACAATTACCTTAATGAAGTTCTTCAATAAGTAAATCATACTGAAGCGCAATACATATAAGCTTGCTCCACTTTGAAACGTGAAACAATCGAATGATCTTTAACCATTGGGTTTTGCTGCAGTCTGACATCAAACCTCTCTCTTCTTTTCCAACCATGACAGTGAATGACTTACCAAGTCTCGTTGGCAAGCTTGTCATGCCACCCTAAATTATACTGAGCACTGTTGTGCTTGCCACTACAACTGAAACACTGACCTGCATGACCAGCAGGTTGAGGGAGGTACACGGAGGTATACCAGTTCTGAATTTGTTTTCTGGTAACACCTTGTCTGATCTAGATATGCTATTTTTGCTTTGGAATTGCTGTTGAGAGAAAAGTCAGGTGTCATATGCATATGTCTGTATATCTCCAGGTATCTTGGAGAAACCCAAGCAAACCTTACCAAATCAATTTCCTTTGTTCATCAGATATGCATTCCTACAAAGAGACAAAGTGAATTTCACTGAGGACATCAAGGTATGATTTTCTATGATAGTTTTAGTCCAAGTCTTTGTACCAAATTCACTGTCTCATTAAACCGCTCAGCCGCCAAACTAGCCAATTACAGTTTCCACTAACCATTTTATTTACTTCATTCATTTACTATCACAAGCTTTACCTGTTACAGGCAGAGATTTATGTAGTTGTTTGCAAACAGATAATTAAATTCATTGCAAGTTTCTCTCACAGTCTTTCCTCAGGCTTTTGCCAAGTACAGAAGAGGCTTAAAATCAGCAATCAAATTCAAGACTCAAATGACTAAAGATTACACTTTGTGCTAATGAAATTGAACTAAAACAGCTTGGCACCAACTGTAGTGATGATATGAAATAAGGATATACAAACCAATGATTCTCTGGTTGTTAACCTAAGAAAAACAATTTTTTCCCCTAATTAGAATGATTTTTTGTCTTTCTTTAAGAAAAAAAAAGACAAGCGGGTTTTGTTTGCACTGAAATAAAATATTATGTTTCCATAATGGTGATTTTAACCTAAAGCAATGCAATAAAAAGGACGTGGAGCATTATTCACCAAAGAAAGGAAAACAAATCGACTGATGCCTGATGCCCTCTCCCCTCTCTAGTCAGATATTAGAGAGCTTACTGAGAAATGTGGGAGCCGTTCTGCTGTGCGCTCAAGAGGATACAAACTCATGTCTCCCCTTGACAAGAGAGCAGTGGCTAGAGCTGTCACTCAATGCCCACAGGTGATCACAGCACCTTTCTTCATCAGCACTGCCTCCTTTTTCCCCATGTTTCTGAGCTGGGAAGGGACTGTTTCACCCACACAGTGCTTCATTGCCTTGTCTGCTCTAATTTCTAAGACAGCCTGTTAAGAATTATTAACCTCTGAACTGGGTGAAAGACTGCAAGGTGACAGGCTGTAGCACATCTCCAGCTTAGGCAGTTACTACCAGCTGGCATAGATATGCAGAGGGGCAGAGGTGAAAGGCAGCACATGCAAGTGACAGCACAGCCTGGACCTCTAACTTAGTTTGTTCAGTGACTTAAGTGTCTTAGATCCATGATGAAGTTCCCCAAATGCTCAGACATTACAGGTTATCTCTGAATCATAACCACTGCAAAATGCCTTAACTTGTTAGGCAACAATATATACAGCACTAGCAAAGAAAAATGCTGCACAGCGTTGCATGCCAGCCTTACAGTACAGGAACAGGTTAACTTTCCCACCCCTCAGTGCACTGAAATAATTCTCTCCCCTCACCCACATTTTGTGCATTAACATAAGCCTTGTTCAGGATTGACAGCTTCCCATTTCTAGGCAGGGAGTAATGCAAAAGTGAGAAATGTACAGTGCTGTAGTTGTGTGGAAAGGAATAGAGGCTGTATGAGCTAAACCCTGCCAGAAAAATTCTGGCATTATAATCCTTAATGTTGTCTTGGATGGCATTTGAAAACAACATAAAATAACTGGTGTTGAAAACAGAGCGAAGTGTACTTTCCACCTGCCCCATGCTGCTTCTCGTCTCTCAGTCTACTTGTTGAAAAATGCCCTCAACTAACCAGAAATACTACAAAGAAACTTCAAAAGAAAAAAAAAAAAAATCAATCTGCAACCTGTTGCAGGGCAGAAACAGAGGGATGTGTTTGGGCGCAGCCTGTTTTTTGGTCCCAGGGCCAGAGACCAGTCTGCCCACCCACACCAGGGCATCTGTAAGGCAGAGGCCATCCTGGGGTATAAAGACATTGCTTTCTTGGTTATCAACAGAGCCTTTTCCCAGGCTCCCACCAATCACAACAGTAGCAGCCCACAGCCAAAGAAGCCAAATATTAGTCTTTGAAAGTAATATCTTCTAAAGGGTAGAGGCAACAGATGTCCTTGTGTTACAGTTCTAATATAAATATCAAGCCCATTGCTTCTGTTGCCAGGCATTTGGATTGTGACTTCAGTTTTCCCACAAAGGGAATGCATAAGCAAAGCACAGATGGGAAAATATCAGTTGAGCTACCAAAAAAAGTCACTGCATTCCCTTCCCCACTCCCCTACTCCTCCCCCCTCAAAAAAAAAAAAAAAAAAAAAAAAAAAAAAAAAAAAGTAACATTTTGGAGAAACACAGATGTGGCTCAAAATTAACTGATAAGTATTTTTAATAATTCAAATAGAGGAAATTTGTAATTAAGATTTTCAAGGATGTAAAGTCAAGAAGGCCATGTGGCTTTTTTTTTTTTTCCTAATCAAAATATACTTTTACATTACTAAATATGAGTTGACTCCTAGAATGAAAACTGAACCTATTCTCACTTTTCTGGGCATATCTAGCACTCTGCAGAATCACTCTGACGACATCTGAGCAGCAACTATTATTTTTACTGCATTCCAAGAGAGCAATGAACCATGTTCCAAATGTTTTCAAGACTTAGATGAGGATTTTCAACATACTTAAAAATTTTATTCTTTTTCTTTTTTTTTTTTAAATAGGAGATTTAAATTCCCTGGTATGCTCAGTCTTCGAATTTATATATGCACTGCTAAAAATCTTCTCAAAGTAAGTATTACAAACTAAAATAGTTTAGTTGGAAGGAACCTGTGAAGATCATTGAGTCCAACTGACTCACTTTTTCAGGGCTAACCAGAAGTTAACACATTTTTGGGGGCACTGTCCAAATGTCTTTTGAACACTGGCAGGCATGGGGCATCAACCACCCTAGGAAGCCCGTTCCAGTGTTTGACCACCCTCTCACAGTAAAGAAATATTTCCTACTGCCCGGTCTGAACCTGCCCTGGCACAGCTTTGTGCCCTTCCCAGGAATCCTGCCAGTGGTGATGAGGGAGCAAAGACCAGCACTTCCCTCCGCGCTTCCCCACCTCAGGACATAGCAGAGAGCAGCGGGGTCACCTCTCAGCCTCCTTCTCTCCCAGCTGGACAACCCAAGTGCCCTCAGCCTCTCCTCACACAACATGGCCTCAAGCACTCTTACCAGCTTTGTTGCTCTCTGCTGGATGCCTTCAAATACCTTCACATCCTTTTCATACTGTGGACTGGACTAAGGCAGGCAGCCTGAAACAGCACTGCCCTGTGCATATGATTTTCTTACATTCTACCATATCATTTGCAGTCTCAAGGACTTCAATGTCTGCTGTTCATACATGGAAAAAAAGTGTTTTACAAGTTCTGTTGCCCTAATGGCCTTTACCACACAAGGAAAGAAAGTTATGGTAAAGCAAAGGAAATTTATAGCTGAAAATTTATAGCCTCCAAGAACAAGTGGAATCAGGAATCCCAGCAAACATGGAGAAGTTTACAAGTAGCAATAAACATCTTTTTTTTCCAAAAATTAGGATCCTTCAAGCTAGTCTCTGACATATCAGAATTTTAAGAGCTTTCTCAAGATCTGTCAACAAGATTAAATGAAGGCAAACTGAAATACAGAAAGTTACACTTAAACAGAAGAAAAACTTGTTTTACTGTGAGGGTGGCTCAATCTCTAGAGCATGTTGCCTGAAAAAGCTGTGGAGTGTCCACCTGGGGAGATATTAAAAACCTGATTAAACACCATCCTGGAAAACCTGCTCTAGTTAACTAAATGATCTATGATTCTATGATCTCCAGATGCTCTTTCCAACCTCAATTTTTTTCTGTATGATTCTGCATAATAGGCAAAATCATATGCATAGGGCAGTATGTTTGTAGTCCTGCTTGCCTTAGTCTACTGACTCTGGTACAAACAATGGAAATCCACATCTTTCAAAGCTTATTTGAACTGTGGCTCCCACCTTGTTCCTTGAAAAACACAGAAAAAAAAAAAGTTTTTCCTTTCAGTTTAGTAAAATTACACACTCACAGCCAAAAACATCAATTTATTCTCAGAGTGAATAAAATATACCTATAATTTATTGTGCCAGACTTGGGAAGGGGTAAAGTTGTCAAGTCATCCATGTGACATACTATTTCATCAGTCACTTGAAAAAAAAAAATCTTTGTCTACTCTGTGAGATTGCTCAGATTGAACAGATTTATTAACACAAAACATAGTACTGAACACTTCTTACATCACCCTTTAAAAACAGCTGGGCCTAATGCACATCCCAGAAGTCAAGCAGTAAATACTGTCTCTTTCTGCTGACTTGAGTCAGTTTTGGATCAGTGATCAACTTGACATTTTCATTTCACAAGAATTTAAGAAAAACAGTAAAAGGAATCACACTAGGGGGTGTAGATAGTTCCTGTAAACTATATTTATCAGAATGACAAAGCTCAGCCACTAGCAGCATGCTTTACATCTAGATTTCATTCCAAAATGGCCTTCTGTCTGAACATGTCCCTGATAACCTACAGAAGTCAACTGATAAGACTGTCTGAATAGGTGAAAATTAGGAGGTACATTTTGATATATATATAATATATATTTATTAAAGATGAAATATCGAAGCCTGGAAAGACGCACTAAGTATCTCTTGTCAAATGTTCAGGACAGAAATCTTACTCCCCTGAAGCCTTGAATCTAAGCAATGATTTTATGAGCATGATTCCAAAAATATGTACCACTGCTCTTATTGCAAGTTTATATCCCAGGGCTTGAATCACCAGGAAAAAGGAACCCCAAGAGATTTTAGGGATGGAAGCTGAGACTTCTGAGGCAATGCCAACTCACTGGCTTTCTGTTTTATGGCTTGACTGACTTTGCAGCGGATTAAAGCTACAGCCTGTGCAATTGGCAACTTTCTCCCATAGAATGAAGTCTAACTCTTTGAGGAGTTATGTTCCTGATCAGGTTCTTGTTTCACTAAATACTTCTTTTAATTGCAAGATACTTGACCTGCAGTAGAGTCAGGTAGAAGGGAAGTAATAGAAATTAAATAGAATAAACCTCAGATGTCCAAGAGCAATTTGTTCAAGTGGAAGAAAACCACGCTAAATACAATAAGTGCTTCACACAGAAGTTGTGTTCCCATACATTAAGGAAGTACTCCTTACAATGTTTTTTACTCCCTTTAAGCTACACCTTCTCTATAGATTTTGGAAGACACATACTCAAATTTTGTTACAAATGAGGACATACATACCTAGGCTTTAGCAGCCCAGCTATTGAGAAGTATAGAAGTACATGGTTATTCCACTTCTATCAATATGAAAAGATTTGAGATTCTCCAGTAACAATTTGCTACTCAAATACTCCACCATTCTGCAGCTGTCTGCAAAGGAAAACCCATTTATTGATCTCTCCTGCACCATCACAGCCAGCATGAGGGTCAAAGGATGAGTTTCTTATCAACAGATGAAACTGTGGCAGCACAAGGAATAAGTCACTTCCATCTTCCCTTGTGGCCAACGTGAAAGCATTTAGACACCAGGGAAATCTCTGTATAGTGCTCTCACATGCTTTGACAGCTTAAGATATACAGAGATCATTTCCACCACCGCCACTAAGTAAATATGGAAGGTTTTAATTGCTATGAAGGAGGTGCAAACTCATTTTAAGGAAGAGATATAAAATTGTCTCTAGAAGAACAGTTGGATGATTCCTGGAAATATGTCTGATTCCACCAAAGAGTAAGAAGCAATACTTTTCAGTTCTAATTAAGAGATAAAAACTACTTTCAGTGGTCCAGCAGCTAGGACAGGGATTGCTCTGTCAAGATCCATCATTGCCCGTATGGGCTTGGAAATAACTTTTAGAGGCCGGAGGAAGGGCATGGGGGAAGGCGGGCGCTGTCCAAGGTGCTTCCCAGTGCTCCCCAGCCGCAGGAGTCATACGGCACCAGCAGGCACAGGCAACAAAGGGCTCAACTGCAGACAGACAAGGAAGCCTGAGTCTGACAGTCCTAAAATTAACAGCATCAACTGCCCTCCTTCCCCATGCCCAGTAGTCTTGCAGAGAGTGCATTCCTCTGCACTGCAATACTAACCTGCCAAGAATACCCTCTGTTCAGTCCACCATACACAACATACAAATGCTTATTTTGCTGGTTCTTACAACAAAATTAGTCATGCAATGCATTCTTCTACCCCATTTTTCCATATTCAGTCTGCTTGTGGTCACTGCACCGAGCCTGCTGGAGTTCAATAAGTGTTTGGACAATGCTCTCAGACACGTGGTCTGACTTTTTTGGGTGGTCCTTTATGGACACAAGAGTTGGACTTGGTCCTTGCAGGTCCCTTCCAACTCAGGAAGTTCTATGATTCTCTATTTTCTTAACGATCACACAAGATGAGCAGAAAGGGTAGGTGGAGAAGACAACCTTGATCCTTGTTTAAAAAAAAAAAAAAAAAGAGAGAGAGAGAGAAAAATCCCCTCCCCCCCCCCCACAAAAAAAAACAAACCAAAACAAAACAAAACAACATACAAATATCCCAAGCCAGAAACAGTCTGCTGACTTGAAGTGACAGTCAATACACTGCTTTGTCTTGGTCAGGATCCCTGTTCTGCTCCCCATGGTGCAGTGTCTGTGCTTGTGGCTGGCCCAAGGCTCCTTGGGCATCACCTTAGGGCCACTGAAGAACTCTACCATTTCCCCCCAGCTTGGGGTCACCCTCACATCAAGAGCAGCCTTACTCCTGTTTCAGCTTCAGAGATTGGGTCACTGCTGCTCTCTGGGCCTTTCATCAGGTCACTAAATCAGGATCAGATCATCAGTGGAGAAGCAGATAGCTATAGTTACACTTAAACTTTCAGGAATCCCATTTCACTGTCTGAAGCATCACACTTTCATGAAGAAAACATTCATCCAGCTGAAATAGGCAGCCTACCCATTGAAAGAATTTTCTTGCTCTTCTGTCACATAAAAGCTATCGATGTCATTCTTCACCATGTGGTTTTGTTCTGCTTCCAAGTATTCCCAAAGACATCATTTCACACTCCTCTGCTTTCATCCATCCTCCCTATAACTTCTTTTGCATGACACCTCTTGTTCCTTTCTTTCTATAAAGAAATATAGCCAAATGGCATAAGCCCATTACATAAGACAACAGCCGACACCCCAAAGCATCTGTTATGACCTTGTTTCTGATATTCCTCTTTCTCACCAACACCCCTGTGATATTCTCTGGATGACTACATTTTCAGACAAGAGCTATATTACTATCACTTTTCCCTAATGTAATGTCATGAGAACTACCATGCCACGTTGTCAATGGCAATCATTATAACAACAAATTCCAGAAGAATTATTTTGCAACTAAGTTAAATATCTAAAGTAAGAGCAAGTACAAGCGATGAATGCATAAGAGCTGTCAAATCCCTGTAATTAGTACCATATTCAGTACTAAAAGAAAAGCCTGAAAAGCAGCACTGAATTCTAGAGTTTTATTATTGGGGAATAGGAGAGAAGAAACATCAAAGAATGACTGACAAAGCTTCTGGGTGCAGTCATTACCTGAAATCTGAAAATTAAAAAAATTTCTTGCAGATTTACTGACTACATTAGAATAGAGACAGTTTTTATTTCCATTTTAGTCACCTTGCAGAAAAACTCAAAATGGCAACATACAGTTCTGCCAAAATCAAGCTCAATTTATTTTTCTCCAATCTTCTGTTCCCTTCCCCACATTTAAAGCAAGAGCAAAAGGCCTTTAAGCCAAGGCTTCAACATATATGCCCAGATGTGAATGACATACTTTTCATCAGAGGTGTATTGATGAGTAGACAAAACTTTTTTATTTTATTTTATTTTATATATTTCCCCTACTAAGATGAACTTAAAGCAACATTTTCATCGTAGCTGTATATAACCTATAAACTGTCCAGGAAGTGGGATCCAAAAAAGTAGCAGACAGAACTCTCCATGTCACAATGAACACACAATCCCCAGTGACAAAACCTTTATTCAAAGCCACATTTTTTCTCCTCCATAGAGGACTTGGTACAAGTGTGGCTCAGGGGTTAGTCTTTGCTTAAGGTGCAGTCAGACAAATAAATGAAATCACAAGAAAGCTTCAGTGGCAATCTTTACTCCCATTTCACAATTAAGGTTGTGAAGTGGATGGAAAATCCTCTCCGGGATTGGAAACATTTGTCCATCAGATGCTTGTGCCAGCACAGAGGCAGCTGTGCCAAATGAAGATACTGCGAGCGCTGTATTCTACCCGCAGTTTGTCTCAAGTACAAGTTGTACTTGAAACGCAGTTTGGCTGCGTTTCTTTACCCTGTTACAAAGTGCTGTTTTGGTAGCACCCTAAGGGCCTGCAAATTAGTCAAATAATTCCTGAGAAAGATAGCCTTAATTTTAAGCACCATCTTTCTGAGCTGGAATCACAAGCAGTGAAATCACATATAAAAAGAGGGGCTGCCAGCCTAGTCTTTGAGTATCATCATTGTTATTGACTTTTCTATATGGAATATAGAAAAAGTACACCAATGCATTTATCAGATGATCCATTTGAAACAATTTAAATGATTTTCAGGAGCATCTTCAGTCTGCTTGGGCTCCGCTGGCTATCCATTATTGGCTAGAGTTGGGAAATCCATATGCCAGGAAACAACTAAGTAAGTATATTTAATTAAAAGCAATCTTAAAAAGCATAGCTTTTAATAATTAGGATGTTATAAAGGAAACCCAGATCCTTCAGGGAGATCAGAAATACCTAAAGCTCCGGTGGTGTTTGTCTGCAAGTCAACCCACAATTAGCCAGATTTAAAGGCTCTGGCTCCATACAAATTGATTGTCCATAAAAAGAATAACAGTTCCATAAGCACTTTTTGCTGTATCCTGAGCTTTGACAGGCTGAAGAATTATGTCCCCCACAGAGCCACACCACATGTGAGCACAGAGCCCACATGGCCAAGTTGCATTGCTCTTTCTCACTCAATACAAGCAAAACCGCCTTCCTCTTATCTCTCTCAGCAATTTCTGAGTTCCATTTTTGTAAGCTTTTCAGCTATAATCTATCACTAACCAGAAAGAAACCATGTAAAACCTGTCATCTTCAGCCTTACTAGAAGCTCCTTCCACTCAAACAGCAAATTGATATCAGGACTCATAAGATATCATTCAGATCAGATCTTTTTAATGAAAATGTGGCCCAGTACAAAAATTATTAGATTCTGTCTCTCACTTTTCACCTGCACATTCAGTCCATAGACTCGTTAGCATAAGGACTTCCTACAGGCTTTCATAACCTGCTAAAACTCCCACTATGCATTATGGCCTTCACGTATTAGAGCTGCATAATATTACTAACAGAACATGAAGGGTAATTTACTGACAAATGACTGTAATTGAACACACAATCTACCAACCATGTTCTAACAGAAAAATACATTCTATATAATGCAGAAATACCATATCAAATTTTAAAGGAGGGAATGAAGTCAGCAAGGCAGAGTTAATGACATCTATTAATTATAGATAGTCCAGACATACTCTTGCCTGGCTTGTTTTTAACTTTCATCAACACAGAATCCAAAAGCTGTGCCTCTGCATGCCACTTCCACTGTGGATTTTCTATCTTCATCATCAGCTAACTTTATTGGAACCCATTCTGAATCACAGAATCATAGATTCTCCTCTGTAGCAGTACATGTTCTCACCTATCCACTAATGACATGGAATAAAAATGTATGTATATTCTTCTACAAGGCAGTATCCTTTTACATATTTGAAGGTTGCTATTGCATTCCCTCTCAGTCAATTATTCAAGGTGCTTGTGAGTGGCCACAAGTTATCCAGACCTCGTCTTCTTATTTTCCCCCTCAAGGCTTCTTCCAATTGATCCTTCTCTTTCTCATGTGTGATGCTGAAATCCAAATACGTTATGCTGCTTGAAGAGTAAACAGTACTAAGTATAGAGGCAGACTGACATCAAGCATCTTTATAGGCAATACTTCTAGTTACACTGTGGGGTACACCACCTTTGCTGCAATTTGCACAAATGAAGATGCAGAGCTACCTAATCTGAGATTGGATCTCACGCTATCAAAAACTAGATTAAAAAAAAACCGTATCCTCACACTTTAAAAGGACTCTCAGTATTTCAAAGAGCTGATTTATTAATGCTGTCTACTTGATAGGAGACATGACATCCAGCAATGAAAACTTCCCAAATTTTATTCCCATTAGTTGTCACACCATTGGGAAGGAGTTATAATATGTATGTCTAATTTTTGAATGCTTTTTCGTGCACCTATTTTAGAAGGAAATCCACATCATCAAGCACATCTCTGATTTAACATATCCCTGTAGGCCTCAAAGAAGCATGACTATTGCTTATTTGGCATCTTTGTCTTCAGAAGATGAAGTGGCAAAGACAAGCAGCTACAGCACTTCTAAGCAAAGCAGATTCTATTACAAAATGGTAGTAATACCAAGAGGGGCAATGATTAAACTGTGGATAACTGAACTACCTGTATATCCAGAAGGAATGAATCTCAAAAACAAAAAGAGCAGAACAAAGAGAAAGAGCAGAACAGACCCCATATGTCCCAGCCTCTTAGAAAATTAGAAGACGACCAAGAAATTTAAAAATATCCAAGTTATTACTGTAAAGAATGAAGGCATTTGCATTGACCTATGCCTATCCCTCAGGCACAGCATCCTCTGGCTTCTTACAGAATTTGCTACTCTACTCAAACACAACACCATTTTGCGGTGACTGTAGGTCATGCCAGATTCCCACTGTTCCCTCACAAATGCACTCAGTAACTATCATCTGCTGGAATTTAAAGCCAAGGGTCATCCATGTATTGGACTGCATTTCATCTCTTGACTTCCAAAATCATCAGAACATAATCCTAACTTCCAAATACATCAGTGCTACCCCTCAAGCTGAAGACAAAGTTATACTTTATGGATTCACGATCTCCCTGTAAACTAGACTTTCTTCCTCCAAGAAATAGTCTGCAGGGGGAATAGATACCTATGTCACTCCATCCTCCAAGTGCTGGTGAACACCAAGTTCATTTATTCCTGTCATGTTTTCAGGTATGTTTTTCATCAGGGTTCCTCCAGCATGTTAGAACCCTTCCTCTTGCTCAAATTCACTAGACAGATTACCGTGAGCCAAAGCTTTAAGAAAAACACCATAATCATTGTGAGAATACGTACTGACTTTTCACTTTGGAACATAGGCTTTTTTTTGTTTCTTGTTTTTCATGTTTGATTCAGTCATTCATCTCATCTGGCTACAGAAGAATTATTCAATGTCTACTTATAAATTCTAACAAATCTGTGAATAATTCATGCCATGGAGGAGACCAAATTACCACCTACCTGCACCTGTGGATGCCAAGGGATTAATAATCAGTTATAAAGTCCCTTTTCTCTTATACTGCATTCCTTTAGCACCAAATAACATGCTCGATCACAGTGGCTGTCAACTTTGTCAAGTGAAACAGATGTATCACTGGAAGGTAGAATTCTTTTATAGATTAAAGAAAATGAAAAAGAAGGCCACTCTAGATCCCCTCACCCCAGACTGAGGTCAGCATCTCATTTCATAGTAGAGGAGCACACGCTCACCTCACAGCTTCGGCACACAAGTCCATCTCTGCACTGGGAAGTTGGTGGGAGGACAATTCCTTTGTGCCTTAGGTAAATACCTGCTTTGTAAACCAAGACGACAGTTTTACATCCTAGTGGCCCTTCCAAGCCTCAAGCTCCATACTCAAGCCATGGATATTTAATCCATGGAGCATGACCTACAGAACATGGGTCTTGGCTGGATTTGTGTGTGAAGCACCATTTGCCCCAGCAGTGTAATTATCATATTTTGGCAACAGCTGTTCCGTTTTGCAGAATCAGTGTTCTGAAGCCAAATAAGATGCTCACACCCCTCCTGGGGGGGCGTTGGTGTCCCCCATCACTAAAGAGTGATGCTCCTGGGGCCTACCTTAAGCTTAGAGACTGCCACCATGGAGCAGAAGGATACTTGGTCCTTCTCCTATTGGCTCCTCAAAAAGCCAGTGACACTAGATAGCATGGTATAGGATGTATCCCACCTCAGCCTGCCACACATCACTGAAAGCAAGCTGTTTCTCACCACAGGAGAGACAAGTGCTCCCCTCCAGATCCTTGCCAGCTTCATATGTTACTTGTGCAGGAGCAGCAGTCAGGCAAGGTAAACAAGCAACCTTTCACCCCCCTACGACCTTAAGTAGCACTTATCAGTTTCAGTTAAGTGTCTCAGTGAAAACCAGAAAAGCTATAAAGCATAAAACTATGCTTCTCCAAAAAGCTTAATGCATTATTTTGCATCCAATTAACACAACAGGTAGGCTTTCATTGCTGTTTAGGATTCACCACGATATGTAGCTAAAATTTGTTTGATACGATTGACTGATTACTCAGGTGCCAGCAGCAGGTATGCAGCATCTAAATCATCCTAAAACATTGCAGCTATTTTTATTTGTTCACAGTAGTGCTTTCAGGAGAAAGACATGGTCTGTAGTTATAGTACTTCTCAAGAAGGTGAGAAACAGCAGAGACTGCATTGGTTGAGTCTTCACATTTTCTTACAATCTTGTTGCACCTAATCGCAGTTGGCTTTGATTAAATTTGTGGTTGTCACTATTTTATCCCAGCTTTGCAGCACCTTCCCAATTCCATAGCATTGCTGAAACTACCCAGCTGGAAAAAAAACTTACCAAGAAAGTACTGGGAACATTAAAGAATCAGGCCTTTAGTGCTTCCCCTCCTTGCAAATGGTATGCAGCAAATCAACTGTGAACTAAACTAGGAGCAGAAATTGGCATGGATTATACAAGCTATCTCAACTGAATATTTTTTCCCCTCATCATATCCTTGCTTTACCTAATGAAGGAAAATTCTTTCAGACAGCGGTTATTTCTTTTGGCATCTTTCATACATCACCAGAAACACCTCCCACTGGGTTTCTCAGGAGATTGCTAAAATAACCTAATACAGTGCAAGCATTCTATCATTAGTCATCAGGATTAAGATCATTCTGGCTTTGTCTATTTCTCTCCATGTTTTCTTTCAGTGCATCTGCACAGTCCTTTGTTTTTCTGTGAACACAATCATTCTTCAATTCTTGTAGTACCTATGTGACAAGTTATTGCACTCAAAACCTTATTATGGGCAAAAGGGGAAATACTTCATTTAGGAAGCCAAGAATTTATTGTTAGACTAATTAAAATCTTAACAGCCTAACTAAAATACAATAAAATGTTATTATAGTTCAGTTACAACAATACTAACCTTCAGAGTCCAAATTGCCTAAATAATTCAGTGCACATCTCAGTAATACAGTTAAGGACTGCTATACAAAAGCATTTTCTGGTGTTATGTTCTCCCTTCCCCTGTTCCTCCAGCTCCCAAGTATGACAGTAAGTCATCCTTGAGAGTCAGCTGTGGGGAACACAGCTTGCCAGCATCCTGAGTCCTTTGCCAGGAGGAGCACAATGCTTCTGATTGTTGTGTTGTTTTAATTTTCCTTCCTTTTATATTGTTGTTAGCTTCTTCTTTCTATCTCCAGGGCATATACTCAAGGATTCTTATATGCTTTCTAACAGTTTTACTCCTTAATCTTTCTTTGTTGAGGTAGAATTCAATATTATATCCTGACTTGCCATATACATGCATATGGAGTTCTTAAATGTTTGATACCTGTTCTTTTAATTTGTTACCACTAAAACTGGCTTTGTCAAGCTCTGCAGTTCTTTAACCAAGTACATCTGAGTTGCTGATAGCTCTGAGGCCTCCAGAACCATCCTCTGACCTGTCATCTCCCTGTGCCTCTGCTTCCCTACATCACATCCTGCATCCTCTTTGGTGGCATCTCCTATCACACCACTACTACATTCCTCTATGCTACATTATGCCATAGCCATAAATATTTCATTAATAACTATTTGTTATATTTGTCAATATAAAATAATGGTATTCCCACATGCTTACACAAATCTAAGCAAGAGCAAGTTATGCAATAGCCTCCCCACTCTTAAAGAAATTATTCTTTCAAACTAAATTAAAGCTCTACGCTGGCAAAGAAATTCAGGTGAAGCCCGATAAAAATCAGTCCTGAGCTCCTGTGAAGTGAGCAGCCTTGCAAAGCAAGGTGGGCTATGGGGCTATAATGACCAATAGACCCCAGTCTTGCAGAAGACTAACAACACATCTCAGTGCCATCAAGTTTTCAGAGGCTGAAACTCCACAAAAATAGCATGCACTTCTGTGTTGCTTCCAGTCCCACAAGACCAATTACATCACATCACAGGCAAAGCAAATGTTCGAGAGCTAATTAAAAGATGATTTGGAAAAAAAATACAAATTCAGCTATAAATGGATGTGAATGCATTGAGTGCTTCAATTAGCAACACTTGCTCCAGAGAATCACTGGGTTTGTTTCTACAAACATAGATCAGATTCAAAGTGATGGAGATCTTGCGTTTAGCAGCTGGAAATGGGGAAGTTGTGCCCCTTAGAAGTAGGTGTTCTGGAAACACCAAGCACGGGTGTGGTGGTTTTTACCGTGCTGGGCAGCTAAACCCCACAACTGCTCTCTCACTCCCCCTCCTTTAGATGAGGAGGGGGAGAAGTAAAGCAAAGAACAACTCATGGGTTGAGATAAGGATAATTTAATTAAAGGGAAATAATTATAATAATTAAATAAAGACTACCATGAACTAAACAATTTAACTAAGGGGAAATAAAAAGGGAAAGGGGAAAAGGGAGGGGAAAAGGAAAAATAAAAAGAAGGGAGGAAAACAAACAAACAAAATAAATGAAGGCTATATGGAAGTGCAGAGGAAAGAAATTACTCTCTATTTCCCACAAATGAGCGATGATTGACCACGTCCTTGAAGCAAGGCCTCAACGCACGCAGCCGGTGTTCAAGAGGAGGACCGACGTCTTCTCAACGAGAGCCCACCCCTCCCCTCTTCTTCCTGTTTCCACCTTTTATTGCTGAGTGTAACACCACATGGTATGGAATATCCCTTTGATTGGTTTAGGTCAGCTGCCCTAGTGATGTTTCTCTCCTCACTTTTTGCCCACCCCCTAGGAGGGTTAGAGAAAGGCCCAATGCTGTGCCACTGCTGCTCAGCAGTAGACACAACACTGGTGTAATAACACTGCTGTTCCAGCTACAAGTACAGAGTACGGCACTGTATGGGCTGCTGCCGGGAAAGTTAACATTCCAGCCAGACCCAGTACAATGGGACAGTCAGACATATGTTATTCCTGAATGTACACCTATTAGCCTTGTTAGTCAGCCAATTACTTGTTTTCTCTGCTGTTGGCTGGATTCACAATGCTGGAAATGTCTATGTATTTATCATGTGTGTTCATTACGACAAGGTTTTATCTACTGAAATTTTTCACCTTGTTGAGGCTACACTGCACAACTTTTCAGCCAAACTTCAGTCAAAATTGCCCTCATTTGTGTTGAAATGCACCAGGAAAATTTGAACTGCAACTTTAGTAGACTATAAAACAAAGTTCGCACCTCTTTTCAAGTATTCCCTCACTGTCCATCTCCAAATATGAGTGGGAGGGGAAGCAGATGGTCTGGTTTGCTCTCCTGAATACCCAGGTGCTTCCTGGGCAATAGTTGAAGTCTGGAAAGTACTTGCAGATTTCTCTCTTTTGCCTAAACTAACTGGCTGTCACAGAGACTAAATATAGTGAATCTTAATCTACTAGGCTGTGAAAAAAAAAAAAAAAAATAAAGTCCCGACAGCATAAGCCAAATGAAATAGTGGTTTGGTTTTTTTTTTTTAAATGTAGTTTAGAGAATCAGATGTTACCACCTTCTGGCAGAGAAAAATGTGCATGTTCAGGCAAAACCAACCCTTCATAGATATTGAATATGCACAGTAGAGTACTTGGTGTAACCCACAGAAGTCTAACTTGAGAAAGCACATAGTTGCCTACAGCTATCTTTTGAGATCTTCGAGGAAAGAAGAAAGCCATTGAAGAACAAATCCTACGCCCAGCAGGATCTGCACTGCTATAACCTTATGTCAATCACCACTGAACACAGCTTGTAGAATAATGAAGATTGGGGGGAAAAAAAAAAAAAAAAAAAGCCCCTCTACTGTTGCATACATTCATTACATTCATAAAGCCAGAGCTCTTTTGAGCTAAGCCTATTACCCTTAATCCAAATTCTACTCAAATGAAGTTTTCCTCTTTCAAGTTTCTCTATTAGAGACAACTCAGCTCTTTTCACAGAATTGTTAAAAAGTCTCTAAAATCATCTAGTTAACCCTCCTACTGGTTACAATGCACAGCTAGAGCAGATTGCCCAGGACTGTGTCCAGCCAGGCTTTGAACATCTCCAAGAATAGATACTTGGCCAACTTCTTTGGCTAACCTGTTTCAGTATTCAACCACACTCACATTAAAAAAAAAAGAAAAAAAAAAAAAGTGTTTTCTTATGGAACTGGGTGGAATTTTCATGTCTTCTGTCTCTTGTCCTGCCACTAGGCATCACTGAAAGAGTCTGACTTTCCTTCACTCCCCCTTTCAGATATTTATATGAATTGATGAGATCCTCCCAGAGCTTTCTCTTCCCATGGCTTTAAAGTCCCAGATCTCTCAGCCTCTTCTCATCTGAAAGATGCTCCAGTCCTTTAGACATCTTTGTCTCCCTTTCCTGAGTTTGCTCCAATACATTCATATTCCTCTTCTCCTGGGCACCCCAGCACTAGACATGACTCCAGACTCAGGTTCAGTAGAGCTAAGCAGAGGGGAAGGTTCACCTACCTCAACCTTGCCTACAACCTGCTTTCCAGCATGGTCTGTCATTTAAACCTACACACATATTAGCACAGGGACACGGTCATTTCTGTAAGCACTTCCAGTGATCATGCATGCCCAGAATATGTGCAAGTGTCACATCTAGCCATGAGTGGATCAGCAATTATGCTGTGCTATAACTGACATGTGTTGATTGCCCTTCAGACATTATGTATGATTTCTTTTCCTAAAAAGGATGGTATAAGGAGCAGCTGAAATCCTCCTTTCAACACATTCAAGAACACTCATCTGTTTGCATGCCTGGACTACATACAATAACAGAATAGAATAGTTCAGTTGGAAGGGACCTTCAAAGATCCTCTAGTCCAACTGCCTGACCTCTTCAGAGCAAATACAAGTTAAAACATATTATTGAGGATATTATCCAACTGCCTCTTGAATACAGGCAAGGGGCATCAACCACCTCTCCAGGAAGCCTATTCCAGAGTTCGACCACCCTTGAAGTAATTTTTTATCTTATGTCCACTCTGAACACAACACCCCCCCCTACCCCAGGAAGGTTTTGTGCCCTTCCCACACATCCTGTCATCTGTGACCAGGAGCAGAGAGCAGCACATCCCTCCCTCTCCCCTTCCCCTCCTCATGACACAGCAGAGAACAGTGGGGTCACATCTCAGCCTCCTTCTCTCCAAATGAGACAACCCAAGTGCCCTCAGCCTCTCCTCAAAGGACACGCTCTCCAGCTCTTACCAGCTCCATTGACCTCTGGGCACTTTCAAGGACCTTAACATCCTTTTTATACTGTGGAGACCAGAACTGCACACAGTATTCAGTGCTAAATATAGCAGGAACCTTCTTGCTGGAGAATGTAGAATATAACTTCTTGCTTCAGAAACTGAGAGTATGTCTTGAAATTTTCAACTGCACTACCTTGAACCTCAACCTGGGAACCTGCCTGTGAGGGCCCACATTTCAGCCAGACACCTCGCTGACTGGTATGGCCTTATGTCTACATTATGCTTAGTGCTTAAGGTTCAGACACAACAGCAGGCTGACAACATCCATTGCTGACAAAGAACAACAAAAAAGAACAATTACTAATTTTAACACACACTTCTGTCCCTTCCTCACCCTAAAAGCCTCCAAATACTTCCCTAGTATTTTTTTTTTTTTTTCGTTTTTATGGAGTCTTTGCTGATTCACAAGGGTGGAGGAGGAAAGTAATGGGGGAAACACACATGCTGTAATACGAAAAGAGATCTTAGCATGAACAACGCAGCTGGAAAAAGCTAACTACAGCAACCTTATGAGACAGCTTGATCTTAAGTTTCCAGTCAAGCTGTGTGGGCCCTCCCACACACAGACACCACTCACCCCCCAGGACCACTTGCAATCAAGCCGCAGTCTGTCACATGCTGTGGTCCCGATCCCATGGTGCATGACCAACATGCACAAAGCTCAACAGTAGTCCTTACTTTAGCAGTTCCAGAGGAAAAAAACATGTGCTGTCTACATCCTGGTTATGCTAAGCTGCAGAAAAGCAAGGTGGAACATTTTTGAGTGGCTTCCTGCTAATGAGCCAATGTTTCCAAAGTGGGCTCAGACAGATGCTGCTATAAAAGTACTGTAATTCCACATCATCGGCCCCTGGTGGAAATGAAGCAATGAATAAGACAGCTGCTTAACAGTGATCCAAGAAAGAAAATTATGATTAACGTCTGTCTTATTGCCTTAACATCTTCCTTTCTCCTTCACAAGACAGCGTATGCTGAAAGTAACACTCAGAAAATGTAGTACTAAATCTTCTTCTGTATCTACAATGCTAAACATCACCTACAATGAACAAATATTTCTGGCTTAAGGGGGCACGTGGCTATCCAATGAGTACCTTCTGTCTCCCTTCAGTGGAGCTCTGGTGTCAAAATTACTCCCTTTACACCCACAAGTCCTTTGATCCTTTAAGTTCGTATTACACCCATACAATTTTTTCCATGGTCTAGAACAGCTTGGCGAGAGTTATCACCATTCCTCAACTCCCTCATACAGCCCACTGGTTTGAACAACATGCCATGAAATAGCTACAATAAAACATCAACCCACTTGGAATACAACCCGTGGGCCGAGTGAGGAAACCTCCCATTGCTTCAGTGTCCAGGGCCCCGCTTCATCTGCTGTTTATAGTCACACACAGCAGTTTCTCAATCAAGTCATCATCTACACTGGTACCACAAGTTTTTCAGACAACCTGCTCTACCCTTCAGAAGTGGCAACCTCTGAGCACCAGCCAGCTAATTGTACCCTATGGTATCCTCCACAGCACCCACACTGATGTACTTAGATCATTCTCCTATTTACCAGTTGTTACAGAGGAACACCCTCTTTCTGGAAACAGGTTTACTTTAGACTGATTCATCTAGGATCCTGCTCATTTATTTTCAGATGCTATGTCTGAGGGAGGAAAGGCTTGGAAATAGCACTCTTAAGCAGGAGAAATGGAAGCACAAGTTCAGGAAGGCTCCATTCTCTAGGTGAAGCTTAGAGGAACACATCTTTCTTCCAGCACTCAAAGAACCATTGTTTTATCAAATGCTTACCTTAGAGTATTTTCTTGAAGCAGGGTGACTGCTTTGAGCTATCTCTGAGTGAGGCTGCACAAACTTTGGGCCCATGTGAGGCAACCTGAGCTAACACAAGCTCACAGTCAAATTTTTCAACAGCCACATTTCTCTTGCAGAGCCATACAAGGAAAACTGTTAAGGTACTGCCTGGTAATACTTTTACTTGCCAAGAACGTTTCAGATGTACACTTTTATAGCGCATCAAAGTTTTGATTACTTTCTGACGTGGACCTCTCATACTTTTTTTTTTTTTTTTTTTTAATAAGTCCTAAATTCACATGGAAACTCATCTTCCACATTACTTCCTTGTCCTTTACAAAGTTGTAGCATATATGCATCCCTTTCAGAACTTAAAGCCCAAGTATTGACAGAAGTATTTGCTGTATGCTGTGTGTATACTACTGCAACTGCAAGGCATTCAGGACATACTCCATTTTTTTCCCTTCAATATAACACTTACAGAACTATCAGCAGAGTAGCTTGCACAAGGAATAAAGGACACAACTTAAGAGCCGAAGACATGACTCCAGAACAGAATTGGAAACCATCTTACATTTTTTATATAGTGATGTAAAGGGGATTCCTAATATATTAAGCTAACAAGATACAAGAAGTTGTACAAGTGCATACTCAGGTGAATGCAGTAGAGAACATGCAGTAGAGAATACCTTACAAAAAATAAATCACAACAGCTCAAATTTGTAAGTGGGGTTACAAAAAGCCCAGGAAAACACAGATACATTGGGAGTTGTTAAATCACCAAACAAATTAGAAGCAGAAATCCTCTTGAAATTATTCCTGAAAACAAGGTTTCTCTGTGCTATTTATATAGCACCTAGCAAGCTGTCTCTATTCCAATGATGCCAGAGGTTGACAGACAGTAACAATATCCAAAAGGAAAGGTGCAATTAACTTTAAAAGCCATTTATTCATGCAGTTTCAGGAAAAAAAGGTTTCCATATTGGGTCCTCCACTGTTCTCCAAGATATTAAAGAACCAAAGGCAACATCTGGATCCATACAACCCCCTCACTTAAATAAAGTGAAAGCACAGTTCATAGATACCACATTTTTTACATGTATTGGTTTCTGTAATGCTGGGTCAGGTTGGCAAATAGTGGTTTTGTCAAAGCTGTGCATTTCTCATGTTTTAGTCTCTGGCTCCTTATCGCTTGTGCAGGGACAAACTAGTTACAGTCCTTCCACCACTATATTTACTAGCTGGCATTGCAGCTCAGCTGTTCCTTCTCTCTAAACCAACTTTTATTTGGATTTTTGTTTCTTCCAGGCTTTTGACTTTATTTTTTGTAGCTAGCACTTCTTACTTCCCCCAGGCTATTGGGTGTTTTGTGAAAGAACTATCAGCAGCCTCAGTCATCTGTGACCTACAACAACTAAGACATCTGGCTATACCTGGACCCTGTCACTTGGACACTACAGAGAGTTATCTAGACGTAGCACTACTTCTAAGCCATGTCAAAACCAAAGATGCTTCCTATACATTGCCTTTGCTCATGCTGTACAACAAGATAACAGGATACATGCTCTGAGGTTACAACATCTCAAATAAGCCTTTGTGATCCTTTCTACTAATGGTAAAAATGAAACAGAAGGAAAAGAGCAAAGAGAAGGTGAAGATTTTCAAGAAGCCAATTTGACCTTCAGCATAAAAAAAAAATCACATACAACAAGTGGACAAACCC
The DNA here is from genome assembly GCF_964035555.1 of Netta rufina. Lineage (NCBI taxonomy): Eukaryota > Metazoa > Chordata > Aves > Anseriformes > Anatidae > Netta > Netta rufina. The sequence continues at coordinate 114,451,076 of NC_140123.1, forward strand.
TTATACTAATGTATATTGCACAGGTAATGTGTTTAGTAAGAAGATACTTGTTAGATTCGTCACTGTAAGGGGCAATGATAGTATTTTACTGACATTTTTGTACTGCACATGATTTCTATTACCATTCCCCATGTATTCCAATGGCTGTGCTAGCAATGCCCTTGGTAATGGGCTTCAAACTGTCCACTTTCTTTTTACCTCCTATATTTAGATTTGTTTACATCTCTTGATCTGACTACTGGTCTGACTCCTCAATTGTCATTAACATATTGTAACTAATCAGCATCTCCCAATTAGAGACAATAACCTCTGAATAAGATTAGTTTACTGGAATCCTTTTTGAGCTAGTCAGCAATAGCCATTAGGAAGAAAAAAAAAAATTTTAAAGTGTCTAATTTTGTGTTATTGATCTGAAAATGCAAGAGATAAAGCACTGCTGGAAAACTTCCTGGAGATTATGTCAATATGCACTGGGTATTAATACAATCATTTTGAAGAAGCCAGACACAAAGACTCATCCCTTTCAAGATGTGCCTGGACTTCAGAATGACTTGTTATGATTTCTCTATCATTATTTACAGTAACTGAAACTTATTTTCCTTCCCCAGAAATTAATTCAAAGGTTTTACAGGAAAACTCATCCCAGCCTGAGCAACAGTTGACTGAATGGTTTCTCCGTGTCCAGTTCTGTTTGACTTCACAACGACATAGGCAACCACATGTATGAGCAATCCGATCTGCAGTTTTTTTTGGCATGTTTCCCTACACTGAAATTTGTTCCTGATATAGCTTCAGGATAGAGATCTGTCAAAGCAGCTTCTGGGCTTTGCTGCCACATCGCATGTGCCCAACAGACTGTGACAAGATTGAAGTGACACACGATGCCAGTGGAAGCTGTGGCATTTTGGGAGAGGCAGCAGCCTCCAGCTTTGAGCACGCTGAGTGAGGGTTAGGCAGGAGCCCTGGCTTCGTTCAGAGGCAATGCACTGCTGGTCACCTGCTGCGTGGCATTTTGCCTCTGAGACAGGATCTGCCAACTTCCAGTTCTGCCTATGGGCATGCTTCACCTGTAATTTGGCAAGGCAAGGATACCTGGCACACCAAAAAGGCCACTAACTACAGGTAGAAGCTGTATTACAATGCTGTTATGCCAATATATATAATTATATATTATCATATATTATATATTATATATATTAGATATATAATAATATATTATTATATATTATATATTATATATATAACTTTATATATATGTAATTATATATATATATATATTTATTTTTTCTGATTTCCAGTTCTACCAGGATTTTTTTTTAAGCTCAAATGGAAAGTATATCAACCTATCTTCTTAGATTAAGATCATTCAAATAGACTTAGACCATCATCATACGAAAAAACCCTCTATTTGCAAGCCCAGTATACAAACAGTACCTTCAGTGTCAATAAAACTTAACTGATGGCATCACCTTTCCCAATAAGGCAGGAATCCCTTGGAAAAAAAATGCAGGAAATATGTAGGATGTATTCTGTCTTTTGACAGTTGCCATTTGACAAGGTTGACTATTAACGCCCTCATTTCAACTCCTACTCATGTAACCGAATGTGCCACAAGCCTGCTTACACGCTGTAACTTCATCCACAAGCATGCCAGGCACTTCGACACCACAGCAACCCTGGGCTATCTGCAGCCCACCAGTATGGGCTGTCAGCCTGCAGACCGGCCTCCCTCAAACCTATGTCCTGAGATCACTGGAGTTTCAAACATATGCAACAATCAGCCTCACTCAAATGACAACATGAAAGCAATGAGAACATTGAGCCTTGTGTTCCTCCTCTTGATTTCTCTCCCCTGAGCCCCTCCAAACTACACCATTTAAGCCCTCGTCTTCTTGCCTTGGATGGTACTACAGCATCAGGGTAATGAAAAGAAGACAGCTCATTCTTGGACCTACCTTATCATATAATACAGGAACAGGCAACAAAACACTACCCATTAAATCATCCACCAGGACCTCTTCCTGATGGTTTCATGCAGCAGTGTCGCTTCCATGAGAGGCTGAACACTTGGCTGTTTGGGGAGAATCACTGTCCTTAGGGACTTACCTACGCATTTTAAAAATTTCTTCTTCCTTGCCACATGAGGATTTAGGAAATGGAAACAGAACTGACGTGGCTGACTCACAAGGACAACACATCCTTTTAACATCAGAAAATAGCAGGATCTGGAACAGACATTTAGGCTATTTAAATAATGCTTAAATGACAAAAAGACCAATAATGCCAGAAATACAGTAAATGCGTCTATATCAAGACAAACTTGCAGAAAACTGGAAAGCAGGTTCAGAGTTTAGACCAAAAACCTCTGGGGAAACCACTTAGTAATAAAGCATCAGACAGTAGGATTCCCAACATCAACAATTTGAACCCCAAAGCCTTTCTGTTACCCAGTTATCCCCACAACTAACCATACAAGAGTATTTTCATGTATCAGGTTTGTTCTTTCATGGCCATTCCTTTCCTGGCATTTCTACATAATTATCGTAATCACTCTACAAGAATATTGATGCACATGAATTTATCAGTGCCTTGGCTTTCCACGCTTGCCCAACTGCTACTTCCATTCTGACCCCAAGTCCATCGCTCTTCTGTGCCAAATTTTATGCTTGTTTTATTCAGCTTCCGAGTCTAATTAAGAGACCAAAGGAGGGGTCAGGGGAATGAGGGCTTTCTCTTCTCAAACATCCTCTTTCCCAGGCAGAGGATACTGCTAGATATGCAGAGTCTGAGCATTTTCTCAGACTGAACAAAGACCGCTTTCCTTGATGAATACGTGACAGCACAGGATTTCAAATGAGCAAGTAGGTGCTGGAAGTGAATAAATAATTCAGTGGGAGAGATGACAAGTGTGCCATTCACCTAAGATTTATTTAAATTAAAAAAAATAAGAAGTCTCACTGGAGATTATAGGGAAACTTTTTGAAGGACAGCTAATTCACACTTCTAAAATATTGCACGGTTGCCATGGGTATCACCCATGGGGTCCACCATATCCTACACGCTAGCAATCACATACTGGGTTCCCTTGATTTAGCAGACTTCTGCTAAGCTTTAGGAGAGATAATGACTGTTACAGATTCAAGCCTACACAAATCAAAATAATAGATTTGTTTCTTTGGTAGGGAAGGAGATTTTAAACCAAGCTCCGAGGTAGCAGGCTCACATTCGAACCCAACACCTATACAGACAATGCATTATCTGGTGACACTATTGTCCTCTAAAGCACTTTCCTGTAATTTCCAACAAGCTTTTAACAGCTTCTTCATGGAGAATAAATCTGATCCACCAACATGTGCTTAGCTTTTCTGCCACACACCCTCTGAGAGGAAAGAAATGATAACTTCTGAAAAGGTTCAGAACAGCCCACAAAAACTTGATTTTTTTTTTCTATTACATCTTTTTTTCAACCCCCTTTTAAATGCACTTAGTACAAGGTCTGGCATTTCTTGGCCAGAGTCTGTCTACTGTACAGCAACATAGAACCTGACAAACTACCATATCAATGACATTTCTGTACTTTGAGGGGCAGACCTGTTTTTAGTCCTCTAAAGAATTACCAATGTACAGAGTATTTTTCTGATTCTAACAGATTAATTCCTGCCAGCTTAACTAGCTGAATTTAACTCTGTAGACATTTATTGCTCAAGCCCATGTTCTATTTCCTTCTCTCAGTAATTACTGGTCTCCCTAGAAGACAGATTTTGCAGACCAGACTTTCCACTGACAGTTAGTTAGTTTGGGTCTACTCTTTGTCAAGAAAGCAACAGTGAACTCTGAATTTATCATATTGAGATGACTTTACGAAGTGTATCTTTTAATTCTTGGGTGAATATGAATATCAGGCCCAAGTTTTAATGGGTAGAGATTTCAGAGTGAACATGCCTAATACAGCCAAACAGGAGACTAATGCCAGGCAGGTGATCAGTCTTGCCTAAACACAGTCATTGATGCCCAGTGAATAGATTGAGCAGTCAGGTGGTTGCAGTGCAAGTCTTTAACCCCGCTGAAAGATAACAGCTCCCCAAAGCAACCATAATTAGACTGGAGTTGATTCATCTGTCAGACTCCTGACAGCAAGTAAGATGAACAGTTGGATTTGCTGTGTGGTGGAAGTAGCAGCTGGGGGACTGGTTCAGCCTCTTTCAAAAACCAGCATCTATACTGAGAAGTTAAAACCGTAGCTTCTTACAGTACAAAGTGACCAAATGGACAGGAAGAGGAAGGAGTTTACAGCTTGTTGTAGCAAAGGCTTGAGGTCTGGGCAGTGAAATAAAACCAATGATGCCTTGCATGAAAAAGCAACAAAACATGACAGGGATAAACATAGAAGTTGGATTGGCAAGACTATAACCTGATGAAGAAGTTTGTTTGCTTTTTTTTTTTTCAGGGAAAGGACTGGTGGTGGGACCAGGAAATATGAAAAAAGCTGAGTAAAGCAGGAGGATGAAAGAACCTATAACAAGCTGGTTAGCTACAGTGGGAAGAGTTGATTTCCATCTAAGCAGTTGACATCAAGTAGAAGTGTTGGAGAAAAGACTTAAATCCTTAGTAGTCCCATGGAGGTGATCACAATTGTGATCAACAAATACACGTGATGAATTCTGTATTACAAAAATGGCATCTTTTAAAAATGGATAAAATAGCACCTTTTTTCTCCTCAGTCAAAATGAATGTAGGTATTTTGTCAAACATGTAGCATCTGTAAACAGGATACATGTACTAATGGGTGAGCTTCAGAACTCAAACATCCACTTCATTATAGAGACCATTATAGAGACAAAGACCTCAGTGCTTCAGATTCAGGCTTATTAACAGACCACCTGAGTACCTAATAGTAATAAGTAGCTAATAGTAATAAGATATTTTCTTATTTTTCAAGAAAAAAAGGGGTAAGGAAACATTGATTATAGTCAAATTAAGATGTAGAATGACTATAATTATGCCAAGAACAAGAAGTAATTACCTGTTAACAGGGGGGAAAAATCATCTTTACCTGATTGTATTTATGACTCCACTTGTTTCTGTGAGCAACTTCTTTCTGCTAATACAGACTAGCCCAGTTCTGTTTTTTCTGCCTTCTAGTGCAACTCTACTTGGTTTTGAGAACAATCTTAAGGAACTTACGATGCAAGACCAAATCTAAGGGATTCCTGAGAACTTTCAGTTCACATTTTTGCGAGCCTGCTAGCTGCCTGAACTGCTTTGAGACAAGGTATAGCATCAGGTTAAGAGATAGAGGAACTCCAGGATCTCTGTGGTGTGCAGCAAGATGTTAACACAATTGTTTTATACTCAAGAAGTCACAGTGGTACAAGCATCTCAGACAAGACAACAGCAGTGACAGCATCTTCCCATTGCTATCGTTATCACATGAGGCTGTAGGTTGTGTTCAAGATTTCCATTACCTCACCTAGAACAGCTAATTTCTCATTTTCAACTCAGAGCTCTTCTGGCAGCACCAATGTGGTGTCAGCAACTGGCAATATGCTTTCCAGCACTTGCACCTTGGTTAGAACCCTCACATTTATTTGATGGTCAACAGAAACATTCAACCCTTTCAATCCACTGTTCAGCACAAGTGCACTACAGTTTCCCCATTTCCTTATATCCATTTTCATACCATGCTGGTTTGACTTCTGTTACTGTTTTTTCTTTATCCATAAGCAGCTGCCTTCTGCAGATTTCCTATTCTGTTATTTGTCTGCATTCACATGTAGTGGCTATGACTGAACTACCCCAAAGCCTTTCCATGACTCCACTCTCCACTTTTTTCTTCAATCCCGAGCACCATCCTTCCTCGTGCTGTACCAGAAATCGCTGCTCCAATATTTGAGATCATTGCTATAGGCGATAAGTAACAGCAACCCTGTGCAAATGAGCTTCCCTCGGCAGGGCTTCCTTCAGCACTACTTCAACAACTCGGTCAAAACAAGACAACTAGTCTTTTATAGCAAATAGCCATTTGCTATTCTTTCTTTCAATGTCAAAGCAATTTATTAGAAGCAAGATGACCTACAATTTGAAGGGTCTGCTGCTCCGCAAATGCCATCTCTCCTCCTGTGCCCCGTAGCTGCACTTCACTACAAATACACTTATTTTTCAAGCACTAATACCATGAACAGTCTTGAGAGAGCAGTCTTGAGAGAGCAGCATTTTCTTCTGCTGGTTCAAACTGCTAGTTAATCCAGGCCAGCAACCTCACTACAATAAGGGATAGGCCTTCCCCTTGAAGAAAAGGGCAGGAGCACAACAGGTTTGCCACCTGAGGCCCATCACTCTGCACACACACACCACCCAGGGCTCCCAGCTGTGGCCTAGCAGTGCCATGCACAACAGGCCTACCCTTCCTGTTAAATACACTTCCCCCCCCAATGACCACAGTCCAGTCAAGGTACCTGCTCAAGACACTCCTCAGAAGGCTGTCCTCCTCCCTAAGGTTCAAGGGCAGCCCACAGCAGCCTTATCTGCAGGTCCACAGCAGCCTCCAGCACCCCACTGCAGAGTCTCCCTTCCTCGCCCACCTAAGGAGAGGGGGAACACAGCCAAGCCCCCTCACTAATGCCCTGCTTTCCTTCTCAGAGCCACCTGAGAGCTGAGACAGGTCAGCTGTACTTGCAGCAGCACACGCAGCTGGAAAGCAGACAGATCTCATTAGGCATTTACAAATCCACCTTCTGAATTGGAAATGAAGCTCCAAGCACTTAAAGCAGCTGCTGAAATGCACCTTTGGCAAATGTGGGTAAACTCAGTTTATCCTGCACCTGGAAGAGCCTTACCAGTGTCTCTCTTGACATGCCATGGCACTGTGAAAGACTTCTCACAGGCCTGATTAGTGGGAACTCTTAATTATTCAGAAATGGTAATTTCCCAATTCTTCCACACTACCAAGCCAGGCCCTGCTGTACTACAGATTAACATTTCTTACTGAGGTGTGGGGGATTTGATTAGGCCAAGCCAAGCACAACACTCGCCTTTTCAGATTTATATCCAGAAAGGACACATCTCCGCATCCTTTTAAGAAAGTTTGTGTCTTCCTTTCAAAGGAGTCTCCAAACATGAGGTAACACAGGCTCTCTGCCCTTTTTGGCCCTGACTGATGAGGTTACACATTGGGATGCACACAGTACACTGAAAGGGCATCCAATTCGTTTCTGATTGATACAATACTAATGTGCAATTTATGATATCTCCCACCTTCCTCTTCTCTCAGCCATCAGAGCCAGGAATGATGCCTCTCATGCTGAATTGCTAACCTTAGCAACTATAACTTTTTCAAATTGAAAACAACTTGATCTCTTACCTCTTTCTCCAGCCTTTTGAGATTTCCACCATTCTCTTGATATCAAACTGATCAGTGACTCTGTGGTAACAAGATTTAAAACCTTAAGAAGTCACACTTCATAAGCAGTTCCCCATATTATTTTTAATGCATTTTCAGAACTGTTTTTCTTCCTTTCTTGTGAAGTAATGCCTCTATTTAAACATCTTAAAGGCTGCTGCTTAATATTACTCTTTTTCAAGCAGCTCAGAACAGGAAGACAGGACTATTGATTTCCTAGCCAAAACTGAACATAGTAAACAAGAAAGGAGAGAGAGGCATTATATAAAAAACACATTGCAATCAGCAGGTTCCTTTCATTGAAATATTACATCTAGACCAATAATAAAGTATCAATCAAATAACAGTTTCTACACACCTTCAGCTGAACAGTTTGTGATCCAAACCCATGCATGCATGTTTCTGGGCAAAACCGGACCTTTCCCCACATCTGTTCAAAAAGCAGAAGTCAGATGTGCCTGTTCAGGCATAAGTAGCTGGGCATCTGCATCATTGGTTACACACATTTCATGACCTGAACTTCCATTTGTCACAGTTGATCAGCCAGCACTATAGTATATTCAAGGAAACACTGGTTCCCTGAAAATGCCCAATCGAATTTAACGGTAACTGTTCCTTGTCCCAGGGGTATCGTCAGTGCTACAGTTGGATTTCTACAATTAATTAGTTCGTCGTCTGCCCTTGATGATTACATGGCACTTCTCCATAGCAACATTGATTTGTGGAGCTTAGCTTCATAAAGAGAAAAAACCCACAAACCCTCAGATTTCAAATTATCTGTCAACAACAGTAGTGAGAGTGCTCAGGCTGCAATTTTTAGAAGACAGTAGCTGTTTGCCTAACTTCTGCTGTGCTTGAGCAATTGGCAGATTTTGTATTGACCAGTGCTTAGCCAGCCTTCTGCTAGTGGGCTCATAGCTGATTAGTCACATGGTGATTCATTTCAAGCTTGCTAGAAAAGCATCTGAAATTAAGGGCATGGGCTTGATAACAATCCAGGTTCCAGCCTCACTTAAACAGAGCTGGGCTGCTGTGGAGGTGCCAGTTACTCCTCGTCATGCTACAACATGCGAAGTTTGTTTTTAAGTTTTTCCCTACGCCTGGTTTAATCATGCTTCTGATACCTCCTACTTTGTAGTAGTAAGAAACGGTAGCACCTAAGCCTTAGGATCGTCCAACATAGAAAACAGTCTAAGACATTCTGTACATTTTGTGAAGCACATTCAAAATATCTAACAACTCACCCAGCAGTGAAACACTGACACTTCAGAGCTGCAGAGCGGTATGTGCTTATCAGCAGATGCTAAAACAGTCACTAAGTAACAACAAAATGAAGAACTACCCTGTATATACTTGGGCTGGAAAGACTTTTTTGATATTCAAGAAGTTTTAAGCTGCAAGTACCTTCTCATTCTTTAATGAATCAGGGACATATTGCTATAAGCTGACAAGGCCTCAGGACAGTCAACTAGTAAAATAAGAGCACTTAATGGGGATTCCAAAGCAAATACCTGAAAAATGAAGAAATCCAAAATACCAGAACAACCCCAAATACTTATTTCAAACCTTTACTTCACCCTCATTGTACAGGGATGCTTCAACACTGAATTAATAATTCTTACTCAGTCTCATTCCAGCCGAGCTCTCAACATCCCCTAAAGAAGTTTTTCTGCTCTGTGAGGTTGGCTGGTGTAGGGACAGAAACCTTGCTTTCTCCCCCCAACACAGTTTAACAAGGGTACTGAGTTCTCTCTTATCTAGCATACACCTTAATCTTTATATGAAGGAACATACCTCCATCAGAATAATGATTTCAGAGCAGTCCTTGGCCTTGCTGCTCCTCTCTGACACTGCACCTTCTACTATAGATCTCATGAGCCTTGCACAATAGATAGGAGAAAGAACAGGTGACCATTTAGCAGACACAAGCAGAATTTGGCAGCCTTTCACTCTTCCCACTTTCACATCAGAACAACTTAAAACACAGCAGAGCACTGACAGCACCCACATCCATCTCCCCTGTCCCTGACAGTGTGAGTCACAGAAACCTGCAGACCTGTGCAGTGCTGGATAACCACTGTTCTTCACTTTACCTTCATCTACTGTGCAAAATGCTAGCAACAGTGGAATGGAAAGCTCACTGATTCCCCTCCACGCAATGTTAACAGCAGAGCTGTGTGAGTGAGTTACAGTACTATATGGTTTCATTTTCCATTATTTGCTATGCTATGCTATTTAAATAACATCTCATCCAAAGACACCATTGTTGTTAAAACCATTAGCTTCACATCCCTGTTGTTAGTGAACACCAAGTATTTATATCAGACAAAAAATATATATTTTTTCCTAAATCACAAGTCACTACTTACCACACATCAGCACACTTGTGAAAACCACAAAAGAGTAGCAAGTAGCAGGTGGGAGCAAACAAGTAATTACATTCCCAGCAACACCTGACTTAAATTTGAGGTGCACTGTTCAACTAGCAGCTTACCAACCAGTGACACAAGAAATGCCCAAGTAGTTCAGAGCACTAATTGGTAGGATTTTGAGTGCAATAGCAGTCTTTTCTTCAGGACTCCCTGGCCACTCTGATGGAATTAATTTCATCCTAATGCCTCAGTGTTCATATTATGTATCCTCCTTCAACAAAAATAGCATTTCAAGTAGTTGAAGCCAGGTTAATTATCCTGCCAGCCCCTGGGAAGATATACAACCACATGTGATCAAGGAACTACATGCAGCTAAGGAACCACATGCTGTTTCCCATGTGTCTGAATGTAGGAAAAAAGCAACTCTTCTACAGTTTAACAACACTACTACCTGAGATATAGATACTGGGTGTGAGATTTGATGGGGGCTATTTGATAAGTAATTTAAAAGCCTAAGCATTCAGGACAAAGTAGGAGAGAAGGTGGCTCAGAAGCTATTTGTCTCTTACAGTGGTTACATCCAATAGATAAGCATTACCATCAATGAACACTATTTTTAATCCAGTACACTGAAGTACAAGGGAAAACTACAGGCATTGCATATAGATGCACTCAAAGGATAACAGACTCCAGAAAGGAAAACTACAAACTGACAGCAAATTCATCATAGGAGTAACTAGTATGGATTTACCAAATGCACCTGTAACCTGGAAATCAGGAGGTCCGTAGCCAATAGTTATCAGGTGCTCAGTCTTTCTATTAAAGTTATGGACACAAAACAGCTTTACAGATGAAATAATGTCAGTCTGTGAATTTACAAGCAGCTAGATGTGACAGCAGGGAATGTTATTTTCACAGCCTGATATGTCCTGTTACTCTTACATTAAAGTAGTATGTCCCAGAAGATTTCACTGGGGCATTTTTTACATGCCCACCTCCCCCAATCAAATGTTTCAGAGTTGAAACATTTGTTAAAAAAGGGAAGTGGTTTTTAATCAACGTATTACTTAAAAGACAAAGACAAAAGCATTTGAACTCTCTGGTAAGTGTGGCTACTAATTATATTTTCTGCAGATAAAGCTATGAGTACAAATAATATTGAAGTTGTAATAAACATTTTGTAAGGCTTGAAAGGCACATAGTATAACAATCTAAAGCAGAAAAGTACCCTCTCTGCATTTATATCTTGGGTAATTCAGCAGACATCCTTAATTTTGCTGCTGCCCATTCAGACAGCGTTTTCCCTGGGTTCATAAAAATTACCTGATCTTCCAATATAAGTCTGTTTGTACATTAGCATATTTAACCACCAATATAGAACTAATTGTTATTTTCCACCATTTACCATATTATTTACAAGATTTTTTGTATTGTCAGTTTTAGGCAGCCTTAGTGAAGTTTGGCAGCTGCAGTCTTCCAAGTGTGAGCATTGCAAATGTGATAGAAGTTTCTACTGCAGATTGTACTGAGATGCTAACCCTAAACAGCAAACAGCATTTAGGAACTTTCCTCATATGTCAAGACAAAACAGTCTTCTGTTTCCAGAAACTGCAGAGTGAATCAACAGTTAAGAAAAAATATGAAAAGCACAATTTAAAGTGATGTAGTTCTGAAGTACATCATGTTTTCTTCCCCCTTAAAGTGTTTCTGAACCTAATAATTCATAATTTGTTACGAAATCCTGCTATGATGCTACCTGGGGCTGTTTTCTTTGAGGGGAGGATAAGGAGGTGAGGTAGCGTGTGTTTAAACATTGTTTCTTTTTCTTCTTAAATAAATTACACTTGTCACATATGAAGAGGTAGATCAGTCTTTATTCTGACAAATAGCAAATTGTCTTTTCAGTCATGACCCTTGGCCCTTCATATGGCTTCCCTTTTCCACAGACCCTTAATCCGAATGCTCCATTGATTCAGAGGGCAAAATCCATCTGTGGTTTAATCCAGTATAGATTGCACGAAATTCTTCCAGTGGACAAGGACACTTGCAGGACAGCACATATCACTGTGCCAGGCTGCCGTGTCTTTCAGGTATCTTCCCCTTCCACCTCTGAATGCAGCAGTTGGGCAGATCCAGGGATTCCGTGAGCAAAATAATTTTATCATACAAGGAGTTGTACATACCTAACAAGGTGGGGACACCTTCCTGAAAACTGGAGATACCAGTCCTGTAAGAAGTGCTAGTTACAAATCAATTATCCAATACAAACCCATAATACAGGGAAATGGAAAGTTAGATTCATAAGTCATCATTACAAGAAGTTATCCTGTTATAGATGTGACCAAGACCCATACTATGGGATGATGCACTGAAGTGACTTTGTCCTTACAGAGAATCTGTTAACAAACAGGAACAATCAAGTGTGACTCCATCTTTACTCTTTTATCTTCTATTTATTTTTTTGAAAATTAAATGTCTTAGCTAGAAAGGTCTCTGGAGTTAATTAAGTATTTTTAAAGGCACAAAGAAAATAAGCTCATCTTCAGCTGCACATACCACAGTTGTCTGGCTTGCAGGTAACCTTTGATTCATTACCATGGCAGCAAAGTGTGTCGCCTGCAATGTGACAGCAAGAAAACTACAAATCCAGTGTCAAACAACACACAAAGCAACTTTTCCCCTTTATGAGAGCCAACTGATTTTTTTAAAGTCAAGGTCAAAGTTTACGGCAACTACATATCTTAACTATATGCATGGTACACATGTTAAACCAAGTATATAGCAGTATTCAATTCCTCAGCTACAGAAACTTAACTCAATTGTTATCTTCAGAAAATGCAGGAACAGAGACAAAGCAGAGAACAAGATCTGGCCTGTGCAGAGGAGGATCTGTGAGTCCTGGTGAATAACAACTTGAGTCAGCAGAATGCCCTTGCAGCAATGACAGCTAACTGCCTATGGGTCTTTGTAACTACAAGTGTAGCCAGCAGGTCAAGGGAGATGTCTTCTCTATTTTTAGTGTTTGTGAGGCCTCATGGTGTACTGTCCAGCCTTAACCCTCCCAGTACAAGACAGATGTTGCCAAACTGGGATAATTCCCAGGGAGAGCCATGGAGAGATCAGGGGCTGTAGCACATCATGCATAGTGAACAGCTGAGGGCCCTGGGGCTGTTCAGATGGGAGTCTGAGGGGTGTGAGAAGCTACCTGCTGTCTTCAGATACCTAACAGGGCTGGGTGTTACAGCGAAGACTGAGCCAAGCTCTTCTCAGAGGTGTCTTCACTGTGTAGGAGGCAACAGAGAAGTTACAGCAAGTGTTGTTCAAATAAGTTTATCCCTGTGATGGTAGTCATATGCCAGGAAAGGTTGTACAGAGCTCCATCCTCAAAGTTGGTCAAAGTTCATCTGGACAAGGCTCTGGGTAATCTGATACAACTCTGAGGCAAGTGGTAAATTGGACTAGATAATCTCCAGACATCCCTCCCAATTTAAATCATTCGTGTAGTTTTCAAACCTGTGAACCTGGTAATCAGGAGGGCTTCTCCCTGCATTTAAATCATTGCAAATTTTATAAATGCCTTTACAATATTAATTACAACAATTACAATATAAAGAATTAAAATGTACAACTTGAAAACAGATTCCACTCATCTGTTCATTTTTTTTTTTTTCTAGGACTTCAGCTTTAAACCATCATTTTTTTTCAGTGACATTTTGAAAGAACAAAATCTCTGAAGCTTCCATTGCACTGAGTTACAGAGGTCCAAGAGACTAAAACTGCAGACTACCACCATCACCTGTTTTTTTTCTTACACCTGGAAAATATAGATAAAAATTAGTTACTTGACAGAGAGAAGAGGGTCATGAAATCTATTAAGCAGTTGCAGAGAAATTGAGGCCCTCTGGAGAAAATATTTTTCTTCTCTCTGCTTAACATGACAACATGCCTACCAACTTCAAACAGCTTCTTTGAGTAGAAACCAGGTTGCCCCGGCAAACCCACACTCAGTCCCTTATCAAAAATTGCAGCTGTATCATCAGGTAACTCCATTCAGAATGACTGCAGAGTGAAGGCCACTACTGCAGTGGCTGCAAGGTTCCCCCTCTGCTATTCCAACACCGTGGCCTAGAACAGAAACCAAGCAAATAAAGCTGGATGTGACTCTTGTATCTAACATGTCCACAACTCCACTTCATGTGGATCCAGTGCATGGTGAAATGGCTGGACTCTGTATCATAAACATATTTAGCTGGGTCATCAGTAACACAGGCCACAAAAACATCATGCATGGACCTCTCTCTGTGACATTTCTGACTTGAGAGATGAAGCAAGTACACTGTTCAAGCTGAAGTAGCACACTTCACCTCCCACCCACCCCTCTGAAAACACTCTAGTAACATACTAACTGAAAATATCTGCTGTCCTATCAATTTTGTGTGGAAACTAGGCTGACTCACAGTTACTATACCTGTGACAGACAGAAACTGCTGAGCATATTTCAAGGCACAAAGTCTGTTGCAATTATCATCTTCAGCTATAGAAGGCACCCCATTCTGATGCAATGAGACTCATTTTCTTTCCCCAGTTCACCCTTGCATCCTAAGGTGCACATCACACAATCAAGTGGGGAGAAGTGGCATCATGAACAGATGTATAATTACGGAGACATCTATTCTCTGTCTAGACTATTACTTTAATTTATCACCAAAAGACCACTGAAACAAAATTCAGAGACATGTCTGACTTGTTACAAAATGTCACAGCTGAATACATTTCTGTGACACAGCTATTAAAGGCAAAAATGAATGAGTGACAATCCTGACAAAGAACAAATCTGAAACTGAAGAGAAATGAAACAAACTTGTTGCTGGTTCCAGGACATTGTCTTGTAGTCTGATATGCAGAATTTGAGCACGATCCTGACTGAGATGCACCAATACTTCATTACCAATTAAACTGTACATCTTTAGATTTCACAAAGGCTAAAAAGAAGTTTAGGCTCTCTTGTACAAGTTCAACAACAGATTATCTCAAGGCACATTAGAATTTCACCTGTGTTTTTTTAAAGGTTAACAGTCTGGGATAGAAAGCGTTTTAGGTTCTTTGGTCCCAAGCAATTTCGCAGTACATGAACTGTTCTCTTAAATAGGTCATAAGCAAAAAGCAGGGAAAAGCTCCTCTCAGAGACCAAAGTTATTGACTTCAAGTTGTGAGCAGCTGTCAAGACTTAATAATCCTAACATTTTCTATTACGCAGTGCATCTTGTAACTGACTGCACAAATATGCATAACTCCATAGTTACGCCAGACAATCAACAGACCTAATGAGGGTAGTAGCACTGACCACATACGTATCTGGCAGTAACTGTCAGCTTTTTGTAACTGCACAGGCCTACCAGAAAGACACCACAATTTTGTCCTGATATTTACTGTTTCAACTAAATATGAGAAAAAATAGGTACAGCAAGTAGCTCCGTATGTTCGCTTAATGTTTTACAATAAAAGCATTTTAGTAACAGCGAAGCAAGTCGCAGATAGGAACATAAAAAGCTACCTTTGGTAACTTCTTGTCTGTATCACAGATTTCAGTCTGGGGACTAGGTACAAGATAAAATTGTTGGTAGGGAAAATCCAGAAGACAGGGCAAACAACTATTAATTACTAATGCACCAAGACGAGTTAAACATATTACATTTCATATTACATTTAAGCTGAATTTCATCTCTTATCATTTGACCAGTTTATTTCAAACAGTGTATTTTCCAATTTCCAGCCTTACAGAAGAGCTGGTCTTTTTCTGTGGGTCTGTATAGACATCCAGAAGTTTTCCCTCATCTGCACTTAGAAAACAAGCACACACTTGTTAGTATTAGAGGTCAACATGCTAGAAAAAAACTTCAAGGTTGTCTTAGTCTGTTAATTTACAGGATTTACAGGAACACTGAGTAATTAAGGCAATTATTTGAAAGTTATTTGAAAGGTTTCAAGAATACCTCTAATGAAGCATGTCCAATTATATTTTAATTATTTACTGTTACTAGTCAGGGTGAGATACTGAGATACAAGCTCTAGTAGAACTGAAGCAATCCTGAGAGAGCAAGTGCTATCCAGATGCACAGTAATTCCCAACAATTACTACCCTCTTTAGCATCACTTCACTACTCCAGTGAAGGGTAGTGGCACTTCAAAGAGAGCCTCAAACTTTGTTTTTGACAGTTGTGTGGACATATGCATCAGCTTCCTATTTGGTCAGTTTTGGTTTTCTCCCTTACCCCTTTTCTTGTCCTTTGGCACAAAACATGGCAGTATCTTCACAATAAATAAATAAATAAATAAATAATAATAATCAGGTACACCAGTAAGTGCAAATCAACTGTCATCCCAAAGTCAATGGTTACCATGCACCCAATCAAGAATCAGCAAGTGATTTACACGCACACATTATCCCACTTAAATGCATACAACAAATGCAATTGTAAAATGCACAGATACACAGATAATTCAGAGCTCAGTAAATGGACTGCAGGCTCAAACTTCAGTTCTCATCAAGTACCATAAGCCTCCTGTTAAATAAAACAACTGTTGGCAGAACATCTCGCTTCAGCATCCAACACCACAGGTATTCAAAAGTAGTACTGCTAGAAAAAGTCATATACTCCACATACAGAACCAGAGAATGAAACATGAAGAAATATATCATGCCGAGAAAATGGGTACATTTAATCTTAAATCTAAACAACATATAAAAACTTATATTTCATACGTTTATTCGAATCAAAATCCAAATACATTTAAAGATATACAAAAATAAAAAGACATTTTCTACACCTTAAAAAAGCTGATCAAACTCACTTCTATGTGAGCAATCTTTTGTGCAATCCTAATTAGCATTCTCCTGTTATCTTCAGAGAATTCTACACAAAAATACCCTCCCCCCAACATCTAGCCACACTTAAGACTGTAGGCAACATTTCAGAAGAGTTAATACTCTAAATGTCCCTGAATATATTACAAAGAAATCCTCTCACAGGTAATAATTACGGTAATACATTGCATTAACTACTTTAGGGCAAAGTACATGCTGATGGAGAGCTTACAATTCAAACTTTTATTTTGACAAACATTTTGTTGTTTTGAACAACATAGGAAGACTACATTTTTCTTTAAGCTAATCTTACATTTTTAGAAATAATTTTTAGAAATAACTAGAAAATGGACTTTTTTGCCAACATTCTCCCTCCCTTCCCCCTTTCTCCCCCATCTCAATTCCTCAAAACAAAACGCATCTGCAATTAAGAAAAGAAAGTAGAATAATGGTGTCTAAACTCACAAGCTTTTTTTTTTTTTTTTTTTTTTTGTTTTTGTTTTTTCATGTCATCATAATAGGAAGTTACTAGCTTTTCAGTATCATATTAAACTAACGAATTTACTGTAAGCATTACTACAACAGCAGTTTTGAACCTCCCTGTAAAGCACTTTCAGCATATTTTTTGCATTAAGTCTTGCTCAATAATATTGCTCTAATTACCAGAAGCCAGCTTACATTGTAAACAGTTTTGGGGTGTACAAGCCCTTCTTCAGGTCTCAAATACAGCAGCAGGCCTCAAAGTTGAAAACAGTTGCTCAGAATTTAAATGAACATGCTCATCAGTCCACAAGAGAACAGCCAAAGAAAGCTCCCAAGAAACAAGTTCTTCCCAAAATTCTGCTTTGTCATAACTTCAGCTGTCAGCTTCATCCACATATAAAAGCAAGTTGCTTAGCAAGATACCAGTTAATGCCAGATCTGTGCCCAAACAATGGGCATCTAAACCATCAGCTTCTAGCTATTGCCTGTGCCAAACTGCAAGCGTTTACCTAACCCTATTGTAGTGACGTCATTAATTTTACTACAATTGAGATTAATACATGTTTTCCTAAAAGCATTCTGCCTGCAGCACATTTAACTGTACAAGGTTTCAATTCTATTGCTTCTGCAATGGGGAGTCTTCTGTCTCAAAAATCAAATCATGTCTGCAGGAAAAAAAAACACTGATATTACAGGTGTTATATTCAATCTGTAACAAGTTAGTTCAGTGTGAAATAGCCATACTACATGTTTTGTCTTAAAGTCATCTGACAAAGTCCTTACTCTGTACATACGTGTAAGTTTCTCCAAAACAATTTCAGTCAGCATCTTATTTCTTGCTGTCTTAAACCTCAAGACTGTCCCATGAGGTCATTTTGGCATTGGTAAACATATTTTTTTTACTTGAAGAGTATTTTACTCTGGAAGAAAATTTACTTTAAGAAACTCCTGAGCATGTTTTTCAACCATTACTCACACTCCTAAGACTTGATCTGGAACACCCCGTACTGGTAACATCAGTATATTCACCAGTTATTTCACAGTACTGTTTAAGATGAAAGAACAGCACTGAAAGCTACTTGAAGACTACTGAAGCTTTCTTTTTCTTGTCAAGATATAAAAATTTGTCATGGCAATAGTTTTATCACAAATTGAGAGGAAACCAATGAACATGAAATATATTTATTGACCAACAAGAGCGAACTCTGAAACACTTAACTGAGAAAATGGCTAAATAGTCATGAGCTTTAACAGTCTACTTTCTGCAACTAAATTTCATGTAGACTTACTCTGAAACTATAACCAGAAAGTACATCAACTGACAGCCCGGGTGCAAATAACAAGGAACACAAAATTCCTGATATAACAAAATTATGTCTGTTTTTGCAAGGTGGGAAGACACCCAACATGTTATAAAGCAGTAAATCAGTACTTGAGAGGTAGTCTAGTTGCTCATTTGACTGGGAGAGGTAGAGGTAGTGGAGAAACCAATTGCTAAGGCCAGTCAAAATGGTAACTACCCCAGGCTTTCCAATATGCAAAAAAACCTGACTGATAGCCTATTACTACTTAGGTCACCTGGAATTCAGTTGCTGGCCTTTTACTCATTTTTACATAGGCAATTTTATAACATCTGTTTAGGGAGAGAATATGCACTGATAACTGGGGCAACAGCCTAACCACACTCGGTCATGGGTCAAACTAACGAACTGTAGTATATACATCTTAAGGCTATGAAGGTTAATAAAGCTACATCGCGCTCCTCATTTGGCAGGCTGAGGTTGTACTGTTAACTGCTAAAAGAAATACATTCCAAATGCTAGAATCAAGTTAAGTCACAAATTCCATAGGGTTCACTTACACAAAATTGCTATGCAATTTCTTTCCACGAGAAAAAAAATCTTTTAGAGATCAAAGCCAACAAACCATATTGGTTGTATGGTCAACAAGTACGAAAAAACTCATATCTTCAAGTTATCATCTGCATGTGGAATCATACGTAATGCTCCCTTGGATTGATGTAAACTTTCCCAGGTCCAAAGCTTTGAGGGTGTCTGCTGCTCCAATTTTTGTAATATGTGTGCTGATAAACAGGATATATATGCTGAAGACTCTGTTCTTCCTGTAGCTCTTCAGCTTCGCAGGTAAGTTGCCTTCCATTCATGGCTTTCTAAGCACATACAAGAAATAAACAGTTTCATATTTCATGTATAGAACCCACTATTTCTGTTCTTGTTAAACCTCTGATGAAAATGAAAGGTCTATGATCTCCAAAATAATCCTAGGTATAAAGAAACATGAACTTGAAAATTCCTATCACTAAGACTATTATATGGCAAATGTTAATAACTACTCAAAGTTGACCTTCTAACTTCTGTTTCAAAGTTAGAATTTAACTCAAATCTAAAAATCAAAACAGACTATCTAAGTGTCTGTTAGAATCTCTGTTCTTTGTTATTTTATTCAACAAGAACTTTAAAGTTCTAGTGATTATATGATTAAATTCGCCAGCAAAACTACTTGGCAAATACAGTATTTTGAAGTCCTATTGACTAATTTAACTTAATGGACAGCAAACCCACACATGCAACAGTTATTGCCTTGGACAGACAAGTATTTTGTTCTTCATGCCATAAAACATCCTCACACTTATTTTAAGAAACCAGAGGAAATCAGTTTTGCTTAGGAATTTGAGCCATTTTATTTACCATGTGCTGCAAGCTCCCAGTATCTCTCTCTCCACACTGGCTTTGCAAAGCAAAATGTTCTTTCTGAAAGAAAAGTTAGTGGAAGCAAGTCAAAACTGCAGAACAGTTTTATTTTACACAAATACATTACCCATCACAAAAACGTATTCGTCATTTTCAAGTATCTTAACTGACCACCTTTTACAGCACTCCGTACAAGATAATCTCTGGTGGGAAGAAAAATGCTGTTGTCAACATACCAGTGTTATTTTCATGAATTTGACTTTAAATATGAGCATATTTGAGTGAGATTAAGAATCTTTTTAAATTTATGACATTGACTTTAGACAAGACAAATGAAGTCAAATCCAACATACAGTACAAGTCTTCACAATCATCGCTATCATCATATGGATAAATACAGTTTGATATTGCACAGAAGTATTTAACTGAGAAGGAATTTAATTGGATACTACTAACAGTAGAAGGGGATAACATGTTGGTTTCTCCATTTGATGAAATAAAATATTTTTTTATTTGATAAAATTAAATAAAGCTGTTCCTTCTGAAAAAAATATAAATTTCTAAAGGCAATATCCAATGCAAAAGTGCTTTTTTGTTGTTAATTAAAGCAGATATATTTATATCTCATCTACTTAAGTTTGTTTTGCTGACTAGTTTTGCTATTGATTTTCCATGCTGCCTAGATCTTCTGCTGTCAACTTCTTCTGTGGAGCCTAAACTTCTTCTTCAAAGTATGTCTCCGAAGTATTACTTCAGACTCCTTGCAAGGCCCAATAGCTAGATGCACGTTAGGAGCTGTTGGATGTTCTATTCACAGAACAGGACAATAACTAACAGCCATCAGAATTTCACAAAACACATATAGCATGAACATCTTACAATCTCAGTGTTAACTATGTCTGCTCCTATTGTACAGTGTGGCTTGCTAATAAAAATACAGCCATATACAGCAGTAAAACTTGGGTAATCCAAACAGGAGTCCACTGCTCTTTTTATTAAGCCTATCAATCCTTTGGAATATTGGCTATGTTGTAACAGAAGAAAAGCCGTAATTAATTCATCTGATTGCGTCTTGTTATTTGATGCCTTCTCGTACTTACACTAGTCAATTCACTTATTCCATTATTTGCCTTTCATTGGATTCTGAAAAACAGTTCCATGACCAGAATCAATGTAGTTCTTACAGATCTCTTAATTTTCTAAACTTATGGCTATTATAGTAACAAAGAAGTCTTAAAGCTGACTCCAATCAAGCAGTACTCCAATCAAGCAGTAGATACTGATCAAGCAGCACTATCCTACCCTAACGGCATATCCGTAGTCTATTTCTTCATGTCTTTAAGAAACTCAATAATGAACACAGAGGTTCTCTGATAGCAGATAGAGAACAAGGACTATCTGCATCTACTACATTTCATAACAGAACTGAAACTCTACGTACTTGGGCTCTGTGTCAGCTCTATTCACGAATACATTTAGCACTAACATAAATAGCAAACACCAACATTCCCAAGCATGTGACTGACGCTGCCTTGTTCTGATCTAAGTGCTTGTGCTAGCCCTCAGAGAACAGAAGCATATCAATAAAATTACAAGTACATAAAAAGCTAAAACACAGATGTTATTCCTGTCCATCAGAATATTCAGTAAGGATCAAATAACAGTGGATTAAGTTCAAGACTGCAGAAAAAAACTTAGTGATATAAAAAAAGGATTTTAGATAGTTTCTGTATCTTATCAACTTGTCAACTCTATTGCTTTTGGAACATCTATGACTATTAGTACTACTAATACTGTAAGAAAGATATTGTGGCTTATTTAGGGTATGCATTACATAGTGATGGCAACCAGAACCCATACTGAAGTACACAAATACACCATAACCAACTATGCTGAAATGATCCAACTTCAATGAAGTAATACCAAATGGAAATCCTCCTCACTGCAAACACTTGAAGAAAAACGAGCTAACTACAACTAACTTGTCTATGATTAGTTTATTGTTAAGATAGAAATAGAGTAAGTAATATTTATTGCTTTATTCTAAGAAAATCAGCATTACCGGTATATACAGCAGCACACATACTGTGCTCTTGAAAATAAGCTAGAAAAGTATGGCAGGAAGGCACTTCCAGAGTTCATACAGACTTTTGCTTTAAGTATAATCATCCTTCCAGCCCGAACTGTGGTTGTAAACACTATTCAGAGATATGCTGGACAACAAGCAAGATGATATGCTGCCTGAGAAAAATATTTCTCTTCTTTTGTATTAGCAAGCTTTTCTAATACCTCACAGGATATAGATTTTTGTTTTGACCAAAGGGGAGAGAACAGATTTTTCTATTCTTCAAAAATGGTTCTTCACTTGGTAGGTAAACACTTGTTCTTCAATATTTCTTTCAGAATGGCCAACAGTCATTTTAGTCAATGGCTAAAAGTCCTTCAGTCATGACTTACATGTATGTTGCTCCAAGTATCTATTTTAAACATGACTAAAGAAAGCACCCTGCATAACTTCTGATATTCTCAGTGTTTGAAGTGTAAGTTTGTTCCAATCTCAGAAAACAAACTTTCAGCAGCTGCTAAAAGACAAGAACAGATTTTATCTGAGCAATTTAACACCAATCCAACAGGAGAAAACAGGCATCTGCATTTTGCTTGGGTCTCACTTAAGCAGGATCTTGGGACTTGTACCACTCAAATCACAATTCTGTATCAGCATTTCAAGTAGTTAGTTCACCAGAACTTCATCCCCAAATTTAAACCTTACTCAGTCAATCTCAACATCTCCAATCCATTCTACTCTGTCAGTCAGTTTCTATCCAAACAAAGAATCAACTCATTAAAAATAATGTAAAAATGTGAACTTTTTTTTTTTTAATATTAGTTCCGGATAGCACTGTGGGAAGAATACAGAAGAACAGTAACTATCTGTCTACTCCAGATCTTCAGGCATGTGAGAGAGTCATTCTTCTCCCATTTCTTTGTCAGTAGTGAAAAAAAGTTTAAGTAACAGTTTAAAGCCCTGTTCAATAGAAATAAATATTTTTCCTCAATACTAAATGCAATGTCTAAAAAGTGTATTGGTTAAATCTGTAATTTCAGCTTTTTTTTTTTTTTTTCCATTTTGTTTTCCAATTCAGGAGCTACTGCCTCTAAGTACAATACTAACTATCACTCCACCTCTATGTTAAAAAGGAAGCTAAGGTAAAAGTTGCTGGTTTTACATTTAAGGACTTGCTTTAAACAACACAGAGGACAGTCAAGCATGAGAACATTCCACTCCTGTAAAGAACAAGTCAAAATATTGTTTTACTCTAACAGTCTACTCTAACACATCATGAACAAGAATATAAAAACATGCGGTTCCAGCACAGAAGATATACCATATAGAAAAGTCTATATACCATATAGAAAAGTAACAGCTTGTAATCATTAAAGATGACCTCTACGCTAATTGGACATTTACATTTTAAACTGGAGGCAAGTAAAGGACCTCAGGAAATCAATGTTTCCTAAAGAACAACCAAGTCTTCAAACTGACAAACCAAAGTGAGGAGTGTTATTCTGCCAATTAAAACTTCCTAACTTGAATGTCAACTTATTCCAGTGCCATAAATCTTCATAATGTCTTATTTCATTGTTTTTCGCTGCAAACTTGGTATTTCCAAGTGTTGCTTTTCTTCTTGTATCTTCTTCCTTATGCTTTAATTTATGCATTTCAGTGTTTCTTAAGAGCACTGAATTTTACTTTCAATATGCTTCTTCTCAAACAGTCCTTTAAAAGGCTCAACCAATTATCTCATCATCTTATATTTTCTCATCCTTTCCAATTCACAAATCCCATTATAAATATGTCCTATCTACTCCCCATGTCTAAGAGATCTTATTTATAGGAATCCATCCCACAGAGTATATCATTGTCTTCATACATTCAAGATCCATTAATAAAAAGTCATGCCTCATTCTAGTCCCTATCAAGTTAATGTTTCCTTCCTGTTTTAAGATCCTTCATCAATATGGATGAGTTTATCTGCACACATTTTGTGCTTCTTTCTATTCAATCCTGTTTGCCTAAACAACTTTGCAGTCTAAAGCAGTTTATAATAATGCTTCCTCTTCCATCAAGGAAGAGAAATTCCTACCTTTATAAAGATCGTTAGAGAAACAAGTAGAAGAGTGCAGGAGCGCCATGAAATAATCAATATCAAATGCCATAAATGAATCAATATTTTCCTCTATTTAAGACTACTTTTTGCATATGGTCCAGAAATATCATTCAATAAAGGGGTGTTGCATAGCCTTATGTTTTTAACTAAGCTACAAGTTCACTTTTTTCCTATTTTGGAAAGGAATACTTGTATTACCATTGAAGAGCTTTACCATTTGACAGGATAGTTTGGTTATAGATGTTAGGTGTTTGAAGTTTCAAGACTCAAGTCAGCCTTTTCAGGGCTAGAATTACCTACTTGACTGTATTTCCTTTCTTTGCTTTTTTTTCTGCTGCTATAAAAGAAAATACAAAAGAAGCCCAAATAATTCCTGAGTGTTTCAAGAATCCTGAATATTCATGCATTGCATTACATAAAATCACAGTTGAAGTATTATTTTTTTTTCTATTTCCTTTCGAAAGGCTTGTCAAGCATAACATAATACCATTTTTTTCCCATAATGTCACGCAGTTCCTGTCTCAGTCATGTTTCTAAACAAGTCAACTTGGCTTCTTAGAAATATATTCCTTTGCAATATATTCTATGAAATAGTTAACTAACTTGAATAATCAAATCATTTGTCTGGATTAGTGCTCCCTCTCCCACTCTTTTTATTAATATTATGCTGCAGAGAAATTTCTCTTCAAGCTACTGGAACTCTTCTATTGCTCAGCTTCTTGACTTGCCTCAAAACTCAGTTGCCAAGCAAAGATTGTGCCCTCACCAAGAATATAACCTTCAGGCTGCTCACTGCTCTTTCACATTGCACATAACAAGCCATTCTGAGTAAACAAATAGTATTTCCGTAAC
This sequence comes from Netta rufina, assembly GCF_964035555.1. Classification (NCBI taxonomy): domain Eukaryota; kingdom Metazoa; phylum Chordata; class Aves; order Anseriformes; family Anatidae; genus Netta; species Netta rufina. Next base: position 114,475,927 of record NC_140123.1, read on the forward strand.
AATGATTAGGAAAAAAAGCACAAAAGCAAGACCTTAGAGATAGACAGTTTTCACAGTAAAAGCTATTTACACGGTCATTTTTAAATTTGTTGTTTACTATCTCTTTGATTTAGCCTACTCCCTCACTCTTTTAGGGCCTTTTTTCCTCTGAATTTCTACATGAGTCACAGGAAAATACCAATTGGTATCCACAAACATCAGTATAAAAAATTAGGAGCGTTCAGTTAAAACATACTTCCACTTACGTGTTGAATTTTCAGCATCAGTACAAACACTAACTACACATAAAGCTTCCAAGTCTGAAAAAGTTACTATTAAACCATTTGTTTTCCACTATTATCAAATGTGTATAACATTTCCCTTTCTTTTAATACCAACACTCATATGCTCAAATATGCATTAAGATCTACTTAAAAATCAACTACTGCACACAAATGGGAGCATTTCAGCTTATTCAGTTATATCTGAAATAATTCACATGACCCTAAAAACTACTATACTCTACCTGAGCACTAACTGTATCAACGATTAAAAATATTGCACACTACATGTATCAACAGAATCAGCTTAAATTGCATTGCTCCTCAGCTACTCTAAACACATCAAAGGTACCATTTAAGTTCAGTCTCCTTCAGCTTCACTTTGCACTTTTGTGCATTTTATTTTTGCTCAGATTTATGTGATCATCTGTTGCTGTTGTCAATACAGCAACGCTTCACCTGCTTTTCTTTTCAGCATAGCTATAAGCTTGTATCTGAGCTATTTGGAAAGAAACCTACCAACACGGTTCTCACTTCTGTCTAGACACTGCAGTTCAAACAGCGTTTAGAACATAATTTACACAGCCACTGCAGACACGGCCAAACAGGACAAGGCAGACACACTAAGCCACTTCTCCCTCTTTATAGCTATTCAAGCGTTGGCTTATTATGACAAAACAATACAACCAATCACTTCTTGACTAAAGGTAGTATTTTGACACTTACGTCTATTAGATTAAGCAGAAGCACTTGCCTCAAGCATAACAGACAGTACATGTGTATGGATAGTATCATTAGCAGATAGGAAGACAGCCTCCAGCTCCAGTTCTTTTCAATTTTACGAAATTCCACAGAAGAAAAACAAAACAGGTATACTAACAATGTTATGCCAACATCCATTAGTTCTAAATAAAGAATAGTGAACATGTAGCGTGATAGAGAATTTGATATCTTCTCCCTTTCCCAAAACAACTTAGGAAGTATTTATCCAGCTTGAGGGAAATGAGTATTGAACTGAATCTGGTTTTAGTATTCAGTTTGTAAAATGCATTTAGATAAAACATATTCTTCTTTGTTCAACAAAGATTACAGCCAACTTCAGCTTTTCTTAGTTCTTAAGTAGTCACTAACAAAAGCCACAGCAAGCAAAACCAGAGAGAATTCAAAGACAGTTCAGAAAAAGAAACCATGAACTTCAACACTGGATACTTGGAGAGCAGACTTCAGGCTGCTCAGTGAATAGTTAGTAAGGCCCCCTGCAAAACTGCTTTTGAAGATAATGGTGTCCAGCAGTGCTGGTCATTTTTCAAGTACCACCTCCTAAGAAGACAGGCAATGGAAATTCTAAAACATCACAAGTCAAGCAGGCACGGCAGAAGGATGGTTTGGCTTAGCAGGGATCTTCTAGAACTTAGGCAGAAAAAGCATATGGCTGCTGGAAGCGAGGTCAGGTTATGTGGGAGGAACTGCAGGGATGCTGTTTGCCTTAGTAGGGAGAAATTTTGTGCAGCCAAAGCTCAACTAGAGTTGAAGATGGACAGTACCGTGGTGGATAATAAAAAAGGCTTGTTAAAAATATCTGAAGAGCAAAAGAAAAGCAAAAGAATGGAGAAAACACAGGCCTGTCACTTCATGCAGACAGTCACCTCACAAACAGGAACATAAACAAAGCAGAGACATTTCATGCCTTCTTTTCCTCTGTCTTCAACACTAGCCATAGGCTCTGGGACTCCAGGTGCCCTGAGTTTGAGGACTGACTGCAGAACAATACGTTCCCAGCCAACCCCAATGCTGTGTGGGATTTGCCGTTCCACCTGGATGCATACAAGTCTGGGTGGCCCCTTGGGATTCAGCCCAGGGTACTCAGAACTGTCTGATGTCATCATGAGACCTCTTAATTCTTCCTTCTGTGGTCTTGGGAATCTGGAGAGGTCCCAGTTGACTAGAAGCTGACAAATACCGTTCCAATTTTCAAGGACAAGAAAGACGACCCTGGTAATTACAGGCATCTCAGTCTCACTTCAGTGCCTGTTAAAATTACAGAGAAGATTATTTTGGGAACTACTGAAAAAACACCTGAAGGACAATGCAGTCACTGAACTTAGCCAAAATGAGTTCATGACAGGGAAGGTCCTAACAGACTTAGTTTCCTTTTAAGAAAAGGTTACCCATCTAGCTGACAAAGGGAAGCCAGTTGATGTAACTTTGGGTTTTGGTGAAACTTTCAATATTGTTTATCACAGTATCCTTCTGGAGAAAATGTCTGGCATACAGCTACATAAAAACGCAACATGAAGGATGAACAATTGTCTGAGGGGTCAAGCTCAATAAGTTATAGAAAATGGGATTACACGAGGCTGATTGCCAGTCACTAGTGTTGTTCTGCAGGGCCCCATTTTAGGATCAGTTCTCTAATGTTTTCACAAATGACCGGGATGTAGGATTGGAAGGTGCTTTGACCAATTTTGCAGATGATACTAAATTGGGAGCAGCTGCTGAGATTCAAGATGCCTTGCAATGACATCTTTACAAATTAGAGGGATGGGCAATCAACAACAGCATTAAGTTCAAGAGCAAGTGCCAGATTCTGCACCTGGAGAAGGGGAACCCCGTGTACAGACTAGGGGGTGAGGCTGGAGAACAGTCCCAATAGAAAGGGATCTGAGGATTTTGGTCAATAGCAAGGTAAACATGAGCCAGCAGTGTGCCATGGCAGCCAGGAGAACCAACTTTATCCTGGGGTGCATCAAACACAGCATTGCTGCTAGCTGGTCAAGGGAGTGATTCTTACACTCAACTCTGCACTGATTTGGCATCACTTTGAGCACTGTGTGTGGTTTTGGACACCATAGTATAAGGAAAACATAGAACTATTAGTGTCCAAAGGAGGCCTACAGAGATGGGAGGGGTCTAGAGGAGTGGCTGAGACCCCTTGGTTTGTTCAGCACAGAGCAGGCTGAGGGGAGGCCTCATGGCGGCCTGCAGCTCCCTCACGAGGGGAGCAGAGGGGCAGGCGCTGAGCTCTGCTCTCTGGGGACAGCGACAGGACCTGAGGGGACGGCATGGAGCTGGGACAGGGGAGGGTCAGGCTGGGGGTTAGGGAAAGGGTCTGCACCCAGAGGGTGCTCGGGCACTGGGACAGGCTCCTCAGGGGTCATGGCACCGAGCCTGCTGCATTTCAAGAAATATTGGGACAACGCTCTCAGATACGTGGTCTGATTTTTGGGTGGTCCTGTGTGAAGTCAAGAGTTGGACTTGATCTTTGCATGGTCCCTTCCAACTTAAGATATTCTGTGACTCTAACATGCTTCTGAATATCCCTGTAAAGGATAGCAAGTCACATTTCTTTCTGCTGTCATTTTGATATTTGACAGCATTGTAGATGTACAACTAACTTACAATAGTACATACCTTCTGATTCAGTAAGCAAGATAACATTTTTTTTTAACATAATATTTCAAGCAGAGGACTGTATTAGCAGAAGTATGCTCCATCACTATTGCATTCACTAGCTATGGTAATGCCAGAAGAGTTACTCCATAGTTAGCACAGGTGTCAAACCCGAGGAACAAAAAGCATTGTTTACTTTGTATCATCTTAGGTGTTACACTGCCTTCAAAAGCAGAAGACAAAAATTACACTATTTGTCAAATACATTTTTTGTACATTCATAATATTAGAATCATCTGGCTTCTACTAATAATAGCAGTGAGTCTTCGTTTCCTACTTCACTCAGGAACAAAACTAGCAACTGTTACTCAACACAATACCTGTAACACAATAATATTTTCATGCACTAATTGCTTTAAGAAGAGAAAAGGTTTTATTGTCAGCTTATATTTGTTGAGCTTTAGTAGCCAACAACCCCCTGAAGAAAATCTACAGAAGTATCTTCAGTGCTTTTAAGAAAATCTGTAATTAAGATCTCCACATCAGTTTACAACTGAACAACCACTAAACACCTAGCAGAAAACGCATGCCAATATTGCCTGGACAGCGTTATTTTAGATCACATTAAGCTACCCATGCAAATGCACTAAAAATTCAAGTAATTGTCACAGAGCTAGTATAGAATCTTTTGGTGCTGATGAAGGTATATTATATAAAAAATATATTTAAAAAGTTAGAATCTAGATAATTGCAGACAATTATTTAGCAACCCTCACTAAGAATCAAAAAAGCATATTAAGTAAACCATGGATCCAGAATTTCCATGTATTCCAATCAGTCCAAACACAAAAACTTAAAAGAATGGCAATTGTTACCAGCAAAGATCACTACGTTGAAGTCTCTTGTTAAGTGTACCAAATATATCTGTTCCGTATCTGTTCCCCAGATGAAAAGCCTCTTATAAAGCTATGTACATTCTCTTAATCACCACAGTTTCATACACAGCTTCAACATCAAGAACAGCTGACTGTCAAACACTATTAAAGATACAAAAGAGATCTATCCACTAGCTGTCCAACCTTTAAGTTTAAGGATCCCATTAACACCAAGAACATAAGATTCAGGTATCACATAGGCAAAGAAACTTTTTGGTTGTGAGTTAACAAATGAAAGCCTTGGTACTTTATCAGGAAGACAAAATGAGACTGAAGTAATTCAATAGTTAGCACTTCTCCTACCTCTGCTTATATATAACCCCTTACTCACCTGAAGCATAGCTTCTTTCTGCGGTACAGAGAATGCTCTCTCCTCACAAGAAGATGGTTTTTGAGTGGGTGGAAGATCAATCCTATATTAAAAGAGAACAAAGTATGACATACCATGTTTATGAAGTCCAACTGAAGGGTCATAATGTGTTTCTCCAGCTGCGAAGTCACCCAGTGCTCACTTTAATGAACACACATTTCAGTCAGCAATAACCCAATTGTGGAACATGGTAATAACCTATCCATCACTGGAAGTAACTCAACCATGCACTTTTTGTAGGAGAGAACTGCCCTCCTACCCTCCAACTAAGTAGAATAGGGACTACTGTAAGCAATAGGTAACCATCATTTATATGTCATGAAACAGCCTGAACAATGTTTACCAGTACAAGCTTTCTTTGAGAAGCCTTACAAAGAATTACATGCAAGACTTCTGTTATGAGCTCAGTGAAAGCAAATGGCTATAGAATACAAATGTCTCAATCTCTTCATATAATTATGCTTCAGCTATTGAATTTGAGAAGCAAACATGAAAACAGTATTACTTCTAATCATGTTAGAAATTACTTAGTTCTACAAAAACACCTGACTTATTTTCCTAACTCAAGAGATTCAAGTCCTGTAAGTTACTTTATGCTACATACTTTATTTTATTCAACTCTTCATTAAGCATTCAGGGAGATGACAGACATTTTCATTTCTTATTCAGTTTAAGTGTTAATTGTATATAGGGACTTTTGTATATGAAGGGACTTATATTTACAAATATTCTAAGCCACTGTCACTTTTTATGCATGCTGTACGCACGCTCCAAACAGGGTCTAGACATCAGCTACATTAACTGACAAAATCTGTTTAGACTGTTTGCTTGTTTCTGTTTGACCACATCAGAAGCTTAAAACTCAAGTGCATGTCAACATCAGAAATGTGAACAGCCAACCAACATGCCAGAAAGCACATTAAGCCACTTGTTTCTAACAATACAAATCGGAATGCTTCATTTCACACACATAGCAGGATAAATCCTACTGGACCGTTACTTCTGCAAAGCATGGCTAGTTTACTTCCATATTAAACCTACGGTTATGATAAACTAGTAGTAACAAAGTTGAGATGGGCCTCTCCCTATCCTCCTGTTTCAACTACAAGCAAATACAATGAAAAGCATAAAGCTAATATCAACATGTTAAGAATATATACTACCTTTGAACCCCCCTCTTAGCTTCCTCATTTATTTTTCAGAAATGCAAGTGATAACACATTTGACTACCTTGCAAATACGACTCTGAAATTATGACAGCCGTACAACTGTTAAGGCAATTCAGTCATGTGAATTCCAATAAAACAAGTATTTTCTGTGAATTGCTTTCAAGTTTAAGAAATGCAGTGCATACTTACACTTTGTCAAGATAAGATGGCCTTTTTTTCCTTGGGGTCAGCAGCACTGTCACAAAGATGGTAATGATAAAAAGAGCAAGGACTGCTCCAATCACAGCCCCTGCTACAGCAACAGAAGATGTCTGCTTAAATGGCACATCTGCAATGTGATAGCACAGATTACACCTTTATGAAGTTTATGCACTCTCTATAGTCAAGTAAGCTATTTCACTGTCGTTCTGAGATGTCTCTTCCTTCCATCACCGAACAACAGAAAGTCTCTTCTTGCACTAGCACTTGTTATCTTGGCTCCAGCCATCCATTTAAAAAATTGGTTAAATTAAGGGAGTTCATAAATCGTTATTATCAATTCAAACATTCCATTGGATTCCATTGGCTACATTTAATGAATTTTAACTGCATGCTCTAATTTTCGTTTTTAAGACAAAATGAAGTTACAAAACACATACTTTGCACTTACATGAAAGAACAGAGTGTAAATTCAAAAAAAACTAGAAAACTATGGCTTTACCGACAATCTGTCTTTAAAGTCACGTAAGTCTGCACAAAGGAAAAATATGGATCAAGGAAAGATATGCTATATGGAGCAACGAACACACAAAATGTACTAATACATGGCTTGCTTAAAGCAACTCTTAAGACTACCTATCATCTCTAGCACTTAAAGCTAGTGAGAAACATTAATTTTTAAGTAAACTTTAACAAAAAAGTAAAACTGTTTCGTGAAAGATGCATTTTTCATTTGAGCTTACTGGTGTCAAATTCTACATTATCAACTCCTATATTGGATTAACCCACTTATCGAGATGTTGCTGTTGCACAACAGGAGTAATTCACATCAGCTTCACTAAGACTGTTAATGCAGGTAACAAACAAAAGTGTTGTGGTGTATACTCATTATTATGCCAGAAAACTAACAGCATCAGAGCTTGAAGTTAATACAGCTCTATGCTTGTAACGTATTTTTAAACATAGCATACTTTAGTTATGTCCCCTCAGAAAAAATCATACTGTTTCTCTGAACACTGTATACCCCTCCTCTGTTTAGTCTCTTACCACAAGAAATTTTAGGAGCCTTTCAGCTATACATCCTACTCAATTGTCCAGAAACAAAGCAACTAACCAAGTTGTTTTATTAATTACTCTTACTTCAAATACCTTTTTCTGCCTGTAAGCTGGACTAATTTTTTTCCATCCCTCACTTTTTAAAGAGTACTTCATTCCCAATCTGAAAAAGGGATTCCTATCCTCTTCTGATATAAGAAAGACCCTGTAGCAACACTCCCTTGATGTTCAGATAGCAGGAAAAATCTGTATTCAACAGCTTTTTTTTTTGTTGTTGTTAGTAGATCTATTAATTTATGACTTTATCCCTTAGTTTTAACAGACTTGTTCCAGAAGGTCAGTGTAACATAAAATAGTTGTCACCTAAAATGGTGTTTTTATCATACATCTTTCCTGATATGAGCTCAATTTGTTAACTTGCCCATCAGATACCAGTCTGTACACAGAAGAACCATAATTCCACTTTTATGAGGAATAGCTATGTCAAAAAATTAACAGGGCAATTAACTACTGCATTTTAATTGGCTTAGGGTTAGTTCATATTGGGTTCCATCTTACTTAGGTAAGAAAGCTGCTGGTAACTAATACACAGCACTAAGTCCAGAATTCATAAAGGTGCCCTAAAGATCCTGCTTTTGTCTTTCAGTTGTATTTGCCAGCAGAGGTACCTGCCTGTTTACAGGAACTGGAGTGCAATTATCAGAGCGCTCACTTAAATTACTTTTGGAATTATTACTTTTGGAATTGCTCTGGCAACGAAGTAGGCACACAGATTTTCACTGTAACCAGATGAACAAGCAGAAACCCAGACCCCTAATGCCACGTTTAACAAGCTAAAAAGTACCTAAGCTGTATGGTGCACACAACACAGCTATTTAATGACCAATTGGTTGTAAATAGATGAAAATTGATTTGACAGTAAATGTATGTGGTTCAATCAGAACTACAGCAGCTGAGAACAAGAATTTTTTAGTATTTGGAATTCTAGATAGTGTAGCCTTTGTGCTTAAAATGCATTTGTTTGGATAGCAAGTATCCCTGTTCATGATTCCTAAAGTACACAGACTTAAATCATTTCTGAAGCAACTCATAAGGTAAGGATCTTGAGGAAGAGATGTTCAGAAGCCCATTTCAACAGCTTCATTATAGCAGCTCCTTCTAGCCATTTTCTTATGCTTGTTTACCTTCACTTTTAACAAAATCTGTCAAACTTTAGTTTTTAACACTGCCTACATTTGAGAACGTAACAAAAATTTTATTCACACAAGAGCCATTTGTACTTACAACCATTTCTTTTTACAGCAGACATGACCATGTACAAAACATTGCAACACTTGTAAGCCCTATATCTATTATCAGCTTCAACTCAAACATTTCAACTTCTTAACCCATTGGAATTAAATATATATATATATATATATATGTATTTCTTAAAAAACAAAAACAAACTCCACAGAGACAAGCAAGATATCCCATGTGGATAACAGGTTTATAGGTGTTTGTTTCTAAGTAACACCATCTTTTAAAGATGATATATCAAGTATTTTTATTTGAAGAGAGGTATAATATCTTTATTCCAGAAAGAATTTGGATCAGAACTTTCAGCTAGAAACTTCACTCTTTTCCTCAAATTTTGATCTCAAGCTACTGATACACACTGTCATTTACTTAAAAGTTTGAGACTTTGGTTAGTAACGTATCAGTAACCAATTAATCCAAATGTGAACTTAAGTTCTTTAGGGAAGTTTTTTTCCATTTGAATTTCAAATAAGGCTGTTGTTTTCATCTTTTTTTAAAGACATGCAGTCATATGCAATCACAGTGCATTGTCTACAACACTTAATACAACTACTTTTGTCAAGCTCTAAATGCTGTAAGCTACTGAAAATGATGAGGATAGAAGGAACTCCAGCAAGAAATTCCACTCATGAAGCAGTCATAAATACACAGCCCATTTCATTGTGAATGTAGTAAAGGTTTTGCCCTTCTCAGGTTCCAAATCTTTATAGGCCCATCCATTTCTTTTCTTCATGCTAAGCATTTGAAGATGGCACTTGAACACCATTCTTTTTAATTTTGAGTTTATCATTTCTGTACAATTTATCTTATCGTATTTCAGCCCAATTTGTCTTTGTAGTCACAGACTTAGTTTGGTGCAACCACTCAAGACAAAGTAGAACTACTTTGGATGTCAAATGACATGTCCTACATATGATGTATTTTTAAAAAACAACCACATTGTTAAAACACTGAATTATTTGCAGGCAAAACAAATCCACTGCTGTACAGAGACTGTAAAGTTCACTGAAACTGCTGTTTCTTACATTCTGTAGTTGCATCATTGCATAGTAGGCTTTCAGTACATGAAGTAGCAATGCACACATCCACTTCCCTATTAATCTCAAGTTCTGGTTACCCTCTTCAGAGGGACCATGTAACTTACGCAGAAGTAGGGTAGAACATCTGTTTTGACTTCTGGTTGTAAAAACTCAAGCAAGTGTTTTGACACCTCTTAGCACACTTCATGTTTAATGGCATCCTGGTAAATGTTTAAGTTGGCTTTTACCTTCAGCTTCAAAATTCATTGGTGTTTTCTTCCTAGTTATGTCTAGTTCTCCGGCTTTCAAATTTAATGTTGTGATCCCTGTAACACCTCAGAAAGTGGTCTTAAATTGTACTGTACTTGCAAGAAGGAGCCTGAAGTTTACTAATGAGTTGACATCCTGCCAAGTACAGGCCCAACAAAATACCATACTGTACCATACATACACACAAGCTTTTGGCAATCAATGACTAAAAAAATAATTTCTTATTCAAAGACAAGCCTTTTACCGGTTTATACTTACTCCTCAAAATCTTGCTCATAGATAAGTTGCTTTCAGTGCAATGACTTTTTAAATACATAGTTACAAGAAGGCTCATTAAAACGCTAAGAGGTATTCATTTTTGTGCAGGAAAACTGAAAATAAAGCTTTGACTCCCCTCTAACTCATTTTAACTGGTACAGCATTTGCTATGTAGAAGCATTAGGTTTACCACAGATGGTATCTAGATGTGGCTATTTGATTTACTAGATCTGCGAAGTAAATGTCCCAAAATACTCTATCACTACATTATATAAACTTCTTTTCTCCAATCAGAGACCCAAGACAGTCACTTTTTATTCTTTAACAATTCTGAGTGGTAAGTTTAATTTATCTTTTCTTTAACCTGTGACATAAACCAATATAAGCACTCTGCATTTAAAAAAATCTTCAACAGTAGTACAGCATTGGGAAAATAAGCAGCTCAAATACATTTTCCCGAGATTGAATATTTGCATGTCAAGTCACAATATAAAAACCTTCAAAAAAATCAGTTTCAAAAAGTTTATTCCTCCTTATGCTTAAGTATAAACAATCTGAAAGTGATCAGCCAATGAAATGAATTGTAGATACAAGTTTAGCTTTCAGTGGTTACTACACATACCACTCCCTCCGGGATATTACCGAGCCATCTATGTGAGAAACAAAGTCTTCTTCATTGTCATCATAACATTCACCACCCATATATTTCATCCCCAATGTTCCACCTTCATAGTAATCCATTGGTCTTTCATAACGTTCCTGGTACCTGTTAATATTGTCTAGATTGTTCCACTCTGGTTTTTCAGGGTCTTCTAAATAATCTTTAGATATTAAGCTGTTCATTGGATGCTTTATTTCCTTTTTTATACTGTCAGGGTAAGAATCCACATCATCTGACTGAAGAACATCTATTTGAGACTCTTTCTGCATATCTGATGGTGGAATGTAGTTCTTAGCAAAGTAGTCACCACGGAACGTCCGTCTTCTCCTATAGCAGATAATTCCAACCAGAACACTGACAAGTATGAGGAAGAGGGCCCCACCCACCGCACTACCGATGACGGTACCCCAAGTGTCTTCCTGCATTGCTGGCAAGGTTGATGTTGGGAAATCTATTATTCTAGGTTCTGTTGCTAAACCTGTGATGCCATCAGTCGAAGGATGCCAGGGAACCGTGGGCAGTCGAGTGGTAGTAGTAGGAGGATCTAATGAAAAGAGCAAAGAGGTAGACAAGACACAGAAAAGGCACAGAATGTCAATGCAAGCTAAATCAGTTAAGGGTTTATAAGAAAGCAAAGTTGATGGGTACATCCTACAATAGTTTTTCATTCTCAAGTTCACGTTACTAGAAATAAAGGTCTCATAGTTCAAACGGTTTTTGAACCAGCTTCAGTATGATTTGTTTTTAGTTATGTTGCAACAGCATAGGAAAGTTCCTTGATGAATTTCAAAAAAAGTCATGCATAAGTAGTCATCTGGCCCTCCTCAAAGTAAGCAGATGCCACTTATCTGATTGTGTATGTTCACCATCATATTTAGCTCCCTCTTGGAGAAATGCTATCTATTAAATACAATCAAAGCAGTCTCCTACCTTTCCAGACAGCAGTTTGGAATACCAGATCGAATTGATTCATTATGCCATAGAGGAAATTACTCTGCAAACTCCCCCTTCAGAAATTGTTTATGGCACTGAGTATTATAAGAATGAAAAACTATGTGTCGTGTGCTCAGTCAGCAGGACATGAATGACTGATTTTAAGCTATTCTCTCCAAAAACATGTTGCATTAATACATCTTACTCAGCTTTGCATTAGTTTTAGTGGATGAAGCATAACTAAAAATACAATGTATTAATTTGAAAATAACACTATTACTAAGCAAGGAGCTTTCAGGGTTTAAAATTAAAACTGGAACATTTTGAGTAAAAAAAGAAAAAAAAAAGGTATCTTGCACTCCCCTAAAGGCACTTTGATCCCTCATGCACGAAGAAAATTCCATATTACTTCCATGAAACAGAATATCAATTGATTTCGTGTCAGATTATGCAAGTAAGCAAGAGATTGCCAGATACCGAGCTTGTCCACTACTCAGCGTTCTCCTTTGTTCTTTAGATCTACTGGGGAAGATGCATGCATCTATATTGAAGACAAGGTTGCAAGTGATGGGCTGATGACAGATGCTTCCTTAGATTATCCCAGTCAACTTCAATGTGACATGCAACACCAGTTGCTATGTCAGCGCTGCACTATGAAGATCTTCACTTTGCCCAATGCAAGGTAGTTGTTAAATTAAATCAGTGAATCAACAAACTCTAAACATGTTATTATAGTTTGAATCTTTTAGAGAGAATATTACAGACAGCCAGGTAGTTCACTAAATCATGTTATTTAAATGCCTATAAGCAAGATTCATCGAAGTAGTACTACCATATTAGAGAGCAGAGAGTCACCCTGAATTTACCACCACAGAATAAAACAGGTCGAACTGGAGATTTGTTATGCTTCCAGTTACGTGACAAATCTTAAGGTGAAAAAATTCATGGATATTTTTTGTAATCTTACTACTCAAAGACAGTCATGCAGTTCTCTCAAACTAGGCAGAATTGCCACATTTGTCATGATTACTGCAAATCACACTTCAGACTGCAACTCATTTGAATTTAATATTTTAAGCCTGACAAGTTCTATACAGGTTTCAAAGCACAAAATTTTATTATCTGATTATGTAAAAGAAGTGGTGATTTGTTAGGAAGGTATACATAAATGAAATTAATTTGACAGAAGACAGGAAACTGAACAAGGAAGATGCACTACCAAAATGAACAAGAGGAATTCAGATTATGATTTTAGTAAAATGGATATAAAGTGAATTTTGTAATTTAACAAAGAAGTAGAGATTAAGAAATCCAAATTTACCAGGGTTCCCATGTCCTATAAATCCAAAGGCCAAGAAGTTATTCAAACCTCTCTTCCTTGAGAACGTACTTGCTTTAGATGCAAGATTTGCTTGCTTAGCATACAATTTCAGACAGCACCACCAATACATGTATTTATTTCCAGGATATAGATGCACACACAGATACATACACTTGCTTCTAACTGGCTTTGTATTTCTTTATCTACCTTCCTTTGGTACCAAGGTTTTAGGTCTTACCCTCCACATTCTCAGCATAAAATACACATGCACAATTCGGTAGCGGTATCACCTTGTGAAGTTCAATTGCCACATGTGAAATAACAGCAGCAATTACACTTATAATAAATACCAGTTTAAGAAAGCCTTTCCTTTAAAATACAGTTCATCCACTAGTTGTCAGGTTGGACAACTGCATCATCTACGAACACTAATTGATCTTCAACTCACTACATATATACAACACCTTCAACATTTATATGCATTCCTAAAGCATATAATAATTAATACTTGTCATTTGTGTCAATCTTTTATTGTTGGAGAATGACAACATGAAAACCAGCTCTCCTTGCTTATAAAGTTAATCAGAAGTAAGAACAGGTGAAGTTACCTGCTTATTTCAACCCCAGCTTTCTGAGGGAAAAAATTACATCCCCCCACTGAACTCCCCCCTCACTTCCTGCACTAGGGAAGTTTCTGAAATAGAAAATGCAATGAACCTTGCTATTCCTTTTCCCTAAATCTACTCCATAACATTAGCAAAACATGTCTGAAATGCTGTCTCCAAATGAAGACAATTGCCCTCTGCATTAAACAATAGCCGAAACAGACTATGTCTTCTGAAAGCAGCCAATCAGCTGTTTTCATTATGGTAACATTTCAGGTCATCACCAGTATTTGTTTCTTAGCATTCTGATTTGTTGTAGAAAACATCAAGAAAGCACCAAATTGACTTGAACTTAACTGCTTTAGATAGTGATTTGTTCAAAAGCATCATTTGCTATCCATTTTTTCCCCCTTAACCTCTTAACTTATGACATAACGTTGAATATTCATCTCTTCTCTTTCACTGATGGAAGCTTCTCTTATTGTGCAAAGCATAACAACATACCAAATTAAACATGCAGGCAAGGCAGCTGAAAGCAGAAATTCTGAAAAAATTTATCTTTAGGTTAAGCCTGTCTTGATTTTTGATTGTCTCTTACTGTGGGGCCCTATTCATATCCCTAAAATAGGCATGCTGTACTAATAAGGATAAATGAAGAAGCACAGAAATATTATTTCATGATTATATAGCTACTACCGTCATTAAAGTAAAATAAGAGTCATAAGTGATTCAACTAGAAGAACACAAAAGCTTTCCACTAAGGTAGAATAAATCCACCCATTCCCTTGGCACATAAACCAGAGCTGTTTGTCTTTTCATTTCAAAGCCTTTGTTCATTTTCTACCATGGAAAGTGAGAATGAGATTTGTTCTTCGCAAAATGTGAAGCTCTGGTAGCTTTGCAAAAACATGTAGTGGTACAGTGTACTTGGTTCTTACTCTATTACCTCTTTCCCCCAGATATTTCCTATGACAATCAGTACCAGCTTTCAACAGTACTTTTACTCTACTCCAGTCTCTTACTCCTTTATTTTACTTATTTTACTCCTCCCTTCAGTGAAGGTTCTTGATACAGTTCTCCCAGCTCTTTAAGTACAAGCAACTTACACTAGGTGGATTAAATCCACAATTAAGTCCACTAGAAATATCCAACTGCATGATTCACCTCATATCCCCACTGACATCTGGTCTTCTCAATCCCCCTGCAATATTTCCTTGTTCAGATGTTCAGTACCTATCCTCTCCTTGCCAGAAGTTCAAAGCCAGTCTAAATTCAGCCTCAAACACGTATAAGTAAATGGATGGGCCATCTTTAGAATTAGACAGAGAACAATCTTCAAGTTCAGTTAAGCCCTATCTCAGTACCAACAAGGCTACCACTGTAAAAATCAGCTATAGAACACAGTATTTTTGGACTGCAAACCATTTCATATTTTGTACTATCTCAACTCTTTCAGGACTACAGTGACCAACTGTATAAGGATAAGGTAAAATTGAATTCAATACTGGCAGACCTATCTTTCAGCTAAAAGTTGTCACTTAGGCATTCTTGAAAACATGTTTTCAAGTCAAACATAATTTGGCCTAATTGTGTGTTAACAGTAACAGTTAAAAGCTGCATAGTTTCAAATAGCACAATGAAGTCTAGCTCTCCTTGTTAAAAAGAAACCCTACACAATTCAAGACCCCACACTTCCATTCATACACCCCTTTCTTAGCCTTGGACAAGAGGATGACTTGGTCTCAATTATAATTGCATGTCAGTTGTCTTGCACATATCTACTGCTCTGCAGTTCTAGTTCTGAAAGTGAGACTGTGCCTGTACATTTATTACCTGCATGTTTGAAAAGCAGTATCCTTAGCTGTTCCTTCACCCACTGTTATTGCTAAATTTCCCTTACATGCTAAGTACCTAAACATTACAGTACCTGACATCTCTGTGTAGCTGGGCATTATAGACAAAGGCCCTTCTTCGAACTGCCAAAAAACTTACCATTCAGCCTTATTAGAGCAGGGGAAGTAGGCTTTCTATGAAATGTTTCTGTGACTGTTTTCTGAATGTCTAAGAATCTTTTTTAAAAGTTAGCACTGTTTCTCCAACCACTGTGATTACGGAAATCAACTAGTGGGTAATGACAATGTGTTACCCTCTCCCTAGTCCCATATACACAGCTTTACATCAGATTAGGATACAAGATTTCCCTTGGGTTATCTTCAGTTTGTTTCCCCTTCCCAATTTGGAAAAGATAGATTCAAAGATGATGTGAGACTGGCCTCAAAACAAGTAACCATTTCTTCAATCGGACTCAATCATTCATTCTTCAAGGTTAAACATACTTGTGTAGTTTCAACATGGGGTTTCCAGAGAAAATGGAACATTTTGCCTTTTCCATAGTACACAGGAAAAGCCTGCCATTACGAACATTACCTGAATACCCCTTGCAGGTTGGAAGTTAAGACCTGTCTGGACACCTATCTGTGCAACCTGCCCTTTGGCAAAGGGTTTGTACCCAATGATCTGTCAATCTGTGATATTCAGAAACAATGTTTTAAGTCCGAAGTCTGTTATATCAGATTGCATAAAAGTTCGGTTAGAGAAGAGGTTCTTGAGATATTCCATGTAAGAGAACAAGAAGTTCATGATTTCCAGTTAACAATGCATTTCAGTTCTGTCTGAGGAATTAAGAGCAACGAATTCACTAGTCTTCATTCCACATTAGTGGAATCAGGCAGGATCAGTGCCACATCTTCATGCAGTGTGCCAGTGACTACCTTAGTCTCTATCTGCTATGGTGGTGTTTGTTATCTGCCTGCTGTTGTGAACACAACTCTAAATGTGTTGGTAAACTCTTCCCACTTTTAAATATTTATTTTTACAGAATATAAGAGTATTTGTATTCATAACACTCCCTCAAAGAAGAGGTGTATATAGGAAGAAAGAAGTAAGAACAATGAACAAGCTCTGTTATGTTAATCCTTATAATATCCATCTTAAAACAAGGCAGCTCTGAATTTACCAGTTGGATCATCTTAGAACTTCTAGGATTGCTGGCTAACCCAGTCCAGCTTGACTTTCAACAAAAACAGTCTTGGCTGAAGGCAGAGATGACGACAAAGGAAGCAAATATGATTCTATATCAATGGAAGTCTCACAGGTCACTTCTCTCTCCCAGGTATAGAAGAACAAGGCCACAGCAGAGAAAGTAAGGCAGCAGAGAGCCAGGACAACACAGAATTTGATTCCTTGTGTAAACCACTGAACAAATCTGTATTACAAGGTTTGTCTGCCTGGCAAATCCAGCTGACAGGTAGTTTTGGAGACCTTCAACACTTGGAACACCTCTCAGGAGATTCAGATGTGATCTTCATGTAGTTCAGAAAGTAACTTGACATCACCGATTAAGATATCTGTGCCTCTAAACAGTTATTACAAAACCTGTAGCTTTAACATTTTACTATTTCCCTATCCATCTAAAGACTTACTACTAACTTGAACTAAAACTTGGTCAATCATTTAATCCCTGTCAACTACTGTTATAGCTACCCATTTGACTTGGAGTATTAAGATAATTAAGATGAAGGTCAAAAGGAAAACAGGATTTTAGACTACCTTTTTTGGTCTCAACACATATTAGCATTATACTTTTGATCAGGTTTTACTGCAATCCTGACACATTTCAAAGTAGCTACTTATTTTCCGAAGGATTTAAATAGCTTTACAGCTATCAACACCATGACTCGCCAGTAATGCTGGCTTCCTAAGTTTTCTTAGACAAGTTTGTAATTAAGATTTAGAAGATGGTGTGATCACATAGCTTGCCTGCTAGTTTCCAAATTTCATGTAATATTTTTGCATAATATTTTAAGTAAGTTTTTGTGAAGTGGGAGACAGCTAAAATACAAAAATAAACTAATGAAATCATTGCTGTAGTCTTAGATGGTTTGAGTAAGATGGATAACACTCACAGGAGTACCATGTTCACCATTACTAGACAATACCTGATCAGTTAAGTTGAGAATAAAGTTGCTAAGCAGTTTAAGTTTACTATTTGCCTTACTTCCTTATACTCTTAGCATCAGTCTGTTCCTTTTAGAGGAGACAAAATTGTAATTATGAAAAATGGATGTTTCATATTCATTTACCTGTTCTACACCATTTTAAGTAGATGTCATTTATTTAATGAGACAGTCAACACTGAACAGCTATAGCCTTAGAGTCACAGTTAAATGGGTTTTTTAATGGGTTTAATATTAATTTCTGAAAACAATACAGGTGCTATACTTTGTGAATGCCTCAACTCACTTCAATCACGTTTCCCATATACTGGCATTTAACAGTGCTTTTTATCAGTTTGTTACTCTACATAGCTTAAGGAAAACTGCCAAGTGCTAGATACTTGGTATTAAACTGATGTGTATGACTCACACAAGCACTAGTTGCACTGGTGTGGTGCCAGATTGTCTCAAAGTCACCCATATTTTCTTAGATGTTCATGATGATATACACACACCAAGATTAACATGATGAAGCTTTCAAAACAAAAGTTGATTTCAACTGATAAGCTGTTATCATCTATTCCTTTAACTTGTAGAGCCATAGCCCTTTATGGTCTATCTAGCTACAGTTCAGTTTTGGTTCTCCCTAAGAACAGCTAAGTATTTGCAATAAAGTTACTCCAACAAAATAAAGTTATTGAACCAAGATGAAAAGCATGCATACCAACAACATCCATAAATCCACATCAGAAATTACCGCATCTTCATCATCTTTGCTGCAAACTAGTCTAAAGTTACATTTTATTTACCATATGCTAGAACATAAGCTTTCAACAGGCACGTATTTCTACTTTTTCAAAAACTCAATCATTTTATGAAACCTTGGGAATTCAGGCCCATTTTAGTCTGTTAGCAAAGGCTGCAAACGTAATTTGAATGATAGCCTTACATTTTCATGCATAACTATCATACGACTGACAGCAAATCATATTCACAGAACTGACAACCTCAAGAATCATTGATTTGAAATAACCTTCTTTAAGGTTAAAACAGGGCTGAGGACATACCTAAACTTCAGAAACACAGTAAGTATTTGAATGTTACACACGAGAAGAAGATTTCACCAGAATTAATGATGCTTTTCTAGTTTTTGTCTGACTCACTACTTCTTACAGTGTAACTGTCTTTATTTGCTTTCAGACCATTACACACCTGTGAGTTAAACTTTATATAACTTTAATTCTGTTTACAACTAATTCTACTGCTTCATAGTATTTAAAAGTTTCCAGTACACTAACTCATTAGATACTTAATTGGAACATACTGGTTTTCTGCAACAGCTCTCAGCATAGTTATGTCGCTATGAGGAAATGAAACCATCCCTTCTGTGCATACAGGTATCTACCAAATAGGAATTGTGATTGACACAGCTTTAAGCATCCCTGCAGTTTCAGTCTTAAGTTTCCATTCTCATATCCATCTGACTTTCCTACTTAGTTTTACATGTAGGTGTCTTCAGAGTAAGATCACAGGATTGCTTTCATGTATCATGGAACTGGTCAACTTGCACTCTGATGCTATTCTATATTGTAGAACTAACATCAAATTATTGAACAACTTGAAAGACCACACAAGAGAATGAACATTAATTTGTGTCTTAGATCCTTGGGAAGTAGTGCTGTATTAGCACTTGATGATTTAGCTAGGTAGTAGTTAATTTAGGCAGTCTCTCATGGAAATCTGGAGAGTTGTTTTCTTTAAACATTTGTACAACAGTATTCACGTACACCCTGCTATATTAGTTTTATTTCTCAACAGAACTATCATGGTAAAACATTATTATATAGATGCACAGATGTTTTCCAACAGCACAGGTGCTAAACAGATGCACAAGTTTGCCATACTATACAGAGCTCATCAAATAGATGTTCTGTATGAGGTACTTAACTTTATGATTATTGGATACCTGTAGCCTGAGAAAAGCAAACAACCAGTTAAGGCACTGCAATGAACACATAACTTAAACTTCCTCGAAGGAGATCTCTGACTTTGCTAAAGCTGGTCACTCCTCTCCCACTAATAACTGTTGTTTTGATTATTATATACAAGGTACTGTTGGTTGTAGTACACCTTGCCAAAACAGGTTAAGATTGGCAAAACAAAGTTCACCTACCAAGAAGTAGGTAGCACTTTCAAAAGCTCTATGGAGACAACCTCAACCACAATAACTTGTGCTGTATGCTGCCATTATGAAGAGTCAGTTTATTCCCAAGTTTTGCTGCAGGTGTTCACTCTGTATTTCTACTTCACTTCCATACTATGGAAAGGCTCATTCCATGCATCAGCTGGCTCTTCAGTTGGCTATTTCAACTACTGACAGAAGTCAGAGTTAACATACTGATGTTGCCAAGATATAAGACTTACCTGATATGTAGATAGTCTTCTGGTCAGTTCTCTGACCAAGTGCATTAGTCACCTTACAGATGTAAGTCCCAGTGTAGTTGTAAGTCAATGGGCTGGTGAACTGCAGCGTGTTGTTGACAGACAGCAGTCCTTCAGGCCATTGTCCATCCAACCTAAAATGAAACAGTTGGCCATACCTGAGCTGCGAATCTTCAAGACTGAATTATTAATTTAACTGGGTTAAATACTATACAAAGTAGGCTAAAGTGAACTTGCACTGAACACTGATTCTCAATAGGCCTTCACTGGATGTTCTCAGTCTGTAACTGAATACTTAGGATTTCAAGTTCTGCGTCAAATCCTTTAAGCATCCAATCTGCTGGCAATAGTAAAACATCTATTAACACTGCTCGAATTAAGTTTCTTCAAGTTCTTTTTGAGATTGTTTTTTTTTTTTTTATCCAAATCAAGTTGTGAAGACTATTAGTTCAACAAGGTGAACTTAAATTACTGTCAGGATTATCTGACTATCTTCCAGACAGTTCAGCTGTCACAAATAATATTTCTGGCAGTGCAAGATGAAGTTACAGGATAATTTCATTAGCATTTGTCAGCAGGAGTTCAAGCAGTTTCTTACCCCTCAACCTGTCTTTTCTTACCACCACCCCCGAACTTTCCCTTCTAAATTACAGCTCTGTAACTGGATTTGATGCTTAGCAATGCAATTAGGGAAACTACTAATTATAAAAAAAATTGTTCCCAACCTTTTCTAAACCTACTACTTACCTGAAACATTTTGTACATGGTAGCAGTAACAACTGTGTAAGGACAATACAAAGGAAAGAGCAGAGGAACTGGAACTGTTTTAACACAGCTGCCAACTACATACTGAAACACCCGTATGGTTTAATGCCTATACCACCACATTTTATTTTGCTTTCATCTAGTGATCTGTTAGAAGCTAACAAGGACTAACTTAATATTCAAACAGGTGATCACCAGGTCTCCATACCACGGAAGCAGATGGTATTTGCTAAATATTAAGTTGTATCAAAACACAAGAGCCACTCCAACACTACACTAGATATTCCATCAGCTTTAGAGCCTTCCTTAACTTCCTTGATGATTACTGCCCATAACTGCTGGACATCAGCCATATGAAGCTGATAAACAAATGATTCACCTTATACTTATAATACCAGCGATGTATTTCAAATAAGATTATAGAACAGTCTTTGAAAGTTACATTGTAATGTTTACATTTCCATATAAACAGCAGTTTTAAATCTTGGTAAACAAGAGCATTTTACAATCCTAGGAAGTACAGTCCAGTTCCAACAGATAGAGCTTCTAGAACTACTACAACAGAAAAAGAATGGTTATCATTTTTAAGCCAGTAAGATATTCAAACTGTGTACTATTATCTCAATATTCTTTCCTTCTTTCACATGGACTTCCTCTCCTCCCCTCATAGTTCCTCATTCATCAGTATTATAACTGCTTGAGTGGATTTTGTTTAAGCAAAGAGGTACACCCACTTGACTCCAGAAGGTTAAACTTCTCTTGTAAAATTTGGTTCACATGAGCCTTAGGAAGTTCAATAGTGACGTCCAAAGCTTCCAGTGTTTAAGCATTGGGTGTATTTTTACTGAAGTTAGAATTGTATTGATTAGTTCCCATATACATCTCAAGCTCAAATAAAAGTGAGAGGCTGTAGTTCAACTGAATAAATCAGCTGTATTGCTTTTTTTTATAACCTGGCATATTTCTTTAAACACAAATTTCTTTGTCATCATTTCCACCACACTAAATTTCAAATTAAGTAATGGAATGGCAGATTACTGTAGCATATAGGTAAAACATATATTTTCGTTTTCCTGTTTTAGGTGTAACCCTACCATTACCTTTAGTGTTACCTGCAATACTGACTTAAGATTCCTATGCCTGCATCTAGGATGGAGTTGTTATAGCAATGTTTTGGTTTCCTGTCAGACTGCCATCCAGTAGTTCTCATCTTATCAATACCACATTTTCAAACCATGTTATGAGTGCTCCTGTAGGCTACTATAACTACCATTGGGCAAGCAGGAAAATGGATTACAACTTTAGACCAGTAAGTGTTCCTGTGATTTTACCTACAAGGTCACTGTGATGTTGTGACTTACAAATTCATAACGCTGAAATTAATAACCAAAGTTATTCCCTTGGTGCCAGCAGTGGTACCACATCAACTTAAAGTAGCTGGCTTTATTTTATTTTCATAGTACAGATTGATTTGTTTGTTTTTGTCATCTTGTGTCTCTTGCCCCACATACATACGTGACTTCAAAAAGCTACACAGAAAGTTTCAGAGTAGAGCCATCCAATCCTTACATTCATGTAATGAAGCTGTTATTTAAGAATTTCTATGCAACTTTATTTACTCATTTGAGACATTCAAAGCCTAGTTTACATTAAGCTGAACACTGCTTGAAAAACATAAAAAGTTGCATAATTCAGTAAGTAGGAGTTGCCATCTCAACTGTAGTTTACAGATTTTAAAAAGCAGATATTGTCAAGTGTCTATAATCTTGAAGTAATAATAGAACACAACTAATGACGTAATTGGATCCCTACTAGATGTATCATGCTTTGTATTATACTGCAACATAGTTTATTCTCAAGCACTCATAAGATAAAATCTTTCAAAGTTAATGATAAACTGTTCCAGGCTGGTAAACTTAAAAGATATCTACCCACTGATATTCATACATAAGCCTCTTGTACTCCCTTTTTAAAAGAGACTTGGTAAGACCATTACATCTCAATAGAAGTCACATAAAAAAATCCACGAAGAAAGAAAGTTATTAACTAGGATTTTATACCACCACTATTACGTGGCATGGCCCTTTTTAGAAATATTTACCTGGTCCACATCAATTCCATAGGTAATGGATTTGCATCAGCATTACACCTGAGCTGAACATTCTCTCTTCCGATGAACCAGTTTCCATCATAGCCAGTTACTGAAACTTCTGGGGCATCTGCCAAAAGGTGAAACCCATCAATAACCACAGTATTTTCTTTAAACAAGCTCTGCGTATCAATCGGTTTGGTGCAGAAGGTAGTGGTGTTAGTTTTTAAATAAAAAAAGCAGAAACAAACAGTTCCGAGCTATAGCACGATATGCAGCAGTAAATAAAATGGCAAACAGTTGTTAGAACTGGTCCAACTGTCCCACTTCATTTTCCATGAACAGCATTTGAATGCTGTCAAAGAACTTCAGAAGAGAAGAATCAGTTTAATATTCTGTGTTAATTTACAGCTAGTTCTCACTAACAAGATACAGGTAAGAGAGATCAGAATAGTGTTTTGAGAAGCAAAGTGAAGTAATTAAGAAACCAGTAAGGTCACAGATGCTAACTGAAAAGGTTAGCAGTCAGCCACTGGCATTGTGTTGTGGCAGGATGTTATTATGGCTCTGAAGAGCAAGAAGGCCGCTTCAGATTAGTGAGAGACCTATCTGAAATATTCAGAAAACACTGTGAAGAACCACCACTAGGACTATGTATAGTTGGTATAAGCTCCTACAGCCAAGGCATGGGAATATTCCCAACAGCTGTGAGTAGAAATGAAGAATCAAAACCAGAAGAAAAAGAATTAGATGCTCTGCTCACTTGCTGCTGTGTTGCTTAGTATACAATAGTGTTACAAGTTCTGAAACATGACCTAGCACTGCATCTCATGTATTTTAGTATCAACCTGACTAATTTTCAAATATATAACTTGAGTCTCATTCAGTGTCAGAAGCAGAGGGAACGAGACATCTATAACTTCAATACTGAAAAGAGAAACCAGTACTGATAACTGTTTAGTACCCAAATAACTGATTTCTCAATTGTGCTAAGAGAAGTTTGTACATATTTGGCAAAAACCAAATGTTGATCCTTTAGAAATTCAGAAGTATTAATCTTTCAAGTATTAATGTTCACATGCAGCTAAGTTGTCTTAAGTCCTAACCAGCATCATTTCCAAAAGGAGAGAAATGAAGAACAGCTCCAAAGGCCATCTCAGTTCAAAGTAGTATGCTTAGGTGAACTAAGCTTCACTAAACAGTGAGAGTAACAAATCCACAACAGGTTTTCACCATACTAAAATAGTAAGGTCTGCTTTTTCTATGCATTCTATTTCTTGTAATTGAATTGACAAGCTTTTGTGATTTAGGAACTTTAAAGCATCACAAAGCTGAAACAAAAGACTATCAAAGGAAGAAATTGAACATGGCTCATCTTGGTCACACATTCATTGCTTAACAAAATACTGATCACATACCTGAAGCTTACTTGCCCTAACATGTTTTTATCAAAGAAGTTATAAGCCATCTTGCTTCATATTCAGGTGTTTTCAAGATACAAGTTCATTAAACAAGCCTGGTACACAAGTTTGAGTTGTATGATCAGCAACTGTTAACACTGCATATTATATTTACATTTCATTATGCAAATAATGAAATGGAAAAAGCTTAACATCTAATTTGAAAGTAACTTAATCCCCATAAGCCATACTTTCCATTTTTTCCATTTGTCTTCAAAAACACAAATCCTCATTAGAACTCTTTTTAATACTACTGAAATCATAGGACTCCAAATAGTTTATAGATCAACTTAGTTTTGTCTGTAATCTTTGTTATATTAAATATAAACATGGATAGTAAGTTCACCCATGAGTCAGTATCCAAAACAAATAGTGGAAACATTGATGAGACTTATTTAAAATTAAAACAGACTCTGGACTCCTACTCTTTGCTGATCTACCTATTGTCACATTGTTTTCTTCAGTTTTCTTTTTTCTGTAGCTGTAAATGCTCTTCTCCCTGTGGAAGGTACGCATTGATAAAGAATGCAGTCATAATAAATAAATACCCTGCAGTATACTTACACTGTATATCCAACACATGAGAGTATCTTATCTCCTTTTCCAAAGCTGGGTGCTTCACAATACAAGTTATACGTCTTCCTCTTGCAAATCGTGTAGGGACAATATTATACTGACTTACAACTGTCACTGTTTCATTTGGAAACAAAGTAGAGCTGGATTCCATTTCACCAAGACCTCCTTCCCAGTCGATCTCTGCAGCAGGTTTTCCAGTGGCTGCTGTACAAATTGCTGCTGTTGTTTGATTTGCACCATCTATTAAAGGGTTTGGTCCTTTTGTTAAGCTCACAACAGGTTCAACTAGGGAAGGGATAAAATTAAGTTTAATCAACAACATTTTCAAAAGTGTCTGTATATAGAAGAATTAAGCAGACATCTAAACCATTTGAAAAGCCCATGCCAATCAGTTATCCTGGCAACAAATAACGTGAGCTACTAAGGGTGAAAGCTGTACACTGGAGTTTAAGGTTTTTCACTCACTGTGTTTAGTGTGCTGACAGTGAATTCACAGAATCACAGAATTTCTAGGTTGGAAGAGACCTCAAGATCATCGAGTCCAACCATCTTGAAACACGCTAGAACGAATTAATTTTGTGCCTTCATTTTCTCATAGGTCATACTGAGAAACCACTAAAAAAATCTCTTTACTGGTTCTCCACAGACAACTGATTTCTCCATTTTTCTTGTCTAGCTATAAACACTTTTAACTTAATTTATTATTACAAGTGTTATCTTAAAACAAAACAAACAACAACAAAAAAAAAATTCCTGAGAGGTTAGGTTCAAAACATCACCTACAGTGCTTCATTTCCAGTGTCTGACAGATTAGTATATTAGATTGAGAATATGCTGTTAATTTATAGAATGCTAGGGTTCTGCTTCACTTTGAAGTTTTGTACTTAAGCTATGAATCTATACTGCCAGTTCCTATCATTTTAAAGTTAGTGCTCTGGGGTTATAAAACTGACTTAAGAGTTTCAGCTTCATTCAATTGGTCATTGCAACAATACAGACGGATTCCAAGCTAAAAAAAAGCAGTAAGGAATTAGCTTTAATTATCATTTTAACATATGTATATACACAATCATTATGTTAATTATAAACAAAAATATACATGTACAACAACTTATGCATTGAAGTTAAATGAAAAGTTTCCATCTATGTAAAATACATGGAGACATAAATTTGAGATATGGAATGTCAATAGCTATAAATGTAAAAAAAAAAAAAAAAAAAAAACTTGACCCCAATACCTTTGGCAACACGAAGAAAATTCTACTTGAAGAACCTAACTTCCTTTTAAGCCTATTGCTTACCCCCAGGTTTAGAGCATGCTTGTTTCTCAAGGTTAGGTTCGTTATGCACAGACCACTGCATTCTGTAAAGCCTTTAAAAAGGACTCCTTCCTGTTTCAGTAGTCTCTTCCAGCCCCATGAGACTCATCCACCAGTTACTGCCTAAGTCAGCCAGACCATCTGCTGTTTCTGACGCAAACTAAGATTTTGGTGTTTCGGATGGTCTGTTTCAATATCCAATACTGGAACATATGGGTTTCCCTGTAGCATACTAGCTTATTTCAAAACCCTTGTCTTGTGATGCAATTAAGCTATCTGAGCCCTCTGAAGTGAAGCCATCAGTATGTACTACAATGCTTCGCAGTCTACCGCAATGGACCAGCCTTCAATAACAGGCCACTGGCAACTCTTGCCACTTGCATATTTTAATATCCTTTAAGAACAGCAGTGAATTAGACCTCTGCTTCTTACAAAAAAGCTAGCCTGCATGTTTTAAAACACGACAGAACGGAGTTCACAAGACCTCCCAAGATACTTCTCCAAATAACAATACCTGTAAGAGGCAACTAACACATTATAAAAATTAACTCACTCTAGCTGAAATAATCAGTTTGTCTGCCTTTCGCTCACTCTATACCACTCTTCAGTCACTGAATTTGGTTTATATGTTCAATTACATTAAAAAGAAAGGCAACTATTCAATAGAAAACCATATAAAAATCTATTCTCTCCTATGCTTAAGATATATCTGGTGCTTGAAGAATATACCTCCTAAGTTCAAAGTTAGGTGTTTTGGGGACGAAACATTTAGAACGAATTGCTTCCTGCCATTTTTCTGAATGCCTACCCCTTTGTGATTTGTTAGTGACCCTACCATAAATAAGCCAACAGCAGGGTTATTCCATAAAGTCCTACATTTACTGTTTTCCATTTGAACCATCTACAACAGAGCATCATCTTTCAGAGTTTGATACTGTATACTCCAACACTACCAACAAATGAAGCGTTCTGTAACAAGCCTGGATATTCAAACTGATGTGTATACAAAACATCCCATTGTCTGAAATAGCTTTCAAAACCTAGCATACATAACTGGACATTTTTACAGTTTTACTATTTGGCAAACATTTTCATTTCCGTGATTTTACTTAAGCATTACTCCCTCATTCTCCCCAAACAAACCTCTTCAATAGCTTTTGTAGAGGCTTTATCAGCAGCATTACTGAAACTCAGAAGTAAACACCCAAAGTTACACTTTGGTCTCATAAGCATAAGGATACTTACTTCTGTTGTACCACCCACTAACCTCCCCAATCTCCAAGATTTCCATCACTACAAAGAGATGCAAGCAACTTAGCAGCTAGCATTAGCTTTTCAGATCAGAACTTCCAGAGGTATTTTGAGCTAGAAGTAAAACCTTCATATATTTTCTTTGAACTTTCCTCAAAGATACCAATACACAGCTCCCAAGTTGTCCCCTCTACCCATTTATGAGAGAACACAAGGCTCAATTACAAGTTTTAACAAGCATAATTGGAATCTCCAGATCCAAAAGAGACTACTCAGTATGCTGTTTCACTGACCATGCTTGTTAAAAGAAGTTGTCTTCAAATATTAGGTGCCAGAATTTAGGGTATGTGCTTGTTTTAAAAGCTTAGTTTCTCCTCATTTTTATCGTCAATTGAAAGAAGTTAATTTAACACGCTCAAGTAACATCCAATATTTGTGAGGTGGCCCAGCTTCAGTTGATCATTAGTCTGACATTCATCAGAACAACACCAACTTCTACTATTCACGAACTATTCAACTACGTGAAACACCCATTTCTAGGCTAGAGTGTTTTAGTGCTTTAGTGTTTTATACTTAATATTTAGGCTTCCACTATCACATCTTCTTATAAATCATGGTTCCTGGACTACAACCAACTAAAAGATAACCAAATAACCACCTAACTTACTTTTATATCCTTCACAATTGCTTTGTCCCAGCAACAGACAACTGAATACTTATTCTATAACTTTTCTGGTTGTTTTATTCATGGATTAAGGAAGATATATTTTGAATGAATCCTTACTCACAAGTGTTTGGTATCATTGCCCAACCCTGCATTTCACTGAAAGTTTTTTTCCTCCAGTATAGCTTTTGTATGCACAAGCAGCAGTCCACTTTTGCCCCAGGACCGTTAAGTGTGCGCTACATGAGTACAGAAATGGCATTCCTTTCATCGCTCAGTGCTAACAGCAAAGAGGGTATGACATGGAATAGATTAGGATAACATCACAGAAGCTGCTTCAACGATCAGTTAAAACATTACATCCCAATCAAATGAAAACAATGTTGCTGGGTAAAATGGAACCACCACTCCTACAAATATCCAAAAGCAGAACAGGTCTGCTTCCTCAGTGTAAGAGTGGAAGGACAGTGGCAGCTTCTCCCAACCCCCGTGAATAATCAGGAAAATAGGTAATAACAGAACAGCGTTTTGACATTCTTATTTTTGGCCCTAGTTTACCAAGTTAAGTTTGAAAACAGTGTTTTGGACAAGATTAGTATACCTGTTTGACCCAAAAAGCATTTGCATTTCTTCATCATCCTAGCCTCTACTTCTAAATGTGCACTTCTTAACGTGACATGAAATACTAAGGTAAGCAAACTGTGACTAGTAAAGTCAGCACATGTGGTAACTCTTTAAACTTAGAATGCAAGATATGTCCTAAAATACCATCAATATCCTGTGGTAAAACATGACATTTTATATATTTTTTTCCCTCCATTTGTTTTCTGTGTCTCTTCTATACAGCATACAAGCACGTTCTACACCATGGAGTTCAATGTACTTACATGTACCAAACTATGCATATTAAGGCAACTGCTTGCTAAATAGATACCGAGAGCATAAGAAGGAGACTGATTGGACAGCAAATAAACAGTTTCAGCCCCAGGACATGAACTTTCCTCATTTAAGGGAGAAATTTTTAGAACAAGGGAAAACCACAGTCCAGATAACACTGAATAAGTCACATTAGGTTTTTAGGTTTTGATTGGAGCTATTCCACGCCCTAAGATTAAGCTTGTGGTTGCTGAGCTCAGGCTATGAAAGCTGAACAATTTGTTACACACATATTCTGAAGACCAGTCGGAATAGCATTACTCTCCTACTACTTTTAGTACTTAACTCTAGATGTCAGTGCAGGGACAAGTTCCCAGAAGGGAAAAACACTGAGACTGAGCAAGCCCCACAGCGTTACCCAGCTCTACATGCAAGCCAAGCACCTGCTAACCAGAATGGAAAGGCAAGTTGTTTTAAGAATGACAATTAGAGGAGGAAAAACACCTATAAAGACTGTTTTGTGCCAGGATGCACTAGCACTCTCGTCCCTTCCTACTCCTATCCACTTAGAGAGCTGTACCTAGTCTTTTGTGGTAGAGGTACTACTCTCAAACATGCATATTTGGCACTAACTTTTCAAAGTACGAGATGGATCCTTGCCAAGAACTGGCAAAGTTTTAAAATTCAGAGGTAGGTACCATGTCACTGACAAGCTTACAGCTATCAGCAACTATCTACATCAACTACGAAAAAAACTACTAATGAGGTGACTGTATACCTGCCAGATTACTCCATCTATTCTAACAAACTTTTCATAGTAGATGGCTCAAATGCATTGCAGTGCTATTCTCAAATGCTGAACAAGGATCACACAGGGCATGTATTTGCTTTCCAAGTTCCAGAGTCTCATCATATATTTTTTTTATTATTATTTTTATTTTATTTTTTTTTTTTTTTTACAAACTTAAGATTTGGAAGACATAATGTCCAACTATTAGGAAGGTCTGAAAATATCCCAGAAAGGAGGGCTGACAAGAAAAGATGAGGGATAGCAATGAGAACCTCCCATTGTATACCAATGGGATTGAACCCTAAAGCACAGAGATTTTTAAAGTAGCCATGGTCATTACTGCTTGTAATGCAGATGGAAAAGAGGTGGAAGAAAGAACCACAAGGCCACATACTTTATATCACACAGCACTTCTTTGAAGTTAGTCGTTTCAAATTGCATCAAGTCACTTGCTTTGATGCATTTATTTTGCCCCACCTTGTGGTGAAAAATACAGTTCACATATCACACTAAAGCCATCTAACTTATGTTGTATGGGATTCTACTGTCGTGGAAGAGATCAGAGACCAAGAATATCCTAAAACACATATTTACTTATAAAAATAGAAGGCCAGCTCTACTGAACAAAATAGCACTTACCTACTTGCAGTAGATGCAGAAACAACTGATTTGATTATTTTAAAATAATCAAATATTATCAAGAACAGTTAAGTAATATGCTTTTAAGTTTTAAAGTCGTCATTTCATACTGTACAACTACCCAAGTCAGCCTAGAATTCAGTGCTAGTCCTTCTGATAGCATTCCAATGCAAAACCATCAAGGGGGACAAAAAGTAGTTTAAATAAAATAAAGCGTTTTATTTAAGCTTCACATTATAGCTACCCATATCTAGACAAGGGTTTAAATTACCTCTCTTCCAACAGTACAACAGCAGTTTAGACAGCTCTGCTTTTATACTGCATAGGTAACAGTTTACATCACCAACCCCAAGCAACTACATTAGCTTACCATATTAGCAGCAAAGTCGCAAGGGAATGTAGGCCAAGCAGTGGTTAACACTGCCTTCAAAACCTTCACAGCATGTCCCTAGCATCAGCACGGCCAGGTTTAAGTTCTGAAGACCTATACGAAATGTCTAAAAAGAATTTTTTCCTAAAAAGCATTAGGACAATCAAAGAGTAAGTTCTAAAAAAGCAAGGCTCTAAAGAAGCCTTCTCAATGAAACTGTTAATATCAAGATACCTGTTCTGAACGAGTAGCAAGTATATTCTTGCATTTTCTTCTTTAACCTCCTGGCAACGCAACATCCAAGCCTGCAGAGTCTTGCTACCAAGTTAATGCTATTAATTCTATTTCCTTTCATGAAGATTACTTACCTAGTACTGTTACAGTTATCGATGACTGTGCATTTCCAAGTGGGAATGTAACTGCTTTGCAAATATATTCTCCTGCATCAGAAAAGCTTACATTTTTCAGGACGATTGTTGCATCGGTGAGCGAGTAGTTTTTAAATGACACTCTTCCTTGGTATTTTCCTTGAATAGAAATTCCGTATTCAGGGTGATGAACAGCAATAGTCTCTGAATTTTTACCGTGCATCTTCTCCCACGAAACTTGTGTTATTGTTTCATTTACATCAATTATGCATTTCAGTGCAACCTTCTTCCCCCAAACTGCTGTCACATGTGGATCAACAATTGGTCCAGCTAAGGTACCTAAAAACAAAGCAATCATTAGTTTGTATACAAAAATGTTACACCTCCAAGACTTCATATTAAGCCTCCTTTTTTAGTCAGCTTGCCTTTTACAAAGAGAAGTCCTACTTCTACTGAGGAACCATATTCTAGCTGTTTCACAGCAAAATACAAACACGTATTGCTCTTACGAAAGACATGCTTTAAGTAGCAGCCAAACTAGATGTAGATCTATAATTCTTCAGAGAACACTAGCATCACTGTGTAATGTCCTACCATGACAACCTGATGATCATGTAACTGGTGTATCCATCTTTTATCAAGTCAACTAGGTATGAGATGACATCTATATCCAGAGCAAGAGGTTAAAAAAAAGACAACTGCAGTTATTTCTGAACTTCAGAAGACTCCTAAGAGACCATTTAGTGCAAAATATATAAGTTAAGCCTTCTACCACTCATAAATTAATTTGCTTTTTAAGTGTCTACAGGTAAAAAGCTGCCCCTTACACTACTTCATCTCCCACATTCACCATCAACCTAAGAAGACAAATTTAGCTTGAATACTCTAGTTTCCAGTGAAGACACACCATCACATAAACTTCCCGCTGAACTATAGCGCTCCCTTCATACTACGTCTTTCCTCTGTATTAAGACAGTAAAAACACAACAGTAGGGATGCTTACCATTCACTTAAGATTCAATTTACTTCTATTCAAGACCTAAAATATTTCCCACAGTAGAAGTCTTATTCTGAGGTCAGCATTTTGCACTACCTCCTTTCAAGGCAGGAAACCCACTAGACAAAGCAGTTTGTACCTGTTAATTAAACCACAAGTTCCCAACTTCTTCTGCCAAACATATGTTCCAGAAACTTCAATCATTCATTCTCCCATTAAACTAACACAATGATAAAAAAAACATCAAGGTCTTAATCCATGCTGTGTTTATTTTTACTGTGCTTAAGTTTTCAAGGTACTATTTCAACTGCTCTAATTTTCTCTTCAGTTGTCGAATTGGTACTTGAGCTGTTACTTAAAGAAGTCACATGGGAACAAAACATGGGTCCAAATTTTTAGTAGCACAGCGTTCACATATATGAAGAGGTCATTCAACTGGAGACATGAACCATATTATTGGTCACAAAGTCTCAAGAGGAAAAAAATGTTTTCAGGAGAAATTCTCTATACAACTTTACATGAATCCCTTGTTGAAAGCTCTGAATTTCCCATCAATTGATTATTCAGTGCTCAATCCATAACTAAGTCAAAGAAGTCACATGAACAAGTGACTTTTTGTACAGAGAAGGGCGACGAAGCTGGTGAGGGATCTGGAGAACAAGTCCTACGAGGAGCTGCTGAGGGAGCTGGGCTTGTTCAGCCTGGAGAAAAGGAGGCTCAGGGGCGACCTTATTGCTCTCTACAGATACCTTAAAGGAGGCTGTAGAGAGGTGGGGGTTGGTCTGTTCTCCCACGTGCCTGGTGACAGGACGAGGGGGAATGGGCTTAAGTTGCGCCAGGGGAGTTTCAGGTTGGATATTAGGAAGAACTTCTTTACCAAAAGGGTTGTGAGGCATTGGAACAGGCTGCCCAGGGAAGTGGTGGAGTCACCATCCCTGGAAGTCTTCAAAAGACGTTTAGATGTAGAGCTTAGGGATATGGTTTAGTGGGGACTGCTAGCGTTAGGTCAGAGGTTGGACTCGATGATCTTGAGGTCTCTTCCAACGTAGAAATTCTGTGAAAATCAGTTTCTGTGAAGTAATTTAAAGATTCAGATAGGAGATTTCATCTGTACAGAACTCCTGACTAACAGCAGTACTATGAAAATACAAAGTACCACAAGTAAATCCAACTAAGGAGAACTTCATACAAAGACAGCTGACAGGCCAGTAGGGGCTGTTAAGGGGAAAAAGGCCAGGAAAATCAAAAAAAAACTCAACAGGTGTAATCAAAGAACACTTGCTAGCCTCTTCACACTTCTGCAACTAGTACACATTGAGACAGACACTCAAAACAAGGCAGCTGTCTAAACACTTGATTAAAGCACGCTGAGTTCTGCCCAAACTTGGGTCTCCACTTGCCATTGCAGTTTACATTTAAGGACAAGTTTGGGTGTTCCTTGGAAACGCTAACTATTGTTTTCTACTTCACATATAAAGAAGGCTCACAAGTTTTATTTCTGTGACACATCTCCAATTATACCATGTTGCGTGTTTCACAGTGTTCACAATGTATGTATTCTATGATGTCATGGACTCCACAAAGTGATTTTTGTTCTGGAAGCACCAATTCAGAATGTCAGGCCTATACAAAGTCTCCATCTGCACCAAACATAGAAAGATCAGCTGTATTAAGTGCAACCAGCTACTACTAAGTACAGAAAAGCCCTGCCATCTGACACAACAGCAGCTTGGATTTCTGGGAAGGCAAACTGAATAGGGAAATCATTCTGCTTTGCAGCACACCAAGTAATTTGTTTCCTTTTAAATTACATCTTAGCTTTTTAAGAGTCCAATTGCAATAGTTACAGGCATTAGCTACATGAAGATGACGGAAGCACATTGAAAAAAAATCATTACTGAACTAACAATTATTCCTGTTTTCTTCAGTTGTGAGAAATCTGATCTTTTTCACTATGGAATACATTTAACAGCTCATTTGTGCTTTGAGACCATTGTGTTATTTCTTACATGGACTGCATGGATATTTTCAGCAGTCCAACTTCACTGCTACTTTTAAAGATGTACAAGCTGGAGCAAAGAGGCCTCAAATACACCTGCTTGCAGCTATGTAACATTCACCAGCTACATTTTGTTTTTCATTTACCTTTGACAATACAGGAAATAGAGCTAACAGAACATTAAACCAAGTTTTACAAATGTGTCTTTTCTTTGGAATTTGAATGTATCAGAAGACAAGATCGGCTCACCTATGTTAGGCATTTAACTTGCAATTACACATCCTTTGCATGTAAGGAAATGAAAGAGGCAAGGGATGCACAAAGAAAATTTATCTGTTAGCAAAGGATTAGCAGAATGATCCATAGTAATTTTTGGGTAAGTGAATGGTATTGGCTGTGTTTAATACAGACTCTGAAGAGCCTCCCTCAAGTACACAGCAAGGCTTGTGAGAAGTCAGGTAAAACTAGTTGCTTCTCTAAATATTAAAAGGAGTGCAGCTAAATATGTAGTGGGAAAAAAAAGTTTCTGAAGAAGATGCCAGCATCTAGCACAATTAGAAGCAGCAATGTTTAAAAAAGCACTTGTCAACTGCGACCATTAACTTATATCAAGTCTAGGAGCAAACATATGCACTACTTTTCTTTACTATCATACAAAACAAGAAACATCGCAGTTCCAAATGCTTGTATACATTACTCCTAAGTATACAGATTATTATACAGACATTAAAAATGGAAGGTACAGACTCCAGTAAATATAAGCTATTCTTTCCTGACATTTGATCAGTTCAGTACTTTCTCCTCACCCCTCCGGAATTACCTGTGCACCTCACCTTTGCAACTCAGAGCTGTTTTTCCTATCTACACAGCTATAAATTTGGGGGAATTTGTCAATCTTTGTTTTGTCAAAGCAGATAGAAGATTGTTAACTACATGGTGAATATAACTTCAGAAGCACTACTATCCTTAAATATCCTTTCAAACAGCCTGTGAGTAGCAACCAGAGAATTTCATGATTCTGTCAGTGTACACAACAGCCTTCTCAGGAGCTCTTCCAAAAACGCAAACTGCTTGCTGCAGATGTATCTTCCATTATACAGCTGCTATTAACCTTATTGGAGGGTTACTCACTCATTCTTTGTATTTTTTACAACTTTTTCAGCATTGGCATGAAGCTTAAACCATAATTCATCTCTAACCAATCCAAAATAAGCACACATGCAGACAGCATATACTAGGTAGAACTTCAAAAGATCAAAATAATAGTATGAGGCAATCATGGAAAACAAGTTGTCCTGGTTTGGGCTGGGATAATTTTCTTCCAAGTTGCTGATATGATGCTCTATTCTGGATTTAAGACAAAAATAAAGTTCATAGATCTTTCAGTTGTTGCTGAGCATTGTTATTCTTTACAGAATAATTTTGGCTTGATAGGACCTCTGAAAGTCATTTTGTCAACTAAAGCAAAGGCAATTTTGTTCAGTTTGCTCACAACTGTCTGGGCATTTTCAATGTTTCCACTAAGAGAGATTTTACATGAGACACCTGAGATTTTGTTTTTCCAGATTCTCTTTAACATTATGCTCAAGAGTCATCTAATACTGAGTCCTTCCTGTGTATTTCCACACACATTAACAAACACCACAGTGTTCTATCACTGCAGATACAGTTGAAATGAGAATAAGCAACTACACATCTTAAAATCAAATACCAACAGGTAAGACCATTTTGGCCACACAACGTGTTTTCACAACAGGGAATCCTGAGCTGGCCAAAAGGTTCTCTTCCTTTATAAGATGTGGTTCGTTGCAAACCAGCAATCTAAAAACTCTATTTTGCATGATTTTAGGAACATATCTAGGAACTAGTACTGCATGAACAAAGCATAGTTGCACTGAATGTTTTGAACCTACCTATTACTGGAAATGATAAAAGTATTTAATGATCTCGTTAGGCTTCAAGTCCTAGGTCAGAGCAGAGCAAGACAGACAAGCTATGACTGCATAAGATTTGTTGCTCCAAACTAAATAACTCACGTAGGAAAGCAAGACCTAAGTTACTTTGTGGGGAGGATGTTACGTACTGGCAATTCTATACTTCTACCACAGATAGTTTCAAACAATGGTACACTTACCATCTACTTGCCAAGATTAAAATTCTTACAGTAGCTTTTAGAAAGCACTCATGTTTGCAAACATTACATTGTATCACGCAGAACTTCTCCAAAGGCAGTGACTGTGGATGACTTAACTGCAAGTCCATACATCAAACACCTTTCTTCATTTCCTACTTGGTTCCATAAAGCAGTAATGATCCATTCATGATATGGTAGACATATGTTTAATGCTTAGTACTGACAATTAGTAGTGGATAGAAACATGAAATAATAGATTCTGTCCTTGTTATTCAGTAACTTAAAGTTCTGGTCCTCTTCACCTCTACTTGTTGGGGTCTTTATGAATGATGGTATGTCTACACCCTCCTGCCAACAGTACTCACCTTCCCACTATTTCCTCCCCACCCCCAAACCAGAAAAGCTCACATTATTTTCACAATGTGGCTTTAGTCTAGAGAAGCCTTTTCCGAAGCCCATTGTTCTGCAGCTCCTGCAGTTGGTTCCTATTTCCATTTGGTGTCTGAAGGCAAAACCACCTTCCATTACACTTCTTGCTTTTGCAAGAAGTTCTGGTTGTAATGCCACCTCTACGCTAGTACCATCCAGGTCATTAGCCTGAATGCTACCAGAAATTAAACACTTTCTACAACAAAATCTGTTTTATTGAAGTAAGTTGTACCTTGAAAGATCTCTTGAGCTCATGTTCTGATCCAAGGCTTTTTTTTTTTTTTTTTTTTTTACATTTAGCTCTACTTAGCTGAACACACATACTAAGTCAAATTACTACAGTTTGATTAACCTAAGGTAGTGAAGTCATGAGATTTTAGTTCAGTTCTACTGCATACTAACAAGGAACTTGTGTTCACTAAAAGAGCTCAGGCTTGTTGCTGCCTCAAGGATTTCTTCACACTTCTGACTCCCACTGAAGTCACCTGTTTCTCAATTTTAAGTCATTCTAAGGAGGACTGTTTTACACACATTATTGCTTAGGAGAGCACTTCAAACTCTCAGGGGCTCTTATTGTTCCCCTTAAATGTTTCCTGAAGAAATTAAAACAAAGCACAAATAATGAAAGCAGTTTACTGAAGACATCTGAAAGATTCTCATGTTTAAGATGTTATGCTTAAACTATAGAGTTCATTAAATATGAGTAGGCTGCTTTTCCAAATAACCCAGGTAAACGTACCGTAAGCCACGACTTAAAGCCTTTCAAAATTGATTCATCTGCTCTGTTTCAGTTCCTTCTACACCCAGAGAAGACTTCTTAGCAAAAATCACTTAAATAGCTCTTCACTCCATCCTGTAACATTTACATCTCTGTGCTTACTCTGTCCCTCCTAAAGCCTAGTGGAAACAACATCTTCCATTTGCACAACTCTCTGGTTTTAGCCTTCAGCTAGTTGCTATTATTTAAGTACTTGTGGTTGCTGAACTAACTGTTCAAACTATTAAGTTAATGACTAAGCTGATACTCAGAGCTCTCTATTAAAGGAACCAGGAGTCATGAGGACTACTTACTTTGACACAAATATTTCCATTCAAGAGCTTATTTTGCTCAAAGACTATAAGGAATAATAATTAAGTCAAAGCTGTTACAGATCCATCTTTTCTGTTTGCTCGCTTACAAATTACCTAAAGGTAGTTGACACTACCAGGCATCTTCTACTGGTGAGTTACAATAATTACTGAGTTAACACACTGCGAAGTCATACCGAATCCCGTTATCTTTAAATCTTTGAACTTAACTATTATCCTCCAGTTTGGACAGATGTTTTAGAACTCCTTGTCTGTACCAGTCAGCTACAACACCTCTCAGCCTGTTTCATAGACAGCTATGTTAGTTGCATGTAGACACCAACAGTTTCTCCAATTGATGCAGTCCCTCTCTATTTCTAATTTTATGAGCATAGACAACTTAAAAAAAAGCATTCATTTAGTACTCTTGGCTCCACACTTGCTCCAAGATGTCTCAAAATAAAA
This sequence comes from Netta rufina, assembly GCF_964035555.1. Taxonomy (NCBI): domain Eukaryota; kingdom Metazoa; phylum Chordata; class Aves; order Anseriformes; family Anatidae; genus Netta; species Netta rufina. The sequence goes on from NC_140123.1 coordinate 114,514,367, forward strand.
GAGCATCACAGAGCTAGGGACTTCACTCCGTTGTGGATGCAGGGATGGAAAGGATGAGCAGCTTGTTCTAGTAACTCAGTTGAAATACCTTCTAGGGGAACACGTTTTTTGGCCCTTTGAGTTGACACACCTCTTTCTTCAAATAAACCGTATCTCTTCATCCTTCCAATCTTCTTCTGCATTACCACAGTTGAAATTGAGATCAAATTTCAAGGCCTGGTATTGCAAATACATTTCAGTCCAAGCTAGTTGCATTTGTTTATTTTGAGGTGAAGACTCAAGTTTCACCTTGGTTTAAACAATGAATGTTTTATTTTTAAAATAACATTTACATCGGGCTCTTTAACTCGCCAGTTTTAGACTGCTCCAAGAACCTGATTTGAAACAGCAAGGCACTTAGTATTATCATTTCACTCGTCAGAAAGCACTTCAAAAGAAGAAATCAGAGAAAAATCCCAAAGACTTGCTTTCTGTTGTGTGTTTTTTTTTTTTTTTTTTTTTTATAAACAGAACTCAGGACTATCAAATGTTGCCATGATAACAGAAGCGGCCTGCTGGTAATTCTTAATCAAAATTCTCATTAGTTGAAAAGAGATAGGGTCATGAAAACAGTGACCTCCTCATTGCAGCAAAGCACTCATGCTATGAAAACAGAGTTTAGTCTCCACATGACCAACTTGGTTATTCACTGCAATAAACAAAAGATTTAGAAATCTTTCTTTATGGAATGGTTATACATTTCTAATTACAACAGCAATCCATTTTTGTTATCAAGTATAGAATTGTGGCCTACTTACCAGTCCACCACTAACTAGTAAAGAAAAGGGACCACATGGCCACTTCCTAGCCACTCATTTTGTACTAGCTGTCAACTGTTTCTACAAGAAGATAGAGCCAAACAGCACATGAGTAGGAAAAAAATAAACAATTTTTCCCCCACATCAGCAAGTTACTCAGCTTCTGGGTGTATCCTGCTCCAGTGCTAATGAGAAGAGCTCCAATCAAGAGCTGGGCAGAACAAGCACATCCCATTTTGGTAGCAACAAGTTGCTATGTCAGCACAGCTTCCCACAGCAGAGTTTTAAGGTCAGGCTAAACATCATTACCTCAGACTACTTTCAGCTGGCATCAGGATAAGTATTCTTCTAGCCCTTCCCCCTACTGCATCAGTGCTTATCAGGTACCTTTGAGAGCTCACCCTACAAAATCATCACTTGATTTCTTCCTGACTTATCCTTCAGAGCTGGGTTCTCCCCTGTTAGTCAGTTACAAGTGGCAATGCAACAGAGACAGAAACAGCACAGCCACCCAGTCTGGTGGTATTTTCAGATTTGTTTAGCTAGAGAATGAAATCACTTAAGGACACAACAGAAAGCAACCCTCAAACCACCACTTGAGGCTTTATAAAAATATATTCTTAAATTACTAGGAAGCACTCAGTGTGCGTCTTCAGCAACTGAGAGAACAATCAAATTACTGTCTCAAGCAAAGATCACAACCACGGAACAGAACAGACTCACGTAGCTCAAAATGCTTCAACATCAGCTTCCAATTGTAATCATTAGCCAAGTCCTTAGGAGAAAACTGCACTTAAATCAGAGAGCAAGTATCATAGCATATTCCTCTTCCGTGATCACCTGCCTGGTCACAATCCCCAGCTCAAGCAAAATGCTAGTTTGGCAATCAAATTTTTTGGGGGAGGTAGGCAATGAGGAACAGAAACAGGGAGTGTTACCTTCTATAACCCTTAGGTTTATTAACTCAACTTCCCCTTTTACCTAAAACATTTCCTTTTTTAATGTAAGGGAAAGAAAGCAAGGAAACTAAGTATTATACTTGTATATTTGAAGAGCAATTCTTAAAACCTTGTTCAGTTTTTATTTCAACAGTATCACCAGCATGGAAAAGCTGATCAGAAGACCGTCTTGAAAATTAGGAATAGCAATTCAACAGACCTCAGCTAAAGCAAAAGAAATCCTGTTGGCCTTTTTCTGCATTACACAGTAACAGAATCACAGACTGGTTGAGGTAGAATGGCATCTCTGGAGATCTAGTCCATCTCCCTGGCCAAGCAGTGTCACCTGTAACACATTGTACAGCATCGCATCCAGGCAGGGGTTGAACCTCTCCGGAGAAGGAGGCTCCACAGCCTCTCTGAGCAACCTGTTCCAGTGCTCCATCACCTTCACAGTAAAGCAGTGTTCCCTCATATTAAGCTGCAACTTCCTGTGTTGCTGTTTGTGCCCATTGCCTCTTATCTTGCCACTGGGCACCATTAAAAAACAGTCTGGCCCCATCATCTTGGCACCCTCCCTTCAGGTATTTATACACATTCATGTCTTTTCAGTCTTCTGTTCTCTAAGGTACACAGGCCCAGCCCTATTAGCCCCTCCTCGTATGATACTAGCTAGCTATCAGTCTCTTATCCCCCCCCAAAAAAAAAAATGTACTAGCATTCCAAGGACCCAAGCCTTTGTATCAAGGGGTCTTGACCAGATTCCAGAAGAAAACCAGGAACATTAAAACAATTGTGCCATGCCATGTTCCTAGATTTCTCCCACAGCACTGATATATTAGCCCCACTGTGGTTGCTCACACGTTCTTCTCCTCGAAAGATCGCTATTAACTTCTGAACGTTCACTTGTTCCATGTACAACTGGACCAAAACCAAGCTCCAGTCTTAATTCCAAAATAGATGCAGCTATTATATTTACAAAAGCAAATGTAACCCTTCTGTCCAGTAAATGCAAACTTTGATCATGGAAGGCAAGGAGAAGCATTAACAAGTGCTCTCTTATTCCAGTGTAACATACATGTAAAAAAAATATTCAATTCGGAGTTCACCATTAACATAGCTTGATCCCAACTCCCACACTAACACTTCAGAGGTCCGTATATCTGAGCCATTATTCTTATTTCCCAATGCTGTTTTCTCCACATGAAACTAGAGCCGAAGCACAAGGTAACACTACCTCTATGTATGGCAAGCACTGTGCCCCGCATACTCTGCTTCTTACCATTCTCTGAAGACCTTCAGCAACAGGCAGTAGAAAATTAAATACAATCTAAGACACAAAAGGAAAAAATTAAAAAAAAAAAAAAAAGAAGGTTAGGCTCATGATTCAAATTGAGTTGTCAAGGACAATCTCAGAAAGCCAGTTTTATAAGGTTAAAGCTTTAAATCTAACTACTCACAGAGAATGTTTATGAAGCCTTAGCAACTTGAAAACTTCCTCTGGAATTTCAACTTAAACCATGCTAGCATCACTGTGTTTTACATGCTCTTGAATTATAATCTTCTACACATGTTAACACACTGCAAATTAAAGTACTTATGTTTACCCCAATACCATGCGTTCAGATGTTTACAAGACATGTTGAACTAATGAGTGAAGTGATCTATAAGGCAGCTGGAAGATGTTCTGCAACAAACATTCCAAACATCAGTTTAAACAGACAAACCTCTCAATCCCATCCCCTTTAACGAAGAGCAAGCAAGACAGCAAGGTGCTCTTTTCCCAGGAATTGGGTGAGGCTCAAAAGCAGGACTAGAGGAGAACATACCTTCAGCCCTACTTCTTCCAATCCTACTAGTAGTATACAAGCTCACTGTAGATATATATACCTCTTCCACCCAGAAGCACGAAATGCTTCCTCTTCCTCTTTGAATGTATTTATCCCCAAATACCAAATGAATAGGTATTAATATACTTAAAGAAAAACTAGGGAGATCAACAGGCAGTTGCTCAAGTTACCACTCAAACTTTTTGATGGGAAGGTTTGTTATAAAGTTCCAAATGATCTTCAAATTCTTTTGAAACACAACATAAGTAGTCCTGACACACTGAGCCGGAAGAAAATACTGACGTCCTCCTATGTGGCATCGAGTTTGAATAGTTAACAGAAACAGCTAGCTAACAGATACAGCAGGAGGTCAAAAGGAGCGCTGTGCTTCTGTTCTGCATCTTTGTTGGGCTGCTAACTGCATTAGAGACAGAAAAAGAAGTTAGACGTAAGTCTCTCCCAGTCAGCCTGAAAAGCAAAAGAAAACTTCAAGTTATAATGGGACCAAATTAGAACAATAGTCAGTATGAACATGTACCAGTAACAGACACAGGATGTTACTCAGCTGGTTAGAGAACAAAGAAGGTTCACCAAGTCAAATGAAGTTTAAGTAGATGGTGATTATATTTCAATAATTCAAAGTCCCAGCCTAGACTACACCAACAAAGAGAAACTCTTTTCTAGCCAACATCAGTAAGGTCTCATTTGGAGTTTTTCAACCACAACACTGTACTTCACATAGTAGCCACCTAGGGAATCTAGGTTTGAAAGCTAACAAAGCATGTTCCAAGCCCTTAAATATGATCCACAAGGAAGGACTGGAAGCAGTCATCTTTGTTCTCAGAGACAACACCCCAGTGAAGGTCCTGATTTACACATACTGCCAACTACTACCAAGTAAGAACCCTTCTACTACTGAGTATGCCTGTAGATGTGAAGCATTAAGTCACCAAGACCATCTCTGTAGCCTCAACTTTCAAAAATTGAGTAAGATGCTGTAACAGAAAGACCTTTGATGAAGAAGGTAGTTCCATACTGAGATTTTTTTCCCCTGCACTCCTCATGACCTGGTAACCTAATAGCTTAAGTTGTCATACTAGGGAAACTGCATTTGTGCTCCCACAAGGGAAATAATCAACAAGATGAGATTAGTGTGGAAGCATAGCAAACAGCAAGATGTCAGGACAATCATTTACTCCTAATACTTTCAGGTGGCCCAACCCTAACCTGACCTGTCAATTTAACTCACCACTGTTTTCTCAGTAACAGTCCATCTCTCATTGGTATCACCAGCTTTTTGCAACCACAGCATCCTCTGACAAGGCGTACCAACATCCTTGCCATCAGTTCACAAAAAAAGAAAAAACAAAATCTGTGTTTGTAGCTTGACCCCTTTTAGCTTTGAGGTAGCCCTGCTTTTTGCACTCTACTAGTTGACACATTGTAGTGCACACACATTTTAGACGTAGCTCATGATTATGATTTCACTGATGCCATCATATCCCTTCCTCTCCTTCCTCCTAAGGAATCTTTTCCTCAACTAAGGATTCTTTGCCTGCAACATATACAAGCCCCCTTCCATACCTTTGATCCTTGTTGCCCTCCTCTGATTTATTCAACCTAAGGCTTTTTTTTTTTTTTTTTTTTTTTAAGATCAAGGAAGCAAAACTGAATACAGTACCTGAAGGATGGGCAGACAACCTATTTATATGTAAGCACATAACATGCTAAGTTCCCCCCTCCTCAACTACAGAGGGTGTCTTGCCCCATATGCTCTTTCAGTGATAACACAAAGCCATCACTTCAAGGAAGCATCCATCATGTATTCCAGATTTTGTCTCCAAGTACACGAACAGTTCAGAGGATATAAGGAATCTAAGTTACTCCTCTCCTCCACAAAGAAGGCCTTGCGTACATCAAACATCCGTCTACACTAGTCAGATTGCTTTAATTATCTACCACTGTTTCTTAAGGTAACCTACCTTTATTCATATGTAACTTGTTGTTGCTGACAGCATGTTGAACAAGGTTTCATATTCCAGAAAAACACCAAACACAACATTCTAGTCTTCGCCAGCATGGCCCAGCACTGTAGCTTTCACTGAATGAATTCTTCACAGGACAAGGCTTAGCAAGGCCACAGTAACTACTAACTGAAGGTTTGGTTAGATAAATACCCTCCCCACACTTCCTCTGAGACTTTCAGAGTTCAAACATCTCTTCCTTAAAAGATACTTCATGTTATTACAATACCTGCTAACTATTTTTTTAAATGTGAAGAGTAAAGGGGTTTGGCAATAAGTCACATCTGAGAAGTTACAGCCTACCACTCCTCCGTCACTGCAAAATCAGGACATGATCAGTGAATTAGCAGTGTAACCTACGTAACTTAGCCACTAACTTGCTAGAACAGGGCTTGTTATTTCAGCATGCACACTTAAGTCCAACAATGTCCCTTTCAAGTTACATAGCTGTTGTCTCAGCACTACCATATAATAAACTTGTCATTACCTACACAGAACCGCAAGGCAACTGCAGCCAGAACTGAAAACAAAATGCAAAATCATCACTAAGATTCTATCGTTGCAAGTTGCTGCCTTTCACTGTAAGCTAAAACAACACTGTCCTGCTCCACAGTTATAACACTGCTATAGTAATTGCAAGGGTAACTGCAACACACATCCTACTAGATAAACAGAGAAAACTACTGTCTATTTCTGAGTATAAATTGCATGAGCGTGTTCTACACCCATTGCAGATTTAACCTGTCAGACCAAGCCACCTAGCTCTGCTCAAATACGGTCTGGTTATATCATTGTGCATGGAGCCTCATCCAGTCAAGTTTTACATGTTGCCATAGAATTAAAGTCCTCAGCCAATTTGGGAACCCTCTCCGGTATCTGAGATCCCTCAGAAGCATTTTTTCCCTCCTTACATTGACCTGGAGTTTCCCACACTCCAGCTTTATATTCCTTATAAATTCCTTGTGCTGCACCTCTGAGGAACTCCTGGCTCCGTTTTCTTGGCACATTCCCTCAGGCAGCTGCAGGCAGCAGGACTCCCTCCCCTCTTCCAGGAAGAGGAAGCCCAGCTCCGTCAGTTTCTCCTCATACACTCTTGCTCCAGCCAGTGAGCACCGTGGCCTGCCGCAGGGCTCACTCTGGTACCTCAGCACCTTCCCTGTACTCGCAAGTCCTCAGCTAAGCACTGTGCTCCAGTGCCAGAGGCAAAGGATCACTTCCCTTGACCTGCAGTCACGCTCAACAGCCCAAGACATGGCTGTCTTGCTTTGCCGTGGGGGCAAACTGCTGACACATGCTGTATTTATTGTTCCCCAGGACTCCACATCTGTGCCTGCTAGGCTACCTTTGAGAGCACTGGACCACAGCCCATACTATTGCATATGGTTTTTCCAGTCCAGATGTGGGACTTGGCACTTGCCATTGCTGAGCTCCGTGAGGCTGCAGCCAGCCTGTTTCTCCAGCATACTGAGGTCCATCGAAGTAGCACTCCTGCCTCCTACTGTTAATGGTACCCTGGGTTGGCATCTCCCGCAAACTTGCAGTAAACACCACCCTGTCTTTAAATACAGGAAATTAAATTCGCCCCAATACCAATTAAGCCACCAGTTGGACACAGCTTAACTGAATACCACCCTTCAAGCCACTCCCAACCACCTCCTTGGCCATCACACACCTAAACAGGCCTGGAGGTTGATTTGGTCTACAATCTTTCCAAAGACTGAGGCAAGACTGATCAGACCATAGTTTCGTGAGTCCTCCTTACCTCAAGATGGACGTGGTATTGCTTTTTCCACTTGCCAGAAACCTCAGCTCATGAACAGTTTTCAAAGGCAACAGCAGTGACATAAGCCAACTCACTCTGCACCCTCAGAAGCGGATTTGTCAGCCCATGGTCTCAAATACATGCAATGACTTAAATACTCTTCAACATTATCTTCCTCTACAGTGCATAATGCTACATGTCAATGGCTCTACTAGTATACTTCGGGAACTAGGAGGCCAGAGGGCAGGACTCACCGGTGAAAACCAAAACAAAATGTATTGTACATCTTGCTGTTTTCCCCATATCCCTCCTTACAAGGTCCCCAACCCCACTGACAAGCATGCACACATACCCTTTAATTTTTCTTTTGTTGCCAATATAGTAATAGAAGCCCTCCTGTCAGCCTTTAGCATCCTTTAGTCATTCCAGCTGCACCAAGCTTGAGCTCTGCTGCTCTGTACCTGCGCTCTCAGATACTTCCTTCATGGTTCTCCTGCTTCAACCTTCCACAGACTTGGCTTATTTTGCTGAGCCTCAGCCATGAGTTCTCCATTCTTCCAACAGGTCTGACAGACTATCAGCATGGATTTCCAACACATCGCGGCAGCCATTTCTTGTAGTTTGCAGGTTTTTTTCCCCCTTGAAGACAGTCAGCTGTTCTCAGATCATTTGCTCACTGGAGCAGTTTCCCCATGCGAACATGACAAGCAGATTACTGTGTAAGGTGAAATCATCTCTTCCACAGTCCACAATTACTACTATCAAGGCTATTTAGTCCTCTCAGGATTTCAAACCCAGGACTCAAAATCACTTAAGTCAAGGCTACCATCGACTGTTACAACCAGTTCTTTGTGAATGTAAGTACAGGCTCTTGCTTAGTCAGTCCATGGTCACCTCCGACAAAAAATTGACTTGAACATATCCCAAGCATCCCCTGGATGGTTTGTGACACTACAATACTACTTCAGCACAGATGTGCAATTCAGGCTGTTCATTTGCCATGCTGGATGCACTTGCACATGGGCAGTACAGATAGGATTCCTTTTCGTGCTGCCTTGTCAACAGGAGTCAAAAGCATCTCCCATTAAGTCCCCTTTGTACACTTGTTCATCATTCCTCATGTTTTCACTTTGGCTTACATAGAAGCGTGTGAGTATTCCAACATGCTTGAAGCCCTCCTCAGAAGTTAACAAATCCATTGGAAAACAAACTCCCACTTTAATCTCTCAAATAGACCTAATCTCTGCCTCAGCAGTCCTTGTTTCTCAAGGAGAACAGTGGTCAGACGAGTCAAAGCCCAATCTGCAGCACCAGCCATGCAGCCAGGTGCTGACCTGCTAGATACATTCACTGTTAACCCAAATCTTTTTCCTTCATTCAGAAAGCCAACTGGTTTGTTGTCTCTGCACTTCCATCCTTCACCCTTGCCCCCAAGTTCTTTAGTCACTCTTGAAAATGCTTAGGGTTACCATTCTTGGTGGGTGCAAGCATATCTACAAAGATTACTCATTTAAATCAAAGTTATTCTCCCCACTAAAACCTGGATCCAAAGTAGAAACCTCTAAAGACTTCACATCAGGTCAGCAGATGGGGTGCCTCAAAGACCCAGCGTAAACTCTGTTAACTATTACCTCCCTTTTCTTTCCAATGGCATGAAGTCTTTTACACACAACAGGAGACTATTAAGATGCACAGAACAAAGTGCAAACACACAATGAAACCACTAAGCAATTTTCATGTCTTCCATCTGATGATTAAAACTGCTAAGACCACAGTTTCAGTTACAACTCCATCAGGACAAACCTCAGCTAGCAGCCAGTAAGTTAATAAGCTTCCTTAAACATGAAAAAAGCTGTCACAACACCTTTCAGTTGACATTTCTGTGAAGGTCAGTCAAGTTCCCGCTATGCTGACAGGCCTAGCCAGTACTAATGGAGACAGAACACTTGGAGACCGCCAGCAGCATTTGGTGTTGATGGAGTGAACAGTCCTTACAGAAAACTTTAGCATGAAGTACCAAAAGAATTTGTACAGACGTGAATTTTTAAGTTAAGCACCCAACCATTTTTATATTTTTTTTTTTTTTGTGAAACTGATTTTTAAGGAAGAAACTGTCCTTATAAGCATACTGCAACAGCTTTAAGCATTCAGCATTCCCTGTCCCCACAAGTATACCTCCCACAGGGATTACAGAACTGCTAAAGAAAAAAAAAAAAAAAAAAGAAAAAAGAAAACTTCTGAGGAACACTGGTGCGTAATGCTTTTCTAAGTGAAGGGATGAAACTCTCATTCCCCAGGAAAGCTCCAATTCCCTCAAGCAGGAGGCTACTCCTCCAGTCCTTCCCTTTCTATACACGGTGTTGTCCTTCCTCAGATATTAAGCATGTAACACCTACTCTAGGAACTGAGGTTTACAGGAGAAGTTATGTTGTAATTTGTACTACAGATATCAACGAAGTCACAAGTCCACGAAGGTGGCTAAGCATAAGCTTTGCATTTCCTTGTACTTGTACAGCTGGAATGCTATCTGTCAGTAATTCACAACTTCAGCCATACCATGCAATATGAAGTGACCACATTTCGTCAGCAGCAAAGTCATGAAATACAATGACTAAAGCTCAGCTGTCCATTGCAAGATCCGATTAATTTTCTATTACATTACAAAGTTACAGGGATGTGTGCTGCTTCCTGCATTGCTGACACTGCACTGGAGGGCAGCATTACCAATCATTCCACCAAGTTAACCCTTTTTTTTTTGTCAGTGATCTACATCAGGACCATAAGTCTGTTACTGATAGCCAAGCACAAGAATGCTTTATAATAGCTTCTATATTTACTGCCAAAATCAATTTGCCATATTTGTGCTGTGTGCTGTAAGAGACTGGTCTCACTGGCTACGTACTGAACTAGCAGAAATTCTTCCTAAGTTATTACATACTGTTGGGGTTAACAATGAGAACCAATTTTCATTTAAACTTTTAATCATTCTTAATCTATAAATCAAGCCACTTTATAGGACAACCTTGTTTCAGACTCCACAAATACTTCACGTTTGTTTAAGCTTGAAATGTGTAAGTAGTTCTACACTTCTTCCACAGCAAGCAACTACTAGTTATTCTAGTTGCTGCCTACTCATGTGCAAAAGCTAAGGCTTATTTCAACTAGGACTTCTGTAGGGTATACAACCCCAACCTAAAGCAGGACCAACTTTGAATTCAGATTACGTGGCTCAGGGTCATACCATCATCTAGTTCTGAATACCTTCAAGGACAAAAACTCTACAGCATGTTTCAGTGCTCAATCTGCCTTGTAGGAAGGAGCATTAACACATTACTGGAATTTCCCTTCACGTAGCTTGTGTCTGTTCCTCTTCCCCTTCCTCTGCGGGCCTCTAAGGAGATCTAGCCTTGGTTTTCTCTCACCCTCTAAGCCACTGTAGCCAGGAATTTGGATTCCCCAGAACTGTGTGGCTATGCCTTCACCCCCCAAAGGTGTGCTGCTGACCCAATAAGGACTCCAGCTTCTCTCCTGTAAAGCTTCTTTTCTCCAGTTCACACCACATCCATGCTGCTGCTGCATGGGGTCATTCTGCCCCAGAAAGATTTAAGTTTTGCCTTTGTTGAATTTCTTGAGGTTCACACCTGCAGACCTCTGACTCAATTAGCCCTAGCCTCCATAATACCCATTACCCCTCCCAACACGTTATCATCCACAAACTTAATGGAAGTTTCTTACTGATTTGCATGGATGGTTGGTGTTAAGACAGACTGTCCCAGTACATATACCTGACGAAACATACCAGTAACAAGCCTCCAGCTGGACATGGGATAGCTGATACAATCCTTCTAAGGCCAGCTGCACACACAGCTTTTTTTACTCACTTTAGTCCACTTACTTAAATTGTAACTCAGTCTGGCTACAAGGACTTTCTCAGCAATCTTGTTCAAAAATTATTGAAGCCTTAGTACTCTCATACTAAGGTAATACTGTTGTTCCTTTGCCCATAGCCACATCCTATGAACTCACAGAAATCAATTCATGATCTCTTTTCATACCAGCCTCAAATTGTGGAGACAACAGAACTGTGTTTACTCACATATTTGCAGACACATCAGTTTAACACACCTGAAGTGTGCCTCCCAAGTCTCAGGAAACACAGCAGTAGACTAGCTCTCAAACTTCATCAACCAAGGGAACTTCTGTTAATATTTCCATTGAGTCCCACAGTTTTCACCTCTTTAAAAGAGAATACTCTCAGCAGTATTCTTATATGATCTTATAAGAAGCTTACATAAAATTTCTTCCACACTTGAGTACATTCACATTTGTCAGGAGCTAATGTACACTATTAGATGTTTATGCGAAACCACTGACTTGTCAGCTTCAATCATCAAGACATTTCACTATAGTCAAAAGCCTGTTTTACAGCTGTTGAACTGAAGTTGTCTTAGACACATAAGCTATGTCCAGAAGCTTGAGCTATCTCTGATACCACCAAATGCCAAAATGCAGCTATGCAGAATGCCACCTAAACTTAGTATGCTCCTTCCTGTACAGGGTATCTGGAACCAATTGGTGTATAGCACTTCCTAGCTACCAGAAGCAGGCTCTTCTATGCTACCTCAGCTACCAACAACGCACTGCAACTGTGTGTACTCCCATCTTGTACGAAGTGATTAATGGTATGTTTACAACCATTCAATTCCCATGTTTGTTTTCTTTAGCTGTAGAGATAAATGCTACAGTACCTTAATGAAGGCATAACGACATGGTTCCTGTTTCAAGGAAGTCTACCTTAGGAAGTCACAAGTGCACTAAAGTGTTTAAAGCACAGAAGTGACACCGCTGGAGAAGGGCTGTTTGGTCAGTTTTTATAGTACAAACAAACATCAACCATCAGAAGCACATACAGACACAGAATTAGGCTTCCCAGGTCTTTTCTGGCCTCACTGACCTCCAGTAATCATTTGTAGCAGAGTTGATAAAGCATGTTTTTTTATTGTTGCAAAGGCCAACAGGAAGGTAGGAGAAATTGTAGGGCAATGTGAGGAAATCTCATTTAAGTAACTGAAAAAAAAAAAAGAAAAAGATTAACAGAAGTCCAAAGTCAGTTCATCTGTTACCATGAAGAAGTTCCTTGCATTTGCTGCTATTTAACTTAGACTTGATCAAGGCAAATACTGTTCCACCAGATGAAGTACACTGCAGAGAAATCAAGCAAAGCTGGTTACTTAGAAAAATAACCTCGGTTTTTCCCAGTTCGACCTCCAGCAGCCATTCGTCCAATAGCATGTTCAGAAGCATGCTTGTCTCAGCAATAATTATTTTCCAGCTTAATCACATGCAACATGGTATTCCAATTAAAGCAGCAAAAGAAGTGGACAAAGATGGCCCACACAGAACAAGATTAAGAACTTCAGCCAAACTCTAGTTTGTAATCCTCTGACTGAAGACTAAGGAAGACAACAGGTCAGAAAGCAAGGAGCTCATCAAGCTAGTTCAGCTCATTACCTCCACCCTTTTATTATGCACTTCAGACATGGAAACCTGCTTGACTAGCCTTTCAGTACCTTTCTTGGGCAGAGACTGCAACTTGGATAACATTAAATTCTGTGCTTGCTACTGCATTACAGTGATACCACTAGCACACTAGACATATAGAACAGTCATTCAAGGAAAATATCCTGTCAGTTCAAACTAACTACAGGAAGATACTGAGGACAAGCTTAAAAACTGTCATTTTTAGTAACAGACTCATTGAGAAGAGGAGACCATTTGGTCTCCTGAAACTCACAAGAAAATCTGATATAGGAAGAACAAAAATAAGCAGCGAGAACCATCCACTGCTGCAAGTAATTCTAATACTCCACTCAGCTCTAGACAAACTACACTTGACTGGGTTTCATGTGGCAGAGGCAAAGCCATGCCATTTATTTTTATGTATTGCAGTATTTAAATGGCTTTTACTTCCATGTAGTACTTGAGAAGGCTCCAAAGGCACAAAAAATATTGAACAGAAGAACACAGAAGTGATTAAGGAGGCGAGTCCGGAAGCTTATTACTTTTCAGTACCTGAACTCATAGCAACTTTCTCACTATCTTGCCGATGTACAGCTTGATCATAACAGCTTCCAATACTCAGGAAGTCACAGGTAGAAGGACAGAAGACAGAGACCCAGGTTTCGGCTCTTCAGAAGTACTTTATTCTTCCCGATATTTTTGTTCTGCTAGTAACTCATTAACAGAGACTTATTTATCAGTTGATATTTGAAACAGTCCCAAGTCTAAAAGTTAATTAGCTGAAAGGAATGAGATGGAGAACAACTTGAAGTTGTTATCTGTTTAATAGCATGAGAAAGTTTTGTTTTCAAACTGTGACTCGGAATTTATTGTGCTATGCCTTCAAGCTCTGGGTTACCGCACAGCTCATCTTTGAGATGTTATGTACCAGGACTATGACACCTGCATGCAACGCAATTGACATGAGCTCCCTCACTTCACTGAAGACTTGCCTAGTCAGTCAGTAGCCATGGATTGTGGTGCAAACCGTGTCTGCACATAGGAGAAACCCAAGGTTGCCTTCAGTCCCAAGACAGAGGTGAGGGCTACTTCCACAGCAACGACAGTCTAGAATGGGACAGCAAGCTGTCAGCCATCAGTAAGATTAATTTGCACCAGTTTGTACAGCGGGTATACTGCCCTACTTTCATTCACTACTGACTTCATTTGAAAGCACTGAGACTTAAACTTCAGACCACAGAGCTCCTAACTGAGCTTTTCAACAGACCCTAGAAATGCTCATCAGCCCCATACATAGCTGGCTGATAAAGCATATCCCCAGCAGATCCATTTACACTCGTGATGTTGCATACTTTGAAAGCTTCGACTATCAGCATCCAAAAGGTAATCAGCTGATTTAGATGCTCTGCAGAGACAGCACACTTTCGCTTCTCCTGCTGTAGAGCAGCCCTGCTTTCCAGTATCATCCTGGGAGCCATGATACATAGAGGGGATGGGAAAAAAAATTTACACTGATCATATATCTGAAAGAGATACATGGCACTGCAGTCTTAAAAGAAATAAATCCTGCCTGAGTCCTCTTTTGCTCAAGAGGAAACATTCACACTCCATGACATACAATTATGTTATTTAAGGCAGCAATAAAGAGAGAAACACATTGTTTAGATCAAGAAACAGCTCCATCTTCACACAGCTTAAGTGGGTAACAAGTCATCACAAATTTTTATAATACCTAAAGTATTCAGATCTCAGCACCTCAAGGTAACATTACATTTCACTTCCATATGTCTACAGGTGTTCTTGCATATCAGAAGCTAAAGTGTTACAGCAATCATGAAGTTTAGTATTAATGAAACATAAGGATGCCAATTAACACTGATGAATATAAAACCTACCACCTGCTTTCACCCTCTCCATGCAAGTTTTATAACCATTTCCACCAGCTAGAGCACCTCAGCTGTTACTTTTATTTACATGTTACATTGCATGTTAAAAAAGTCTTGTCTAATATTTAAATAGCAGTCAAGAACAAGCCTATACAATATATTTTAGTAAATGTAGATGCTAACATTGTAGTTAAACTGTGGTGCTCATGTAAAATAAATACAGGCTAACAGTGATCTTAAACACAACAGACCTACCGCAACGAAACAGAGCGAAGAACTGTTCCAAAACTGTAGATTATTTATTATTTCGAGTTAAACTGAAGTATGAGCTGGACAAACCTCTGGTTTCATTTTTTGCTGATTATGAAACGATCCGTATTTAACTCTTCCTCTGTCAGAGGTTACTGTTGTGTCTTCCAGTGCAGTTGTTCTGTCTCACCACACAGATGCTGCACACACTGCTGTACCAGCTACATAACGTACCAGTATTTCACTCTCCCCAAGTATTGGAATCTGTTCTACACTATTCCTCCTCCTCTTACTATCGTCTTATTGTGTCTCCTAAAGCCTTTTCGAAGTGCATTTATTTCCCCTCCATCTTCTGAAAACACATACTCAGACACGAATTCCTAAGCCATTATCACTGTCCTCTTTCCTCCCTGTACACAAAAGGCTTGTATTGTCTTCTCAGTGCACGGCTGTACTTCCTCTTGCCCCACGTAGTAACCTTGTTTGTTTGATCTCATATTTTTATCATGACTTAGCCTGAAAGTCATAATAAAATTCCCAGTCAACTAGATTGTTCTGGTTAATAATTACACAGGAATTTCCTTAGCTTTATTGACAACATCACTTCTGTATATGGTACGCTGCATACTTGTATTTGTATCTTTTTCACACCTTTCTAACCCAACCCATGTAGCTGTCCTTCCAGCTCCACTACACCCAGGTAGTCTGTACTGCAGGATGTTTTAGGAGACTGTTTCTACCCCTCTAAAATTAAAAGGATATGTCCCACAAATGCTTATTTTTTTCTTGTTTTATAAAGAAGCTAAACATAACCAAGTACTCAAATTGCAAGATACATTTTTCCCTCAACAAAGTCACTGAAAAACACAGTATACATTGTTTCTTTCTGGTCACCTTAAAATTCTGCCTGGTTTCTCTTTAATTCATGCTTACACTCCAAGAACAACATCGTTATGAAAACTAGTTGTGTACTGAAATTATGACCAATTCCTTATTCCGTAGCTCACAGGTCCACCTACTCAGCATAGCTGAAAAATACTTGACAATACACACACTATTTCATCGATCAAGAGTTAGGGTAACATTTGCTATGCATGTCATGCATTTCCCCTACTTCCAAACCACACTAGTTTTTATTGTATAAGCTTAGTACATACTTCATTGCATCAAGCAGCATTATATGGAGAAGTAACTGGTAGAACTAATTGTACACATAAGCTGAACTTGGTAGCCCCGTTTTACTGAAAAAAGGCAATGTTTATTAACATAGCTCTGTCTTGACTCAGAAAATCCAGGGGTTGCTGTTGCTTCAGATTTCACATACGTTTTCTCTTCCATCCCACTTGAGCTTTTTTGGGGTAATATTTCTCTGATGAAATACAGATCAAATAAATCATCATTTCTAGCTGTCAGTCAAAAGTGATTGAGTAAAGAAAGGTTTGATTTTATATTGAATGTTTTCTGCTAGGTTTTTCTGGTGGCGCTGTTTTCAATTCTTCCTTTTTCCAGCATTATCAGCACTGACCAGCCAGCAGAAAAAAACAGTGATGAAAAGTAATGAGCAGTCTTGGGTACCGTCAACATCTAATCACACTCAGAACCGATTTATGTGAGATGACACCAGCATTATTAAAAGCTACAGCCATTGTACATATATGCGTTCTCCCTCCCACACACCCCGCCCCTTCACACTTATCTTTGACAGTTCCAGAGAGAAGGAAAACAACTGTGGGAAATTTCAGGGGAAGGAAAAGAGTTCACTAAGCACTAAGATAGTGACCAAAAACTCTTTTCCCCTGCTCCTGACCTCTCAGTCCAGGAGTCATTTGCACTTTAAGATTTCCTCATTCTTTGCTTAGATTACACTTCAAAACTTCTGGCAGATGTTCTCAAGTGTTATCGGTCAAGTTCACATATGCCAAAAGCAATCTGGGAAAACTGACATCTGATTTACACTCATCAGGACTGAAATAGAAAGCCACCACATGACACAGCACATGGATGCTCTGAACTTCGCGTTACTATTACCTTCACATTTAGATGTATAAACAGCTTCGGAAGGTTATGTCAAGTCTTCATCTAAAACTTGTTCACCTTAAAAGAGCAGAAATCTGAACCCTTTGTTTGATCCTGAGTGCAAAACGTGCTACCACAGCAAGTTCGCCAACCCTATGTAAACTAAGCCTTCAAACCCTCGTTTTCAACTGTAGCACCTCCTTCATAGCGAGGGAGTCACCACAAACAAAGCCCAACTCTGCCTGATAAGCGCTTGCTATTGCCTAAGAGCTCCACAGCCTCATGCTGGAAGCTCACTGCCGGACCAATTTACAAGGGGACGAAACTAGGTCTCCAGCACTTCCTGCAGCGCTCCGCCACGGAGCGCACCCCGCAAGGCGACCGACCCCGCTCCGCTTACTCGGCGCGACGGCTGACACCCCGTTAAAAACCCCACAAACGCCACCAGCGCGGGGCCCCCCCGCAGGCCCGCCGGGGGCTGGCCGGCCGTCCCGAGGCGGCTCGGCTGGGGCAGGCGCTGCCACCTTCCTGAGCGCCGCATCGTTGCCAGAGGGGGGAGACTATCGCATGCGGGAGCGCAGCCGGCAGCCAGCCGCTCGCTCCCTGCCCCAGCGCTTCCCCGCTCCCCGCCGCCCCCGAGCCGGGGCAGGACGGGGGCTGCCCACAGAGAGGTCGGGAGGGGCCGAGGGAAGCCCCGGGGCAGGCCCGGGACACTCCCGCAGCCCCGGCCCAACTTCCCCGGCGCCCCCCTTGCTAACGGTGCTAACGGCGCTAACGGTCCCCGCCGCAGCCCAACGGCAGCGAGCGCCGCGCCCCCCCCCCCCACCCCGTTCTCTCCTCTCCTCTCCTCTCCCCCCTCGCCGCGAAGTTTCCCCGCCGCTCCCGCCGGCCTTACCGCAGCACAGGCGGGACACCAGCAGCCCCAGCAGCCCCAGCCCCGGCCCGCCGGGCGCCGCCGAGCCCAAGCGCCGCCACCGCCGCCGCCAGGAGGCACCGGCCGCGGGGAAAAGTTCCCCGCGGGCTGCGGGGGGAGCAGCCGCGGCCGCGGCCCCAGCCCCGGCCATGCTCCGGGCTCGGCTCCCAGGCGCTGTGCTCCGTGCCGGGCTCGGGCTCCGGCTCCGTCCCGCTGCCGCCGCCCCGCGCCCGGCTCCGGCCGCGTTTAGCAGCGAGCAGGGAGGCGCCGCGCCCGACTCCCCGCCCTCCGCCGAGCGGGCCGCACCACCCGCTGGGGGGGGGGGGGAGGGAGAGAGGGAGGGAGGCGTGCGCCGCGCCCCCCCTGTCCCCGCCCCCGCCGTACCCCTCCCTCCCGCCCTCCCCGCGCCTCGCCCCCCCCCCCCCCTCGGGCAAGTCGTCTCGCCCCCTGTCCGCGCTGCGGGTAAGTCCAAACCCAACGCGGGGGTTCCCCTTCGTAACGCGGCGGGTGCAGCTAGTTTGGGGGGGCTGCCGCGGTGTTCTCCCCCCTCCCCCCATTGGGGGTCTGTTGGTACGCGCCGCACCGCCCACTCCCCCCGGCCCCGCCCGCCCAGCCCGGGCCGGGGGCGCCGCGCGCCCCCCCCCCCCCAACCCCCCTCAGCCCCAGGGGAGGCCGGGACCCCCTGAGGGGCCCACAGCAGGGGCTGGGTGCCCACGGGTCGCAGGGCACGTGTGTCCATCTTGGGTGTGCTGTGCTTAAAGAGTGACCGAAAAATACTCAATATACCACGAGTATACCATGTATACGCCACCAATATACCATATACAACGAACATACCATGCATGTACTGTGTATGTACCACCAAGGTACCATATACCATGAATATACCACGTATACACCACCAATATACCATATACTACAAATATACCATATATATACCATGTATATACCACCAATGTACCATATACCACCAATATACCACGTATACACCACCAATATACCATATAAATACCATGTATATACTACCAATGTACCATATACCATGAATATACCATATATATGCCACCAATCTACCATTTACCACAAATATACCACCAATATACCATGCCTGGTGATACCATGCCGGGATACCCACCGGTTAGGTGTTCCCAACCAGCCCACGTTCTCCACACGGCAGGGCAATACTGACTTACCCCCGTGCTGGGCACCACAAGCAGCTCTCTCCCAGGCGTGCATGGCTAAGCTTATCAGAGGCTCACAATGTTCATCCAGTCTTCAGCTACTCCAAATGTTTTCCAATTAGCTGCCTTCATTATTTTTTAGCTGTGGAACTAAACCAAATTCAGGCAAAGAGTTCATACGGGCAAACTTAGCCACGATGGGTGTTCTACATTTGTCACCATTTTGGAGGGCCATCAAACGTAACTGAGAGGATTCTGAAAGTTTTGTGAAATCTCTTCCATTCCATAAATCAGCTAATCATAAATCAGCTAATACACAGAATCACACAGAATCACAGAATTTCTAGGTTGGAAGAGACCTCAAGGTCATCGAGTCCAACCTCCAACCTAACGCTAACAGCCCTCCACTAAACCATATCCCTAAGCTCTACATCTAAACGTCTTTTGAAGACTTCGAGGGATGGTGACTCCACCACTTCCCTGGGCAGCCTGTTCCAATGTCTAACAACCCTTTCAGTGAAGAAGTTCTTCCTAACATCTAACCTAAAACTCCCCTGGCTCAACTTAAGCCCATTCCCCCTCGTCCTGTCACCAGGCACATGGGAGAACAGGCCAACCCCCACCTCGCTACAGCCTCCCTTGAGGTACCTAAAAAGAGCGATAAGGTCACCCCTGAGCCTCCTCTTCTCCAGGCTGAACAAACCCAGCTCCCTCAGCCGCTCCTCGTAGGACTTGTTCTCCAGGCCCCTCACCAGCTTCGTCGCCCTTCTCTGCACCCGCTCAAGCACCTCGATGTCCTTCTTGTAGCGAGGGGCCCAAAACTGAACACAGTACTCGAGGTGCGGCCTCACCAGAGCTGAGTACAGGGGGATGATCACCTCCCTCGCCCTGCTGGTCACGCTGTTCCTGATACAAGCCAGGATGCCGTTGGCCTTCTTGGCCACCTGAGCACACTGCTGGCTCATATTCAGCTGACTATCCACCATCACTCCCAGGTCCTTCTCTGCCTGGCAGCTCTCCAACCATTCCTCTCCCAGTCTGTAGCTCTGCTTGGGGTTATTGCGCAAAACTCTTCCCGTCCCAGTTTGCTCTGGGACTGGGATTCAGGATTGCTCAGGTGGTACGTAGGATCTTGTCCCAAACAACTTTTGGGGACAGTTTGTTCAGAGGAAAAAGGGGTGTGCAGTGGCGTGGTCTTCCTGCTCTGCTGATACTCTCAAAGCCTGACCTTTTACCCTGTTGGTGGAATTTTTGCCATTTTGATTCCATGGAAACCCATATATCCCACCATGCCAATAAATCTGGATAAATGTAAGACTGAATTAATCATGAGAGTCCAATTTTTATTTATACTATATAGAGACTTTAAGATGAGAAAATGGATGAGCATAGCAGTAGGAGAAAATACTAATATGGCTTTGCTGATGTAACATTCTAGGCAAATGCATTAATTGTGCGTAACTATTCCATTTCCACATATAGAAAAGTCCTATATAGATAAATCCCTTCTACTTAACAGTTGAAGCAAATTACATCTCATAATTAAGTTTACGCCAAGTTCAAGGCAGTCTTAAGCTGGACAGGAAATATAAAGGGGCCATAGTGTAATTGAGAGTGCAACCCTTAAAATTCTATTTGTGACAACTATAATCAAATTGTCATATGCTATATTATTTTCAGTTCTTCTCATTCCCAAATAACAAAAGGCATTAATTGCATTAAAATGAAATGTTTTGAAGGTCTGGTACTAAATTATGTACACCTATTCACCCGGGCTAAGGAAGCAAATGCGGCTTGTCATATTTAAAGCTGTGCCCAGTCTGTAGGTAACATCTTCTAGTGCCAAGTTCAGTGCTGTTGCAGGCAGGCATCCTGGGGACTATGTGATAGAAAAGGAAATTTGACTTCATGATATCAAGGCTAAATTTGGCTCTCCGATGCTTACAATACTCCTGAAGGTATGATGCTCCAAACAATGAATCCCGCATAATATTGAGTAAGTGTATATAGGACACACTAGCTCAGTTTCTGTAATTCCATTGTTACAGGCGTATTTTTCCATAAAAAGATGTTTTTTTTCCAGAGTTGGCAGCAGTCCTGTTTGAATGCATCTTTGAGCTGCAGAGCTACAAAAGCCTGTGCTCTCCTTCCCGCCCACATTTTCCTCCCTCTCTGGCCATTGTCCGTCCACCTGCCCTTCCCCCCCCCCATGAAAAAAAGGCCCTTCCCCTTAATTTCAGCTTGGGGTCTTTGGCAAGCCTTCGCTTTGCAGTTCTTAACCCTTTTGGTCATTTGAAAACAAAGTTCTGAAGCAGTGTGAAATTAACTTATATGCATAACATTTGAAGTGACGGCACAAATTCCCACTGGAATGAAGGTCCATTCACTGCAGTGGGAATTTGTAAATAGATTTGTAACAGAACAATGCACTTTTCTGAAAACTCTCACTTCCATTTGCATGGATGGGATGGGCCTCCCTAGCAATGTTTCTGCACCACCACCCATTATGACCTTTTAAAATAAAAATACAGTGAAACAGCCCAAAAGAAAAGCTGCCTTATTCCACACACTCAGCCAGACCAGACGATCATACTGCTGTTAGGTAGAGTTTCTGTGACTTGCTGACAGGTGCTTACATTTCTGCAGTGAGTGAAATCCTCGTTGCATCTTTCCTCCAGCTGAAGTCGGAGTTGTCATGTCTCTGTCCACGCTCCAGCAAAACTGCAGCCAGAGTTAATATTGCTGTATGGAGAAAGGTGCCCGTATGATTCCTTCTCGAGGAAGCCACGGAAAAGCATCTCTGCTGGCTGTGCAGGCGTGATTGACACCGATTCCAGCAGGGCCAAGGATGCAAAGAAACGTGGGCTGCATATTTATCTGCATGCGTCTCCTGTCCCTGTGGTGGGCTTGGTGCTCTGATCATCTGTGAACTTGTATGGGAAGGGCTCAGACAACTCCTCGCCACGCACAAAGTTCAGTTTATTGCCGCAAAGTATGTTTTTAATAGAGTTGGATACACTTAGAAATCTTTGGGTAAAGGATGCTCTACCACCATGACTCTTACTAACAAATGACTAAGATTAGGAGTATGTCATTAAGTTGGATTGTTCTTAGTTTTTTCCAAGCTTTTTGCATACAATATGATGCAAAATGATCTGGCTTGTCATCTCTTAGAAAAATCTATCACAATATTTTGATTTAAATCATAAGCTAGCCTAGCCAAGAATAACATGCATACAGTTGCATGGTATATGATATTTTTTAAAATCCATTTGCCAAATATTTTATTTATTAAAGATGACATTTAAATCTTGTTTCAATCAAAGACTGTCCCTTTAATGAGAAATCTGAGCGGCTCACTGCCTCTTTATTGCAAAGCGTGATTAAGAAAACTTTGATTCTCTTACACACAGAGCAGCCCCGCTCTCATGTGTTTGTGCAAGATCCTTGATGTGTGTCAGCAAAGTCCCAGAGCTCATGCTTTTTCTCACAAAGCAGTAATGTACTCACCGACAATAGTCATCCCCAACCTTACGTTTCATACCTGTGGTCAGAAGTATATATCATCCCCTCTTCAATTAAACAGAGAGCCCTATCGTCTCAGCCAAGAGGTTTAGGACTCCCAGCCAAGCAAGTAAATTCCTTATGCATTTCTGACAGGCAAAAAATAGTAGGCAAGGAAATGGCATGGTTTGCAGTAGGATCTCTGTGATTACCACTTACCTCTCTGAAATGAGGACAGAAAACTCAAGGATTCCTCTTGGAAGGACATTTGCAAGCCAAACAATACTTCCTCTGTTTTCTCTCTGCTCTGCTTCCCTTTACGGTATTCTCGTGCCCTCTTTCTGTATACTTGTTTTCTGTGCTTCCTCATTTCCTCTTTAACTATTTAGGTATACTTACGTGCATTGAGTTGTGATATTTTACACTAATAAATACAAAAACACCCTTGGTTTGTATATATCTGCATGAACAAATGCACAGTTTTTGCACTTTATTGTAAAACAATTGCATTTCTCTCTAGGCACAGGCAAAAGATATTTAAGATGATCAAAAAGTTCTCTGTTGTGGCCACAGCGATGCCCCAGCCACAGCTCTGTGGTCTGATCATTTTCCCCATGCAGAAGAGAGCTCCTGGCCTGCCTCCACAGGGCTGAGCTCCTTCCAGCCCTGCCTGGTGCGAGGTGGTGGACGAAGAGCCCGGGGCTATGGCCCAAGGTGGTCCTGATGCTGTGCTGTTCTTCCCATCCGTCTAGATGTTTTGCTCATGGCTAAAGGAATTTCCTCTTCTAGAGAGTCAAAAAGAACAAAGATAAGCTCCTGAAAAAATAATAATAGCCAAGTGAAGTCACAACTTCATAGTGCCTGCCTACCTGTCACGGCAATCTTTTCATTGTCTCCATTCACTGACGTGATCCCACCTCTGGCAAGAGCTTAGTTCTCGATTCAAGGAAAAGGCAGTTTTAACATTCATTTTAAGGGGATCCTTTATTCATTTGTAGTATCATTATTGTTACACCAGCTTTACTTAATTATGAGAGAAGAAGCAGGCTTACAATTCCCCAGAGAAACTTGCTGTTTTTTCTTCTTAGACTTACTGTCTTTGTCTTCTCAGCTGCTCCTCCCTTAGTCTTTTAATTTTCCTTGAGAGTGCTTATACTTAGCTTTAGGAATAAGCACATTTTGGGGGAGATTTTAACTGCTGTAAGTGATGTAATCTTATTACTTTCCTTTTCTTCTTTTCCATTGTCTTTTCCTCTGTGCATTGATTGTTAAATGCTGCAGGTATTCCTCAGGATGAGGTGTGGACTATGCAAACCTGAAGGCTGTGCCTGCATGTGTCCTAGGAACACAGCTTGGATATGTAATATATGAAAGACGAATCGAGGTAAAGTCACAAGGCAACTGCAGTAACACACCATATTCCTGCTGCTTACATCCACATTTTGTACTTGAAACCATATTAACTTCTGTGAATTCAAAGACCTGTGAAAGACTGAAATATACCATGGTTCAGTAAGGAAAAATCACCGTATCATACCTGCAGGTTTCTGCTGTCTTAAGCCAGTGTACCTCGTGGTTTCTGTGATACTTTTGAATGTCTGTCCAAATTAGTGTTGACCTGAAACTAAACAAAGGTTTCAGTCTCTGAATTATTTTTAAGCACATTTTAAATCCTTTGCAGATCAAGCCTTTTAAAACTTTGAGTGGGAAAGAGAAATGTGTATTAATTTTAGACAGCTATTTTTGCACTTGTACATGCATAATTGAATTCAGAATTTGCCTGTCTGCCTTCAACCTGAAAAGAGTAGCCTAGAATGTGCCTACATACTTTTAACCCTTTGAAAAAGATTTGTAAACTGAAGGAACCTTATTAAACTTTAAAAGCTAGCCTCTGTGCACTGAGCGCTTCATTTCTGTACAGCTTTGTAATAAATGCCTTGTAAGCATACTAATCTCAATATAATATAATATAATATTAGCATAATATTAACGTAATATTAACATAACATAACATATGTAATCTATAAGAATATATTGTAAGGTCTGCTTAACATGAGCAGTCATTGCTCTGTCTCAAGGTGTGCCTTTGAACCAAGAGAAGTACACTGGTCCATACAGGAAATGTTACTGAAGTCTTTGTCTATCTTGCACCACTTAAATTATTCCCATGTAGAAAAGAAAGATGCATTTATAGGGGTATGAATACCCTTTTTCCTGTAAGGAAGGAGTGCTTTTATTGATGAGAACATCTAAATTTACGTAACACTTTTACCTAGAAATCTCATGATCAAAACTGTTACATAACAACAAAAAAACTATGTAGATTAAGGGCTCATAAGCAGTGGATTTTTTCTTTGTTGGTCCAGCCAAAATATCGGGGAAAAAAAAAAAAAAGGAAAAAAAAAAAGGAAAGAAATTTCATTTGTGCAAAAAAAAAACATTGCTCAATTTTTTTGGCTTTTATAAGCATTTCTGACCCCTTCAAAGTAGGTCCATTTCTAAACACAAGTACCATTTAAATGTGAAGTATCAATGTTTCATTTTAGAAATATTTACTGTCTCATTGTTTCAGTTCTCCAGAACTAGACATTCTGCCATTTGCTGGAAACTATCCCAAATTCACAAATGTTTTCAGATTCTGCAAAAATGAGGTTTGGAGTAATATTATTTTGTCAGGAGTGGGATGGGAGGGGGCAAGGGTACCTCTACACTACACTGTACTAAAGAGTTCACAAGGCCTTGGATTTTTTTTTCCTTGAATTTATTGTAATCCATTCAGAGAGGATTAAGTAACCCAAAACAGGCCACCCTGCAATGGAAATTCAGAAGCGATATTTTAAGCTTACATTAAAAAATCACTTTGCAGGAATATTTTACATGAGTTGTACAACACATAGAGACCTGACTTTCTTAGGATTTCATTCTTTAAGAGCCACAACTGAGGAACAATAACTGGTTAACTGGTAAACTGCAGATGTGTAACTTTAGGTAGGAGAAGAATCTAATTAAAAGAAAGGAAACTTGCTCTTTGTTGTATGTGCCTGTAAATATCTTGCTAAACAAGGGCTATAAAACATATTTCTCCTTCCCACAAGCTCACACCTGCTAATACACCTCTTAAAATGAGCTGCATCTTCAATAATAACCTTCAGCAGTGAGTTCTGAGATCTAATTATATGTTTAATTATATATTTTCTGTCAGCTCATTTACATCCAACTACATTCAACAGCATGTCAGCTGGGATCAATTCTTCAACAGTGATTTTATTATAGTTTCTATATAATCTTAGTTTGGTATATCCACCCTGTTCCCACCCCTGAGCATATGGTGTCTCTTTTTTTATGCAGCTGAATTAGAGAAAAGCATCAGCATTAAATGTGAATCTCTTGGCTTTTGATGGTTGCCAATCCTAGAGTTGTTTGCAAATGTTTTTGATATCATTTTCACTTCTGTACCACAGGTGCTTTGTTAACATCTGCCCTGCAGCAGATGATCACTTTTATTTACTGATTTATTCATATATCTATATTTTGGTGTGAAAACACTCTTAATTCTTGGACTTGAATCTGTGGAAGGGATATAATGTAATGAAACACAGCTATGCTTTGCACTTGAAAGGAAAAATGGCAATATTTATTTGTTTTTCAAGGTAATTCTAGATATAACAGGTAGGATAGTGATAATAAATTTATGTCTTTACTGAAATTCTCCCTACGTTGGCTAAAGAGCCATGCTTTCTCTCACGTATGTAGTCTATCAAATGTTCTTGGAGGATCTTTTTGCACCAGCTGCTATCCTGTTTCACTTTTTCCTTCAGATTAGCTCTTTAAACATTTTGATGAACACAAAAAGCGATGCCAACTTGTAACTGACAAATCCTGTTTTTCAGATTTTTCTTCCAGAGCTGCCCAGTCGTGCAGCACCACAACAGAGGCTGTGTTCACTATGGCCTCAGCAAGAGCTTTAAGTCTCATAATCTTATGCTTTTCCAAGGCTAGAAACAAGTGTGTGGAATTGCATGATTTTCTGTTAGTCTCTTCATATGTTAGCTCCTTACAGTTAGATGAATGACACAAATGTGCTAGTATTTACGTCTTGGTTGTGTAAATGACGGCCTGTGGTTGACAAAGGACAGCATCCAGTCCATGAGTTGTGTTTTCAGTGAAGGCTCCACATTCCCACCAAAGACTGTGTCATTTGCCTTTAGCCTTGAGTGGGCTGGGTTTTTCACTTAGTTGTTTCAAGCTGAAATGACCATTTTATGTTAGTTTTAGAGACACTTTCATTTAATAGCTATGTTTTTTCCTCTGCTTGCAAGTCCATAGAATGGAACTCATGGTAAATAAGATAGATACAGAGAAGTATCAGATTGTTCCAATCATACTTAATCCCCACCTCTGAGTCTGACTCTCAATATTTCAGAAATTGACAGTTTTCCATGAGGTGAATAATGGTACAATGCTTTAAGGTTTTACAAGCATGGGTTTTAAATAAGCTAAGTTTTAAATAAATAGTTGTGATTACATGAGTAATGTCATGATTCTAACAGATACTGTGAGAATGGGGGTGTTCAAGAATAAATGCCAACTTAAAAATTAGCCCAAATAAACATATATAATTTCAGTGAGATTAGAAAACAGTTTGCATTATGCAAGCAGAGACTGTTTCACTTGGACAGAGAATGTTCACACTTTGATAGCACAAAATGTTTAACCAATAGTAATCAAATTTTCCATGGATCCTTGGCTGAGACTAATCTAAAATACTCAGTCCCAAATCTGATAGCCATTTTTAGCCTGCATCATTTATTGGTTCTAGCACTTCAATTTCCCATGATTACCCCTCATTAAGGCTGTAAGCTCTCAGACAGAAGAAAAAAGTGTCTCTAAAATCAGAATATCTGATATACTTACTGATAACGCTCACCTTAATAATCCTAGAAATGCCTATGAAAAGTGACTTAACCGAGGAACCATTTCACTTATGAGGGTATACATCCTGTCTAAGAACTGGGGTATTGTCATTTGGGTGGGTTGTGTGAGAAGTGAAGGTGGCTTTGGTGCTGCCTCTGCCTGTTCTGTGGATAAGCAGAAGATATCGCTCCCTCTCGTATGTGTGGAAAGCAGTTTAAATTATAGACTGTGCAACTCCTTCCCAGAAGAAAAACTGCTCCAGTACTTAATGTTGGTGTGTTATAAGCTGAGACTTATGCCCTTAATTTGTAATAATAAATATTTATTTCCATGTCCCTGTCCAGTAATATATAAGTATATATTTTGAGAGTTAAGGGCACAGAGTTAGAAGACTAGGTAATTTATGCTTTTCTTGTTATGTATTACTAGAGGAACATTTTTTGTGTTCTAAGCAAAATAGAATTACAACTGAAACCCAGTCATCATTCTAATGTGTGGCATTTATTTACCTATGTACGGACACATTTATCTAAATAAGTCTGGAAGTTGCAAGTTTTCTTATGAATGACCTGATCCTGCAAAGACTTAAGCATACTCTTTATTTTATTAGGTTAGTGAGACCAGAGCAGTGCTGCTCACACATGTAGAGTTTGGTCCATGTGTTAATCATAGGAATGGAGAAGCCCTGATCTGTGTTAGCTAGAGTGAGTTGGGAAATTAAAATAAATAAATAAATAAATAAATAAATAAGAAAACGTAGGTGAGTTCAAATCTCCCAATGTGAGCATATGTGCTAGTTTGAAAAAGGCTGAAATTTCCAATGACAGAGATCTGTAAGAAAAGTTAACTATATGTAAAACCACTGAAGTCACTGGAGTATTCACATTAGGATTCACATGAGGGTTTGCTACTTGAGACCCACATACAGACTCTAGCTAGGGCAAAAAAGGCACTTGAGCCTGGGTGATGAAGGAATGTGGAAAACAAGGGGCTGGAAGGCTGGCTTTTAGAGGCAGCTGTCTACCACTCACCACTGCTAAGTGTAGACATGGAGTAGTAAGCTTGGAAAATGCCTACTAGGTTACTTCCATGAAAGAGAAATACTGTTTCTTATTCAGCTGTTATGACTATGTCTATTGTTCCTGCTCCATTTTAAAGTGAATATTTTTACATCCTTTATTGTTATAACAGCAGGGATAGATAATTTTTTTTTTCAATTACTGGAAAAGTCGCTGAAAGTACAGTTGTAAAGTGACCGAAATTGCTCACACCATTGAGTGTAATTTGGCAAATACTTACGACTGAAAAAATATGGAAGCAGTATAAAAAGACCTGAAATGTGTCATTTCAGAAACACCAACTGCTTATTTTGACATTTTTTAATGAATCATTTTCGCTTTTCTTTTCCATTGCAAATAACATTTTTCATTAGTGAGTTGTATATATCTTTTAAAGAAGAAAGAATAAGAGGTACATACTCTGGGATCAAAATACAACATTTTCATGAAAAACACACAAAAAAATCCATTTTGATTTCAATGGAACAGGAGGTTTTTTTCCCCTTATTTTTAGTGTAATAAAAATACATAATTTGCTCTTCTGCATTGTTAATGACTGTAGGTGTCAGTAAGTCAATGTATGCACCTCAATTTAGATCTAGTTGCATTTTGGAAAGAAAACAAACAAAGAAAACTGTATGTCAATGCCACTGTACATTTTCTCAATGCTCATAGGCAACACAAAGAAATAAAGGTGCTACACCGTGTGTAAATGCATGACAAGCGTAATGAGTTCCTGAGAGCTGAAGTATGTTAGCACAAGAGCTCTGAAGAGGTCTGCCTTAATTCACTCCGTCCTTTGTAAGATGTGCAGGGTATGTGGCAGCTTTGCAGGAACAACTGTCATAGTAAGGACCTCATCAAAAGCCCACAGGGTTCATTGCAAAACTGGCTTAAACTCGTACGGTATATACAGTTATAAGGGAAGGCGTGGGTTTATTTATTTCCTCGAGTCTTGGAGATCTGCTGAAGAAGCAGAATGCAATAGATACAGGAGCAGAAAGCCTGATGTTCTCAGAAGTGAATCTCTGAAAGACGTGTTTGAAACACACCAGAGCCCACTTTAGAGCTTTGGCATGGAAGCATAACACGCAGATCTCATAAATTGGGCAAAGAAGAGTTAAGATGCATGGCACAATTCCAGGGTATACAAGTGTTAAGTATTAAAGAAGCTGTGCTGATGCAGAAGAAAAAAATAAAAAGGAGGGGTTGGAGCATGTTCTTTCACTTATTTTTTTTTTTTCTGAAGTGATGTAAAGCGGATCCCGTGGAACTCCACCAAGCATCTGTTGGCTCCTGGAGGAGCACAGAAATCCTCTCTACAGAATTCTCCCCATGAAATGGTGGCGTTCAGGGACCTTGCATCAAGCCCTGGCACAGAAGGCCATGTTCCTCCTTTCAGCCAACAGACACCACTCTGCAAAGTTCAAACTCTCTCTCCTATATTACAGCTAAAGTATAACAGTTTTGTAACTGCTTATGCAAGCTCCTTTATGAGTTGAAATGGCTCAGTATCCCCCTGGGTTATTGGTAGTGAATTGAACTTTGCATGTGCCAACTTTTTCACATTTGTGTGAAAGAAAAACTGAGGGGATTAGTCCTAATACCTCAGAGCTAAATAAATATTTACCAAGTTTGATTCTGCCATCATTTCATGGCCAACGCTAAGTACAAGGTGACTGCAGGACAGCTGAAAATATACAAACTGCTAATCTGCTCGTTTTTTTCTCCATTTTCAAATGTACCATAGAATCCACTTTCATGGCATGCTTTGATTTTATATTTCTCCCTTCCCAGGTGAAATAGCCATTTTTTTGGTTACTTGTGATGTTGTCATTTCTCATATGCGTTTCTCAAATAACTCTCAGATTTCCCATTTAGATTCCCTTTATGTAAAAATACAGCAGAAATTTACTGCTGCAGCAGCTACTTTTTGAGTGTCAGGCAGCCAGCTATCTTCTGCAAAACTGTTCCAGTTCTAGAGCTTCAAACTAGAGCTTCAAACTAAGGGGATGACTCCATACAAGAATATGAACGTTCAGAAACAGCTCTCCTGCTAGTAAATAGAACTTCTTTGTTGTTCTCCGTAGAGTGTTCAACTGATAGCCAGAACCATTTAGAGTAGATCCTAATGGCATTAAAACATTTAAGTCTACATAAACGTGTAATTTTCTGATATCTCATATGAGCAAAATTCATAAAATTATCGAAGTACCAGGGAACAATGATTTTTTATTGTTCACCTCCATGCATGATTACTGTAATCTGGAGCTTGATGTGAGGATGACAAATAAAATTCCTGTGTTGTAAAATGTGGCACCTTACATTGACCAGTGTCAGACTTTTGCAAATAAAAGATTCGTGTCTTTTTCCTTCCTTTGGCTCCAGACTGTTTCAAAAGTCAGCTGCAGGCCTTAGATGTAATCCTTGGAGTAATTAATGGATCAAACCCCAGCTACACAGCAGATCCCATTTCAGCCTTTGAATAGCTGGGACAGCTACTTCCTCTGGGGGTGAAGCAGGGCAATGAGCTTGAGAAACTGCATTCTCATACTTATGGGACTATTACCCTACAGCATGTCCAGCTGCCACTAGGAAGCCTTGCAAAGGTGTTTGTCAATGCCATCATAGTTATGGATAACCTTCTTCTGGAAGATATGGCTTTGTCAGTGTCATGTAACAGGTGATAACTTCTAAAAAAAATCAGTAATTTAACAAGCAGTGCCCTGCCCAACTTATCGCTTCAGGAAAATCAAACAAAAAAAATAAAAAACTAAGGCCACTGTATTCTCACATGGACTCTACATAAAGACCCCAAACGTATTACAGTGTAGGATGACACCATAGACACCTAGAGGAAGAGTCTTGTATCATATGCAAGGTGTTCTTGGACTTATAAGGGGATTCATGTAATGAAAAGTAAATATATTTTCCCCATCCTCGATTTTCTCCATAGATGCAGGACAGGAAAAAGCATTTCTGTGGAGGAGTTCATCTCATCATGAAGTGGGTATCTGAAGTAGGGTGGGTGAACACACCCTTAAAAGTGTCTGCTTCTTACTTGGAAAATTAGAAAGCCTGAACTAACTATCTTAGTTGTAGGCATTTGCATTATAGGCATACAAATTAGGGAAAGGGAAGGCCTGCCCTTGTGAACATATTTTGGACTAAGACATCATGATTTATGCAAGTTGTTTACATATGAAGTTTGTATCTTTTTCTTAAGTACAAATATGCCTCTGAGCAGACATTATGTGACTGGAGGCAGACAAGTGCCTCCTGTACAAGTGTGAAAAGGAGAGTGAAAAGTGCTTGAGCACGTAAAAGCTGGCACAATGACTTAGAAGACAAAAGGAAGAGGCATTGCACACTCTGACTGAACTTTGTTGCTACTCTATTTGGTCACTAGTAAGTACATGCGATGTTGACTGCGTTACAAGGCCAGTTGCAGGTATCATGTGTGTTACCCAACCTGAGCCCAGGACAGCTTTGGAAAGAACAATGCAGGATTTTGTTTAGTATTGTTCCCAACACTGCTCCACACTGGAGTACTAACTCCGCTAACATTGCCAAAAGCAATTTCTGTTTTGTCAGCTGGAAAAGAAATGCAGTAAGTCTACCTTTTGTAAGCTCTGATCTTGCTTACTTATTTCCACTTAACTACAGTTAGACTCCTGGCAGATTTTTCTTTCTTTGCTGTCCCCTGAGAGCATATCATCAGCACCAAGGGAAACTGTTGAGACCAACAATTTCACGGGCTACACAAGAAGTGACTAACAGCCTGATGTTTGAAGCCTCGGAGGCTCTAATAGCAATCAGTCTTCTTTCCATGCTTTGACATGAAACCCAAACATAACTGCGTCTATGCAGCATTTGTATATGCATCTTTTAAAATGACACACCTTCAGGGGGTTGGGCTCCAAAACATGCATGGGTTTGTTTGGATGTTGATGTAAGGGATGCTGTCTGCTGGTTCTATTCTCTCCACATTTATAAAGACATAAGCATACACATGGATGACTTAAGATCTGAAATCACTCCTTCCTTACATTTGCCCTTAACTGATTACAAAAATGGCACTACAAACCCATTCTCCACTCTAATAATTCTCCCTTCTGAGACATCCATCTCAAATTTGAAGTCTCATGCCTTTTAATTTTTTTTTTTTCCTGTTCTCTGGCACCCCACTAGGGAAGTAACTTACAAAACATAACCCTACATTTTTAATTCATGTGACAAACCCTTTAGTTCCAGTGGAGGATGAAGCTCAGGAGAGATTAACATTTTGGAGACCTACACACACTGACATACAATCACAGTCATTTTTACTGATCTCCTACTAATTTATTTTCCAGCTTAGTGCCATACATAAAGACTGTTGGCATGACACTGGGTTGTAGTTCCTGAACCTGAGCCATGTAACACTTGTCTGGTTATCATGAAAACTTCATATCAATATCAAACAGTACCGATTCAGCATCAACTGACTTCACTGACTGTTTTAAAATCTTTGTTAGATTTGCCAGAAGGGAACATTTTGCTCATTTTAACACAATTAAGATTTATGTTGAGATGAATAGTGAAATGTCTTGACATTTTGATAGAGTGCAACCACATTCTATTGAACAAAAGCTAACTACCAAAGAAAATAATAGAAAGTAAAACAGTAATAATAAAAAGCCTCACCAAACTAAAATCAAACCTGCTGAGGTTTCACAGGTTTTCAAGTTCTCATCAATCTTCCTGAGATGAGATCAACTTTGCAGTGTTAAAACCATGGCATTTAGAAGGGGTGGCATGGCTGCACTGTTTTAAAAGAGGAAGTAAAATGTAAAAACCCAATGGAAAATTTGGAAGGACTTCAATTTCTGAAATAGTATTTGACCTCAATATTGAGATCTATACTTGCAATTAATTTATTAAGTACTGTTGTGGTCATTGGTGGCCAGAGGCTTGAGTTCTTTGAATAAGCTTCTCTGGAAAGTGTGGCTATTTCAACAGAAAAGATCTCCTGTTGCCACGATTAATAATTAATTAAATATTGGCTCAGAAAATGTCTTGGTTGGACTTTTATAGCTGCTTAAGTATGCTCTAAAATTTTTTATCCCATTACTAATTTTGGTCACTGCTTACTCATGAGACTAACAGGTAGACCTAGTCAAAAAAAAAAATATATATATATATATATATATATACATTTAAATAGATGACATATTCCCCTCAGAATAAATCACCTTGATGTATCTTGATGAGGTACATTATAATCATTGTGTTACATGCATCACCCAAGATGCTTATTTTTGTTATTGCAGTTTGGGTCATTATATGTCATACATAGCAGCTAAAATCTTTATTATTTTAATGATATTATTTTTTCAAAACAATTTTGTAATGATTTCTTACTGTTCAAAGTACTGAGCTACAGAATTACAAAATTCCACACAAAGATGGTAAGCAAAAATAAGAAAGTGTTTTAACCATAAATACTAAGATGAATACTTGTGTATAAACTGTGAGTCTGATTTATGTTCCTCATGATGAAGTAGTATGTGGCCAAATTACAAAATTATGAGTTTGAAAATGAAAGTCAGTGTCTAGTACTGCTTAACAGCCATATGTTTGAGAGAACTCAGTTTTTGCTCCCTTCAGAGTCCTTGTGCTGAAAAGCCAGATCTAAAAAGCAATTGCAGGTATTAGTCTCAGATATTTATCATACTTCTGAGATGACATTGATATAATTTCAAACCTACGTCAGTAATAAGCATAATATCTATCTCAGATATTTTGAGTTATATCCAGAATGTAATTTACATTGCCATCACCATCAATTATATCACAGTTCTGTCTAGGACTTCAATATAAGTGCAGGAAATACAAGTGCACACTCAAGCACTCTGTAGAAAAATAATTTGTTATCTCACCATTCGCTGAGCCCTGGGAAAGGTACAAAACAGTGTGCAGTGCGCAGCTGCAATCATATTTGCAATATTTCCTGTAATATGGAAGCATGGGAATTGGTGGCAGGTCCCATCACAGTGGTGCTGGCAGGGAAGAGCAGGGGCCCAACACCCAAGGGCCACAAGAAAGGCAAAGCTCAAAACTCCATGCTTTGAAATCCTTAACAGCTGCAATTTTTGAAACCAAGAAAGGTGGAGAGACCTAGAACCTCATCTCTCCAGTAGACCATATATTTGAAGCACTCCTACAACTTGCTATGGGCACAGAGAAGACAGTGGTTCCCCCCATGCCTCCAGTTATCATTCCAATGATGTATGTTGCAGAACTGGTGCCTGGGAAAGTAAAACTCTTGAGTAAATTATTTGAGAGAAGAAAAGCAGTTCTGTTTTTGCCATTCAGTGTAGTGAGAACAGATTTTCATGATTAAACTTTCTTTTCCATCTTCCCGTGGGCTGGGACACAAGGTGACCCAGAATAAGAAAAATTATAACTAAAAGGTGTAAGAAAAAAATAATGTGTAAATTTTTGCCTCCTAGAGGTCAGGGGGAGGTTGCTACACTTAACGCATGTACACCCATATGCACATTTATTTACACAGAAAATGTTGATTTAATTTGAGATTTCTCTTTCACCTAGCAACATTTGTATATAATTCTCCCATTTTTAGTATCCATGTCATTGTAATACCATGCTAATTCATACTTGCTCTCTGTATTATGAGTCACTTCATTACGTCCTACTGAAAAACAAGACTGACCCATGTTTTCATTCCCATGACTGAAATTGCTTTGAAATCTGCATGCAGACTTCTCATTCTCTGCTTGCTTTTGTGTCCTCAAACTCCTAGTAAAGTAGATTTCTATAAAATGCCCACTGTATCCTCTGTGCCTGCACAACATTGTACCAATATTACTCAAGTATTACAGACATCTTTTGTGGATGCCTACGTACAGACCTCTAGGAATTTCTGATCTTTGTCTTCTTTTGCAATTTGAGCCTGCACAAGTTTGTCTGACATGTGAACTGTGCAAAATCTTTTCTGAGCTTTTTTTAAAGCTCTGGTTTTGTCCACGGGAATGCATGGCATTTTCTCACTTCAAATGGGAAGATGTTTGTTATAACAAGAACAGAAAAGCACAAGCTAAAAACTTAGTAAAGGAATGTTAGTTAAGACAACTAGCTAGTTAGGAGACAGATCTCCTTCACGTTTACCAGTCTTCAGTGTAAATTGTAGAATAATAAAGATAGAACACAAACATTACAATAATAATAATAAAAAGATGTCTCTTCAGATAGACGATCTTCTCTGCTTTACTGACACCATAGTTTTTCATTCCAGTAAACTTCATCTTGTCTGAGGTGATTTAATAAATCAGTGAATATACTTTCTTTGTAGCAGGACAAACCTAGATGTGATTAGAAAGCGAGGTGTATAGCTCTAACTGATTTCTCCGTAAATCACTATGTTGCCAGTGATTAAGATGATTTGCATTTTCAGTGATTTCTTGGATTTTATCATATGGTACTGGTAATAAGTTAAAACAAGACGCTGATGCAATGATCTGTGAAATTGCACAGAATAGCGTATCCATATTGCTGTACTGTACAGATCGCTGCAGGAAGAAGGAATAGAGTGGGCTTATTCCCTAAGAACTGTTTCAGGAAACTTTTCACCCCTTCAAATGACATGCTTGTCCCCTAGATAATTCTTCTTGCTTTTATTTTGAGTCCAGCAATTTATTTTAATACTTTATTAGCTATGCATAGAGGAAAATATCACCAATCTTCCAGGAAAGCTACAGGACTTGACAGAATGTCATATTTTGAATCTTCATGTAAAAAGACAAAGCTGTCTGAATACCTATGGTTAAGAATTAGTAAGAAAACATTTCATTTTGCTTTGATGCAAAACTATTATATAATTTGGAAATCAGCAATGCTCCTTGTCTTTACCTGCATTATTAAAGTAGGTTATTAAAATACTTCAACATTAAAACAAGGAACCTGATTCTGTGAAGGTCACACCCTTTCCACTGGGGAACTGACAGAATCCTGATCCAAATGAAGACATTCACGTCATTTCCCATTCACTGCATGTTTCCTGCTATGTTAGCAGGAACTGTCCCAAAGAACATTCACTGGAATATCTACAGAGGAGTTATGTGATTGCTGATTGGTTTCAGTAAACACTGCTGTTGTACAGTAGAAATCCTGTAAAGCTTGGATAAAAGCTTTGAAGATAAGAAAGATTACCATGTAAATGTCATTATTTGAAGAGGAAGAATTAAATGTACTACCAAGAAAATCTTTAAAGATTGTTTTATGTGCATATAAAAAGAGAAAGTGCCAGGATCAGTGGGTGCTCAGCTATCTGAGTTTTTACATATTGATTCAGGTGGTAGATACAGGCTTAGATTCCCAGTTACAGACACTTCAACCTAGATCCTTCTTCAGTGTGAAACAGTGTAGTTTTGCTGGAATAAGTGATACTACATTGAAATGTACAGTAAATGTCTTCTTCCCTCCCACTTCCTCTGCTTCAATCCCCACTCTCTTCTGTTCAGACCATTTTCTGGGTGGCTCTTTTTAGAAATGCACTCATTATGAAAAATGAGTATCAAGAGCAATACTTTATAGGATACTGTAACTCTCAAATATGAATAAGCTACTTCATCTTAATAAATCATGTCTCTAGCAGAATAATGATCAGACTGGATTTTTCTTCCAGTCTTGCTGAGAATCGAAAGATTCAATATATTTTCAATTAAAAGCAGACAAATGAAGTCCAGATCATGCTTGCAATTCTGTCTTGTCTCAAATTGTAGGAGATAACAGGTATGCTAGAACTGTGATAACAGGTATGCTAGAACTGGAATTTTACCTTTAAAGTACATCAGAAATCAGAAATTAAATTCCAGCTTGCAGCTCTGAGTTCAGTCCCCACCAGTATCTAGAAGGAGGGCAGACCAATAGCTGAGTGATCGTTGTGATCCCTCCCAGCTATTGCTGAAAAAATTATTTGCAAAAAAGACATTCTAATTCAGAAAATGATTTATCGTCATCAGCAGAAAAACTTCATGTCTTCATCATTCCACATCCAAGACAGCCAGGTGTAGCAAGAACTATGAGACTGAAGTTGTGAGTTGTAAATAGGTAAATCAAGTTTGTCGTTTAATAATAATAGTGGCATAGCTGGGTTACAGGGCTGTGCCTGTATGTACACTGAGTGCTCTCAAATCATGAATTTCTTGGGTGTTCAGGAGTATCCCAACCATCTCATCATAGATGAGATAATAAGTTGGCTCAAGACAATGAAGCAACTTGAAACAAGGTGAATGACTGGCAGAATGTTGTTACAAGACCCCATTGAATGGGAATATTTCTTCTAGAAATTGCCCCCAGGGCAACTCCTGTGGTGTCTAGTCTAATTTATACACCTAATTGCATTTATTTTGGATGGAGTGTCCCAAAGCGTCCCTACTGCAGAAATAATCAGACTGTACATAGATAAGACATTGTAAATAGTCAATAGAAATCATTCCTCCAGAAATGGCCATGTAGGACAGCCTGAACTCTGTAGCTAGGATATTTGAAGGAACTTTTTAATATAGTTAAGGTGTATGAATAGGGATGAATAATTCATCACTACTGGGCTGGTCACATGGGACCATGACCTGCTGGATTGCAAGACATGAGAAAAACAGTAGTTTGAGGGGTCTCCCCTGATCCTGTTGAAGATGCAGCTCCAAAGACTCTTGCAACAGACACCCCCATCACCACTGGACAGTGACTGTGTGCCCTGTTTGGAACATTTGGTTCCTACTGCAAGCCTGGTCCTGCCAAGATCCCAGTACTTTTTGTTTGATTTTTTCCTTTTAGTAACCATGTTATCCAATGCTCTGTCTCATGTTCTGTCTATGCATTAGTCCAGGTCTGAACAAACACGAAAAGAGATAATTTTCTGAAGTCTTGTAGCCAGAGAGGGCTAAGAAATCTGAAACAAGCATGGCTAACAGCAGCAGCATGGAGAGCAGCATGAGCGATCTCAAGTCAGAGCTCCTTTATTTCTTCCCTGCCTGCTCGGCTGCTTCCCTTCTCCCTCCCCTCCCACCACCATATCCCATTTCCAAACAGGCTGCAATTCCAACAAACCCATCCTGCAGGCCCTCAGCCCTGCCTGCTGAGGTGACTTTGGAACCAACCATAAAGAAACGTGATTTGATTACACAGGATCTGCTGGCTTGTAAATCTGAGACTTCGGCCACTGAACAACTTCCCCCTCATTTTTAAAACATTTCCTTAGCTGCTCTGATCTCCAAAGGCTTGGGATCCTTTTACTTAAGGAGCTAAGCTGTCTAGAGATGTAGATCTGTAATGAAATCCATTCTCAGTCTTCAAAATGAAGACAGAAATGCGCTGTTTAATGCAACACAAAACAGTTTTTTTCATTAAAGGAAAGGTAAAAAGTTGAGAAGCTTAGGCAGTGAACACAGAAAAGAGATCCGAGGGCACATCTGTTCTCAAACAAGCCCGATCTTTCGGTGCTCAGCACACACAGGTCCGAGTTGTAACGCCTGTGGCACGTGCTGCCTCTCTCAGGAGCCTCGCTACTGCAATTGCAGGCATTTGTAAAGAAGCACTGTGTGTGCTTTTTCACAACCAGGGGCAGAGTAGGCCCCCCTTGTAGACGGTGATTACAGGTTATGCAAAGCTGCATTTGTCAAGTAATTTGGGACCTTATGAAGTGCTGTAAATGTCTACTGGAGGGCCATACTTTCCTTTCAGAGCAATCTCCAAAACACAGAAATATCAAATAGCCAAAATCAATAACAGGAATTGTTCTTTACAGAGAACTGCAGCTTCACAGAGATTAGCTCAGTCTGGCCTTTTTTTTCTTCTTCTTCTTTCTTTTTTTTTCTTTTTTCCTGTAGCTATCATAATACTGCAGTATATTACAGTGCTGAAAAGGTGACTGAAATTGAGAAGATTAAAACTTCAGCATCCAGGCTGAATCCTGAGAAACACCACACATCTAAACATCTCAGTTACTCCCTCTAGAAATATCTATAGCTGTCCTGGACTTCAGTGCATTGTGTCACTATGGGGAGAGGAGTCAACAGAGAGCTAGAAGGATTGCTCTTTGGTCTGCTGGAATCTGTGGGCATGCTGCTTTTGAAGACGTAGGAGTTCTGGCACTTATTGTAAGAGGAAGTAGAGCAATCATGAACTGTGGACCTAGGTCACAGGAGGAACTCAAACGAGACGCCAGACAAACATGAAGTGAAAGCAGTAGTGCTTCCTCTTGACCAGCTTTAGACCCCGACATCATCTGTACTGGGGACATAGTAAAGTAATTTACATCATCTTCCAACAATGTTTTAAATAAAAAAGGAACTGAGGTATAAAATAGAAAGAGGATTAAAAAAAAAAAAAAAAAAAAAAAAGGCTGGAGGAAAAATCAGAGGACCTGAGGACCTGATTTCCAGTCACGTGCAGACTCCATTCCTTAACAGTGTAAAAGGTCCTCAGAGCAAACAGGAGCTCAGAGTGAACAATGCATACAACCCAGCTCATGTGAAATATCTGCAAACTGGTCATACGGTCTTCTCTGGCCAATTTAATAAATAGTGAACTACAGAATTCTTGGCATGCAAAGTAGCACCATCTGTTCTCAAAGCATGGATCCTTGTCGCAGAGAAGAGAGCTGCTGTTGTTTTTCATGGGAAGGTAGTTGCCTCACCGTAGGTGAGACTAATGGTGAGTTCTCAGCGTATCAAGTACAGTTAACTGTTTTATTATTCTCTTCACTGTTCCTCTTCTGATAAGCCCCAGAAGTTATTTACAGTTTAAATCATTCCAAGGTCGCTGGTTATTACAGTAGGAGAACACATTGTCAGGCAATGCAGATTACATGGCTTGGCTGCACGTTGCTACAAGTAAATAGGAATTTCTCCAGGCTGCTCTCCTGTGTGGGACAGATTCATTAAAGTGAATGCTGGACCAAAATTCCTATGGGGCAAGAGGTCATAAGCTGAATTCAGCAGTGGTATAAATAAAGTAGCATGTTTTCTTGGAGGACGTCTGCATTTATTCCATCTCAGCCCTGTTGAAAAAAATCCTTTCCTACCACTACTCAAGTACTTATCTGTTGTTGGGTACCGATGTAATCATATTTTGTACAAGTCCTTGACTGCATTGACTCCCAAACATCTCCTCATTTGTCTGATCACCATCAATTCTTCCTCTAACATCTCTCTTGACATTCTGTGCTGCACAAAAGTCAGAAATTTTGGCTCACAAAGGTCTCCTGAGCCTCAGGGATCTGTATGCTTCCTCATGGCCACGTGGATGGACACCAGCCTGTCTGTACAGGCCACCATCAGTGCCTGCAGATTTCCTCCTCTCCCCCTGTTCACATTGGGTCCGACTCCAGCACTTTCTGTTTCTCACCTCATCAGGGTCATGTTCCTGGAATATACTTCATCTGCACCAGTGGTGTAAAGTAGGCCACTTAATTTTTAGCTCCGTTTCCTATGGAAACTGGATAATGTAATTCCACCGCATTTTTCCCTCCATTGAGTAGATTTGAACTAGCCATCCAATTTCAATAACCTTTGATAGGGAGGTACAGGTTTAAAAGATAGTTCAGGTCCTACAAATTTAAAGAAAATAAGTGGTCAGAGAGGTGAACAAGAGCCTTTTTGTGTCTTTTTATGGTAAATGTTACCATTAGAGCTCCCATCTTTTTATGTATCTGAGAATGCACACATCAGAGAGTGTGATAAATGCATGCCCATGGCAGGAATTTCACCTTGAGCTCAGAATGAAAAAGCCAGAGACAGTCAACCACGAGTAAACTCCTCACAGAAAATTAAGGTTCACGAGGCTGGTGCTTGTGGGATGTCCCGTGTGAGGAATTGCTCACTGGGGGCTCTCTTCTACCTCTGTGAGTTGCATCCGATGTCCCATGTGTAAATAACAGTGAATAAATGGAAAGGCTGCGAGACAGCCAGCCCTATGTAAATGCTGATAACAACAGAACAATAACTAGTGCTGAAATGTATCAGTTCTCAAGCACTTTTATTAAACCAGGCCTGGGCAATGGCTCCTGTTAATATGGCTCAGTGGTGCACTCAGTATTGGTACAGTGTGAGTGGGACTTGTTTTGCCACCTAGAGTATCAGAGGAGCTGTGCATAGTATTTTTTTTTAAGTGTTCAGAAATGTACCAATTGCTATGGTATCAATTGCACTAGAAGATTATCAAGAGCCTTCTATCCTGAAGTTTTTAGCAAAATAATTAAAGATTTGAACCCCCATGAGTCCAAAAATTCTTTATTGTTTAATACCATAATCTTCTTTGTTATAAATAAGGGGTCTAGTCATACAAAATAATCCAAAGCCTTTTGCAATGCATAATCCAGTGAAAAGACTCCGGTTTTAGTTCAGAGTTGGCTAAGCTATTTGTAGCAGGTAGGGACAATAGCAAGATTTTATAGCGGTCAGCAGTCTGAAAGATCCTCTGATAGAAATCTGTGAAGGAGAGCAGTAGTTCACTGTCTAGGAAGGACTTAGTGAAAGGCAAGTTGTTCCCATTTGTGTATTTAACAAGAAGCATCTCTGGAATGAGGGTTTTTAAGGCTCCATGACAGGAACTGCAACACTGTGTCCAATTTGCACCTGCATTTACTTAAGCTTAAATACAAATAAAATCCCAAATCATCATAACAGCAGCAGCTGAGGATGCAGCGCAGATAAACCAGGGAAAGGATGACAACTGTCATTAGTATTCATGCGTTTGTTTTGCCAAATTGCCACTTTTAAAATAAGGGTGGAAGGTCAAATGGAGATTTTTAATTGGACAAATAACTTCACTGCTGCCTTATGCTGCTGAAAGGAAATTCAAAGGTTTTCCAGGCATTAATCTTGTAATTAATCCAACGGAAATCCTGGGATGATGAGAAACAGTTTCAGAGCAGACCTCAGGGATTGCCTTGTTTATATTGCAGGACTAACCCAGGGGCTGGTCCTTGGGTATCACGTCCTGGCTTACCGCCTCTTCAGCTGCTGCTTAAACTCTTCTTGCAGATCCTTAGTCTGAAGGATGCTCAGCATGGCTGCGGATGCAGTTTTGTGGACAGTGTCTCTATCAAAAGCCTCCATCAGCTATTTACATGACAGTCCTCTCTGCTCTCCAGACCTCTTTGTTCTCTGAGTGCTCAGCACTTTTGTCAGGCCCTTTCTGCAAGAGATATTCAAATGCTGATACGCAAAAGCAATATGTTAATCTGGACCTTTAAGGGCTCACAGAAGATGTGCCTAGATGCATTGACTCCAGTGTGAGCCGAAGGCTGTCAGCTTTGCACTGATCAAATTCATCAAGATCAATAAAGCAGCTGGCTTCATAACTCTGGTGAGGTCCTATATGGTGTTTCTAGGAACCTGTAAGTAAGGTTGCTTATGTCTCCAGCGTGCCTGCTGGAGACTTTAACTGGCTGAATACTCTTGGATGATTTTCAGACTGTTTGGTCACTATTAAAATGTGTTGAAGTGGACATTGCTCTCAGATGAAACTTAGAAATACCTATAAAAAGAGCTTCATAAACTTTTCTTCAACTTAGGGTTTTGCCATTGATGTGAAAAATTGCATGAGTCAGGAGGGAGTTATAATCTAATTTTTCTCACAAATAGATGCATTCTAGGTTTTTAACAAGTGAAAGTTTAATGGATAGAATAAATTAATAGCAGTTGTCTCAGGCAAATTAAATTATATATCCTCTGCTTGGTGTGTTTTTAATCTTTTCACTAAATTGTCAATGATTCAATATTACAAAAGATTTTTGCCTTCTGATTAGAACGGAAACCTACAAGACTGTTAGTTTTCCAGAGCAGCACAAATACAATGAAGTTCAGGAAACAAAATAACCATTTAATTTACTCTCTGAGCTCTTTGTACCTTGCTTGTAGATAGGCAAACAAAAGAATATTTAAAGGAATATACAGAAGAGAAGCAAAGTGCTTCCTAAGCTGTCCTAGGAATTGTCATGGATTTTCCTCCCAGGGTCACAAACACCACAAGCTCTGAACAGGTGAAAACAACAAATGAAATGTTGTTGGACTGTGTTTTTCTCCAAAGTTTTTTTTTCTTTCTTTCTTTTTTCCTTTTCTTTTTTTTTTTTTTTTTTTTTTTTCCTAAGCTTTTCGGGCACCAAGGCTACAACAGCAGATTTTGTGGCCAAACTTTTCATACTTGGCTGACGACTTGGCATCTGGGCTACTAAATCCATATTTTGGCAGCTGACTGGGAGCTGACACAGCACCAGTAAACCTCACTGAAGACATTGCCTTTGAAAACCAGTCCTCCTTTATTTCTGTGCTGAAAATGGATTTAACAGCCTTTGTTTAAGCACCTAGGATTGAAAACATTGTCTAAAACGTTGTCTAAAGGTTTTACATTAACCACAGATTAAACAGAACTATCAGCTAGCAACAAAATAAATCAAAGTCATTCCCTTCCCTGACTAACGTGGCTTTTTCTCACTCACAAAAGATCCAATTCCTTGTTTTCTATGTGCCCCCTGAGCAGTTCATGTGTTTTCAGAGCCTGGACTTGTTTTTCTCCTTCACTTTTCACAGTGTTGTTGAAGCTGGGCCGTCAAGAGATCATTGAGGGCCTATGCACTCAGTGACAGACAGGCAAGTAGAATACTGCTTTTTCTTTTTTTCTTTTTTTCTTTTTTTTTTTTTTAATTTTTATTTTTATATTTTATTTTTTTTAATCCTCCTGCCTTAGCATCATTGTAGCAGCTTTTTCATACCCCCATTTGCCTGCATTCCTGTGGACAGCATGCTACACTCAGAAACCACTTTCTTCCTTTCTTTACCTCAGTCCAGAGAAGCTCACCCTAGCTTTTCCTTTTCCAATATTTTCCAATATTTCCAATATTAACCAATATTAACTTATGATGATACTTTCTCAATTTTTGCTTCACTTAGCATTTCATTTTTGTTATACCTCAGGAACATGAACCTTTAAACTACATCTTGCTTTAATTCCATTACACTTACTTCTTAACACATGTGATCCTAATTCAGTACCCTTATTTTTGGAACTTCCTAACTTTCCCATGCAACTCATTAGATGTCATTCATCACTTTCTGACCCATTTTTATTTCCCTTTTTTTATCCTTCTTTCCCTATTAAGAGAAAAAAGCAAGGAAAAATAAAATAAAAGAAGAAATGGAGAGACAGAGAGAGAGGGAGAAAATTTCAATCAAATAAGACCATCATTTATTTTCTATTAAGTCATCATGTGAAGTGGTCAACAGAAAAATGTCTGTATTAAGTGTTGGAAGCATATTGCAACAGTCACGCAGCTGAAGTGGTATGTTTGCCTTGCAGGTGTCTGATTTTAACATTTGCT
The DNA here is from genome assembly GCF_964035555.1 of Netta rufina. Taxonomy (NCBI): domain Eukaryota; kingdom Metazoa; phylum Chordata; class Aves; order Anseriformes; family Anatidae; genus Netta; species Netta rufina. Next base: position 114,559,339 of record NC_140123.1, read on the forward strand.
TTAGGGAGGGAAGACAAACAGAAAGCTGTATGTGAAAATGAGAATAAAAAATACCTTTTCCTTTAAAGTCTCATCCTGTCATGAATGCTAAATGCCAGTTTCCTTCTGGAAGCAAGCTTGGAACAGGCAGACAGCCATTTCAGAGAGCTGCACGCTTTGTGGCAGCAGCAAAACTAGGAAAGTTCCCTGCAGCTCGAAACAGAAAAACAAAACCTCTATCTGTCTATCTGTCTATGTTTACATTAATGTGATGATGAAAACAGTCTGTGCCACCTTTAGCTTGCAGGACAACATGCCTTTTCCACTCCCCACAGAAAACAATACAAGGAATGAAGCAGCAGCACCAGAGCACAAACAAAAAAAACAGCAAAGCATGGGGAAATGACTGAGTGAAACCCTCAGAAGTACCCAAGGATTGTTTCAGCAGAGAAACACATGTTGAGTACGGTGACACGTGAAGAAACTGGCTAAAGACCAAGCTGGTGCCTGTCTTCTCTATTTTCTCCTGAGAGCTGCAGGGAGCAAACATCTTTCTGGTGGCAGAAATACTTACCCTGAGGGCAGCAGTAAATTAGGCCTCCAGCTCAGGGACTGCTACAGGACATCCCCAAGGCAAAGAACTGATACAAAGCATTCCTCCATCATTTCCCTAAGTGCTAATGAGTAATTACCCCTTTCCACCCCTCTGCCCTGGTGGGCAAGGCACCTGCAGGAGGCTGCAGCCTGGCACAGGCCCTCCAGCAGCGGGAGAGATGGGGCAAGATTTTTCCTCTTGGAAACAGCTGCCTGGGAAATGGTCTCCAAAGCGAGCCACACAATGAAACAGAACTACGCTTCCCCTCTCGTAGTTATTTTTCCGAGCCATGCAGATTCATCAGCTTTATGTTGGAAAGCCTCTCGATGCTCGCCGGAGGTGGTACAGTGCTGATGTGCCTCCACGCCAAATATGCGGAGAGAATTCCTACTGTGAAAAAAAAATGGGCTGAGGAGAGGACAAAGGAGCACACATATGTACTCCTAATGAAAATATAAACCCCACAAGTCTGTGGGCTGATATGTTGGAATCATATTGATTCAACAAGTTCCTGCTGTCAGCAAGAATGAAAGAGAAGTTCGCCAAGTGGCATGTGTATGTGCTTACAAACAATTTTTTTAAAACCCCGTTAGATTGCCTCAGGCTTCTGTTCTAAGGACAGCAATGTCTTTAGCCCAAAACATGACCAAAAGCTTTGGCAGAGAGGATCGACTTATTAGCTTCACAACTTGCAACTGCGCTTAACAACTGCTAAATATATCCCGCATGTTTCAGTCATGGACAGGAGGACCTCGGCCTCCTTGCTCAGTTGGTCACTTGGCCTGTGAGGACTTACAGTTCCTGTTCATAGGGTTCATTAAGGGGTTTTCACTCATCCCTGTTTTTCCCTGCTGAACCAAAACTTGTTAACTCTTCTAATTTCTTAACAAAACTCGTAATCTTGATCCAAAGCTCAGCTCTGTGGATCATTACCAAGCTGTTTACTTGACTTGTGCAATGCAATTCTTTCACGTTAAAGCTACTGAAATCTAAATTTCAGAAAAAAAAAAAAAAAAAAAAAAAAAGCCATAGTTCTGTAATCAGTTTAAGCTGCCATACATGAGCCCTGCAGCTGATAAAAGAAATCCTGCTTTGCTCCCAGCTTTGGTGGTGATTTTAACACTTGGATTCAGTATTCACAGCTCTGCTGTTCTGGGGCAAGGAGTCAGAGTCTGAAGCCTGTTCGGGACATGGCCTTGGGTTCACTGAAGCTGAGACTTAGTGACTTCACAGAATTTCAGATGGGAAAGCAGACGTTGGGGAGGACAAGATGAAACTTCTCAGATTTGGATTCAGTTCAGAATCCACTTCAGATGGCAAATGATAGAGAACTTTGGCTCTCCATGAAACTAAGGTGCCCGGTAATATCCCTTTGTATGTATTTATATTCATTTATTCTTTTGAAAGGTTTGTTTACATTCCCCACTGATGTTACTTGTGTTCAAAATCCGCTGTGATATTGACACAGCCAAAAGGAATTTCCTTGGGCTCAAAGCTCAAGTATAAATCCCCTCTCCAACTTCAGAAGTGAGAGGAAAAGTCTCACAAAATTTAGAAAACCCTGTCATGGCTGGTTTTATTAATATTCATTTAACCATCTCAATGAAGCCAGCAGGAACCTTGGCTCCTGGTCAGCGTCTGTATTTATAAGCATATAAATACTTCCTAAGCTTACGGAAGGAAAAGTGAGGAGTGCTGTTTTTCTGATGTCTCTGCAAAAGCCTCACCAGCCTCACAACCAAAATAGACTTTGTCAGTACCACTGGTTTAACAGAAACTAAACATTTTGTGGCTGTTTAGCCTTTGCTAAGCTGGATTTCAGATCTCTTTTGGGCTTGCTATGAAAAAACTAGCAAGATGAACAACAGGCACAGCAAGTGTTAAATAGCTAAACATTATTTCCTCTGATAAACAAGCTTTATATAAGGAAATAGTAACATATACACTTACTAGAGCTCATGGAATGGGATGCGCATTTGTATGCCAAAAGCAAGTCACTGGAAATGACAAGTCGGCATTAATTACTCTTGTTAGCATACTGAGCACATCTAATACCTTTTACAACACAAACAACAGAAAAATGAGAAATCAAGTAACACTAGACGAAACCTGTTAATCTATTATATTTATATAACTTTTTTTTTTTTTTTTTTTTTTCCACTGAAACACACATTACATTAGAGATTCATAGGTCAAATATGGGCTGCTTTACAACCCTCTGCTTATGACTCCTGTATGTCTTGTTTATTCACTCAGAGCATCTCACTCCACTGCTGGGTTTCCAGGTGGCCCTGAGCTACCACCCTGCTGCAAGACTGTTTCTGTGTCACCAGCCTAGTGATCACATCTTACCAGGATGTCACCAGCAAGGGCAGATGCGCTCCTCTCAGCTGTGAGGGGCTGATATCAGGAGGTCAGGGACCATTCTGATGCACTGGGGTCAAGACCAGTTTCTGGATGGGTAGGTCAAAAAGTGGGTAGGTTCAAAGCATTTTATCCCTCCTGTTATTCTATCTTCAGTACTTTGTAACTTGTATGGAGGAGTTATCTGCTCAATTTTTCTACCTCTTGTCCCCAAACTAATAAGTACAGCTCATTTTTATTGTTGGCACTGTTATTATTCATCATGTTAGAGGATGCTGAATAGTAAATTAAAATATGTATATATAAACAATGTGTGACTGCCTGAAATGGACAGTCCATACACGCTTCTGGACTGGCCCGACAGATAATTCTGCTTCGGACAGCTGGCAGCACCTGCCCTGAAAACAGGACTTTATCTGATAGTCGTTGCTGAACGCTCAGTCAATTAGTGGGTGCTGCTACATCAAAGTGGATTAAGGAGGAGAAAATCTAAGGTTTGCTGCTAGAAATGGAGTTGAGAAACAGCAAAAAAGATGGAATAGACCAAGACAAACTGGATGCAAAGCTCTGAAACACTGAGCAACAGGCTGGCCAAGCACACTGTGCAAGAATTAGCAGGTGTGCCAGTGTTACAGCCAGGATGTGTAGAAACTGTATATTTTTCCAAGAGGATTAAGATAAAATAGCATAGTTAAGATAAGACCTCGTAATATTTGAAGTTTCCCTGAAAGAAAACACCCATGAGATGTTGCTTTGCAGCTAATAAGGGTTATGAACCCTACAGGTATCTCTGATAAAACACAACCACTGAAAACGAAGTATGCCTGTGTGGCTGGGTTCCTGGTATTACTTTATTATTGGCTAAAGGACACCTCCAAAAGCACGCTGCTTTCTACTGCCAAATTAAGGTCTCAATTCAATACTGACTCAGAGAAATGTGACACCTGCTGAAGCAAAAAGACTCTATAACATGCATTCGTATAGATCTCCCATCCAAGCTTGAATCGTGCCCTAGGCTGCCAGTCTTTGAGATCATAGCCCATCTCACCAGGAAGCACAGACAAAACTGTGGCACAGCTTAATGCTGCTGCACACAGCAAATGAATCACACACTTTGGTCATCTGAATGGGCTGAAAAAGTTCTGTTACATGAAGATATGGATCTCATTCTTCTGAAAAAAGCAAAATATTTAATGAAAAACTGACGTTTTCTTAATATAAATGAGTAAGCACAGTAATTTGCACTTTTTTTGTAACTCTTTTCATCTCCTCCAAAGCTCAGAGCTTCTTAAGAATGAAAGACTATTATTACTTTTTTTCTTTACTTATAATACAAAAAAACCTGAAGCACTTGTAATTGATTTGCACAAAGAGTTGAGTCAAGACTCAGGTCAGTCTCCTGCTCTCCTTCTTGTACGTTGCTTCATCCTCCTCACTACCACTTTAATTAGCTTATTGTTCACTTTTGTTGTTTTCATATAGAGGATAAGTTTAGAGCAGTTGCAGAATAATTTGTTATTTCATTGTAGGATTTATCCTGCAAGCTTCAGAATGTAAAAATAATTTCTGTACTATGCAGTATAGTTAATATATAAATACTTAGGACCAGCTTCATCAGAACTGGCATGTGATGAACCGAGAACATGGTTACACATATTTTTCTTTCAACATCAGCACTGGTATACGTAACTCTCACTTTTCTTCTCTCCTTTAATTCTTTCATGGCACTCTATTTTTTAACTTGGTTCACTGCACAGTTGTTGACACACAATGGAGGGAGTGGGATGGAGAGAGGGAGTGGCAGTGGGCAACAAGAACTGCCCTGGCCAGCTTTGTTGCTGAAAAAGAAATCCATGAATATATCAGTGAATTTGGTGTGTCCTAGACTTAGTGAACATAAAACGATCATACATTTTAAATGCTGAACCTGGCTATCTCAAAGGTTTGATAAAAGCATACAAAGTCTTTAGGTCACCGGTTCAAATCACAAGTTCTGAGGTCCGTTTCTTAGTGGAAGAGTGCTAATAGCACTGATTTTCGCTCTGCTCTGTGCTCTTACTAAGGAGTCAGCAGCACAGGGAATGCATTATCCGCTCTGCCCTGGAGGCGGGTCAAGACTGAGCACATTGGCAGGTCTGTGTGTAGGATGCTGTTGCTTGCTTTGTCTCTGCTGAATAACTAGGAAATTAATCCCTTCGGTAGTGAATGTGACACCTTCCAACACCACAAATTCTCAGAGGGAGATAGAGGGAAAGAATGCAAAGTGCATGTGCTTAGATTCACGTTGCATAAATCAAAAGCCCCTTAGAAGCAATTTGTATTGGACAGGCATAAAACTGGTGCAACCCAGAGTCATGTCACCTTCTAATTGATTGATAAGAATACGCAGTAAAACCATTGCAGATGTCTGACTTTTAATTGGCAAATAAAGTTTTATGAAACTGGATCATCACATAAACAGTAATAGCATGCAAAAAACTGCAACAAACACACCAACTACAGCTTAATAGTAATTTTGACAGACCATATTTCTTGCGAACCTCTTTACTACTGATATCCTTCATGAACTTATATTGGAAATAAAGGCTATTAAATTGCAGTCAACCCATGAAATTATGACTACAAACATTCATTATTTTATGAAGCAGCCTATTGACATTCCTTAGCCTGCAGAAAGAATTATGAACTCTTGTTACACTAATACACCGTAGCTTGGATTTAGATTATAAATTCATCACTGTGTTCATAAGCTTCAGCTAGTTTTTCATTGCTTATGTGTAAAATATGCATACGTTTACCAAGCTTGCTAGAATCACCACTGGATAGAAATGATTATGCTAAAATGCCAGGGCTTGACATTCATTCAGGTGCAAAAACTGAGCTGTAGCTCTGCTGAAGAAGAATTACAGGACTGTATAAAACAAAGCATATTTTTCACTGTGTTAACCAATATACAGTAGGACACTGTACATCTATGTCTGGTAAGTCCATCTATAGTCTTGTGGGTCCTATTCATGGGCCAGCTATCCCTTAGGGCTGAAAAATAGAAAGTGAAACTTATATTCAAAATATTTTCTTTAGACACTCATGTAGCTATGCTGGCATAGCCTCACTACCTAGATCATATATTTAGGAGATGCTAACTGTTGGCCTAATTTCAATGGCCCCAAATTATATAAAAATATTTTCTTTTGGAACAACTGTCCACAATAATTTATTTATTTTATTATTATTTTTTTTTTCCTGGCATTGTGATGTAAAGAAGAAGTTGCCCTTTTACTACATGGACTTGAGTATATCAGCAGAACTTTCTGCATGTAGACCTAGCCTGACCTAAAGTACAGTAGGAGATGTAGATATAGGGGATAAACCAAATAACCAACTCATAGATTGGATTTAATTTACTTGAATTTTCTTTGTCCTTTTTTTTTTTTTTTAAAAAAAAAAAAGTTTTCCTAGTCAGTGGAGTTTCCATTTTTTTCCCTTGGCTATCTATCTCACAGCTTTACTTGACTGAAGGACCAGGAAGTTATTCCTGATTTCTTAATTTTTTTTTCTTCTTTCCATCCTTCAGCAGTTCTTTAGTCTCCTTGAAGTTTTAACCTGTGAATACTTGAAGGTCTCTCAACTTGGTGATGTTAGTCTTTCCAAACTCTCGCAGTGATACGTAAATAAAGAGGTTTGAAATATTCTACATAAAAAGAAGAATGACCAGAAGGTCAAAGGATGTGATTCTCCCCCTCTACTCTGCTCATGTGAAACCTCATCTGGAGTATTGTGTTGAGCTCTGGGGCTTCCAGCACAAGAAGGACATGGACCCATTGAAGAGAGTCCAGATGAAGGCAACAGGATGACCAGAGGGCTGGAGCACCTCTCCTATGCAGACAGGCTGAGAGAGCTGGGACGTTCAGCCTGGAGAAGATAAGTCTCCAGGGGTACCTTATAGCGGCCTTCCAGTACGTAAAGGGGGCTACAGGAAAGCTTGAGGGACACTCTTTGTCATGGAGTGCAGGGACAGAAAAAGGGGTTGTGGCTTTAAACTAAAAGAGGATAGGTTTGGATCAGTAAGAAGGAAGAAAGTATTTATGATGAGGGTGGTGAGGCCCTGGCACAGGCTGCCAAGAGAAGCTGTGGATGCCCCATCCCTGGAGGTGTTCAAGGCCAGGTTGGATGGGACTTTGGGCAACTTGGTCTGGTGGGAGGTGTCCCTGCCCATCGCAGGGGGCTGGAATTGGGTGGTCTTTAAAGTCCCTTCCAACCCAAACTATTCTGTAGTTCTGTGATTCTGTGATACATAATTGTAAACACAGGAAAAGTCCAAAAGATCCTAAAGATTCACACTGGCTCTGGGGATAACCTTGAGGAGATCCTAAAGAAGGAAGCAAAGAGTAATGGAAGTTATCCCAGTGCTGACAATTCCTCTCCACATTCCTCCCAAAAACAAATGAAAAAGAAAACAAAAACAACAAACAACAATTTCTGGAGCTTGTGAGTACACCCAGAAGCCGTCCTTAACTTTACCCCCTTTAGAGAAAACTATTATGTCCTGTTGTACACTTTATCACTGAATAGCAAGAGATGGTGCTGACCACTGTTAAGCATTTTCCTGCTCTGTAAGTTATTGATTTTGCTTTTCACCATACAAAATCTCCAGTGAAGTATACTTAGAAGAGTTGTTTTGGCTGAGTAATTTCATTGCCACACTTTTGCTACAAACAGATGAATTATTGGTGATGTACAGTAGTAAAACACTTCTCTCATCTTAGAGTATTGCAAGATACCAAATGTGCTTATGCAGATAACAAAAGACAGGACATTATTCCAAATGTGCTGAAGACATCTTTGATATGAACTGATAAATTAGTCCTGATAAGAGCAAACAGAACAGTAGTCCAAACAGAGATATTCAATTACATGAGATTTTCATTTGTCAATACACTCTGACAGATCCATTTTATATGCTGATATCTTTTCAAAATGGGATTGGACATTACTGACAGCTTGAATGACATCAAAATATTTTTCTGATTTATGTTGTTGACTTGGTTTATATAAGTCTTCTAAATTTGCAGAGTTACACATCTGCTAATTTCAGAAATGTATTTGTATAACACTTGTTTTTCAGGTTGTTAATCCAAGACATTAAAACATAATTGTTAATCTGCTTGGGAGATTTCTACATAGCGTGTATTTGGATGAGGAACACAATGTGATCTGTGCATGGATAAAAATTGCTGCCTCTTTCAGGGTGGAGATGAAAAATTCCTCTCAACTCTGCCAAAAATTGCACCAGTGGTCGGAATGGAGGGGTCTGAAGCTCTCATGGCTCACGCTTGCCCCAGAGCAGCAGCTCAATCTCTCAGAGCAATGCCCAGCTTTTCTGTCCAGATCTGCCCACCTGCCCTGTCACTGTGCAGCTTCTTCTTCCAAAGGATTGCCATGTAGCACCACAGGCACCACATGCTGTGCACAAACATGCGGAAATAAGCACCATGAATAACAGCCCCAGGGGGACGCTGGCTGCTGGGCCCAGAGAGAAGGGGGGTTTTCACCTGGACATGCTGGAAACACTTTTAGGTTCAGGTAACAGCTGGTAGAAATTTGTAAATAACATTCAAAATGTTTCTCCTGGGCGTTTAAAGGAAAAGACTAGGTGATGTAAGTATTTGGGACAAATGTAATTGTGGATCAGATGGGTGAAAAAACAGAATAAAAGTAAAGGGAATATTTTGGCAAAGGAAAAAGATTTGTTGAATAATTCACTGTAGAGTCAAAGACATTCCACAGATTTAATACAGGGGATTTGGGTAGATCTCTGGAGTATCTGCGAATATTTCCACGTAGAACTATGCACACAGATTGAACCTCATAATCTGGGCAGCCAGGCATGAACCTTCTCTTAATCTCTCCAGTGGGCTGAGCTAAACCCTGCTAAAATTCAGTATATGACTGGGTTCAGTGTGGCTATATGACTCACCCTGTCCCACTACTCAGGCAAGCAAACTTGCATGTGCTTTGCATAAGGGCAAGCAAGGACCTTTCTGCCAGCAAAACACATTGTTTTATTCCAGGTGTTACAAACGAGTGCCAAAAGACTTTTCTTGCTTAAGAATAATGCCCCATGTACCAAGCCAATATTTAGATACCAAGGTTTTGCCCACTATTCTGGATTTTCTTTTAAATTGACCCTGAACCTCGTTCTCCAAGAAAATTATCCTTTTTGTTTGAATGAGGTACCTCCTCCCATTCCAATTTATTGTGTGATCAAATATTTCTCTTTTAATTTGTATTTTTTCTTTTTTTTTCTACTCTCCTGTCAAAGAATGTAGTTTGTGTGCTACTTGGAAGGACCTGTTTTTCTCTCTTTCTTTGCATCTCTGTTTAAAGACATACTGTCTCTTATACTTCTGCTCAGATGACTTTCTCCTCAAGCTTCAAATGTAAATCCAGCAATATTAAAAAGACTGCACACTTGACAGGTAAAGCATTTTACTAGTCAATATTTGATATATGAAGCCTTTGAGGGGTAACTATATATGACACCTTCTTCCACAACGTAGGATCACTGGCATAGTGCAACTGGCTTACTGCAGGAAATGTGGAATCCGGTGTTGTTTTTGATGTACAATTTTCTCAGCAGTAACTAGGGCTAAAGAAGGTTTTCTTCTCCTGGGTATCACTTTCAGTTACTTGTGCAAACTATGCTACAAGTTAAAAAAATACAATTATGGTGTTGACATGAAGATATTTTCAATTAATTTCTGTTTTCTTCAGAAAACAAAACAAAACACCACACCCTTACATTTCCATTAAGGTCTAAATCAGCATTTCAGGTTTGCAAGTAAACAGAAATTTCAGAATATCAGCAACATAAGGTACCTGCACATCAGGGAGACCCCTGGAACCTGGGGCCGAGGTAGGTAGCTGGCGGTGCCAGCAGCAGGGCCAAGCACACACTGCTGTGGTCAGGATGCTCCCTGGGGCACTGCAGCAGGGTACCTGGCAGGGCCAGCCTAGGGGGTGACATCTGAGGTGGCTAGTGGAAACAGCAGACTGGAAATTGCTGCTTTCCCTCAGAAACCAGTCAGCTTAAATGAGTGATGGATAAATTTGATGATGCTGCTTTTGCAGAATTATTCTCAGTTGCTTCATTAATCAGGAATGGAGCTCATTTTTCCGTCTTCACTTATTAGTTACGCAGTTGTATAATATAAACTGGAGGTGAATTGGCTGGCTCCATAGTTTAGCTTCCAAGATGTTAATATTTTGAAATTTTGTGGTGAGAACCTATGTTCGTGTTTATTTGGGAGGTATGTGCTAGGTTGGGAAATAGATCCTTCAAACAGACAATAACTTAACCAGAATCAGTAACATATGTACTTTTTTGCCCCAAGTTAGCCATGTGTTTGGGGGGATATGTGTGTATATTTCAAAAACTGTCACAAAACATTATAACTGATTTCCTTCTAATATGTTTAAAACATTTTCTTATGCTGTGTAAACTTGCCTATAAGAACAACAAGGCTTCGGGTGAGATAGCAGTTTGCCCAAATACAGAAATTAAAAATAAATAAATAAAGAAAGAAAGAAAAGAAAAAGAAGAATTATCCTCCACTAGAATCAGAAAGCAAAAGCATATGTGTATACTTCATCCAGAAAATATTGTGCTGTGGTCATTAGAAGATGGCTGATATTAGAGTTACAAAGTGGATCCCAATGTGCTCAGGGAAGCTGTACCTGCATCACTAAAAAACAGAACAAAAAGAACACCTCCCTTTTCAGTGAGGACAGGTGCAGAAAGCTTGTTTCTACATAACAGGGCAGAAATAGGCTGATGACTTCCTGCTCTTTATCTTAAAACTAATAAAATGAAAATGTTTCTTTGTTTGCTCTTGTCTGGAAGTTTCAAAGCTTCATTGTTGAAAGGAAAGCAGTGCTGAAGAGATTTGGGATAGGATTATTTTATTCCTGGCAGTGCTTGCAATTTCTCCTTCCTTCCTTCCTTCCTTCCTTCCTTCCTTCCTTCCTTCCTTCCTTCCTTCCTTCCTTCCTTCCTTCCTTCCTTCCTTCCTTAATTCCATTATAAACTGAGATTTAATATTGCTAATTTATTTTTTCTATTACTTTTCTTCCAGCACAATGATATGCATTGGATTTGGCAAGCTGGCCACCAAAATCTTATTTTTTTTGCATTTTTAAGTTTTAGAATGTGCTGGCAGCCCTCTCTAATGAAAAGATGCTACCTTATTTTCCACTTAAGACTTATGCTTTTTTTTTGTCTCTCACTCTCTCTTTTGTTTTTCCTGGAGTGACACATAAGCCAAAGCTTCTGTTGATATACAAATGATATAGACTGCGAAGAGTTAAGTGAAAATATTTCTATCAGAAAAAGAAGAAATAGGTTATCTGATAATTTTTATTGCAGTATGTAAACAAATGCTAGTAAAAAATAAAAGCACGTAGGGTGAAGGGTTAGGTGCTTTATGAGAGTGCTCCTTCAAATTCTGCTGACATAACAAAAACATTGCAGCTCCATTTCTATCTGCTTCCTAAAGCCTTCAAGCAGCTCCTCACGAACAGGCTTACAGTTTGAGCTCATCTCATAGCTTAAACATGCTGACATTGACAAATACTTAGCAGTACAGCTTCATTTGGCTAAATGGAATATCATGCCCATTTTCACTCTAAAATTCATCTTAGTGTATTACACTTCTACAGTTGACTTCATATCCAAGCAGCCCATTAAAAGGCTACAGAGACAGACTGAGAGAGTTAGCTGTACCTTTTGTGTAGAGGTGAGGGGATGTGAACAAAAAGTGGGTTTCCAAACAAAAAAGTAAGGGGAAAAAAAAAAAAAAAAAAAAGACAATGGCTATTTTTTTGTTATTATTGCTGGCTTGTTTGTTTTGTGTGTGTGTTTTGTTTTCCTCTGGCTTTGACAAAGAATGATCTATTGCCATTAAATTGCTAGCTGTTTTAAAAGTGCTTATGTAACACCTTGTACTTCAACACTATATCATGTAATCACTGAAAATAAATATTGCAGTCCCATTCTTGACAAAATGCTGATTTTATCTGAAAGTTTGCTATCTTACTTGGCATAATGACTGATATTTAACTGAACTCTACATATTTCAACTTTAAACTTCCAGGTTTTCTTAGGCCTCCTACAAGTAACATATACTATTAATTTATGATAATATATGAATGTTCAGTAATAGATAGTGCTTCCTTGATTATTGATGAAAAATGTGAGTTAGAGCTCATAACTATGCTAATACTTTTGCAAATTGTCAGGTTAATAATTCCTAGAGGAAAAAAGTTCTTTTCAATAAGTCCCCCCACCCCCTTTCTGGTAATGCTGACTCTAAAATTCACTAATCTGTACCACAGTGTTTCACAGTGCCATATAGTAAATACATGACTGTTACAAACCCCAGTATTTTTTCAGTTCATGATTTTCTTGGTAACTTTGAAACTGAATAATTCTGTTCTTAAATGAAAAAGAGTGATTTTATCCAATCATGAGTTAAATATTTTCAAGTTCTTGTTAATGTATGGTATGAGGCCTACATCATAGTGGCCAAGCAGCTACTGGGCATTAGAATATGCCAATCTGCACTGTTCACCTGGAAGATTATTGAAGATTATTGTCTGTGCTAGTGAATGCTTCCCTTTGGTTCAACTGTAGGATAACAGATGATAGCACTGAAAATATTGGAGTGGTGAAGAATCATCTTTAGAGAGAAGGTAACTACAACCCTCCAAATGGTTTCTGAACCACCATTTACCCATGAACCACGATGTACATCATGAGATCAGTTGGTTGCTAACCCACGGATGTCTTAAGCAAGGTGTCAGGAAGACAAAACAATATTTTATATCTGTTTGAGAAGAATGAGAAGCACTGGTAAATTTGTTTTAGTGGTTGAAGAGAAGATGATTGTCAGTGGCTACAGGAAAGAGTTTCAACACACAAGTTCACTTCTGTAAAAAGCAAAAAAGAGTTATATCGTCAGAAGAAGCTTTATCATTTCAGTTGAGGATAGCTTTTTATTGGCCATAAGGGAAGAGATGAATGGGATATAGAGATAAGATTATAATTAGATTACACCTGGTTAGCACTGGCAATATGAAGAAGACTGATGCTGCTGATTTACTCTTATTCTAATAGACACATAAACATAGTTTTACCGTATTAAGATTTTCTTATCCTCTTTTTGGGCATGGTTTCGATCACATATAGTAAAACTAAATGGTAATACTCCTAGCAGGTGATAAAGACAAAATATATACTTTGCCTATTTAACCCCTTGCTACTGTGTTAACACGACAGATTTCTTAGAAACCTGGCTTGGTCAGAGCCAAGCAGAAGTCAGCACTGTATGCACATGAAAATATAAGCTCATACCACTATAAACTACAAAGTATATTGCTATTATCTACATACATCCTAGGAGTATGATCAGTAAGCAAGACAAATGATCTTTTGTCTGTCTCACATTTCAGTGGTCAGGAGTTATTCCCACCAATGTGTTTTAAGAAAGACACAACATTGCACATGCCTACAGTGGACTGTGGAAAAATAAAAAAATATATTTTCCCTTTCAGGCTTGTGAGACACTTGTAAGTATATCAAATACAGTATAATTGACCACTGATGTGAGTGCAGAATGTGGGACTGGTGTTATATGGATATACCTGGCTATGCCAGTTCCACAGCAAATTCACTGTGCTTACAGCAGTGAAGAGAAGGCATTGGAGTCTGTTCCCAGAGCAGGTTCCCAGGATCCTCCATGAGTTATAAGCCTGATTTACCACATCTACTGATGTTGTATAAGATGTGCCTAGCAATCATAGTTTGTTTGATTTTACTCTGTAGACCTGAATTCCTTTTGGGTAGGAAGGCTTGTAACAAGAAAAAAGTGACTCACTCGTTCTCCCAGAATGGAGACCTTTTTTTTTTTCACCGTTGAGAACTGTGGCTCATTTGTTTGAAAGAGATGAAAAGCAATTGGTTTCTTATCACATTTCTCAAATGTGAGAGTAAATTGTAGCGAGGTGCAATTTCAGTTATATAAAACTTTAACTAAAAATTTGCCTCCTTTTTTTGTTGCTGTTAATTATTAATACTATGCACCTGGAAAATAGAGATCTGCCTGCCAATTTAAATCTTTGTAGTGGTGAAAGAACTTTAGAAGACAGTACATATCTTTGTCCAGGCAGAAAGAGTACCCTAAAGATATTGATGGAAATGAGCCATGAGACAAATGATTATTAAATATAAGGGAGGGATCGTTGTCTCAGGTTGGGCTGTGACTTAGGAGTGCTATTGTACCTGTTACAAGCCGGTCATGGATAACAGCTAATTCACTGCCTGTTCTAGGACTAGCAGGGCAGTACAACTCCTGCTTTTGTAATATTTATTCTTAGAAATCAGCTGCATGACAGATTATATTTATTAATAGAGGAATGTAATTCTTTGCCAAAAGGCTACTTCAGCAAAAAAAGATAGTAGAAATTTATGTTATCTTCAACTGTAGACAAGAGCATGGGAATATGATGATACATCCCAAGCATAACCAGAATAAAATGTTCTGTGCAAATATAGTTTTGGTATAGGTAGTAGAAAAACAAACTTCCCAGTGTGGTCTTGGTACATCTGCAAGCACGAAAACATAGTACTATATAAAAAATCACTTTTATTTTATTTTATTTTATTTTATTTTGTTTTGTTTTGTTTTGTTTTGTTTTGTTTTGTTTTATTTCATTTCATTTCATTTCATTTCATTTCATTTCATTTCATCCAAATTTATCTATGGCCAGAGAAGGTCATTGTGATAAAGAAGAAATATAACGATGCACAAATTACATGGAAATGATGTAAAATATAACCATTTTCAGTTATGAATCTGTTCAGTCATGGTTCAGATTCATTTCTAGTTCAATGCACATGGTATTGGGCCATGGTACTGGCTTTGGTACAGAGGGACAAACTTAAGCTTTCTCATTCCAGGTCTGAAAACAGGGAGACAAAAAAAAACACTCCAGTGCTTTCCAGTACCAGAGCTACACTAGAGCTCCCACCAGTGTAACTCAATGATGGGAAAAGAAGATGGTTCATCATAAATGAAGCCACAGTTGACTCAAGTATTTGAGCTATAGTATAAATATGGCAATATTTTAAAGACAACACAGCTATTAAACAGTAATGAAGAACTGAAAAGCAACTCTGCATAATCACCATTCAGCTAAATGATGATTTCACAGATGGAAGAGCAGATGAAATTCAGCCAAATGATTTTAGGGGCAAATGAATAGGCAATAATGTACTTAGGAAGCATTAGCCTCTCTTCATTCTCAGAGACAGTGACCCATTGTTCACAATTAACAAACCCTGAGGCACAAAGGGGACAGAGATGGTGGCTGCCTAAGATCTGTTCAGAGCCACATAATAAAACAAGCATAGAAAATCATACATTACACTGTATCTTAACATAAAACAGAGTCTCAAATTACTTTCATATATATTCAGATTAAAATGCAAGACCTGCTAAATTATGATGAGTTACAAGTCTCCTTCCAGATCTGATGAAAGTCACTTTTGCTATAAGTTAAAGGATCAGTGGTTAGGTAGCAGTTTAGCTTTCCTTTGCTCATTGGCCTTCCTCAGGCTGGCACAAAGAAGCGTGCAAAAGAGTCACCAGCCCTTAAATGCCAGCTTGTCCTTGAGAGCTGAAAGCTCAGAAATAGAGCACTATTATCTGTTAGCAGCAAAGCAAGTTGAAAATGAGGAATGTATTGTGTGGCAAGCACCTGAGCCAGTAAAAACCCTAACTGAAGGCTTCAGTTACTCCTTTCATTTTGATAACTGACACATCAGTAACTTTGAAAAAGGAAAAATGTCTGCCTGTAAATAGATAATACCACTGCAAGGAAGAACAAATGCTAATAAGTAGTTCATCTTCATAAATAGGTGAGATTAGAAACAACTGCTACAACTTTTTTTTTTTTTTTTTCTTGGAAGGCCAAAAGGAATTGTCTTTTTAATTATTATTATCATTTTGTCACCTAGCAATGTAGTTACTAATTTTGTCATGGAAAAAATAGGGAATTACATTCTTGTTCTTTTGAGGATATTTTACCCTTGACGAATATGTGCCAAAAGTTGGTTACAATGCTGAGGCTGTCAGGTTAGTATTCTAAAACCTTCTTTACAAGATAAGGACAAGTAAATGCTTTGCTGTAACTGTACTGTGGAAAAAAAAAAAAAAAAAAAAAAAAAAAAGGCTTTGTAAGTGACTACCGTTCTGAATACCTTACATTTCTGTGTGAAATAGGATACTTCAGGACAAAGTACCTTAAGAACTACTATGATCTTTTAGAACACTTGGCCTTGACAAGCTGGATTTCTTCTGTAGTTCCCCAGTAGTTAGTTCTGTCCTCTCTACAGAAATTCAGACCTGTAAAATCACTGATATCATGGAGAGAAAAAAGAGGGGGTTGCTACTTCTTTATTTGCCAGACACCAGACTCACAGGTCATCCAACTAAGTCATCAGGCAGCATGTTTAAAAAGCAGTTGAGGGAAATACTTTGGAGATGAACAACTTGTACAGCTAAATGCTGGTGGATGAGTGCTGATTGCGGTTTTCTGGTTAAGGACTAAATCTAGGAGGCTATAACCAGGATTATTGTGCTATACATGGCTTTGTCTTATATTCTTTCCCTGAATGTTTTTACTGGTCTGTGTCTGGTGGCATACTGCAGGATGGACACATCTTGGGTTTTTAACCCTGTCTTAGGTCAGATTGTCCCTGACATGTCATCTTGCTGGTGACTTCATGCAGTCACTGCCTGCATGACACAGTATGTGACATCTGTTTTCTGAGACAGATTTGCTACATGCTCCTCTCCTTAGAGGCAAGGAGGAGGCTAAGTTCTGCATTCATGTTTCACTGTAAGTTTGAAAAGTAAGCATGAGAAAATTTGGTGAAATCATCCTAGATGGGACTGAATCCACCAGATTCCTCAGAAAAGAGGTCCTCAGAAGCACCCTTAGGGCACAAAAGAGCCAAGAATTAGTAGTGTGCATATATGACACGTGGCTTCCAGTGTCTTTCCAGACACAAAAAATCTATACAGGTAAACAACACAGCTTGTGGTATGGGGGTGGGTGGGTGTGAACAGGCAGCATAAGAAAATTATTCCTCTATGACCAATATGTGAGAAGTGACTAAATGAATGTGTCATTGCAGCCGTTGAACCTGACTTGCCACCAGCAAAGCTAAAATGTAGAAGTACTAATATTACTGTGTTCAGCTCTAGGGCCCTCATCACAAGAAGGACCTAGACCTATTAGACTGAGTCCAGAGGAGGGCCATAAAGATGGTCAAGAGGCTAGAGCACCTCTCCTATGAAGACAGGTTGAGGGAGCCAGGATGTTCAGGATGGAACTATTGTTTGAACTCAAGATTTCCAGAAGTCATGAAGGACTGGAAAAGTTTTGCTGGAAAAGGGAAGAAGGTCTTGGGGAACACTTTTACAATAACTACTTAACAAAAATATACTCTAAAGCTAATTAGCTGTATTTCACATGCACAAAGCAGATTTCTGAAATAGTATCCTTGTTGTTGCTGTAGTAGTTTTTATTGTCATAGTGACAAATATAGCAGGTAATTATCGGGATACCAAGGATGGAAAAATAGTGAACACCAAGATGCCTAACATAAGTTTTCTGGGTTTGAGTGGTTTTCCTTGCAATCATTGCAAGGAAATCATTGCACTGCAGAGCAAGGAGGGGAGAAAAAAAAAAAAAAAAGAAATGTAACAGTATTTTTGGCTTATAGACAGAGACATCATTTTTGTAGGACTTAGAAATACATGTAAGTAGCAGCACTATGCTCATGGAGATAAAGAAAAAAATGTTTTTTTTTCAGCCTGCGAAATGAACTCAATAAAAATGAACTCACCATATTATGCATACTGTTAACTGCACTAAGTTAAAGATTAACAAAATGTGTCAGTATATATTAAAATTTTATTAAAAATTCTTGTGCCATGCTCTTACAAATGATAAATATCTGAATAGCAGACATTTCATAAAGAAAGCTTTCTGTTCCTGTTTTGGTAACACAAAATATTTGTGTAATATTTGGTAATACCTCATGTTTGTTTTGTTAACTTCTCTAATCTCATTATGTCTAAGCAATCCAAAACTGGAAAATATTATGTTCATTATGATTTTCACACCCTTAGTTGAAGATTTTTGCAATTCAGTATCTCCACTATTCTTACAGAGAATATTCCAAGTTACAAAACTAAATTTCAGACAAATTAGTATTTCTCTCCTCCACGTGACATGAAAAAAAAAAAAAAAAAAAAAAAAAAAGATTTTTTTCCCCCTGTATTCTTGCATCTTCAGAAGTAATAGAAGAACCATATGGTTTGGCATTCCTGATACTTACAAAAAACAACAACAACAGACTACTACTGATACAGTGAGGGGCAAATGTTGTGCTTTAATACTCACCAAAATATCTTGAAAAAATTGTGTTAATGCTGTAATAGAGGTTAAATTGAAAGATTAACATATGCTGTCCTCCCATCCCATGGAGTTCTTAAACTTAAATGTGTCTGCTTTTTGTTGTTGTTGTTATTGTTGTTGCTTGTTTGCTTTTTTTTTTTCCATTCTATTGTAGACAAATTCTGGGAAAGGTTAAAAATAGAATGTTGTGCATTTAACTAACACAAGCAAAACAAATGACCATATATCAAAGAGCAGCACAGGGCAGGCGAAGACAAACATTTTGGACTTTGGGTCATAAAAGAGGAATTTTTGACAAATTTACATTGTCAAATCTTTACCTTTTGAAAATTACATATCTATAACAATGCGTGTTTGAAAGCTGCTGACTCTGACAGCCCTAAAAGCTGTACAGGGAAAAAAAAATACGTTTCCAGACTTTATGCCATTAAGCTAAACTTAAATTAAATCCTTCAGTACAAGCCTTGTTGCATACAAATAACAACTTTTTAACATTGTTCAGAGGGTGATGAGAAATCTATACTGGGGGGGAATAATTAATGAGGGCTGCCTACTGATGTAGGCTGACCAGCTTTAAAAGCCTTAATGTCTAGAAACATTGGGATGGAAGAGATGACAGGTTTTAAATTCAGGGTCCTTTCATGTAAACATTATCCCTGGCTTCTGAGCTGGGAAGACACGACTGCCAGGATCCAGAGTCAAAGCTGCTCATGGAACTTCTCACATCACTTGTCTTCCACACTTGTACAGTGCCAGCATCATAAGTTTAGGTGCAGGTTTCAATGTTGCTTGCTGGCCACTGGGGCAGAACCCCCGTGCTATGGCATGGATACAAGTCCATCACAGCCTGCCCACTCTGGATTGGATAGCAATACAGCCTGGCTAGAAACTTACTTGGAAAAAGAAAAAAGCTCCCTGTTGTCAAGAGAATAGGAGTTAGGCCACCTGTGGGATGATCCTGAATCATTCAGGTTGTCAGAAAATGGCAATTACTATCACACCATACCCTAGGTATTCTGCTTGACAAGAAAGCTATAGGTCAGGGCAGAAATAAAATTAGACAAGTTCCAGATCTCCACCGGAAACTAGACATCTACATTCTGCAGAGAGACATTCACTACTCTAGAGAAGCATAAATGATTATACAGAGCATGATTCAAAGAGAAGTAACAGTCAGGTGTCAGACCATCAAACAATGCATATTCCACCATTATTCTCTCATTCATTCAAGTGTAATTGATCCTATTGCAAAGTTTGCTGAGCAAGAAAATGAAATAGCATTGCCAGAAAGCAGGCTTGACCCTGGCTTCATTACAGAAAAGTTAATCAACCAAAGAAACTGAAAAACTAGCTGAACAGGTTTGCCAGAGCACATTGTAAACTAAGAAAAGTGAGAATAAATAGCAGGGACATCCTGGGAGTGGGAAGGACAAAGGAATCTGAAACGTGGACCTTCAGTGTTTTATGACACACAAAGACTGTGTGATATTCAGTGAGATAAACCCATACACAAGGTACATAGATCAGTATGGCTTGTCAGGCAAGAGGGAGGAACATCCTGGAAGAGGGCACCAGTGTTTTCCTTGCATGGCAGCTGGGGTTACAAGAGTGGAGCCTCACCTGCAAACTATGCCAGAGGAGTGAGAAAGTGCACCCTAGTACTAGGTAGTCCTCAAAGACATGAGGGACCTGACATCAAAACCTCAGCTCTGGTAGTCTGAAAGAGTGAAGAAGAGTTTAAATAATGGGGACCTGAGCCTGTTGTCATCTTTGGGTGAAGAAGTTGAAGCCTACAGAAAAGATGGCAGAAGTTCTGGATGAAGGCCAATGGTCACTTCTGCCATATAGTGCTTAGAAACACAGTAAAAAGAGAAACGGCACTATCAACAGTGGAGAAAACAACAATGACAACAACAACAACAACAGCAACAAAAACACAACACTTACTTTGATTCATGCTTTCCGGTGGGAAAGTGTGACAGTCTCCACATTCATCGTTTATACGCAATGCTGAATATATAATCCTGGTAGATATATGAAAAATCCACTTCTATGGAAAGCGCTCAAACATAAACATGGTACACTTTCTGCCTAATACAGGGAATTTGTTCCTCAAAGGCAAGCTACTTTTGATTAGTCTTGGAGAACACAAAGAAAAAGATGGGGAAAAGTTGTAAAGGAGGTTACAGTCTCTGGGGCATGAGTTTCTAAAATGTTATTTGAATTTGTGGAATCTTGATGGATTAAAAGTATTTTATGGAAGTTTTTTACCCCTTTCCTTTTATTTTAAGGACAATGTGACAATTCCATGTTAGTGGGAATCACACATTTGAGCTCTGAGTGACATTTCAAGGGTCAATTTGTTCAGAATACTGTTTTGCTGAACAGGTGATTACATCAGGATATGTGTGGGGTCTATTTGTATGAGGGATACCTACAACTGATGTTATATACAAATCTTTACCTCAGTTCACAGACTGGCTAGTTAACTCATGCTGCAGTTTGGGATTAGACAGGGTGTTCAAATAAGGAAAAAATGCAAAATACTGGATATTTGATACATGACAAGCAACTGGTACCGTCCCTTTAAGAAAATTCAGAATTAAAAACTGTACACTAACATATACTTCAATTGAATAAGCATCACTTGCTTCTGACAAGGTGTGAATTGTCATGGGTTGATGGAACAAACAGTTCTTTAAAAAGCAGAAGCTTCATGATTCAAACTAGTTTTGTAGCTTAAAATAAGGGTTTGTATGTTAGTGCTTAACTAAAGATAGGAAGATGAAGGAAAATGGAAGAATAGCCTTGCAGTAACCTTCATATAGCCTTGGACTATGGATAACATTTAAGTGTCAGGCAACAGGACATGTGACAACATCACACAAGAATATAAAGTAAGTTCTTCCTCTGATACTTTTCTTTAAAGACTGAAACAGTGATCCACATCAGAAGTTTTAAATTGACCTATCAATTTCTTATTAACTCTCTACAAAGGATACAAAACAGTCTTTTCTCTATTTGAAAAGGAATCATTGGATGTTCATTATTTCTCTTGGGAAGCAAATAGAACAGGTAGCTTACTTTTTTAAAAAAATTATTTATTATTATTTTAAGGAGCACCTTGATATTGCTGCGTTGCATACAGATTTTCCTTCAGAGGCATCAGAGACCAGTAATGAAGCACTTTTTTTTTTTTTCACTGATGTCCTGTTGGAAAGGAATATAATATAGAGGTTTTTTTTTTTTTTTTTTTTTTTTTTTTTTTTTTAAGAAAGCACTTGAACCATAAACTTGAGTTTTGTCTTCAAGAAAAAAGTCTGCAATTCTTTCTAAAGAAACAGTAAAGGTTAAAAAAATAAAAAAATAAAATCTGACCAAATATCCTATTGTATGTCTGCAAGCAGACTTTCCAAGCTGAGTAGAAAATTAAGTGATCAAGCTGAAAATTTGACAGAAACTTTTTTACATCCATTTTTGTGCTGTGTTAACAAAAAAATGAACACAGTTTATGCAAGCACAGGGCAGCTGTCTGTGTGCAAGAAGGCAAATGAATGAAATCAAAAAGATGCAGGGCAGACAAAGATAGAGATTTGTAGAAGAAATACAAAATAGGTAATCATTGTTGATGAGGAAAGAATGGGAAGTGTTGGAATTGTCAGGGGGAATTGATTAGTTAAATTCTGAAAGGATCAGTCATGGGACCTTTATTAAAATTGTACATTGAAAAAAATTGATGAAACAACTAGTAGCATGGAGACAAAATGCACTAAGACGAAGCTTGGAGGTATCTTTGATGGAAGAAGTAGAATATTTTGCACCACATTGATATGGCAAAAATAGAATAAAATTCACAGCACAAGTAACCTGGTCTAGTGGTAGGTGTCCTTGCCCATGGCAGGGGGCTGGAACTGGGTGGTTTGTAAGGTCCCTTCCAACCCAAACCATTCTGTGATTCTGTGATAGGCAATATTGTAAGTCTGTTATGGCATGAAGGAGAAATGCCTGTCTGTAACAAAGTATTCCAGGTTATTACAGACAATTATGGGATTTTCCAAAGAATCCCTGAAGTGAATGAAGAAATAATGGTTCCGTGTACAGCATTTAGGAGACTTCTTCAACATAATTTAGAGAAACTTAGGTACTGAAGTTTATGTTGCTTCAAAAGCATGATCATTTACACAGAAATGGGGATGGCCAGCATAACTGGGAAGTTTATTTCATACGCTAATGAAAACTTGAAGAAATAACACAGATTATATATCTTTAACATGTAGATACATCTGGTGTCACCATCAGTTTGAGCTTTTAAAAATATACCACAAGAGCAACCAGAGATTCAAGGAACGTGTTTTGTTTTCTCTTGGGTTTTCTGTCTCATGGTAGTTCAAGCTGAATTTGATGCCTGTTTTCTTCTACGAACATTCTATAGAATGTAACTTTCCCACAGTTTACAAGAAGCAGGATGAGAATAATGGGAATGCAGAAAACATATCAGTAATGAACACCGCACTGAGCTACCTATTAATTCAGGTAGGATTATGAACCTTGTGTTACCTGCCACTAAGAAAAACTGGCACATTCTTCCTGATCCCAGGCATTCAGATGCTTTCAATGCTCTCAGTAAGTCAAATACAATTCAGAGAAATATAATGTGTTGAAAACACAGGCTAACCATGATTAACTTGGGATTAAGAGTTAAACAGTGTGAAAACCAGTAAAAATATCTTTTACAGTTAAAAGAACCAAACTCTTTATTTATATACCTATATATAAATATTTATATACCTATATTTATTATTTATATTTATATTTATATACCACCGTAGCAAGTCCAAATGCATCATTTGGGCTAGTTGTTAGTAGCACCAACACAACTCAAGATTGTTATAAGGTCATATTTTTGCCTTCTAACCTCTTCACCTATAATATTATACTGATGGTTTAACATTCAGCATTTTGATATAAAAGATGGAGATTGTACATTTAGATTTTTTTTTTTTTTTTGTATTATGCTTTTCTGAAGAAATGGTGAAACCTTAACATGAAAATTCCCATGTGGTAGGAAATAACCTCCAACATATCATCATGAACAAAACATCTGTAAACATCTTTGCCACTGCTTAACTAGAACTATTCAGGCCAGACAAAGCAGTGGACATAGCCTGGGGCCAATCCGGGGCTGTCTGGCTGTTTTGTGGAGATCTTGGTGAAGATCTACCTGCAGCTGCTCATCTTTACATTTATGGGCAAATTTACACCTCACGAGAGTAAGCTATTAATAAGTTTTAAAGTAAGTGAACATGACTAGCTGAATTAGGGGATTAAGTAGCATCTTTTAAAGCTTTACAGACACATTACATTTAATTACACTTGAACAACTGAATATCAGCATAAAGAGCAAATGGAGCCACATCATCCATGTGAGCAGTCTTTTGGCACACAGTTTATCTAGGTTATATGTAGACCAACAGAGCTTCTGTTAATCGACTTAAATCTCAGAAACCTTTAGTTCATGGTTCTAAGTAGCCATAAGGTGCCACTGGTTTAAAAAGCAGAGTGGTACTGTTCATTATCCTTGTGGTTTAACATCATGGGTCAATGTATCTTTCTGATAGGTCATCTAGTGGATGCCAATCTCAACAGTAAATGTGCAGGAGTATTCCTTATTCCTTATGTAATTGCAAAAGAAAAAAACAAAAACAAACAACAACAACAACAACAACAACAACAAAAACAAACAAACAGTATTTACATTTTGTGGTTCTTAACACGAGAAATTTAGAGGACTTTCCAACTTCACTAAAGTCATGTTCTTGCTCAGTTTTGAGGGTTTAAATTTGGTTTCAATTAGGATCTGATTAAGGTTGAAATATACAGAATAAGTTAAGGCAGAGTCCCATTTTTCAAATGGCTATTTGTTCTTTAGTATCCACACTGCATGCTTCAAACAATAAGAACTCTAAGTTGATTGATTGAAGTGTTCGTTTGATAAAATACAACACAAAATAAAATTACAGGCATAAGAAGGCATTTAGACAGCTTTAAGTATTAAGTGAGAATTAAGACAAGCCTATAAGAGAAAAATAAGAACAGACCAGAAGTAATTGATATTTGTTGAGAAGAAATAATTTGAACAGAGTAATACATGTAGCAGTAGACATGTATTGAGGTGTGCCATGACAGCTAGGATGGAAGTATGAAAAAAGAAGCAAAACAGCAATTTTTTCTTTAAGAAGGGTGGTTCTTTGGCAGATGTTTGCAGCTGGTCGTTTATGTATTGAATGTCCTGCTGAATTGCCACCTCTCCACTGATGAGAACCAATTTGTTAACAAAACAGGAAATTTAGGAAAAAGGAAGATAAGTTCATAGAGGGAAAGAAATGCTCAGTAAGGTTAAAACACTCCTCAAAGAAAACTGATATCTGACTTAGCTCTATAGTTTAAGGTCTGATTTTTCTGATTACCATGTTCTTGCAGACTCCTATGGTGGATGTAGTTATATGAACGTAGCAACTTAATGAACATGGAGAGAAAAGAGATAAATATCAGGGAAAGCTCTGCTGGTGTGCTGAGAAACTAATTACAATGAGGGAGAGGAGGGGAGGCAGAGCATGACTTTAATCCAGAGTGGTAGAACTCTAAACTAGATTGTGGCTGATAGAAAAGATGTGCATCATACTGCGGTAGACAAGGAAGGAGACCAAACTGTCAAGGTACTTGAAAGGGATATATCCATACCTATCTGAGACATGAAAACTGTGGACCACAGTTAGAAATGGAAGTGTACAACATTTAAGAGACAGCTGAAGAGACAAAAGAGGAAGTTATTTGAAATACAGTCCATTAAAAGTTAAAGATTTCATGGTTAGTTAAATTACTCTGAATTACTGAAAGATTAAGAAGCATGCTTAAGCTGAGTATTTGTCTTTCAAACAAATACATTAACTATAGCCAATTAAATTTGCCTAATCAAGCTTAACAAAGCTACATGCTGTTTCTCATTAGAAAGTCAGTATTTAAAAAAAAATTGTCTACTCGAAATGTAATGGTAAAGAGATTCTGTATGGATCTCCAAGAGTGCAGCCATCTGACTCTCACTTAAGAGTAAGTTAATGTCACTGCTTAGCGTTTGTCCCAGGAAAAAAGAAATTTTGGTGTTGCTGTTGCTATTTTCTTTCTGAAACTGAAGCATAAGGAAAAGAATACCTGCTTCTTGTAAAACAATGAAAGTGATACAATTTTTATCATGTCTCAGGAAATACTACAGCACTTTCACTTGTGTTCAGTGGAACCAGTGCTGCAGTTCCAGCTTTCTTATGACTGGTAACTCTTGAGCCTTGGAATAAACCTCAGTTTGAAGCTTTAGTGCTAGACAAATATTGCCAAACCTAGTAGGAAATCCAGAGGAAGACTGACCAGACTTAGGAGCATTAGATGATAGAGAAGTTACAGCTCTTTTTAAAGGCCTAGGAACTATTATGTTATCTATTTCTAAGCGCCCTACTGCAAATACATATGGATTAAGATTGCAGGATGCTTGCTAAGGGCTACAGGCATGATACTGTTTCCAAGAGCATGTTGAGTTGAAGAAAGGTCTATGCTTATTGATGAAATACAACTTGCCAGCAAGGCAAGTAACTTCTCAGATCTTTAGAACTTTTGCTGTAAGTATATAATAAAAGCTGATGAAATCAGTAAAGCTGATGTTACTTACTGCCGCCAAATTAGGAATGAATCCATATTACTTTCCAGTCCCACTGCATGAAATTGCTCCAAGGATCTACTCCATCGCTTTTGTGAGGCAGACTGGTGAAGGACAGAAGCAGATCTGTCAGGAGCAGCACACAGCTGCTTGGTTTTATTCTATCTAGTCAGAGTGGTGAGGAAGAGGAACATCTTTATATTTTGCCATAGAAGAGTCTGCCTGGAGACTTCCTGGCATATGGGTTCAAATTCATGACCAATGTTTTCAATTTGATGCTGAAGACAAGGGGGTGTTTTAGGGACCTAGTAGGTGGTCTGCTCCCTGTGCCTCTCCACGGACCATCTCAAGGTGCATGGTCACAGGAACTGATGGGGACAGAGCCAGGCTAAGGGCCAAAGCAGACCTTGTTAGCAGGTGAATGAGTAGTACCTCATTCAGCAGTCCTTTGAGAAGGACATTGATAACCATGTATATGAACAGAAAGCAAAGCAGTGACAATAGTGTGAATTAGCACCTCAGTTCCCTAAAATCTTAACTAGCAGTCAGTCCTTACTAGCACTTGCCTTTCTTTGAGCATCAGGTATCTTTTTCTGTTAAATAAAAAGCAATAAAAAACAAACTCTAAAGTGGTCCTTCTTCATCCTCACCCACATGAGCACAGTACAAATGCTGAAGTTGTATTTTAATGTGACCTCTACAGAGGAAATAAACACGTGGCCCAGGGGGATTTGTTAATAGCTGGAGATCCTCCCTCACTGTCCCACTAGGTTCAAGATTCTGTTGCATTGGCACAAGTTCCTAGAGCTGATACACTAACACTAGCAAAGCATGCTTGGACTAGGAAGGTTTATTACCATAAAACTGTGTAGTGGGTTTACGTGGCAAGGTTTTGGTAGCAGGGGGCTATAGGGGTGGTTTCTGTGAGAAAGATCTAGAAGCTGCCCCATGTTTGGGAAGGGCCCCATTGTTTTCCAGATCCGAGCCAATAAGCGATGTTGTTTGCGCCTCTGTGAGAGCATATTTAAGACAGGGAAAAAAACTCTGCGCCAGACAGCAGCCGGGAGAGTCAAGGGAGTGAGAGAACAGCCTTGCAGGTGCCAAGGTCAGTGTAGAGGGAGGGGGAGAGGTGCTCCAGGCGCCGGAGCAGAAGTCCCCTGCGGCCTGTGGTGAGGACCATGGTGAAGCAGGATGTCCCCCGTCAGCCCATGGAGTACCACGGTGGAGCAGGGTTCCACGCTGCAGCCCGTGGAGGAGACCACGGTGGGGCAGGTGGCCCTGCACCGACGGAGGCTGCCGCCTGTGGAAGACCCCTGCCGGAGCAGATTCCGGGCCGGACCTGTAGCCCGTGGAGAGGAGCCCACGCAGGAGCAGGTGACCCGGCAGGAGCTGCTGCCCGTAGGGGACCCAGGTTGGAGCAGTTTTCTCCTGAGGGATGGACCCCGTGGTACGGACCCATATCTGGAGCAGTTCTGGAAGAGCTGCTGCCTGTGGGAAGCCCACGCCGGATCAGTTCATCAAGGACTGCATCCCGTGGGTGGGACCCCACAGCACAGGGGACGAGAGTGACCGAGAAGGAGTGGCAGAGAAGAAGTGCTGTAGACTGACCATAACCCCCATTCCCCCGTTCCCCTGCGCCGCTCGGGGGGAGGAGGTGGAAGAGGGTGGATGGGGGGGGGAAGGTGCTTTTGGTTTGCTTTTTCCTTTGTTTTCTCACTTCTCTCGCTTGTTAGTAATAGGCAATAAATCTTACTATCTCCTTATGCCGAGTCTGTTTTGCCCGTTACAATAATTATTGCGTGATTTTCTCGTCCTTATCTCAATCCTTGAGCCCTTTTCACATATTTTCTCCCCATTCCTCTTTGAGGAGGGGGAGTGAGAGAGCGGCTGTGGTGGAGCTCGGCTGCCCACTCGAGCGGAACCATGACAAACTGAAAGGAGGTGTGCTCCCAGAAATAGCTTCTGACACTACAGGGTGGAGCAACCAAACAAGTCATCCATGAGTATGGTGCAGTTCATAAGAACATATCCCTCCTCAACACACCTGTTCCTCTGCTCCCACATTTTGGAGGAAAATTGTACCTGCAGCTATGCTAACAGACCTCAGTAACCCTTTCTGTCCTATTCATTGAGTGGGAATCCTACCCTTTAAATGAGGAACCAATGAACACAGAGTCATATTTAGTGGGAGATCAGAGATCACAGAGATTAGAGAACTCTGAGATCAGAGATCACAAATGTCCAAAAAGATCTAAAAAGTCAAAGGTGGAATATGAATCCTAAAATACAGCCCCCTTGAATGGGTTTTGTAGCTCAGATGAGGTACTCAAAAGTGGTCTTGATACCTAAGAAGAGAAGAGCCACAAGTGTTTTTAACCATGCTCTTGGTTACATGGCTAGCATGTTCAATGCTAAGACAAATAGACAGTCCTTTATGTGGACTGCAAAATTGAAAGGTTAATATTTAATAATTAATGTTTTAATAATATTTTAAAAGTTAATAGAAGATCAGGATGTGTCTCTCCTGAAGGAGCAATAGTGCCTATATTCTCAGAGTTTGCTCAAGTGATGAGTGAGTAGTTGAGTTAGAAATGAGAATTATTCATAAACTTACACTTCAGAATGACTCTTGTCCCTTTTTAGAGGGACAGACCAACCTTTGAGAGACTCTAATCTGTTCTGAGCTGCCAGTTCTTGAGGGTTTGCATTTTGCAGTTTTGGCGAAACAGGGAATGATTACTGCCTGTCGGTTTTATTCTGTTTCATACATTTACACAAGCTTACAGTGAAGACTACACATTTTATTCTAGCAAAGAGAAAGGATTAGATTCTTGATTACACAGATTAGAAAATATTGCCCTTCTGTTATTGTGAGGAAAATCATCACCTGAGGCTTGCCCTTGGGTCTGGTGAGAAAATGAATCATTTTCTGACCTTTTCTCTGCCTGCTGGCCTGATGGACACTGGTATTTTTCCATGGCTATATTTCTGCAATGTGAAATTTACACAAAACTTTTGACTGTGCCTGTGATGTTTCAGTGTTGTCACCAGGTTTCTC
Organism: Netta rufina; assembly: GCF_964035555.1. Taxonomy (NCBI): domain Eukaryota; kingdom Metazoa; phylum Chordata; class Aves; order Anseriformes; family Anatidae; genus Netta; species Netta rufina. Next base: position 114,588,586 of record NC_140123.1, read on the forward strand.
TGGTAGCCCTCTGCAATAAATCTAAATATGTCCTATTGCCTGTCGAGGTGAAGTCTCCTGCTCAACCCATTCAGGTCTTTGGACATCAGAGATCCAATAAGCCTATATTGTGGATAATTATCCTAATGCAGCTATCCAGAAGTATTACCTGTAAAAATCCCAAGTTATTCCTCTGGAGCCACTGTATCAAAAATGATGTTGTTGATAGCAGTTGTGAATCAGTGGTCAGCTTAAACAAACCTTAGAAGTGAAGTCTGCTAGTGTTGCAACAATTCAAATGAACCAAAAGCTGTTTATTGGCAATTAAAAGCTCAAAAGCTTAAACTAGGCCTATAATCTGCACTCTTTGTAGAAAGCACAGCAGATCATACAAAATGAACCATGTGTTTAACAGCTTGGGGATAGCTAATAGAAGTAAAACACAGAAAGCTATGGTTTTGCACCGTATGCATGGATGCTTGGCAACTTGTACCTTTAACCTAGGTGGCTATTTGTGGTAGTTCATAGCCTTTTCTGGGCTATCATAAAAGTTACTTTGGCAACTGACAGCAACCCAGATATTGTACTTGTTTGAAATAAGCTCCATCTGCTTTGTGTGCATGTTGTTGAATAAAGATAAGTAGATATTATAGAATCATAGAATATTGGTATTAGAAGGGATCCACAATGGTCATTGAGTCCAATTCCTGGGTCTCCAAAGGATCACCCCCCAAAAAAATCTCATTAAGTGCAGAAGCATTAAATCCAGCTTGTTAAACAAGCCAAACTAACTGGATTGGATGTAGAAAAACCTGAATAGTCTTCATATAGGAAAGCCAAGGTCAAGTTCGAGTTCACTTGTGGTAGTACTACAGACAGTATCTAATGCCAGAATCACCCTGCATTAAAATATGTTCATATAGAAGAGCATTAACAAAACACTGAATTTTAGATTGATCCTAGTCACCTTGAAAAGTCAGTGAAAATATTAACATCCCTCATACTGTGCTCACCAGGTAAAATGAGAATGCTTATAACAAACATTTTGATAGCTTCCATCTAAAAGCCTTTAACTTCAAATGTACCAGTAAAACATTAAGTTACTGTAAGTAAGCAAATGCAGTACACATAAAGAATTGAAAAAGAGGCTTCAGTCTGTGAATTGTAATACGTAAATAACTCTAGACCAAGTGAACAGGCACATAACTGAAACTAAGCAAGAACTGACAACTCTGTTTATCCTTTTCAAGAACTGTATGCAGGCTTGACTCAACTTAATTTTTTAATGTAAATCTCCTGAAAATCACTTTATATTTACACTTGCCAATATTTACTGCTACCTACAATTTTTGTTAACTTCAGTTTGTCCCTTTGTCCAGTCTCCTCAGACTGCAGGGGTGAAGGAAAAGGAGGCAGAGAATCTTGGAGAAAACCAGCCAGCATATTATCTCACAGTTCATTCAATTTATTTTGTCTTAGTAACAGAGTTTTAAGAAATCCCATGAATAAAATACCAGCAAGTGTTTAAGCAAAGAAATGAAATCTACATGCAAAACCATGAGTGTGAGAATGGCTATATCCTGCATAACTTTTAATGATGAATTGTTTTGAAAATGAGCTGTATTGCTATCGTTTTCTACTGTAGTGGTGGTGGAACTAAAGGTCGCTTGTTGTTTAAAGGATTTTCCTCTTCAACAATGCTGTGATAATCTGACCCGGGTAGAGTAAAAACAAAATATGTCTGTTTCATCCCTGTTGGAATAAGCAATAAGGAGAACAAAGGAGATAGTAATCTTTGTAGAATACAAGTGAATCAAAGAATGTCTTGAATCAAAATAGTTTCCACGACCTTCACTATTAATTTATAATTTCTTTGGGGAAAAAAAAAAGTTGGAATAATAAAAGGAATCAAATCAAAAGTACAGACAAGCATAATATAGAGCTATGGAGAAATGCACTTTTGAACTTCTGACTTCTCTGAAACCTTTTGTCTGCTAATCCATGTGTCAGAACAGTGTCCAGAATTTCTGAGCAGAGTCCTTTATGGATTTATGCACACCTGACTGAATTTTGGTCACTGTGACCACATGCTCTGCATGCATGACAAGTCTATGTCTCAGCTGCTTTATTTAGCACTCCGTTTCACTGTGTGCAATGGTCTTGGAGCAGTAGTTTGCTGACTTGATGTTGGCTAACTTACACATTTCTGACAATTCTTTTAATGCCAGCTTATCTGCACTGATTTACTGGGTCACCTCTATACCCTCACTGCGCTTGGATCATTTTCATAACATGTGCCTTGTTTTAAGAGTAGCAAGCTGCTAAAAAAATGCTCATTGTGTACAAGGGACTGATAACATCAATAACTAAGAGAATGACACCTGGCTATCCATCAGAGCTGATGTGCAAACCAAGATGCTTTTCTGTGGAGAAACTGAAGAGTAGTCACTCACAGAAGCAATTCACTTCTTGTATGTGAGGAGGAGATTCTCTTTTGAAGATCACTTTTTCCTTTTTTACTCTTAATATTCAAAAGATTGCAACAGAACTCTTTGTAGTGCTCTTGATAATAGCCACTACTGTGAAAATCTAGAAATCTGTGAATGTTAGCCTAAGTTGGAAGACAACAAGTAACAGTACAAATGGATGTTTGCTTTTCTCTACAGTGGTTAATTGAAGTGTATCTGCAGTGCTTTAGTCCCAGAAGCGATAAGCTGTACTGCGCTGCAGCACACAACTAATAGCAGCCTTGCTATGGTTTTTGTTTGATGCTACCCACCAAGAGTCTGCATTAAGTCAACAGTCCCTTCCCATCGGCTACACTGTATGATAAGCGTAGCACCTGTAACAAAACGGTTAAGCCATATAGCTTTATTTGTAACACTGATTCATCTATAGCTCATCCTGACTGGCATGAGAGCTCTTCCCCTTTCTTCTCCTGGCACAATACAAGAGACTCTCATTAAAAATGGCACCAACTGTGAAAACTGTGAAAGATTTTAAAAGCAGATAACTTGACACTTATCCACTGTCTGATGTGATTTTTTGCCCCACATGCTCAGAAGTATATCTCACCAACTAGACACAATCTTTCCCTGACTGGCCTGTTACCTCTGTTACTTTCCTAAAATTAATCTTTCATGTCCAGAACACTTTCATATTGTACTCACTCGCTCTCTGTCTCTGCACAAATGAATTCAGAGAAACACAGAGAGAGAGGCAATAACTTGACACTGCTTCTTTTCAGCTGTCTGAGCAGTCTTCTAACCTCAAGAGCTTTTCTGCAGCTTTGCAAATCTAGAGCATAGTTGTGAAAATGATTTGAGACAAATTTTCTAGGTAGACCCTGAAAGAAACCAGTTCACTCTGGCTTATTTACATTTCATTGCATTGCTGTTCTGAAACAAAATACTAGGAGGTATTTCTGGGCATTGCCTGACAGCACATTGCATTCCTCCAGTTCCACATACTTACCCTGTCTTCAGTACACTGTGAGTGCATATGCAGTTGTACCTCAAATAGCTTGCCTGAGGCTCAGCAAGCCTGAGAGGAACATTTTCATGCTCTAGTTTTATTCTCTAATTGCCACACGATTAGGAATAGACAGATAGGTAAATATTTAATAACTTTGTTTTTTGACCAAGTTGGGGAAACAATCCAGAATTTGAATCTCCGGTGAGATTTATTCTTGGTTTTGATACTTAGCAATTTTCATTTAAGGAGCTAGCTTACCTACTAGTTCCTCAGTCCTATGGAGAGATTTAACAAAGACAACTTTTATGAGCCTGTTTCACTGACAGTTATAATCTCTTAGTTTAATTTTCAAACTAAAGATATTTCCACTGCTGGGAGCCCATTGATCAGGTATCTAATCTTCAGTATAAGCATGATTTGAAATAGCATCATCCAACAAAGAGAAAATAGAGCGAATTAGTTATGTGAGCAATGACTCAGCTCTGTTGTCCAAATGAGAAGTGTCTTAGTTATATTAAATAAACAATCACTTTGGCCAACTTTCCTGAGCCCTTGCCGTAGTCACAAGCATACGTAAGAGAAAAGGAGTGTGGAAATAAAGCATACCTTGATTTCAAAGACTATATACGTAACTTCAGGCTGTATGTAAAACTCGTTAAGTGTTGAAATGACAAAAGATATTCCCACTCTTTCTTTCAAACTGTAAATAATCCGAGAGTCAGAACCTTGCTATGGAAATGTTAAAAGCTCCTCCCATACTCACTTACAAGAAATATTTTTCCAGTAGAGAGGAAATTTTAAATTGAACTGTCACGTTAGAGTAATTATATCCTGGAAGGTCTACTGCCACCTTCTTTTATTTTTTATTTTTTCTAAATTCCTTATCAGTACATCACCTGCAGTCCCACATCTAAATCACCATCAGGGAAAGATCTGAGTGATCTTGCTGTATTGACAGATTTGACAGACCTAGTGAACTATAATTATTCCTGTGGTTTTCTTCCTTCCCCACATGCAAAAAATTTGCACTAAAAATCAATTTTTATTTGGATACTTTCAAGAAAAATCTATGTTCACTAAATTAACCTCATTTCTACATTGCATTTTCCCTAGATTTTGCTCCTGACTTTTGTAATATCTTTTTCCTTAAAGATAAAATTTAATAAATGTTTTCCATATACAAAACAATTTTGAATTGCATCTTTTTAATCAATGGTCACTCCAGGTTTTGTCATGGCAGAGCTAAACATGTTTCCCTAAGATTTTCAAGCTGAGAGAAGAATAAATGCTTTATATCTCCAGTTATAATTGCTTGTAAATCAGGAACTTGACACACAACTTCAGCTGCTACTTTAATCTGTCTTTTTCATTGATACATGCATACATTCAGTCACATGAATTAAAGGAAGAATTCTATTTTTCATCTTCCATCATGATTGTCAGCCACTTTTATCACAATCTGCTGTTTAGACACTGGATACAGAATACTTTGTGATTTTATAGAGGAAAATTTTATAGATTCTGCTAAATATTTCTTTGCTTTCCTTGCATTTCCTAAGAAATCAAATTCTTTTCTACTTGATCTCTAAAGGCAGTATTACCACCTTTTATACATACTCAATTTGTTACATGACTCAGCAATACACAGAAGGAAATGGAGGCCATTAATTTTGAGTCATTTGAGGATATCATGTAAGCCTTTTATCCCATTTTAAAATAAGTTGTTGAACCTTCACTCCTGCATGGTTTGATCTGGAGAACAGATGCCAAACAGAGACACTAGAATCAATTTAAGAATGCAGCAGCAAGGACATCTTAAAAAGCTGAAAACAAAATCCTTTCTCCCTGTCTCTGCTTTAATTCCAGTCACCAGTCAAGATCCTAATCAATGCATATAAATCGTCACAAGACTACAAGGGCTGAATTTTTGAATCTGCAGTTTAGGTATTACGTGCGCTTTAGAAAGAATTAGTGTTTATGGTTATTAACTTTTTATTCTGAACTTTTCCATTAGCATTCCACCTCGAGGCCACCCAATGCATTCATCTTACTAAAATATTGAAACATTGGACTGATAAAATCAGACAACCTGCCTGCATATACATAATCTTGCATTGCTTTTACAGCTTCTTCCCAAAGAATCTTTAGGGGAACTCACTATGTCTAATGGTTTCTTGGTTATGCTAGCTGTCTTTTTCTTTCCACTAAGTAAAGGTTTGTCATCTGCAAACTTGAGCTTGAAAGCAGAGTTATCTTATTCCACTTCCCTTTAACTTTTGGCTCATTTTCAGAGCAAAAACTGTTTACCTAGCTTTCCTCAAGTGTATGTCTCTTTAGGTTGATTCAACTTGCCAAATCTTTACTCTATTAATTTCTCCTCTCCAACTTGAATTCTCAGTGCTATGCATATACAGTTATCTTTTCTTATGTTATTGCCAACATCTATCAGTAGATTCATGATTCCTCTGCAATCTGAAGATAGAAGCATTATTCTATTGCTCCTGTATTACTCCCGCTCTTAAGAAACAGCTTTCATCTCTGGAGATCTAGAATTTCATTGGTTTATTCTTCTTTTATCTTTCCTTCTTTTATCTTTCCTTCTGGTAATATAAAAATATTACCAGATTTTTATTGCATTAATATTCATTATGTTCTCCATCATCATTCATTCTTTCAGGAAAGTAGAAATTATAGGTGTGTTGATCTCAATACAAACAGGTAGCTCTTTCTAAATGTATCTTATCTTCCTCCTATTAAGGTAAGTGTATTAGCTCATTTAGGAGTGTTTAAGAAATGAGGACTATAAAGTCTATTTGAATTTCATATTTGTGCTTCCCCCTGAACTAACTCAATTATGCTAACATCTGAAAGCAGTGCCCGCTTACAAAAGCTAGCTAATCAAATACCAGTATTTGAACTCCTAGAGAATAAGCAACAGATTTCTCCTCAGAGCCCAGTATACCAAAATCTTTTCTTAAGAATCTTCATATCAGCACCCTCCTGAATAAAAGCCTTCCTTTAGTTCAGTGAATCTAGTGTAACCAGACCACTTTAAAAGATCATTCTGTACTTTTCCCCCTACAGTATTACCTTCACATTATATCCTTTATGTTCTGTACTTTTCACGCTTCAGAGAGTTGTGGAATGACTTTAAGAAGGTGACTCTTTAGAAAGTTAGTAAACTTTCAGAAAAGCCTTGCTGTATCTTGTTAGCTTTAGCTTATAATAAAGGATTATAATGCACCAAGGAAGTGCTATAAGCAAGGAGATATATATATATATATATATATATATATATATATATATATAAATCTTGTTTTCCTACTGTTACTTCTAATTATTCATTTTGCTTCTTTATAATATTGATTCTCTGCCCTTTCCCTCCTCCTCTCACAACACAAACATATGTGCACACATTTTATCTGCTAGCTGTTCAAGATTTTATTTAAAAATCTGTAGGCTGTGGGATGAAAAAGAATGGTTAGAAGCAGCCACAGCTGATCAACAGCCCCTACCAACATGACTCTAGGAACGGTACGTTTCCTGAAGCAGCTAGGCTTGTATGAGTTACCTGGCCTTCATTTCATTCAATGCTGAATGTATGACCTGCCAGATGTAGTGTTTTGTGTTTACAGAGTTTCTTCATGTTGGAGAGCAATGGTACTCTTGGTACATGAAAATCTCTCAAGAGCTGAACCAACTGAATATCACACATGCCTAATAAAATCTGAACTGATGCTGAAATCTCTTTGTGGTTATATCAACAATCTGGAATAGAGGTAAAATATATTCTGGTATAGCTGTGAGGGTACCTTCATGGTTATTTTCCATTCAAGTTGTTGCACTACTTCTGTAAGATTTTTGAGATGAGCTTGCTAGATTAAAAGTTGTGAAAGTCTATAAATATCTACTATTAATATATTAATATATCATTAATAATATTAACATATTATTTAATTTGGTACACCTGCAATACTTACTAAAATTGGATACAGTGAAAAACAGTGGCTCATAGCTGATGAGTAATGAGTAGAGTATCTCAGATTATATGTCTGTCAATTGTTTAAGATTGGTAAATTGGACTGCTGAGTTTAATGTCTGAAAAAAATACCACTGAATGAATACAACCTTTCCTAGTTGAGGAACACAGGAAAATCAGGTAGTGAAAATAGTGACTGAAATTAAGAGGGAAGGTTTCAGAGATATATCTTATTAGGTTTTCAGCAAACTGTAACATAGAAGTGAATAAGAAAAATTACTAAGACCATAAGAACAGAGTTAAGAGGTAAAATTTTAACCAAAATGGGGAGGAGTCAAGGTTAGAAAAGGAAATGCAAAAATTAAGATGAGATTTATGATACAATAATGTCTAAAATTATTATTCACCATTACAGTGCCATGTTTGGTTTATGTGAAAATTAGTAGAAAAAAAAAAGCTGATCAGGTCTATGAAGAGAAATGTATTATGCAACTTACAAATTGCCAATTATGACTGAAATGTTGTGGTGTCAGTCATCTTACTAAAAGGAGAAAAATGTCAGAAGAAATAACATCATGCTAAGCATCCTTCTGTAGATGAGATGGGAATCAGTCTCTGACAAACTTTAAGAATATTTCATTAGCACACTAACAAATGCCAAGTAGCTTTTGAAAATGTGTTTGCTTCCATAGCAATGAAAACTAATGCCCCCAGAAAAATAGGATCTATAAAACTAGAGTCGTGGTTCATTCTAAAAGTATCCCTCTGAAGACAGACTGCAGTTGACTTGGTCATTTATTTTGGGGCATGTCTCAAATGGAAATGATAGTTGGAGCTAGAGGTTAACGTTGGCTATATATTTAGGCTTCCTCTAAGTGAAAAAGTGCTTTGAACCACTTCTGTAATATTTCCAAGTTGTGATCTAGAACTCGGTACCATGTGTCCTAGAATAAATGTAGCATTAACCTTGCCTGGTGTTAAATTACCAGGGGTAACATGACAAGCAGAGTACTGTACATTTACATTATGTGTTTTTGGAGAAATCTGAGCTTCAAAGATAACCTCTTTGATTGCTTGTTATCAAAGACAATAAGAGAATAATACAGCAGAGGATAATTCTCACCAAACCATGAGACTTGGTATGCTGGATGCCAGGATATGGATCAATATGTTTCCAGGTGATCGCTGTATTGTACTTTCTGATAAAGGCAGCTGGTGAAGTGATGTCTAGGAGTAAAGGAAATCTCATCTCATCCTTTGCTGACTTGAAGGCTTCATGTAGAACTTTAAATAGCAGTGCTCCATGAATGAAATACAATGATTTAAATAATGCTTCAGAGTTTCTTGATGTAGTTAAATGGAAAAACACACTACCAGCAATTTATATTAAAGTAATATACTATCTGGACAATGAAACTGAAGAAATTTCCCAAGTTCTGGCTGTTTTGATTTCTGAGAAACAGTGTCCATGTAAAGCATTTAAAGAATTGCCTTTACCAGTTAATAGGCTGGGCTGCACAGCTGTCAGTACATCATGCAAGTAGGTTAGCAATTGCTATGCTATTTTGTTACAGCTGAACATTTAGTGTTATATGCTAGATCTGTGTCTTGATTTAGTCTGACAATTTTAATAGCAATGTAGAGCTTAGTGTATCATACTCCTTGATGAGAATATAATACTGGCTTACAGAAAAGTAGGTCCCAAAGAAAGATGCTAATGACAGAAGGAAAATACCAATTACTGTCTTCATATTTGTGTCCTGCTATACTACTGTGCTTGTTGTGTATGTGTTAATGAGATATTGGCTGACAGAAAATTCCAACTTAAAAATTTTGCTTGGTTAAACAAGCAAACTCTTTTCTAACTGGCAAATACAGAGATCTTATTAGCAAAAGATACCATCTTACAGCTACAGGAAAGGACACTTTTTAGATTTTAAAAAACAAACAAACAAACAAACAAACAAACAAAAAAAAACAGGAAATCATTCACACTTTAAAAGAAAATAGGTAAAACAGATAAAACTGCCCGGGGAATATTTTATGCATGTTTGCCTCTCTATTTCTGACAGTTCTAGGTGGTTGCTTTCAAGTCAGCCTTTGCAATCTGTAATCACAAACTCTTTTGTAATATAGCAACTACTGTTTTTCCTCTTCACGGACATTTCTGTGAACAGTTCCAAAACTCTTTCTGGTGTCCAGATGATTATATTTTTTATGAGAATGTACTAGAATTGTGAAGAAATATTGAGACTATTGCAACTATTGTCTTCAAGTTGCATTGACATCATTACTGGATAAAATACAATAAATTATGTCATATAGTGCTCTAACAAAGATTACTGTTAGAACAAACCAGATAACATAAAAATACATTGTCATGTACATTATAATAAAAGGCTAAGTTAGAACATATTACGTACAATGCCCACATTTTCTTTGTATTGTGCTTCAATCAACTTTCTCTATTTAATTTCCTATACAAGGGGATAGAGAAAAAAAAAAAAAAAAAAAAGAGGGATATCAAAGCTCATCGTCAAACAATAATTTCCCAACTGCAAAAGCAAATCTTTGGCAATAGTGTATTAAAGTTTGAACTGGAGATTTAGAAGTGATTTTTTTAAAAAACTACTTTTGCCACAAACACTTGGAAAAGGAACCACGTCCATGGAGGGAAAATCCAACTTGAAAAATATTTTGATGAAATTTACTAAAGGCTCAGAATTGCTAGGTTTTGCATGCACTAGTTGAGCAAGAAAACACTCCATTATTCAGATAAAACTAGGTATCTCATCCAGACTTGGAGAATGTAAAGCAAATAAGAAGGGCATATTAAAAGACTGTTACAATCAGCATCATGTAGTGGCGGATGATGTTAACCTGAGCATGAAATGAGGAAAATATGTCTCATTAAAGATATATCTGCTCAACAGATAAGCAATGCTTAGCAATGAGGAAAGAAGTTCAGTTTGATGAAGATGCACCAAATGGAAGCCAAGTATTCACCTCCTGCAACACAATCACTTGTTGCAGAACTTATGTTGCATAATCACTCAATAAAATGAGTGTAGCAGAGTATGAAAACATACAGTGCATACCTTTAGTAAATACCTTTACAAAATAATAAAGGATGATCTAGAAGCTAGAGGAACGTCCACAGCAAGGAATTGCTGGAGTGTCTTGCTTTTAACTGTTGCACATTGAGAAGAAAGTAAATGAAATATAAAATACTTAAACCCCTTGCCTTGTAGTTGTTTTTTTTTTTTTTTTTCTGTATGTGTGTGTGTGTAGTTATGACCGTTGTTAGAAACTGGATGTTAGCTTGTACTGAGCCTTTATCTGAATTGCTATAACCATGACATGCTCTCTTTTCTCATCCTTCTTAACTCAGCTCTGACGAACTCCACAGAGCTCTAGGCACAGACTTTGCACAGACCATTAGGCTTATAAAAGCTGTGGTTGTTTTTTTTTTGTTTGTTTTCTTTTTTTTTTTTTTTTTCAGAATTAGGTTTTACTTAAGTATTTGAAGGGTTAAAGATAACATGTTTAATATATTAAAATGAATTGTATATATAAAGTCTATGTAGGGATTCCCAAGTCACCCTTTACCCTAAATCGTGGCCTTGGGCAGTATAGTTTAGATTTGGATTTCTGTAATTTATTTGATTCCTGTCTGAAGAAATATTTGTTGAAAATAAATTATTTGTGAGACATGAAGGCCACAGCAAGTTTCCTGTGGTACATCATTTTTCTCAGGTACACTCTTAAGTATGGCCACTGTGACACTCAGCCATGTGTGAAATCTGTGAGGTAAGCTCCTAAATAAGGCTTTTTTTTTTTTTTTTTTTTCTCCTTATAAAGACTGTCATCCAGGCTAGAGAAGCTTCAGCTGGAAGAATTTCTGGATTGGTCAGTAAATTGATAGGTATTGTGACTACGCAAACTAATGGGGACCAGGCATATATTATTTTTATCTTGAGGAAGCTTGCAGTAGGCAACCCTATAACCACACAACAGAATGAGAAAACAAAATGACTGCGTCTGACTGGATACAAATAATACTCAGAAACAAAAATGTCAGTAGCTTGCATGTGTTTTTCCAAAGAAAAATTGAATTAAGCATTCGCTCTTCAGCAGCAAGAAATTGCTGATGGAAGAAGTATATGCAAATACAGGGCTTTTAATTTTTAAATTTTTAAGTTTAGTAAGCCCATAGGAAAGCTGAAAGGATAGTGAAGTTTATCTTTTCACTCATCTAACTATGAAACCACTGGCCCCACTATCTAAAATTAATTGAAATCTCTACTAATTTAAGTTGTTGGCACTGATGAAGATAAGAGCTCTCTTAAGACTTTCACAAGCCAGGATGGAATTACATTCTTGGTCTCAGCCCTGTTCAGTTATGTACCACAAGCATCACTTCTCATCATATTTGGCACTGGAAAGCCTTTTTATAGAGCAGTAGGGGTAATGATACTCCAGTCCTGCCAGCTTGGGAGCAGGCACAGTGGTCTCCACCATGGGGAAGCTTACCTCCTTTGCCAATGGGTGCAGGAGATTTGCTCAGGAAGGGGCTTTTAAAAACACTTATCAAAAAGGCATTGTCTCGTCACATCTGCGGGAGCTCCTGGAGTGAACCTGGGCACAGCTCATCCAGTCACCCAGTCCTGATGTTGCTCTGAGCATAATTTCAGCCTGAGGTATGACAGGAGACGGTGTTCCTTGGGCAACTGCCAGGAATATGTTCTCTGAGAGACGGCTTTTCATGGGGTTGCAGATCCCCTGGCCAAGAGCCAGCTGTGACAGCAAGGCTGCTGATGCCTATCTGCTGTGCTGGGGGTTGTCCCAGAACAGCTTGTTAATGCACCAACTCTACAGGCTGAGTTAAGTGACCTTACTGGAAGACTGTTTCAAACTCCCAGGGCTTCTAGTTGCAGTCAGTCCCAAAGCTGCTGCCACATGCCTGATGTTTTCAGCTTGCACTGGGAAATATTCCTTTAGTTGCACAGTTGATTTTTCTTCCTTTCTCCTCCTTTCTGTGTATCTGTACAGGACCAAGGTTTAAATTATTTATCTCCAGAAACATTGGCCATATGAAGTCTTTCCACTGGCAGGAATTATCAAGAAACATATAAAGATTTTTCCCATGCAAGACTGTTGCTGGCAAGTTCTTTAAGCAAAAATCAAGAAAGAGGTGGAAACTAATAACTGGAAGTTTAAGCTATGAATTATTCTTATACTGTAGATTGTTTGTTGAAGCTTGAAGACTAGGATCCTTTACTTCATACGTCACATTTTCTTCTAAGCAATAGAATGAACAGGAAAAAAATCAGCTCTGCTTCCACATGATACGAGTCTTTTGATGAGAAGTGTTCTTAGCTGACTGCTTAGACATGTCCCCAAATGAGAGCACATATCAAAAATCTGATACAGAGAATGAACTAGAAAGCACTTAGGACCAGAGTAAATACTTTCTGCCTAGAAAATAAATTCTGATAGGTTCCTATCAACTATAATTGCTATGAGTTTAAGACTATTATTCATACAACTAGATTCTCTTGCATTTCTAAGGAACAGATATATTTAATAAATGAAGAATGTAGGAAAAACTATTCCTTAATTACACCTATTATAAAATTTAAGCTACAAAAAACACAATAAAACTGCCTCTGTATCTCACAGACTGTAATTAATGAGCAGTTATCTTAAGTCTGAATTAGCAAGCACTCTTTTCTTTCTTGAATATGATACCTTAGGCATCATTTCACTGAAGGAAAATGTCTTTAGTAGCAGAGCATATTCTGATTAATTGCATGCTAGTACTCAGTCTGCAATTTGAATATCATGTTGCCACTAATTAATGATGCACCAGTGTCAAAATAACAAATATGTAAGTGAACATATTGAAGTCACATATGTAACCAAAAGAAAGACAAAAGATGAGCTACAGAAATGTTAATTTTGATTATTTTTAAAAGTCCATAAATGAAATTGTGTGTGGAGTCACTTACTATCACACAACTTACTATGTTGAAAAATGTGTAGAAAAGCAAAACATTGTTTCTGCTTTTTCACACCTTCTTAATCATTGCTTTTTTTTTTTTTTTTGTCTGACTTTTCTCAATGCAATTGTAATCCCTAGCAAAGATGGCACATTGAGGCAATATTTCTGTTGGATGTCAAGGGAGCCAAAATGTTCTTTAGTATTTTGATTTTACTTCTTTAGTATGATGTACCTAAGTTCTCTGTCTCTTCCTCTTCAAAAATGGGCAGAACCCTGTATGGCATCTTACACCAACCAAAGCTTAAGGTAGGCAGGACTTTAATGCTAATATATATGAAATGTCACTAGGTAGCAAAAATTATTTGATTTGTAAATAAATATTTACTACACATAGTAAGAAACTCTTCAACTAATTAAACACCTTATGCCATAAACACAAAGTTAAGCACTTGAACTGATCAAAAGTGCCTTAAGTAAACTGTTGAGACAATCTGGTGCTAAGTATCATTTGAACCAATTACATGTGTTTTTGTTTTCAAACAGTGTAAATAACCTCTCACCATTTGGTTTGATAACCTCTCTCCTTCTCAACAAAAGGTCATTTAAGGTTTCTGCTTTTCTTCCAGTTTGGTCCCTCTTGGAAGCGGTACAGACTTCAACTCTCCTTTTTAGAGCTTATCTAAGACTGGTACAGGAAAGGGATGAAAAGGTTAGAATGACCTTTTCATCCCTCTATGTTGCCCTGAAGAGTGATATTTTGTCACTGGGCTATATAATTAGGACCTCCCTCACTTCATTAGATCTAAGGCACCCTGTTGGGATAGCAACAAACTGAACTATGTCTCTGAGGAAAGCTTTCTCTCTGGTGGTTAATGTCTTCATTAAAAAAATGAAGTCATTCTGAACCTTAAAACTTGGACAAGCTTCATTTTGATCACAAAGGATGCAAAAAGAATTCCTTCCTTTATATAGGGAAAACAAAACAAAACATACTGGAAATGTGTATTAATCTACCTTTACTGGAGAAAGGCCTTTGAATGTTGAGAGAGAAAGCTCTAGTGTGCAAAGAACTACTGCACAACTTTGATAGGTTCCATAGAAATAAGGAAAAAAGGTGAAAAGTAGAGTTCTACTTCCACTACTGCATTTTTGGAAACTGCTTACTAAATGCTAAAGAGTGAAGAGGGGAGTCAGCTTTAACCAACGTACTTGGTATCAGATCCTTTCTGATCAAAATATTAGACACTGATTTTACAAGGAAAGTTGAAATTACAATTTCCTCTCTTTAGCAAAGCACAAGTCAGAGTAAAGTTTATGAACACTATTGCTAATCAGTGCTGGAGGTCACTTAATCTTCTGGCTATGTAGCTGACAGAAGGCAGATCTTGTGCAACAAAACCTGAAAACATTCTTTGGTAGTTCTGTAAGCAAGGATGGTAAGTCAGAAAACATTTACACCAACTTATTCTTAATGAAAGAAGCTAAAATAATTGCAATTATCTGGAGATGTACAGGGGCTTAACCTTATATTTTAGTATTTTTTTTTAATAGCTTAGTCTTACTACTATGGATGTAAAATAACTTAATAGGCAGCAGAAAAAATATTATGTAAACAGGAGAAAATATCCAGCTGGGAATACTTTGCCAAAGCATTCTACTTGAATCCCTGAAAAGACCAGAGGGTCATACAAAAAGAGTGAAGTAAAACCTTATATGCTGGGTATCTTAACCTCTATCTGCTATTTGAAAGAAAACTATAATGTGCAGCAAACAGCTGAACAGAAAAAGTCCCCAAAAGCATGCTGTTAAGTTACAAGTCTGTGCTAAAGAACATACAAATACTCTTAGTCTAGATCTTGGCCTGCTTTTAAAGAGCCTGATGTGGAAGGATGCTGCCCAGGGAAGTGGTGGAGTCACCATCCCTGGAAGTCTTTAAAAGACGTTTAGATGTAGAGCTTAGGGAAATGGTTTAGTGGGGACTGTTAGCGTTAGGTCAGAGGTTGGACTCGATGATCTTGAGGTCTCTTCCAACCTAGAAATTCTGTGATTCTGTGACCTGCTGACATGCACATTTTCAGCAGATTATGAACATTCACAGCTTGTGTCTTTGATGCACATGCAGTTTTTGTGCTCTTCACGTGCAGTGATTGTGCTGTGGGAGATACTGGGCCTACTGGTTTTGGTCCTATCAGCACCTGCAAATCTGCAAGGGTGAGCTCAAAGGCAGTAGTAATACATCATGTGGGAGGGTGGAAGCAGGAGTAATTTTCTAACTTATAATAAATGAATTGTGGCAAGAAAAGAAGAAGAAAAAAAGAAAAAAAAAATAGTCTAAAGCAAACACCTGCAGTCTGGGGAATTGCTACTGATTGGAGAAAAGGTCAGAGATTTTGAAACAAACAGCACTGCAATACAAGTTTAACTTGCCCCAAAAGCGAAAAATGATTTTTCAGCTGTGGAATTACAGTACTTGCAGTGATAAAAGTTGTACCTGGGTTAACCCAAATGTGATTCATCTTTGGATGAACCTCTTTTTCTTAACAGTTTAGCCTCATTCAGCAGTCACATTTTAGAAATATTACTCTTGGGATTTAATGGTATCATACTATTTTTCAAGGCAATGCATAGTTTCTAAACAGACAAGAGAAGGTAGAGAAGATAGATGCATTTCAATTGCAGCCATCTGAATGAACTTGTACAAGCTAAAATGGGTTAAGTTCCCCTGACACAATACATACCAAAGGACTAAAATTTGGTGTCATCATTGCATCAGATTTTCTGGGTCTTGAAAAAGTTTTCTACAGGTTAGGTAAAAATAGCAGGAAGGGAATGGTTCAGTAAGCTTCATCACATGCATTTATGACCAGAAGGCTTCAAGTATTAGTGCTGATTAACTTTCTGATTAAGATAAAAATTAAACTACTACTTTAAACTGAGTACTACCTTAGTTTTCTTAATGTTAATGAGCAAGCTATACACAGGTACATGCCATATGTGTGAAAGTATTTGTAACTCAGTAAAATACTTACAATCATATCACTACCAACACAACTAAGTTGGTTAGCTCTTGTGTTTAATGTATCTTCTATCTAAACACGGAAAGATGGGAGGTAAAATAAAATCAGTAAATCTTAGTAAGGTTGGAAACAGGGAGCCTGGAAAGGCAGATTACAGAATTTAAGTGTTTCTACTTGGATTTGTACATGCAAGCAGCTTCTGGTTCTTCTGCAGAAGTTTAAGCATGCAGATTTTATCAGAAATTGCAAGGGATCACGTATCAGGAGTGTTTAAACTTACACAGTTTAAGTTATCATGGCTCTGTTTAAAGCTTAACAGATCTCCTTTAGGTCTTGATGAAAGCATTCAAATATATACATTAGGTTGTTATGACATTAGGAAGTAGTCACATAGATAACTGAGCTACTCATTCTGGTTTTATTCTCAGCTGAACTTTCTATAGGCAGCTATTTTTCTGTGTGACAGACCTAGACATATTAGAGCAAAAAATCACACCACTGCTTTTAGTAAGATAGAAGGCTGGAAGATGGGTAGTTGTGGGCACTGGGAAACTCTTAAGATCTTTAACTGAGGGACTGAAGGGTGTTAAAATCAAAGTGATGTAAAAGAAGAAAAACAAATTATTACCTCTGCTGTACCACTGGCTTAGCTGGAAATGTAGTGTGCAGAAATAAAGCATAAATGAATTGAGTAAATCTCCAGCTGGCCGGGGGTAGTATTGTTTCTGCTTTCTCCTGCAGGTTTTAAGTGACTCAAGCAGTTGGCCTTATTGCTGAAGTTCAAAGGCTGTGAACTCAACAGCTTATATATTTTATGTGAAAATACTGTGGAAGCAAAGCTCCCTTTAGTCACAACAGTGAGGCCGAGTGACAGGTGCTCATTCCCCCAAATCTCTCCTGAGCTGAACGCCTGCTTGAGTTTCTCACTGATGGGATTTTCAGAGGGGCTACTAGGAGTCTGCAGCTAAGACCTAGCACTAAGATAACAAAAGACAGTCTTCAGATCTGCTGAAACTGTTGCAAATACTAAACATGGAAGAAAACTTTCCTGGTTTAAATGTTGTTGTTTGAACCATTCATGAGAGACATATTAACCTCTCGGTTTTCAAAAGCCTTTTGAATTCACTAAAAGAAACTTAGCTGCCTCCAGAAGCTGACACTCAGCTGAAGATTTCCTAATCCTTGCAGCAGCTGATGCGTTAGTATTTAATGAGGAGGGCCCCTTGTAGACCCACTGAACAACCTACATGTATTGCACAAGCAACAAACATCTGTAAACCTTTTACATATGCACTCTAGAGGAGAGGCTGCACTTGCTGACCAATAAGTGGTAAATAGCTGCAGAAGCTAGATCAGCATGGGGGAACTGTGGAAAATCTATTCTGGTTGGGATTGCTGTGACACCTACAATAAAGATGTGTCACTTAACTACCATTGAGCATCTGGCTTTTCCCACAGCGTCGTTTGTTTGGGAATGTGATCTCTACAAACAGCTTCTTATTTCATGGCTGAAGAGTAGTAACTGAACACGTTCAAACAAATTTACCATGAAAGTATTGTATTCCTTTTATCTTTGGACAGAGGAAATTCTTCAGGCAGTGTTTCTTTTGATCAGTAAATGTCAACCCAGCAGTCTGCTGCTGGCAATGATGAAGCTGTAGGTATCTGTCTGTTCTGTCTTGACAGTATGGCCTAGAACAACAACAAAAGCATGAAATTCATTCTCCAAATACCTTGACAATACCAGCCAGGGAGCAAATGATTATGACAGTAAAACTAACTGTGGCAATGGTGCTCTCCTACACATACAGAAAGGTGGGAGGCATGCTCATAGCATACAGGCTGTGGGACAGTCGAGGGACTGTACAGAAATCCAGTTAACAAGGGGAAAAAACTTCACTGCCACAGGGCACAGCTTGCTTGCTTTTATCCATTTCCTGAAACTCAACCTGCAGAATAGCAGCATTTCTGCCACCCAGCTAAGACTGATGCTTTCAGAATTAAAGCAGCATGAGTCATAGGTAGAGGTCCAAATGTTAAGTGCTCACCTCTTTGGTATGACCACAAGAAGGATTTGGAACTGTTAACCACTGTTCAGGGAAATACACATCTTTTTCTCCAAGCTCTGTTGAAAGAATGAGTCTATTTGTGGCAGAAATTTTATGTATGATTATACAAGATAAAGAATTTAATCTAGATGTAAGAGATTCTTTCATTTCTTATTCTAAGAGACTTGTATTGACATGGTGGGATGAACTACAGATTGGTAGCAAAAATATTACATTAATGTATCTGAGTAATTGATACGATAAAACAGACTGCTTATTGTTCTCTCTGGCACCAGGGCATTGCCAATACTGCTCATGCAATTTTATTGAGAAGTTTACCCTTCTCAGTGGCTTCAAAATCAAAACTTAGTGATAATCAAGTTTACAGTCCCTATAAAACACAAAATATTTAAAAATCAAAAGGCAAGGGAAAAGAGCAAAATAAAGATGCACCATACACTGTTAAATTATATAATCTGTATAAATAAGGGATGGGTAGTATATGTTGGCAGTTAAATATTTGACAAGTAATTTCTAATAAAAAGCAAAAATCATAATGGTCCTCTAAACAACATTTTAAGGGATAAAATAGAACAATGCAGGTGAACCTTCTGGATGTTAGTTTCTAGCTGGAATAGTAGGACTGACAATACCACTAACACACAGAGGTTTCAGAGATCTACTGGCTGAGCTATGTAGGCAAGTCTTTCTTTTCTTGAATGCAGAACTGCAGCCAGTGGTTAACTGTTCATATGCTTCTTTCAGTCACAAACCTGCTTCTCATAAGTGTGTCCATAGCTCAAGCTGAATTGAAATATCAAAAGCTTAGAGATAAAAGTTGACAAGAATCAGCTGTACAACAAATGATACTGCAAATAAAAATCTCAGTTCTGAACAGATGTTGTGATGTCCTGTTATCCGTATTCATATTAGTTGTCAAACGTATCAAAGTCTGGTACCCCCCCCAAAATGTAATAGGTAATGGGCACCTTGCCATCCAGCCACTACAGGATGATATCTATCTTAATTATACCGTATAAAGAGCAGGCCACAAAATAAAAAAAAAAAAAAAAAGATGCTAGTTCTTTTCAGGATGAGTTGTAGGACCACTACAAACATGGTATGACTCAGAACTGTGTGTGGAACACTGTTCTTCTGTCCCAGAGCTAGTGAAAATGTGCTTTGTAGTATGCAATGAAAAGGACTCAGTGCCTCCAACTGATGCACTTGAAACTTGCAGGAGAATTGAGCACTGAACAACATGGAGCTCTTGAGCTCATGACCATACCACAGTATGTCACCTTAGCTGGGCATTTTAAGTACACAACATGCTACTGGATTTGAAAGAACATGCCACATTATTGTGGTAACAGACTGTTTTAGTAATAAGTACTTAATTTATTTAGATGAAAAAAGAATGTAAATACAATGAAGAATATTGAATAATATTCAGACTTAATGCTCAGTTCTCCATTTTTATTTCTATATCATGTCAGTCTGGTAACTATTTCAGTTTAATCAATGGATCAGCCTATGTATTCTATTTTAGGATTCAAAGGGTATCAGAGATAAGATATCTGGCAACAGAAGTATCACAGTTCATACACCTGAAAAGAAAAGAGAAAGTTGCTTTCTTTGGTTCAAATCCTGCGTGCTATAAATACAGAAGCTGAAAACCTGATTTTATACTGACTGTGAACAGAGAGTGATAAAGACTTTTATATTAATCTGGATTTCCCTTTCAGATTGTTACAGCCAGCATGGCCTATTTTCAAGTTCCTTAGCAAAACCTGCTGCTTTGTGGCTAAGGTATCTGAGGCTGTAAACAAATACTGCTTTGCACTTTGGTTTGTGATTCTATTTCTATTTCAAAATCACATGGATAGCACTTGGTCACTACTTTTGTGATTACCTTGTACTGACATAGCCTGAAATCATACTTAAAGCCTAAATTTAAATGCTAGATATTACCCATTCCTCTTGCCACATGAAGATGTCCTATATATACAGAACCGCACGTGACAGACCCTCCCTTAGCTCAATTAGCTAAATATATCATCTTTAATAGGAAAAAAAATTAAGAGTGAGACATCCCGTGTTCGCTAGATGGCTCTTGAATATTGATGATGAAAACACAGGTGGGAACTAAAGTTACATCAAACCATTATAGACATAAGACAGATAAGATTTTTCATAGAAAGTGTAACTCATCCTTGGAAGGGCTTTCTGAAACTTGTGATGGAGTCACCACTTAGTAACTTCCGGAAGCCAGGAGTGACAATCTGGAGAGGTACACATTGGTTCACAGATTTCTGAAAAAGAGTTTCAGCTCTGTCTCAAACAGCAGGGGATATAGACTGAAAGAGTGACCCCTTGTCAATCAATGCCTGAAAAACACTAGTCTAGGATAACAGACTTGGAATTTTGAGATATGAAGTCTTGAGATATGAAGTATTACACTTCAATATGTAAGGAACACTGAATGAGGCACCCAAGCAGTAACTTCACTCTTGGAGTGTCCTTTGGCATGACAAAGCTGTACCCAGGGCTTAGTCTGGGGCACAGACAAGGCAAGGATATGAAATTAGACAGCTTTCTTGTAAGCTGCTTAAAGTAAAATGCGTTTATACAGGGTCGCAGTATATATATATATATATATAAATATATATATATATTTTATATATATATAAATATATATATATATATATAAAAGGTAAGTATACTCAAGAAAAAGGTAGTATACTCAATTTTCTTGCCATACAACCAATTTCTTGAAAGATAGTACCTCAGCTTCTGGTGATTAATAACCACTGGTTATTTTATAACAGTAATTAAACAAACCTGATCATTCCTTAAACACCATCTTGGACTTTGAGAGGCAGAATTTATATAGGCATCCTGAAATTTCATGACTTTAATGTTACCTTAGTGAAAATGTCTTGGCTTTATATATATCCTTGCCAAAAAGGCAGAAACAAGTTTCTACATTTAAGAAACCACAACATAAATTTGAGAGGAATCTTTGCACCTTTCAATAAAGATAGGAACTGGTTAAACTAACCAAAACTGAGGGAAGAGGTGATCATTGATTGAAGTGAAAAGGAAAGGAGGTTAAAGAGTTTTTAAAAAATCACTTAAAATGTTTTCTCCAGGTGAGTATCTATCTATAAGCCCGATAAAGCAAAAGATAAGTTTCAGCTAAGAAAAAAGAGGAGTTAACTGCTGTGTCTTCATTTGCACTTTTTAACGTTTTACACTTCAAGTCATGTCACTGACTGGATTTTGTTAAGTTGTGAGTAATTTCTATTGTGAGTATGATGCATTACAAAATGCTGGACTGTTACAAGAATTTAATTTTCTCCTGGAATTGCCAAACAGGGGATACAAAAGAAGAGAAGACTAAATAGAGTGAAGTTGGAACATGCTAAATGGGTATGGAACTGTGCAGGATAATGGTGGCAGGAGGAAACCCCTTGTGATTATAACATTAGCTTAAGGCTAGCCTCACATATTGAGCTGTCAAGTCTGGGGGAAAAGACACAAGGAACTAATTTTTCTATTTGATAGGCCATGGTGGGATTGAGGAATGAAAATGAGAAGTGCAATTAGATTCAATCAGCAGTACTTTGGAGGTAATACAGTAAAAATGGAAAGGATGCTAGCACCCTTTGGGAAAGAAGTGGGTGTTCAGTAATACAGGCCATTATTTGTATTAGTTGAAGTGTCTCCATTTATGCGATTCTACCTTTTTCTCTGACATGCTCTTTCATGCTCATGGTAATTTAAGATACTAATTCCCTTTGTAGCTGATGTGCTTGCAAACATAACAGCATCAAACAAAAAAGTAACCATTCAAACAGCAGATAATTTACAAGAGAGGCAAGTCTAGATTTTGAGAAGTGAAAATGTGATACAATTTTTAATTTTGTGAAACTGACAACTCATAATGGGAAATTGGAACAACCTTAATATCTAACTTCAAACAAATGTTCAAATGTTTTGATCAGCTGCTCAATGAAAACTTTGTGTGTGTGTGTTTGTGTGTGTCAGTCTTTAGAAAATATTAAGTCTTGCAGTAATCGATACTTTCTTAGCCATAAAGTAACTTTGACTATTTAAAGTTTATGCAGCTTCAGGAATGCCACATGAAATCATTCACCTTAAAGTCCTTAAGCTTAAGCTATGTCAAAAGACTAACGTGATTTATTTTATGAGGGCAGTAATACATACATCTTAATTAATAAAACTAGGTAAAATAACTAGATATTCTTTCTCTGCTTACTCGAGCAACTGCCCTCTTTAAACTGAAAAAAATACAAATGTTCTGTCATTTACATTCTGCACACCCTTTCTCCACTTATTAATAAGGAACTGAATTAATATTTACTTGAAGAAATACTCCTGAGATTATCTATATATTAGAAGTTAAAATTTACAGTTTTTTATATTGAAGATGAAGTTATTTATATAATTTAATCACAGAAAAAGAAAGCCACGTTTCTTGTGAAAGCAAAGAGCCAGATGCCACTACACTTATATTGTTCTGAAACATTAGTTTTACTGCAGGTAGTTTTTAGAAAAATTCCTATAAATATACAGTCTGAAATGAAAAAAAAAATAAATCAAGTAACATTCCTGAACATTTCAATTTAAATGACCTCTTCACCATTGACTAAATCTGTGCAAGGTAGATATTTTGTTTGACTGTGCTTGCATTGTTTTCTCCGAAGAACATTTCCTCCAGATCAGGCTTTCTTGTACCATCAAGATGGTATACAAAGCCAATTTATGCCAAGACAGAAAAAAAATAACTTTCATTTAAGTGAATTAGTGAATCACTGAATGCTGTGATTTTGCATCTTTTCAGCAGTTTTCTGTTTCTTTTCAGAAGGTGAAATAAAAGACTGCCGCTGGAAACTGGTTATGACTCTGAAAAGGTAACTGAAAAATAGCCTTTTCAACAGATCAGGTCAGCTGTTCAAGTTTGGGAAGTAAGAAGTGATAATCTTTCTCTGCATTTCCTCTCTTTTTCAGAGGAAGTTGCTTATGAGAAAGGCTGAAAAAATTGCAACCATCTTGGACTATGTTCCAAAATGTGTGGGTATCCTGCTTCCCTCAGTCCCTCATGGTTTCAATGACAACTTCAGTCTTGATCTATTTCAGTAGATGACCTATTTAAATGAATATACAGCTGAGAGTGGGAAAAGGTGCAAACTGACAGCGTTAAACCTAAGTATATTCTTCTGAAAGTGTTTTTTTGTTGTTGTTGTTGTTGTTTTTTCTCTGAAATTTAACATACCCCAGAGCTTACCCTGTATTCCAGTGGTTTCCTACTCATATCTGTTAGGCTTTGATTATTCCTCACCAACTGAAAAAAAATAAAAAATAAAAGGAAATAATTAAGCTTTGACAAGGGAAGTAGCCACCTTGAATTCTGAACCTGAAAAAGTAGAGATTGAACTGACAGGGGAAACAAGACAAGCAGCTTACTTTACTGAGGACAATAAAATGCTCAATTAGACATATTAATTATAGCATATGTAGCACCATCAAGCCTTGGATAGGAACTTTGCTCTTCTCTCAGTCAGTGGTATAATCATTACACCTAGCTGGTGAATATGCTGCATGGCTATGTAGTGCTTGTTATCACTGCTTTACCCTTGCTCTTGGAAGAAAGACAACAAATTAAAACAGGATTCACTTTAGTGCTAGTATGAGCCAGAACAGATCATTAGGGGAAAGTGGTTGGTGCGCCAAACTGTGCTTAGATAAGCTTTATTATTTTTACATCATAAGTTAAATATATTCAGGCAACCCCACTTTTAAACTTGCCTAGGTATTATGCTGCCTTTAATTCAAGGCTCCAAATTCACTGAGATTCAGATTATCATGCAAACCAGTAGCTCAGCTCTCAACAACAGCTCAAATAATGTGTACCAAAATTGAACCCAAAAGTAGTAAAAGCCCTTTGCATTTTAAGAGAACATTTGTAAGAAATGTAATATTGAAGTTCAGTTTTCATTTTAGAAGCACTGAACCCCAATATTTCTTTTTTTTTTTTGTCAAATAGGCAATTCAAGATTCAATGAAAAATGTCTACCATTAGTATCAGACTGTCTTATTGCCCTATTATGTTATACATTGAGACTATTGAAGTCTGTAATCATTTTCTATACAATGCTGTGCATATCAAGCAATTCATTTAAGTTATTAAATTGAAATTTCTCTGTACAGTACTTTACTCACAGCTGGTAGTAGCCAATAGCTAACAGATTTAGATCTTTACTATTTCAAATTACTTTTAAGAAAAAAATATATTTACGGTGTTATCACGTGTTTACCTAGGATTACCTGGACTGTCTATACTCTGTCATTGAAAAAAAAATATGGTGTTTGCATCACAGAAATTTATTCTCCCAGCATGATTACTGCAAGGGATTTGACTACCACCTAGCTCTGTAAAAATGGAAACAGATCAAAAATCTGGCACGAAAAAAGATGATTTTTTTTTGATGGAACAACAGTAACTTCATTGTTAATGCTTTTTACTGTGCATTTAAATAAAGTGAAAAGCTGTACTAAGTAATTTATAAGATTTCAGTGTTATTGGGAACTCCTATAGATGTAGAGAAATACATAGCAAAACTCTGTTATTTTGAAGATTGGAATAATCGTAGAGCACCACTTAAGACAACCTACAGAAGTATTTGTTCTTCAATTTATTTATTTATTTTTAGCTTTTGGGCTCTGATAAAGTTGCAGCTGGTCCATAATGGAAAGAACAAAAATCAGTCCTTCGTCAGCGTTGGGTAAATCTCTACACACACAAAAAAAAAAAAAAAAAAAAAAAAAAAATCTAAAAAAAAAAAATAAATCCCAGATGGAAATGGATTTGTGAAAAGACATGACTTCCCTCCAACATGAGCAACAGTAGTGCAAGCTTCCCCCTTGCTGCTGCAGCAGTGATATCTATAAAAACACCACTCCTAGTCAATCTTATGGTCTTCCATGCTCAGATGTACCACAAGGATAGCTACTCAAGAGCACTTCCTAGTTTACATTAACCCCTATAGATGTAGTTTGTCCAGTTTCACTTGCTTTGGGCACTGACTGCATATGAGCAGAAGGTGAAGCAATTTGTGAAATTTTCCTTTTCTACTGGAGTCTGTGTTATCTGAAGCAACTCTAGTGCCTGCTCTGGGATTAGTGACATAATCTACCTGTAAACAACCAGGGGGGAAAAATACTTTAGTTTCAAGAGTGCTGCAAATCATGAGGTGAGAATTTAGAGAGCAAACTGCCACAATCCCAGTGAAACAAGCTGTATCACTCAGGAGAAACCTCATTCTACACCTAAGGCCTGTTCAGGTCTTATAGCCAAGTCCTAACTCTTTTACCTCTGGTCCGCTTTAGAAAAGCACGGAGTCCAGTTACATTAAAGGATGATTTCTCTCTGTGGCAGCTGGGAAAGCTTGGGCCCTTTGGCCCAAGACTGATCAGATAAACTGATGCACACTTTTACTGAGACAAATTTTGGGTGTGCAGATCCTTTGCATAGACAGGAGAAAGTATGCACTTCACAGCAATTTTTAGCAGTAGGTGATTTTCCATTATTTCAGGATAGTAATCAAACAAGAAAAGAATAAAAAATGCAGGCTAAGACAGAAAAGGAAATTATCTTACTTTGGATTGCTGTGTCCTTTCTTCAGAAAAAGGCGAGACTTTAGAGGAAGGAAAACTTTTCCCCCTGTACTCAGCCCTGGTGAGGCCGTACCTCGAGTACTGTGTTCAGTTTTGGGCCCCTCACTACAAGAAGGACATCGAGGTGCTCGAGCGGGTCCAGAGAAGGGCAATGAAGCTGGTGAGGGGCCTGGAGAACAAGTCCTACGAGGACTACTGAGGGAGCTGGGCTTGTTCAGCCTGGAGAAGAGGAGGCTCAGGGGCGACCTTATCGCTCTTTATAAGTACATTAAAAGAGGCTGTAGAGCAGTGGGGGCTGGTCTATTCTCCCACGTGCCTGGTGACAGGATGAGGGGCAACAGGCTAAAGGTGCACCAGGGGAGTTTTAGGTTGGATATTAGGAAGAACTTCTTTACTGAGAGGGTTGTGAGGCATTGGAATGGGCTGCCCAGGGAAGTGGTGGAGTCACCATCTCTGGAGGTCGTTAAAAGATGTTTAGATGATGAACTTAGCAATAAGGTTTAGAGGAGGACTTGTTAGTGTTAGGTCAGAGGTTGGACTCGATGATCTTGAGGTCTTTTCCAACCTAGACAACTCTGTGATTCTGTGAAAACAAACTTAAGCTGCTGCTGACATTTCAAAGCTTTTTGTCAGTAGGAAGGTACTTGCAGGCTAATCTTTAACTATTTTGTGAGTAGCAAGTAATTTCCATTTGTAACAGCTCAGTTTACAGGGTTTAAGTGTGATGTCATTTTTATTTGTATGGTATATTGAAAAATGCTTTAACCACAACCTTGCAGATACTTCAGTCAAAGCTAAAACATAAAATGTTTAAAAAGCAGCACTGTTAAAAGGGGATGTCCTGATAACTGTAACTGTGGTCTTTTTTTACAGTTAATAAAGTTTAGTATTCAACACATACCTTTTACCTCACTAACATGTTAAATTTAAAACTTAAGCCTATAACCCTCTTATGGAAAATTTTAGTCTGATGAGCATCATCCACAAACACTATGCTCACTATGCAAACACTATGATTACAATGTATATATTGCAATCAAAAGGTAACTGAATATTTCATAACACCATCTATAAAGCCAGGTGACATGAATTTCCAAAGGAGATAAATGCTTATCAATTGACAGTAACAAATGAACTTGGCAAGTTTAAGCCAGGTTACTATAAGCAGAGGGGATTGTGTTTAGTTGGGTTGAACTTCATTTGATGTGGTGCTACTAGTAGATCTGCTTCATCTAGTGTATTTTCAGTCAATACATAGAGTCTCCCTAATCTGCAATAAAACCATGCTTCCACTGGGTTGAATGGTTTACTCCTGCCCACATCCAAGCAAAAGAATATTAATCACTAGTTTGTCATTAACATCTCTCCTGCATATTTTAGTTGACATGGACGTCATTCATTTGTCTGTATTGCAGGAGTTCACAACTATGCACTGTGTTGGGCAGGTTATTCCATTATCTTTAGAGAACATTTAACAGAAATAGCATGATCTAGTTGCCTGCCACTATGTTGCACGTGGTGTTGTGGAAATACTGACATCAAAGTGCTTGATCATAGACTTAAACAAACAAACAAAAAGTTATTTCTATGTATTACTTTCTAATCAAAGGGAAGGAAAATACTGAGTTCAGTTATGTCATCTTATTAAGCTATTTCAGATCAACATACATTGAATAATATGCATGTATAAATTAGTAGGGATAAAACAAGTTAGTTATTAAATTAGCAGTTTGTATTTTTATATAAAAGTTAGACTACAGAATACTGAAACTTGAGTCATTTGCCCTGTCATGCTGTGTTCAAGCTGCATTTAAGGAATGACTCATGTGTTTTGACTGAAGTGAAATCAGTTTTTTTTTTTTTTTTTTCAAATAATTTTGCTTTAAAAATTATATCACTTTAATTTTTATTAATGATTTTATGATACTTATATAAACTCTGCTTGACAACATAGCTGATAAGTGAATGACTAAATAAACCTAAACATTTAAAAACCTTAGAATCTCAAATAACATTCAGGGAGGAGAACAGTAATTTCATTGCAGGAACAGAAAAAACAGACAGTTTCAAAAATAATTTTCGAACCAATCCTTATAAAAAACTATTTGTTGCAGAAGAGATATATAGACTCTGTCTATGTAATTAAAGACATTTTCTGAACTGAGACAATTTCTTACCTTGATTCAATTACTGTACATTTAAAATCCATAAGTTAAAAAAAAAACCACCACATATACTGGCACATATACTATTGAAATAAATTACCAAGAAATGTATCAAACTTCTTTTGTGTTAAAAAAAAATCTTACATGCCTACTTACAGCTAATATCATATATAATTAGTTGTGCAAACTGTCCTATCACCTGCATGTGATAGGTCATATCACATTAGGTAGACTATACTGCTTAAAAAACATTCATAACTTGTGACCCAAGAGCTTTCAGAAGTCATGCATGAAATTCAGTCTACATACTGTTTTCCTGTCTCTACAACCATGGAGAGCTACACACATTTTAAAGAAAGAAAATGAATGAGAGAGGGACAAGTGTGGGACCAAGCAAAAGGCAGTCCACAGATGAGGTGTGAAAGGCATTTATTTTTGCTTGGAACTGTGGGGTGAATTTTCACCACATCGTGCACTTAATATTATGTAAAGCAGTTACATCACAGCAGAACACCCACCTGCAGTGCAATGCAGTTGCTGATACAAAGGCACCTCCTTCATGAGCTCCTGTTGGCATTGGTGCACATACATAAGGTCCCCAGTATCTACATGTGTAGTGTCCTGATAAAGCCCCTAGTGAACAGTTATCATCCTTGACACCATAAAATTAAAGCTCATTACAGACCACAAGTACATGGCTAGTCTAACCATAAAATGGCAGAAGCAGTCCTTAAAACCTTCTTACTTTCAAGTTTGCCCAGTATCTTCTCTAGAAGCACTCTGTCTCACATTTTGAGGATTCTGGGGGTTTTGGCAATAAGGACTAAAGCTCAGACAGCAGTGCCTACTTTGGCACTATTTAGCAGCATGCCTATTTGGGGGCTGCTGTATCTTACCTTGCCTGAGTCAACCACACTAGTGCTGGGTGTGGGGCCATAGCCCCAAATTCAGTGACTACAGGGGTGGCCAACCCTGCTCTCCTCCTTCCCCTTCCACCCAACATGGAAAGTAAGTGTTGTGCACAAGTCTGGCTTGACTACACTGTTCCCCTACACTGAGAATTAGAGGCTGTAAAATGCCCTTGTTCCTCTGGCACCTAGAGGAGAACAGCCCTAACAAGTAGCAGAGAATGAGTTGGGGCATCTCATCCTTAGACTTAGAAAGAAAGCTGCAAGGGTTGCAGTAAAAATTCACATACGCACAAAAATAATAGGAAAGGTCTGTGGTGGTTTTACCCAGCTGGACGGGTTAACTCCACCAAAACTGCTCTCTCACTCACCCTCCTCAAAGGAAAGGGGGGAGAAAATAGAATGAAAAAGGGCTCAAGGGCTGAGATAAGGACACCAAGATCTCTCAACAATTATTTTGACAGGCAAAACAAACCCAGCATAGGGAGATTAATGTAATTTATTAGCTATCACTAACAAGCTAAAGCAGGGAGAAAAAAATAATAATTAAAAAAAAAAAATAAAATACTGAGAACACCTTCCTCCCATCCACCCTTTCCTACCTCCTTCCTCAGAACAGTGCAGGAAAACAGGGGCCAGGCTCAGTCCCTAACACTTCATCTCACCTGCTCCTTCACAATCACTGCCCTTCCCAGCTCCACATGAGATCCCTCCCACAAGCTGTTGTTCTTCCTGAACTGACACTGCAGGGCCTTCCCACAGGCAGCAGTTCTTCAAGAACTGCTCCCACATGGCTCCCTACCCCGGGGTCCATCCATCAGGAGCAAAATTCTCCAACATGATCCCCTGCAGGCTGCAGCTCCAGCCCTGGGCCTGCTGCTGCGGGGGCTCTCCATGGGCTGCAGCCTCCTCCAGGCCATATCCAACTGCTCCACCGGGGGCTCCTCCACGGGCTGCAGCATGGAGATCTGCTCCATGTGGGACTCATGGACTGCAGGGGCCTCTCTACATGCCACGGGGGAACTGCTGCTGCCTGCCTGGAGCACCTCCTGCTGCACTGACCTCGGGATCTGCAGGGCTGCAGCCTCACTCCTCACTCTCTCAAGTACTGCTACACAGTAATTCTTTTTCCGTTCTCATCTCCCTTCTCTAATCTGCTCTAAGAGAGACCTAACCAACATCACTTATTGGCTCAGCTCTAGACAGTGGCAGGTCTTTTAGGAAGTGTCTGAAACTGGCCCTTAACTAACGTAGGTCAGTTTATAGTTTCTTTTCACAAAGACCATTCCTGCAGGCCCCTGTTACCAACCCCCTGCCACCTAAACTCAATACAAGGCCACAGAAGTTACTGACCTTTGTATATCTGAGAAAAGGTCATATGCATTCAAATACCTAAGCACTATTTAACACCACTCTACATTGGTCATGCACAACAAAACTTTTCTAAACAACAGGCTAATGCATTAGGATAATGCATTAAAAGATATTATCTTTTTGATTTCTAATACTTTTTACAAATTTTTCCTTTAGGTATACTAGGAGGGAATGAACAAAGAAAAGTTAAGATTAATACAAATAGAAACAATGCTGGTTCACTTAAGGGCAAAAACAGAGTTGTAGGGAGAGGAAAGATATAGGTTTTCGTCTTATGATATGTCGTAATAGGTAAGGTGCTGGGAATACACGTGCTTGAACTTTGGGATTTTCCTTTTTTCCTATGCCCCAATGCTTTACCAACTCCTTTAATATTATCTAACATATAAATTCTTTAATAGTAGCGTCAAGGTCCCAAGTGTGCTAATAGGTCTTAAGTACTCTAATTAATCTCACTTGGGACCCTTATAGGCACCCTGCCAGCAGTGGTGTTTCAGCTGTGGCTCAGGCCCTCACTCCTCTTTTGAGTTAGCTACAGGTGTAGCTCTGTTCCTGAGTTGTTTTGCAATTTTTTCAGAGTAGTTTCAAACCTGATTCCATGATGGCTAGGGTGTTGTCAACAGTTTTTGTTCTCTTTCCTATTCCAGTGGGATACCGCTGTCTGTGCTGGGGACATGTGCAGTTCTTGGCTCGTATATGCTTGTGGGGTGTCTTGCTCCTGTGGCCTGTGAGAGGCCGTTGCTTAATGCATGCATTGTAAGTTTCTCTACTTTGTATCTTAATATTGTATTTGTGTTGTTTTTTAAGTTTAGGATTATGTACAGTCAATGTTTCTACTGAAGATAAAATCCTTTTAAGGGAAATCAAGACTTCAGTTATGTGAAGAAGGGGTCTACTAAAGAGGGTGATAGCCTTCTGTGTGAAAGTAGCTGCTCTGTTCCTTCAGTGTCCCGCAGCTGATTGCAGAAAGTGTCTGTTTCTGACAAAAGTTGTAGTAAAAGTAACTCTAAAGTTAAAACAAGTATAAGGTCAGAGATGTACATCGATGGGGAACAACTGGAAGCAAAGGCTTCTGGCAGTGCTTTGGCTTGGGACAGCTCTGGGGCTGACCGCTCAGGAGGCGGCCAGGTCTTGCTCACTGAGGGAAGCGCCTGTGCTGCTGCTCAGTCGTGGTGCCGTGTTTCTGGCCTCACCTGGTGAAGCACGTCTGTGCTCAATGTCACATGCTGGTAGGCCGTGTCTAGCTGATGCTTTGTAGGTTATGCCATAGAAAAAATTTAAAACATATTTTTTCTTGAAATGAAGCTGGCTTTTAACTATTTGTTCTCCCTGGGAGAGAATCCTCCCCAACCCTGGAGGCTGGGCCTTGCCATGTTGTCCCCTGTGTTTGGCCTGCTCTTTTTGTGTTTATTGGCGCTGGTGGAAATGGCCATTTGAAATACCTGTATTAGGCAGGTTTGAAAATGTTTATTGTCGGTGTTTTCCTACCGTAGTTGAACCATGTCGTGACAAATTTAAAACATATTCTTCATCTGCCCATGAAGAAAAGTCTGCTTATCAAGTGGCCCTTCTTTGGAAAGAGACCGGCAGGAAAAATCTGGTGTTGGAAGAAAGATCCAGAGAATTCCTATCCATTTTTTTTTTTTTTTTTTTTTTTTTTTTTTTTTTTAAGCTTTAGTTTCTCTGAAGGGATTCTTTCATCCTGTTGATATTGCTTAATGCAAATTACTAGCTGCTGGCAATTAATTATCGTGGGGTCTTCATTGTGAGAGACAGAAGGTGTCTTTTCTTTGGACAGCTAATAGATTACAGGCTGGGGGAAAATAAAAGTGTCAGTGATTAATTTCAGTATATGCTGATGCTGGTATGTCAATTAGGTATACAAACTCAGAAAGCACAAGCTGATGAAATGGGAGTAGACTTACTGACCCTATGTAGTAACAGGTGTGTGCTGTGGCTGGTCTCTACACAGCTGCATAGCGACGGCTTCTTCCTTTCAGATTTTGTGCTTGATCTGGAGACTTCCATCAGTTTAATTATACTCTATGCTTCGTGCTACAGCTGAGGTAAACTATGGTTTGCTTAACACCACGATGCTGTTGAAATGCTCAACACTAATCATCATGAAATAGCATTTAGCCTGGATGAGAATATATGGATATATGCCTAATACTTTGAAATGCTAAAAGAAAAAAAATGCTAGATTTCTATGTATCTATGTATTTCAATTTTTTCTTGTAAAATGTTACTTCTGTGAAGACCTTAGAAGAAGTGTGTGATACATTGTTTTTTAAGGCAGTAATTGTGAAACATTTATTTCAAAGTCATTTGAAAGGTCACTGAATGGGAATAAGTACTTGTCTTTTTCTAATTTTCTTTCTTGTACAGCCCTTCTAAGAAAGGACTTCATTGGGCAGGGTTTTTAATGAAGGCTTTTAGGCCTTTAACCTAATTCTATTTTATTTCTTAAAGGAGTCTACTATTTGAAAACCTTATGAAGTCCTTTATTCTAAATTCTAAGAGAGAATATTTTTTTTTGCTTTTGTTTTCCTTATAGATTGTAATGAAATGAAGCTATGAATGTAAAACCAGAAGATTTGCAGGGACAATATATTTTAATGCATAAAACCTCAAGCATGAAACCAAATCCACAGAGCTTTTTCAGGTATGTGATTTTTTTTTTTTTTTTAGGACACTTTGAGATCTGCAGGGAGCTTTTGTGAACATACGGCTTCTTCAGGCCGAATATACTGCTTAATCATGTGTTGCATAACAGCATTGATCTGCAAAGATTTGAATTGAACTTTCCCTTACTTATGTGATGGATTAAAAAAGCTTGGTAGTCACAGTAAAAGGATGTTTAAGAGGCCTTCTGTAATTGTGTTATAAAAAAGGATGGTTCATCAGCTTTTTACTGGTCGAAATCAACCTATAGTCTTATTTATCTAAATGTAGATGACTTAAATGAGCTGTAATATGAAAAGCAGGTTGTGAAGGCCAGCACCCATAAGACGAAAAGACTTCACTTCCCTTGTTCCTACACAAACACAAGTTTTTATGTTTCAAGCTATTGTATGCCTATAGAATTATGTAATTCCTACTTAGTGTATTAATCAAACTTCTAACACAAAGTGTTGTGGAGCCTGTGTGCTATAGGAAGAAATGTAAGGAGGATGTGTAAGGAAATGGAAAAACAGTGCATTTTTGCAGTTTTGTATCTAAATCAAGTAAGTTGAAATGTCTAGAGTAGCTAATTAGCTGATAAAAGTCATATGAGTGTCCCACATGAAGAACTGCGAAACATATATATCTGTTATATATAGGTTCTATAAACTTTCAGTAAGCATGAGATTGCATAGGCCTGTTGAAAATTCTGTTAAGCCATGAATACTATATACATGCCCAGGAGTTTAAAATAGCTGCTGCAAGCCTGTAGGAATATATATGCCATTTAAGAAATACTTCAGTTGTAGTTGACTCTAAGAAAATAATGTGATTAGCTGATCTGTACTCCTGAATATTCTGATAAATCTTAGACA
Organism: Netta rufina; assembly: GCF_964035555.1. Lineage (NCBI taxonomy): Eukaryota > Metazoa > Chordata > Aves > Anseriformes > Anatidae > Netta > Netta rufina. The sequence continues at coordinate 114,622,774 of NC_140123.1, forward strand.
TTTTCTTAGTTATTCTAAAGCTTCTCAAAACAACAACAACAAAAACTACAAATAAATGATCTCAGAGCATAATTCTAGACTTCCTCAGAAGAAAATAAATTTTCTATGATGTCTGTAAGGACACTGAGCACTGATTCTAGGTAGCACCTTGATATATGAAGCTTTGTTTCTTATGTTGCCAAAAAGCCAATAGCTAATGATCAGTTCAGAGTGAACTTATTGACCTGTGACATTCCCTATTGACTGCACTAATTTGGAGCTGTTACAATTCTATTTTGAGGCTATAATTTTTGTCTTAAATGTAAAATGATGGTAAGGTAACTTCCAATAATATTATTTCATTGGCTGTGTAAGTATGTTCCAAACCTGAACATGACAGCCCTTAGCAATATCTTTGTGCTTATAAAAATATCAGTGCAAATGAGGAAATGAATATTAGAATTAGCATATTAGCTGTAAAATCCTGTTTACTCTATGCCGATAAAAACAACCATGCGGAAAAATTGTCTTGGGTGAATATTTGTATAGCAGTTAACTGTTTCTGGTGTTTTTTAAGAAATTTAGAGCACTTCCTCATTACAAGCAGATGGACTTATTTTCAGTTCTGTAGATTATTGCTAGATAGCTTTTCTTGGAAGTAAAATCCATGTCATCTTTAGCTCTGTTTAGGTTCATATGTGTCTACCTAGGCTGCCCAATAATGAGTAAGCAATATTAAAATAGTTATTGTCAGCCAAAAAAATAATAATTAAAAACAGCTCTGCTTTTATTTTTTTAAAATTTATTTTTAGTTTTTGCCTTAGATTTATGTATGCTAGTACTCTCCCTGTGTACAATAAAAGCTCTTCTAACAGCTGTAAAACTAGCACTATTTGCTATTTTTTACTTTGAAGATATAAGGTTCTCCATAAGCAGTGACTGTGAAGAAAAAGATCTCTTTCGTGCAACTGGCTGCCAGATTGTTAATAATTGCAGGCTGTTAAAAATACCTGTAAAATTACATGTCTGTAATTTTCTTAAGTTTTCTTTATGGATATTAGAAGAGCACTGTATTTGCTAAATCTTACTTTGCTCAGTTATTCTGAGGAAACAGCTGTATGGATACAGTCTTTGAAAATGCACATTTTTAAGGAAAATAAGAAGGTAGATTAAATTTTGTACTCGTGTGTAACGCTGACCTGTGAGTGCTGAGAGACATTAGTGTGCTGGAAAAGGAACTAACTAGTATAACATTTATTTTGAAATGGAATCAGAGAGACTGTATCTGGGCTCCAAATGAATCTATTTCTCCATATTAATTTTCTTCCGGGGTTTACAATTTTGATCTTGGTTTTTGGAACTTCTATAAGAACCTCATACAAAAATAGTTGCCTCTAAAACTTATAAATTATGGTAAATACCTACTGCCAAGTGACAGAATAAGGGTAGCCATGCAGTTGCAATTAAATGTTTAATATTGAACTAGTTGGATATGAGGGTTGTTGTAGGAATATTAGATCTTTTCCTACAGTATGGCACTGATAACCAGCATGGTATCTGAGGTTGTCAACACATTTGGTTAATGGCCTTGACAGCAGGTGGGAGAACAGACCACTGAGAGCTGAAGCAATGTGAGTTGTCTGTGGTGTTCTCTCAGAGAATCCATTATGCATTAGTGGTGCAGAGTCGACAATATGTTTTTATTTTTCATAAAAATTCTAAGAGCTTCCAATAAAAATTCTCAGAACTAAAACAACAACTGGCTTTTGGAAACTCTCCAAACTTGTAGACAGGCTGTTTGCATGGAGGTAGAAGGTCTTCAGGTGCTGATGCATCCACCAGTTAGAGTGGAAGTAGATGCCCAAAGATGGGATGCTTCAGCAGGCTCAGGGTATGATTAGAGGAGATGGGCAGGAAGTTACAACAAAGAAGAGCTTTCACAATGCATAATTTATTACTTGACTTCAGTGGCACTGTCACGCTCACTCTGTGAGAGTGCTGCCTCATGCCCAGCTCATGTGTGAAACTGATCTAATAACAGTCTTTATATCACAAGAGAAGAGGAAAAAAAAAGTCTGTTTTGCTTGAGCTTTCAGTATATAAAAATATTCTGCTCTTCCTTTGACATGTTAACGTGAAAATGCAGCTTGATCCTATGATTAACCTCAGTTAATAAAAATGGAGATAATGACATAAGGTGTCTATGCAATATGTTTGTCATAAATAATCACTAACACAAACTTGTGTGGTAGTTATACCTGGTGGTGATCCTTCAGTAAGTCTGTTTCCTACCAAGTGGGTGTGTGTCATACAGAAAATTCAATGGGTCCCAAATTACTCGAGCACTATGAGACACAGTAAGTTGAATTCAGATGTGCAAGTATATGGGTGACGTATTAGGTCCTTTTGGTCTGCGGCTCCCTTTTCTGCACTTAAGATATTTACTTAATGGTGCAAGTTTTTCTATTACTGATCATCCATTGATTTTAATTTATTTTTTACGTAATTAGTTTATCTGTACCCCAAGCACACACTTGAGGCCCAGAATTCATTACCATCATATAAATTAAATACGTTGAAGGCTACTTGGACCATTCCCAGTTTACATGTTCACACTATATAGTATTCTGTTGAAAAGAACAGACCACGTGATGTGAGTAGAATGAATTTAGTCTTTCAGGCTAGAGACAACGAAATAGTTAGTAGACGATCTTGTTGTTTCCGGTGCACTTTCAAGCCCTCTTTCCTTCCACATGAGATGCTAAAGTTATTATCTTTCTATATTTGTCTTGTGCAGCGTCACTTGAATGTTAGGTCCTAGAAACAGGGCAGGAAAGCATGGTAGCCACTGTGTAAGATATACGTGGTGCAGCTGCATACGTTGGGGTGAACAGTGTAGCTCCCCAAGAAAGACCTGGCTGGGCCTGTTGTGAGCCCACATGGCAAGGAAGAGGGGTTTGAATGCCTCCACGATAACCAAGTAAATAGCAGGTCTTCTGAAATCCCATCCTCGCTACACAATGTTTGAAATGAGCTAAATACTGTCCCGCAGAATTGTTTTAATAAGCAGAAAGCTATTCTGGTTGGAAGTCAGTAATCAGGCCACCTATCAGGGGCTAAGACTGTGGTCATCGTCTCGTCTGATGTTTTATGTGATTACAAAATCTTATGAATTCAGCAAATGTTTTGTAAATAGATTTGGTCTAATAGCTTTTGACATTTCTTATGTGAAAAAGGAAACAATTAAAATAATTGTACACTTGTTCATTTGATTTTTGTCAAGATGTTGATAATAGGATTAGCGTGTGTTACTGCAAGGTTTTAGGGAACAGGCATAATTTTCTTCAGTGTAGTCCGTAGCTTACCCCCCTAGCAACCAATTAGTGCAGTAGATGCATCCTGTTTCCAATGTGGGGTACGAAGCTGTACATATCTGTCACGAACAGACCAGTTCTAGGGGAAACCCAAATTGTAGCATAATGCAGGAACATAATGTGTACTACACCCCATGCTAGTTGGTGTTATGCTGTTTAATGCAAATGGGCCTTTTACTTCTTTTTTACTAATGACTTTTTTTAGGACAGACAAACCTGGAACAGTAGGGAAAAAATACACTGGTTCATTGGCTGATGTCAGCAAGTGTACAGGACCAGATGGTACTCTAATATGACATTATAAAATCTGAATAGTAGGTAATATCATGCATAAGCAGATTTTATTCCAGAAAAACAGGAGGTTGTGAATACATAACAGTTTTCTAAAAGTGTTTCAGATCAAAATAACTACAGAACTGGGGCTGATCTGCACACAGGACTTAGTAGTAGGAACTAAAGAAGAAAATTAGTAGACATAGACATAAAAAATTGGGAGAGATTTTGTTTGTGGTACATCAAATGTGCTGGTACAATTCAAGATCAGCCAAGCAGGGCTTTGGGGAGAAAGAAAGAGATGGGTCAAAGGAAACAGCTGGAATTAAATACTCAGACATGGGCTCCTTCCTGCTTTTAAAAAGTCTTGGGTATTAATGTGGGTTCTCCAGGAATGTCAGTACATTGTCAGTAAGAAAATAAATAAAATATTAAAATCAACAAGAAAAGAATAAACATGTTTTTGATATAGGTTGCTAGGCATGTTATTTATTATATGTTCATGTCTTGTATAGCGTGTATGGTTTGATCCGTCACTCCTCTTCCTTTCCAAGCAATACAGGAGACATTAAAAAGGTGAAAAAAAAGGGCAGTTATGGAATGAAGTGAAAGCCTAACACATGAATTAATCCATATAGTTGTTGACAACACTCAAGGAGTTTGTCTGTAGATGCAGAAGTTTGGGGTATACCTTTACTCAGGCTTCTACTAAAAGTAATTAACTGCTTGGGAGCAAAGGTGGGTGTGCCAGAGCTCATTCTATATACTTTATGTGCATATGCTCTGCAGATGATATCTTCTCTTCCAATAATTTGTTGACAGTTGCTGTTGGAGAGACGCTTAATTTGACTCTATACAAAAGTTGCTATGGGCTTAGAGTGAACATGTGAGCTGAAAGTCATTTACTTGATTTAGTTGACTAAACAGTGTTTGAATTTTCACAAAAGATATTTTTATTCTTTGTGCCAGCTGTCTGATAGCAATGTGGAAACTCTTCAAATACTAACTTCTTGTTAATCTGGGCTTGACTAATGAGTAGGAAGCAGAGCAATGTTCAGATTGCTCTAATTTGAATGAGTCACTGTAGATGATTTGCTTAGTGCAGAGCCTATACACAACAGTCCTGCATTGGAAATGCAGGCACTGATGTTAAACTTATTTCCTCTTGGATTCTTTTAACTTTAGATAACACGGAATCTTTCTCTGTTTGACAGCTAAATTACTGCTTTTTTTTTTTTTTTTTTTTTTTTTTTTTTTTTTTTTTAAACTCGTCTTTGTGGCAGTAAAATCTGTACCTAATTAGGTCTGTTATAAATTGCTGAAAACTAAATGATGTCAGGTGCTCTAATATTAGATCAAGATCTTAACAGCATTCTTGGTAGATACTTAGGTGGTTGAAACAGGTAACGTTTTTGGCTTTCGTAAAATGTTGAACCTGATACATGGAAATAATGCATTTATTTTACCAAATGTTGGCTCATAAATCTGGGACTTTAAATCGTCTGCATGGTAGCCAGTATAATTGATGTAGTGTATAAGTGCTATACTGTAATCTACTGTCAGAATTTATTCAGTGAGCAAATTGGAACTATAGTATGTCAAAAGGGCTTCTGGCTGTTAAGAGAAATATAAAATGGAGATGGAGCCCAAAGTTTTATTCTAGGTAATTTCAACCACTTGGGAGTTGCCCTAGCTTTGCACCCATGTGTATTTCTTCTTGGTTTTAAAAACACAAAATAATCCTATACAGTAGGGCACTAACTGGAATGATACTCATGAGCTAATAGCACACAGCCTGGTATTTGTTTTGTAATGCTGTCATGTTTTGTTGCTATGTGAGAGAAAGTAGCAACTTGCTAATTTAAGTCTAATATTCAGATACCATTCTCCTTTTGTTCTTAACATAGGTCCTTGACTAATCAGGCACAGTCAGATCGTTTGACTTGGCTGAAAGTTCCTGTAATTTACTGGCTGCTTATTATAGTGCTATAAAAATACATATTAACAGCACTTGTTTCACAAATGTCTAGTCTATTATAATATTTCATAATTACAATATTTAATGAAAATATGTGAAATATCTTAATTAAGACCTTCCACTGAAGGCAATGTGAGAAGCAAAAACACGGGGGCGGAGAAGGTGTTACTGGAGGTTATAGTGTGGTTATTCTAGCTGTTGGAATTAGGTAGCACTTGTCAAAATTGCTGGATCAAAATAAACCAGTGATGTTTATGATAAGCCAAATCTTTAAAAGTTACTTTCTAATAATGAGTTGCCGCCTTTGGTATTCACTGAATATTTGTTTCATGATGAGGGGCTTGGGAACTCATTTGATTGTATGTTGCTATTCAAACTGAGCTGTGGGATGGCATGTGATTAACATGTGTGTGCGCATCCCTGTGGTCTTGGTTACTGTCTGTGCACTTCCATGATGAGAGAGGAAACAACCACGAAATATTTGGTGGTCAACTGAGTTCTTGTTTGGAGGACTTGACACTTCAGCCCATGGTTAAGTTACTCCAAGTTTGCCTCTGAAACTAAACCTCAAGTCTTACATTAAACACACCATGATTAGTTCATGTCTGAAGGAATACAGCCCAAGTAATTAGGATAGCAATTAGAATCAAGCAGCTAACCGCATGATCCTAATTTCTTTTCTGAGCCAAACTGTGTGTAGTCTTGTATGCATCTTGAACGGTGTATATAGTAATAGTACAGTAATAGTACATAACAGACACTTGTGAAAGTCACCAAAATACCCAGCATACAAATAAATTCATTTGTAACCATTTATCTACTTGCTGCACTAAGTTAATTAACATGTTTACTCTTGAAATTGAGAAGTATATTCATATACAGGGAAAGAAGGGGAGAAAGGATTTCAATGCTGTTGCAGGTAACTATAAGCCAGGTTACAAAAAGGATGAATAATTCTAAATTTGTGCAAACAACACTGCACTGTGCCCTCTTGCCATTAAGATATACAAGTTGTCTCTTGAGATGTGAACAGCTGAATTAAATGAACAATAAAAAGAAGCAGTATCATTGGACTCCAAATGCATTCCCTTCTATTCTTGGTTTCTCCTATTTTCCCCATCCATCGGCCCATAATTAATTTGTATAAAATTCAGTAGATGTCTAGGGATTTAAAAGCTAATGTGTCCTTAATCATGGTCAGTAATTTTAATCCTATTCTCTTTGTGAACAGGAGAATAATGCAACAACAATTTTAACTTGCGGGAACAGTCTACCTCTCCTGTTCTCCCCTCAGCCTATTGCTCTTTGATCGGGAAAATCACCAAAATGGCAAATGGAGAAATTATCTGGGTTGATCTTGTGTGTTTGTCTGCAGGTTTTGGGGGCGGAGGGAGGGGGCTTAGATGAGCACAGACAACTTTGCTGAACAGTTCACTGCACCCCAGTGGGGTTGGCTGCACTAATTCAAGGGAAGCAGTGAAGAGATGGGGATAACTGTCCACGGTGCTTCATTGTGATCCTAAATGCTTCTATCTCCCATGCAGTCCTTAGTCTAATATCATGTCCTGTTTTATTCCTGGTCAGTTTTATGATGTCTTGCAGTTTTTGCAAGAAATCATAAAGCAACTCTTGCTGAGAGGAGAAAGCTTTACTCTCATTCTCTCTCACTCCTCTTATCACTTATATGTATTTCAGTTTTGAAGGACTATTAAATGGGTTACTGGGACAAGGCGTTTCTTCATCTCTACAGGTACACTTTAGCAGTAGGAGAAGGATTTTCCTTGTGTTTCAGTGAAAATCTCTCTCATTATTACATTTCATACTCAAGTTAGATAAGGGAGTGTTGGTTGGGCCACATCTTCTTTACAATGAGGTGGTCCACTAGGAGTAAGATGGTGTCTCTGAAATGCCTATCTTATTCCAGAAAATAGGTATGTGGTTTGAAAACAAACTGATCACTTTGAGCCTGTTGTTTCTGTCTATACTATTAATTTACACTAAGATGAAGTTCCTACTTCATCTTTACCTTCATCTCCTTTCTTTACTATTTGTATTCTCCATGGTAATGAGGCTAATGAAGCATTTTAGTAAATCATGGTGTGAAGTCACAGCCATATGTTCTAAAAAGAGTAAATGGATTTTTCATGCATTCAAAGTGTCTGTTGTATTGTACGGACATATAAAAGTTCAGTGGAGCTCATTCTAAAGGGAATTAGAAGAAAGTACTGGTAAGATATTTTGGCTGTGTTCTGCAAACTAGGTTTTGGCTGCTCTTGACATCATCTGAACTGCACAGTAAGAAAGTAACAATAAAACCTCTTCATTTATTAAAAAGGCTAACTCAGAGAACATGATTGCAGCCTCTGAAAGAACAGACAAGCTTACTGGAGAGATAAAGGAATTTTTAAATTTTGGCATGATACTACAGCTGAAGAAACAAACTCTGAGTCTTCCAGAATGGGACTGAGACCGCCATTTACTGATGGTGGTTTGAAGAAGTGATCAAATGTGCGTGAAGTTAGAAACACAAAATGAAACAATAACTGGCTGGAGGTCTTTTAATCCAGTGCCTTCCTCAAAGTAGGGTTATCTCAAAATTCTCTGCTTTTCTGTCACTCATTCTGGAGATGATCAGTGGTGTGAAGTAAAATTTAAAGTTACAAACCTTTGTCTGCACATACAGGTGACTCTCATAAAACCAATCTCTCCAAAAGTGTTAATATGTGGTGGTTGCGGAGACTTCTGAGCAAGGTGGCAGCATTCTGCCTTATCATATTTTTTTCCCCAAGTTTAATTGTGAGTAGAATTTTTTAAAATGAATAAATTTTTAAATAAAATAATAGTAATAAAATCACACCACCAAACGTCTCTTACATCTTCATTCTATTCTATCGATCAGCTGTGAATTTGGGAAGAGCATTCTATATTTTATGATCAGTTGTTATCAGTATAGATTAACAACTGCATCTCTTCCTGCAAACTTTGTAGATAGGATACAGGCATCTGTGCTTTAGATAGGATGTCAGTCTGGATGTCATTAGTTATAACAAGCTCTAGTGGAAGAAGCTATGATGAACCACCAGCATATACATGAAGTGATAGCATGTACATGTGAAGTCTGGTAGCTTGTGTGTACTGTGTGTTAAGGAAGTTGCTTACAATAGACAGATAGGTGCTTTAGTGGCAGAAAGGGAGCAAAGTATCTTGAAACCAGATAGGGAGACTTCAACAGCTGTTAAGCTATTTCTTAAAACGCACCCTTACTACTATGGAAGAAATGCAAGACACATGGTGGGACTGCAGCCACTATTTATACACAATCCCTTAGTCCCAGGAGAAATTTTTCATTTATGAATATTGAAGCTTTAACAACAAGCCAAAATATTTCACATGTTACATCTGTGTGTTCAGTTGTGAATGCATACCATCATTGTGTGGTAGATGTTAATCTTACATTTTAAAACTTCTTTTTCTCTTAGGGTGAAAAAATTATCCACATCTGGAGCTTACTAGAAAGGGGCATTGAAATTTATTTGGCAACTTGTAAATATAATTAGTTCAGTACTGGAAATGTGTGCCTTCCTTCTTCAGAATCCTCAGTACAAGGGCACAGCATCTCAGACTTTGTGGAAATATATTGTATTTCTTGTATTGGTGTAAAAACTTACAGTGAATATGAATAGTACAGTTGTTGTAGTTACTAAACATGTAAAGTATCATAAAATTGTCCTGTACAGGAAAAAACATGAAGCTTTAATTTGTCCAAATTAAGACCAAGTGGTGAGAACACTAGTTAAGATGCCTTTTCCCGGAAGAATAGACTGTTTTAGGGGCGCTTGTTAAATGCTTTTTTGGGACACAGCAATGCCAATCAGAGTCATGCTAGAAACACGGATATGGATTTGTTCAAGAGGCTTCTGGAAAGGGAGACGCAGACTGTAGTTTGGTTTGTCCAAAAGCATAGTACCCCCGTATAGTTGGGACACTTGTGTATGAATGTACAGTGCACAACGGATATTTATGCCCTGGAATAAAGTGTGTCCTCTTTTGAATCTGGTCTGCTAATTTCTATTGTAAAACTCGGAACTGCCTGTTAAAACTTATCTTTTATTCTGGACTGTTGCTTCAAGTACATTTAAGTGAACTTTTTTTTTTCATGGATTTCCATTCTGAACTTTTCTTCTGCCAATTCTCCAGGTGGCCCAGCTAGACTTCTTTAAAATGTAACTTTAGTATTATGCTGAAATAATTCTTTATATTCTCATTGTTAACATTACAGGTCTACCTTTTAAAATCTGGTTTCCTTGGTAACAAGTACAGCAGACAAATTAAGGGCTTTGCCTTCTGCTTACAAACAAAAGACGACTCTCCAGGAAGTATATTTTTGTGCTATAAATAAGATATTCCCAAAATAAGAGCAAGGATCTAAATGCCCTTCAGACTTTCTTAGTCTGAAAACCATGGTTTTGAAGGACATCTTTTTCTTTTCCCACAAATCACTCCTAATTTTCAGGAATATAGTCAACCATGAAGCTCAGGATGCCTATAGAAAGTAGGTATGCATCTGTCCATTTTAAATAGGCCTTTGATTAAGATAAAGGAACCTCAAAGTAAATCTTAAATTTTTGTCAAGCTTCTGTGCTTGTTGTGTCCACTGTGGTCCCTGATGAGAAAAGGCTACTGGGTCACACCTGTTCCTTGAAATGAATCGTATGATTTATGCTCAAGTAGCTTTGGGGTCACACTTCAGAGATACAGAGTTCCCAAAGGAGAAAATAGATTCTTTCATCTGCAGAATCTAAACAGGTGTTGCCACCTTTTTATGCCAGCTGCCAAATCTTGGCAGAAAGCAGTGTTAATAAATAGAAGAAAAAATAAGGCAGAAGTACCTTGTCTTTAAATTTGATTTTCACTGCTTAGTTTCTGTTCCACATGTGACCCTATTCTTTGCAAAATTTTATAAATAGGAAGGAGATGTTCTGTTTGCAACACATGATTCTGACACTTGTTTGCCCTGAACTAGTTGATAAGTCGTCACTTAAACTGAAGGAGGGTGAGTTGAAAAAGTGTGTATTTTTGGAGTGGGATGCTTTAATCAGTTTGGGAAAAATGTTATTTCATATCAAATTGAGCTAAAAGAAGTCTACTTACCTGGTGTCTGTTTTTTTTAAGATTCAAATGTACAGTTAAATGGGAGAGTCTGGCACAAATTAAAATTCTATAAAGTGGACGTCTCTGAAATAACTTGGTGTAATAGGTCTGCCTTTACTTCAAGCAAGGGGTTTCTTAATGAATTACTGGTTAGGAGTACTAAATGAACGTGGGTAACAAAATAGGTTGCTTTTAATATGCACTTTTGAGGAACCACAGATGCTTTATTTTGATCACTTAGACAGCACTGGTAGTTCAGCTTCTGAAGAGTAAGCAAAAACAGTATTAGATTTAGGTTTTGTCTACACTATTCTTAAAGGAAAGAAGAAAAAAATGAGTTGTAAGCTGAAAAGGGATCTTTCTAACATTATCTTACGGTTGATTTTTCAAGCCATCAATTTTGGAAATTCATGTAAATGTCTTCAAACAGAATATGAGGATGAAATGTCATTTTCTTATTACTACTGTTGACATCATCTAATATTTGACAAGATCAAATAATCAGCTAATCTCAACGTATTTTCTTAAAAAGAAAGTGAAAAAACAAACAAAAAAGAAGAAAATTTACTGTAATCAGTAACTGAGATGGGGTCCGAACATGTTTGTCTAGTCCAGGGTGGATAGTGGGAGCATTGTAGTTCTATGTGTTGTTTAGCTGTGACAGAATGACAGCTGTAGCTAAGCCCTTAAAGACAGTGGATAGAAGGCATGCTTTTCTAGTCCATAATACATTAACCAAGATGAATGTCTGTACCTATCTGGGAGAAAGGTGTAAATGTCAGGTCAGTTTCTGGCAGGTAAACTGGCTATCTAGTTGTGTGATGGCATGATGTGCAAGCATCTGAGTGCTCTTCCCATACTTGTGGGCAAAGCTCCCTCTTCTCCCTGAACCATAAGTCAGAAATAGTGATCCAGATAAGAGGCATGAACTTCAATCAACTCTTCTTTCAGAAACTTTCATGTAGTTTCAGTGTATGGTAAGGGTGTGACTTCTCAGTTTATCAGCACTGGAGTACATTTTCTCCATGGCAAGCTCATTGGCAGCATAAATAAGGATGAGCAGAGAGTGCATGTTGAATTGAAGTGAAATTAACTATGCCAATATGTTCCCTTAGAAACCAAGTACCTTAATCACAGGAAATCGAGCATGACAACTTTGATACTGTGAAACATACACATTTGGAAGTTTATGGCAAAAATGTCCATGGAGAAGTAAATTCTCTGAGCTAAGGTCATAGGGAAACCTGTACTGCATGACACAGTGAACAAGACTGGTTGAAATTCCCACTTTGGGGCAATATTACTTGTGAGACTGAGAAGACTAATTTAATTATTAGGTCTGCATTTGAAAGTAATGCTGACCTAATTTAAGGTCAAAGTAAAGTGTTGCTGGGCACCGGACCTGCGGCTTAAGTCAAGATGAAGCCCTCAATTTATCCTTGAACATATTAAAAAACAAGAAGTTATTGATGACACCATAACAAGTGTGCTGAAGGAGAGGAGGTAACACAGGTTTGTGCATATGCTTTTGGTTTAAGCATGTGCTTATGGAATGCTTATTCTTTAGCCATAAGTAGTTACCCTAATGAAATATTGAGTACACATCTACAGAGGTGTTTAAACTTGTATCCACGCTTTGCAGACAGCACTTTTACTCTTCCCCTACTAACTCCTAATTTTTTTGTAGAAATGATTCAATAGAAGATAAATTTAGCAGCAGACTTTGTCTTTCTGCAACAGTTCTTGTGAATTCTTCATTATAAGCTAACAAATCCTCCTTTTAAATGCACAACAGTTATGCAAACTTGAAGCTTTTGATTACATATGTAGCACCTCCATTTGTTCATGTTAATGCTGCTATTTAAAATATGATGAAGAAAAAAGGAAAATGCAACTCATAAGTGTACTGGTTAGTTGTGGAAGCATTTTAGAAAATACAAAAGAAAATCTCAAAAAAACAAATCTAAACAAAACAAACAAAAAAAAAACTTCCCTTTGTCACTCTTTTTGAAAAATATCAACTTATATTTATCCTTGCCCTGTTCCACCAAATATATTTTGAATTGACTATTGTTTCCCCAGGAGCAGTTTCAGAATGAAAGACAGCTTGTCTTGAGCATCAGGCGAGGTTGTCGCACGATACTGGAATGCTTCAAAGGTTTATTTAATCATGATCGGTTAATCTAAGTTATATGTGCAGTGCTTGGAAAGAATACATTGCTTTTTATGGTACGTGAATAAAAATGGATTTGTGTGCTGGAAAAGGAAAATAACAGGTTCTTGTGGGGAGAGCTTATGTGGTCTTCTTATGGAGAAAAAATTATCAGATTGATAACTCCTCTTTTTGAGAAATTATCAAACCTGAATAGAAAATGTGGAGATGATCAAATCTTTAAGTACAATTGGTTCCCAGACTTCAAAATCTTGAATATTAGCTGTTCTATGGCTTGACACTAGGCAAAAGTGTTTTTTTTTTTTTTTTTTTTTTTTTTTTTTTAAAGTGTCATGTCATTGTGGTATGTAGAGTTAGCAGCTTTTCACATGTATTATTAATAAGGTTATTTCAAATCAAGTCTTCTTGGGGGGGGAGGGGAGAAGGGAAAACCTCTGTGGCTTTACATTGGCAATTTTATATATGCATAATTTTGGTCTAAAAAATAGCATAAAACTATAGGGATTGCTTCAATGAGGTTTTATAATATTAAAAGTCTTAAAGTTCAGTCAGAGTACTGAAAAGGCACAGATTTCTTCTTCCCTTTGTTTATAAAAAAAAATTAACATTATAACACCTAGGCTTAGGAGAATGTTTTATTTTAAGTGTAGAGATGTGACCTGAAAGAACTCAATTTGCTCTGATAAATTTGCTGTCACAAAATAGAGGTAAGAGTTGTGCACTTGAAGAATAACTTTCAGCCTCACATCTTGGCCACTTTTTAAAAAATAAGATGTATGAGAAGAACCAAACCAGCAATGATCTCTACCAATCTAACACCCCATCATGTTGATTACTTAGCAAGCTTTACATCAACCAGAAATGAAAAATGTGGGTGTTATTTCTATTTCTGTTAAATACATATTTATACACACACAAAAACACACACACACTTAAAGTAATTAAGCCCCCTGTTTTGCTCAGTATAATTGAATGGTTTTCCCCCTGTCAGTTTCTCCAGGAAATCCAACAGAGTCATGCTGGTTGGGTTGGGTAAGAATTCAGATTTCAAATGCATTGTCTTTAAACTTGGAAACTAATTGGATTTACATTCTTTCTCCAGTTGCTTCCAGCTATTTAACCTAGTAACAATTCAATTCCTCTGAATGGTCTCACTGAAAATTTGTTCAAATATTGTTCATTGTGTATTAGATAGTTTAGATGCCATCAGATAAACTTTAATAATTTTTTGCCTTAAGTTCTTTATCCTTTTGGTAGACTTGCATCAGAAATGGGACTGATCAATGATTAAAAATAAAATAAAATGAAAGCAACTTTCATCCTCTTACTAAAAATGTTTATACAGAGGCTGGGGTGAAAATGAGGTAACGTGACCTGAATATCCCTTTTTTTGGAACAATGTTAGATTTCTAACTGTGTATAGACAACTGTCTCGTGGTAAGAAAGAATGAAAAGCTGAGGAAGCCAGAGGATAACACCTAGGGACTATTACTTAACAGCAAAATAGTATTGTGGAAGTTTGCATGTCACATTGTGGATTTGATATATCAGAATTGGGAGAAATCTATTTCCCTGCATACTTCATCAATGAGGCTTTATTGATTATAACAGTCTTTATTTCTTGCAGAAGATCAAGCATCTTTTTTTTTTTTTTTTTTTTTTGGAGTCTTACCTTTGAATTTTCTAGATACTTGTTCTAGGTTCTTAGTTTGCATTGCACAAAAGCCTTCAATACTTTCTAAAGCTAGGTTTGGATAATGTTTATAGAGAAGGCTAGAAAAAAATAAGAGACTTCAAACTGGTAGATTATTTTGGTATTTTTGGAATGACCATAAGAGTTTACTTTTTTTTTTTTTTTTTAGGAACAGAATATAAACTATTAATATGCAGAATTACATGAAACAAAACAAATTATTAATTAGCTTCTGATATAGAGTACTTCATCTCTGCCAATTTAAGCAACCTAATTTTAAATGAATTCCTCATTTAAGAGTAACTGCTAATAATAAAGACAATTTTGTGCTATCCTTTGTCCTTTGAGTGCCTCCGGCTGCGTGATTGACAAGAATCTGTTAGGCTTTGGGATTTGCCATTAGGTTTTCAAAATGTTGCTGAACACTGGGAACTGCCTGAATATATGCTTTTGAGATGCTTTAAAGTAAATATTAGCAAAACAGAAAGCAGTAACTTATTTGGAAAGTAATATAGGACTTTTGGGCTTCTTTAGTAAAATTATCATGGAGTTTAGGTAATGGCTATTCACTTCAATGTGCTGAATATGTAACTATTGCTCTGTGCAGCCTCTGAACAATCTGAAGAGCTATAAACTAGTACCTGTTGAGTGAGCCCTTATCAGCTATACTCCGTGTTCAGTCATGTTAGTAAGAAGAGAGTTTTAAGAACAGAAGTGTGGAGGAAACTTTTATTAAAAGCAAATACAGTGCTGTAGAATAAGATTCAAAGGTCTCTTGTGTAGCTGCTTGTATCTTGCACTGTAATGTACCAGGTGAGCCTTAAGCTGATAGGGACAGAAACCTTCCTAACAGTTTATGACGACTTTTTATAATTTCCACAACAGCATTCCGCACCTAGTTTTCAGGACCAAGATGCAGTTTTATAGCCAGGTTTTATAACAAACAGGTAGCAGGATCCATGCGGCCTTCTAGGAATTGTACTCTAACTGGAGAGCATCTCCCTGAGGATGCTACAATCCAGATTACTGTGATTTTGTGTGTGTGTGTGTGTGTGTGTGTGTTGCCCTGGGTACAGCTACTTGTCTCTACCAGCTCTCTTGGTGGCTGCCCCATGATCCAGTCAGCCCTTGAGATGCCTTTGCTAAGGATAAGGCTGCAGCACTGCAGCCTACACATGCTCCTCATGTTTGAGCTCCATGAGGATGTGATTAACTCATCCCATATCTCACAATGAGCAGAAATAAGGGAAAGGACTCAGTTTCTTTCAGATAAACTGACTGCTGCAATGTGGTTCATAAAGTTCAGACTGAGAACCATTGGGAAGTGAGTAAACACAATTGGAAATATATGAAGTGTTTACAAAACATTAGGCACGATTTGCTGAGTTGTTTCCACAAAGCTTGTTGGATCATAGAAACAAAAAATCTCAGAATGGTTTGGGTTGGAAGAGACCTTATATATAATCTAACTCCACCCCCCTGCAGGGATGCCATCCACTAGATTAGGTTGCCCAGGGCCTCGTCCAACTTGGTCTGGAACACTTCTGGGGATGGGGCATCCACTTCTTCGGGCAACCTGTGCCAGTGCCTCGCTGCCCTCTGATAAAGGTGGATAAAGGAGCAGGAAAGATGCAGGGGGATGACTGTGAGGACTTGGTCATCAGCTTGTAAAATGGCCTTGGGGCTGGGGCACAAGTCTGAGGCAGTCTTTCCTGGAGTATATACCTCAATACCTTCCCTCTAGTAGCCCTGATGTTACCATCAAAGGCTGTTGTTATAGGTTTATGGAGATACTGGAGTCATCTCCGTGGTATGCGTATCATTCTCCAACTTGCAGTCTTCCTGTTTTTTTCATCACTTGATTTTCACAGGTGAATTGATCATAGTCCAACCACCAGAGTCTGTGCTGGGTAATAGGTCTCAGTTTCCCTACCTGAAAAGGGCAAGAATCGTGTTGTACTGACTGAATTATTTAGGGAATATTTTCTGAACCAACAATTTCTTAGGCAGACGAAGGTTTAAAGCAGTGACAATTTAAGCATTGTTCTACTTGATTTGAAGTGGTTAGATACTGATTTTAATAGATTTCTACTGTACTTCAAGATGTATGATAATGAATTCTTAGTAAACCTGAAACAAGATAAATAGACCTTCACGTAAAGCAATGCTATGACACAGGGAAACATACTTTTCATTGCCCCATTCATCTTGAAGGTGTAGTCACTTGATCTGTCTTCCCCCACACCCCCCCCCCCCAAAAAAAAAAAAAAAAACACAAAAAACCCAAAAACAAACATGGATACAATACTATACAGAATTCCTGCCCAAATTAACTTCAAAACAAAACTTTATTTTAGTAACTTAGTTTAGTAACTTAAAAACAAAACTTTATTTTTAATCATATCTTGAAAACTGAAATTCCTGACAATGATATAGAATAATAATCCTTTCTTTTGGTTTATAGCTGGGGATGTAGTTCAACTTTACTTACCTGTTTAATTTTTAAGTTCAGTTACCTTGCTGTAAATATTGCAGAATATTTCTTTACTACCTTGTCTTTCTACTTAATCTCTTCATGAATGCCAAGTTTTCCAGGCAGTGTTCACTGAATACTAATGATGTTTTATTTTGATTTACTTGGAGAGTACATTGTTTTTTTCCTCATGTTGCTTTTACTGGTTATGTCAGTCAAGAAGATTTCTGTACTTGTATCCATAGATGCGCAAAATTCTGAAGTATGCAACTGAA
This sequence comes from Netta rufina, assembly GCF_964035555.1. Lineage (NCBI taxonomy): Eukaryota > Metazoa > Chordata > Aves > Anseriformes > Anatidae > Netta > Netta rufina. Next base: position 114,640,143 of record NC_140123.1, read on the forward strand.
TTTTCCTTCACCTGTAACTTAAACTGTCACTTAACCACTGTTTTCATTGCTCATATGTCAAGTTTTTCGGCTGTTAACAGCATTATATTTTTAAAAGGAGCTCAAGATATTAAAGTTTCATGAAGGAAGAATGAGACTCATGGAGATTAAAGTGAAGTTTTGCCTTTTATTGTGTAATGTGTAATGTAAAGGGTGCAAAATTATTCTTTTGACAAGAGCCAACATTGTTACAGTGAGGCCAACAAATTACTCATAAAAGACAAACCTGTTAGATGTCAGCTAATCAGGCATGCTGACATTTTTTGAACAAAAAAAAAAAGTATTGAACTTTTGCCACCTAGGTACTTGGACATCTGTGTACTTCCTTTCCACCTTTGAAAGCAGATGGATTATCCCTTTTAGTGACTTTTGGAAAAGAAGCTCTATAATTGATTTTAGTTTTCTCTGATCTAAGTGTTTTATACAGTGGTGGGATGAATTCATAGGAACATAAACAACTGGAACACTCTTAATCATAAATGTTTCTCTTTTGAAGTCTCTCAAATGATGTAAATTGTTATCATGTGTGGGAATAACTGCTAGGTTTTATTCTGTAAGTGACAAATAATGAACCACCTAATGCTTTTCTGTTTTGAAATGGGCAGATGGTGTGTTATAACATCTAGCTGTAATTGGGGTGTGGGAATTGTGTTGTTTTCTGGTGTTTTTTTTTTTTTTTTTTTTTTTTTTTTTTTTTTAAACCAGCTAATAATTTCTCTCACTTTCTGTAGTTTTTTCTGAAGGTGAAAGGGAAGAGGGTTGCTTTTCTTTTTATGCCCTTTTAGCCATTGCTTATATGCTTTTCTCTATATAGGCATATAAAGGCTTGCTCTGATAAGTAATGAAACTGATGCTAAGAAAATATGTGGAAAAAATCACATACAGGGATGTTTTATACCAGAACTAGTTATTAGTTTTTTTGATTTTGTAACATGTTTAGAGACTGAAAATTAGGCCGGTCCTTCGAGGCTATGGCTTGCTGTGTTTGAGTCATAAAGCCTCATATTGGCTGGCTTTTAAGCCTATCTTAGCTTTCAGCAGACCATGCAGTAGTAAGGCAGTAAGTACCAGGAACACTCATGGGTAGAAGAAAATACCTTATTACTTTAATTTTATTTTGCTTCAGCTTTACAAATTTCACTTTATAATCAGTGCCATGATTTTAGTCATGGTAAGGGTAAAGGAATTGGTTAACTGCTCCTTAGTGATTTTGAAAGCATGCAGAAAAGTATTGGTCAAATCAAGGAAAGAATTCCAAGTGAATATTTGCTGAAATGTGCTAGTGAAAATCTGAAATACACTAGTGCTTGAAATGAATTGAAAGATATCTTTGGCAGAAATATCATAAGCATGTATGGGTTATGATTTGAAGACAGAGGTTTAGACTGGTAATAGGAGACTTACTGTTGCTATAAATTGGGGGAATAATATAGCCAGTAGGCCAGCTTGAAACCACCTCAGTTCTGAATTATTTAACCAGATGGAGCTTAAGGAGTGTGAAGCATTTTTACTCCCACACTCTTGCTGGAGATAGATCGACACAGCATATTGATGCAAAAAAGAACTATTCCCCAAAATTGTAGGGCTGTAGGACAACATCACGTGATGTTGCTGCTTTGGCTGACTTTTCTCAACCTTCTACTCCATATACAATAACTCCTTGTTTTAGGAGAAAAAATATTTAAATTTCCTTTATCTGAGGTGCAAGACTTGAGAGCTATCAGATGAGAAGTTCAGTAACAGCTGGCCTAATAATTTTCCAAAGCCTGTGAAGTCATTTTTCTTCATAGGTCTTGCATAGGTCATCTTCATAAGTATGTGCACCTCTGTAGGAGAAAAAATTGTGAAGGAGAAGGGTGGGGATGTAACAATAGAAAGGTTATTAAACAGCCTCAGTGGTGTTCTGTGCGGGTTTACAGGAATAAAGAAAAATCAGTTTTTAATTGCTCAATAGGTATTGTTCCTTATTAACACTTAGCACAGTGCAGTCTGTGGAGAAATATATGGTATTTTTTCCTACTACTTTTAATTCTTGGTTATTTACTTGAGAAATTGCAATACGTGGTTTGCAAATCGTTCTGCTTAATATGGACTATTTACTACATAGATGGGAAAAGTTAAGTGACTACTTAAATAGCAAACAAGTATTACACCGTCTGCTTGTCACTAAAACACAGTTCACAATGGCAGTAATAATTCTTCATAGGGAGAATCACTGAGAAACAATACATAATATGGAATGGCATCGGTATGAGGAAGCCACTTTCTTTATGAAGAAAGAAGATAACAGGTGTGTAATAGACTGTAAAATCATGGATGCTACGTTCAGGATGGGTGCAGATTTCTGAAACAAGGAACAGAGCTGCTATCACAAAAAAACTTATCTAAAATTGTTAGACAATTTCAATCTCAAGACAAGATTGAAAGACTACAGATGATTGCTTTAAAAATGCAGTCTCAGTGAAACTGGAAGGAAGTAAAAAAACAAACAAACAAACAAAAAAAAAAAAAAAACACAAAAAAAACCTAACCACCTCACACCTGAACAGGTCTTGGGGGTCTTCAAAGGCTGGTTTCAGCTTCTTTAGAAAAACTATGCCGTGAAAACTCATAAAAATTCTTTCCAATATGTTCCAATCTCTGTACGTAGCCTCTTTGTTATACAATTATCTACTAGTTGAACCTGTTCCCCAGTTTGGGGTTTTCCCATTTACAGGGGATCCTGGCAAGCTAGTGCTAAATGCTTTTATTAGTATTTTGGGCTTTTTGCATACACCCTGTTTGGTGTGCTTCAGAAGTTAAGGGCTTAAAAATGCACCAGTCTGACCTGTGATTTTTTTGTATTGTGTCCCGCTACAATGATCTACCCAGTAGTTTAAGATCAACTAATTCATTCAAAATGCCTAGTTACTGGATTGTGATCCATCACAGAATCTTTTAATTGTGTTTTAAGCTGTATAATTGGCTATGAAATATCTGTCTTTCAGCTGCCAGTTTTCTTGTGTGCATTACATCTAGTCCCTCTAGGATAGCATTTTTTTTTCCCATTTTATGACTTAGGATAGGATGGATGATAATTAGTCTTGCCTCTATCCTCATTCCATAGGCATCTGTCAACTGAAATAGCTGATAGCCTGTTTCTATTATGTCAAAACAAAAAGAAAAATCAAAACAAACAAACAAAACAAAACACAATAACCTTGAAATAAGGTAGGGTATAAACAATATTTAAGTAGGTGTTAGTAAGTGACCTTGTTGGTCAACCATATGAAGAACAAGATTAAGGAAAGGACCAAAGGAGAACAGGTTTTGTCTCTGGTCATTTGTTTCACACATGCACTAGAGAAAGAAATGCTAATTTGTAAGTAGCAAGTGCTGGTTATCTCTGGATGGAAACAGCCCTATGCTGCTAGGGGCTGCAGTTGCAAAGAAGCTGGTAGAGGAGAGGTAATACTCATAGGCATCAGCAACAGAGTGGATTGGGGGCCAATTCGGCATTTTTATTTATTTCAAGTACAGGTTCTTAGCTCTCATCTTCCTTGTGAGATGCACTTTAATGGAGTAAGAAATGTGGGCTAACTGAGGTCAACGGAAGAAGGAAGCAGGAGTAATTGAGGTGCCTAGAAAGGCTTTAACTTCTTTGCTTCAAGGCCTTGGAAATACTTCAAGGGCCTCCAAAACTTTTTTTTTTTTTTTTTTAAACCTTGCATTGGCATTACCCATGACCGATGCTCCTAGGCTAGTGTAAGAAAGCAGCAATCACTTATCAAGATGTAGGAACTACCTGGTCCTGTGACTGATGCATGCTTCACAATAGGTGGAACAAATAAAAGTAACTATAATTCTTTCTTGTTAAGCATTCAAAATTGATTTAATGGTTCAGTTAACAGGCAAGGACCTTTAAGTTGTTACTTGATGTAGAAACTAAAGGTGTCAGTTAAACAGCTAGATTCATTTGAAATAATTTCTTGGAGGCAAAACCACATGTGCAGAATTCAATGTGAAAGTTGACTAGTAAGATGAAACTGACTTCAAAATGCATGCCTGTGTTATTGTTATATTGCTAAAAACCTGTTGAAATCCATATGGTGACCAACTATTCCTTTTAGTTAAGTGTATACCTTGCTTCCAAAAATGCAATATATTAGACAAGTAGCTCTGGTATGTGGAATGATTCAAATAAATCATTGTCAGATCTAGTAACTCAACAGCAAGAAACACATTCAGTTTTCGGTCCCCCACTACAGGAGGGACATTGAGGTGCTCAAGCATGTCCAGAGAAGGGCAACGAAGCTGGTGAGGGGTCTGGAGAACAAGTCTTACGAGGAGCGGCTGAGGGAGCTGGGCTTGTTCAGCCTGGAGAAGAGGAGGCTCAGGGGCGACCTTATCGCTCTCTACAGGAGGCTGTAGCAAGGTGGGGGTTGGTCTGTTCTCCCACATGCCTGGTGATAAGATAAGGGGAATGGGCTAAAGTTGTGTCGTGGAGGGGTTAGGTTGGATATTAGGAAGAACTTCTTAGAGGGTTTTGAGGCATTGGAATGGGTTGCCAAGGTGGAGTCACCATCCCTGGAGGTCTTTAAAAGACGTTTAGATGTAGAGCTTAGTGATATGGTTTAGTGGAGGACTGGTTAATGTTAGGTCAGAGGTTGGGCTTGGTGATCTTGGAGGTTTCTTCCAACCTAGATGATCAGATGATCCTGTAATTTTGTGATTACACCTTTTATGTAGTCCTGTCTATACTACATGGGACAAGAATAACAGCATCAGTGCTAGCAAATTATAATAGGAGATTTTTGGTTAAATTGATTAAAAATAAAAATATTATAATTATCAGATGATAAATATTTATTCTAAATTTCCACTTGCTACAAGGGTAAAATATCCACTGCTGCTGTTTAGCTTTCCTAATTGAATAGATTTCAGTTTCTTTCTATAGTGCAATGCAAGTTGAAAATGAATAGAAAGTCAGAACATAATAGACAAATGGTGAAAAAAATCTGACTCTGCAAAGGCACTATTGTTTTGAATGGTAATATGAGCTGTAAGGTGCACAGGTTGGGCAAAGAGAGAAAGAATGAAGAAAAATGAAGAAAAAAAGAAAGAGTAATATGAGAAATAAGATGAGGCTTCTGGGGGCAGAAGAGTAGGGAAGCTGCAAAGAAGGCATAAGCAGTCACTCTAGAGCTCTGTGATAATACTGAGATAGAAAGGTAGGGATATCCTCAAAACTGACAACACTTGAGGTTAGCTATTTAACATAAAGAAGTTTGACAACATTTAAAATTTACATTTGTTTCATATAACTCTTGATTTGTCAGCAATAATAAAAGCCAGAGTTCATCTCTTCGTCATACAAGAAATTTTTAGCATATATTGATAATTTCTATATGCTTTTTTTGCTTCATGAGTCACGTCATGTTATTCAACATTTGTTCTTCATCCCCAATCCAATATTATAAAAGAGGCCTCAAATCAGGACTATTTTGTTTTAATGTTTCTCCTTAGTCTCACTCTGACAGTGGAATGTTCAGTGATATAATTGGGAAACGTTTTAAGGCTGCTGTCTGCTCACCTAATTAAGAAAATGATTGTGTCCCTGGAGGTACAGATCTCCCTAGGTGAGACAAATGAAAGAATTGCTCTCTTGCTGGAGAGAAGCCAATCTGAAATGAACCTCTTCAGAATGTCTTTTAAGATCAAAGTATATTTTTAATTTTCTTTTGTGCCTCAGCAGACTTAAACCGAAGAGGAGCATAGCCCAATGTACATATTTATATTGAAGGAAATGTACTATTACAAGAAGTCAGATAGGGTTTTTCTTGGAATTCACAATGAGATAGGCATCCCTCCTGTGCCTGATGAATAAAATAATCACAGGTCTTTTGATTTTCAGACATATTGTGGTACTCACCTGATGCTTGTTTTTCTGTTAGCAGAAAAAGCCAGTAATGGTCTAATGTAATTTTATCTAAAGACCTACACATTAACAACTGAGAACAAATTTTATACATTGAAAAATAGATATGAACGTACGTGGTAGTTTAATGGAAGTTTATAAAACTTTTTGGTTCTCACTGAATTTGTTGAAATGTCAGTATCCACTGGCATTAGAAAAGTGTAAATTCCTATATCCTGCTGCATCTTACCTAACTTAAAACACCCCACCCCTGAAGGAAAACAAAAACAGAAGAGTGAACAACAGCAATGATAAAAGCTTGAAAGTGATTACTATATTTCTATCCAAGCACTGGACAGCAGCAGACTATTCATGTCTACTGCGGTAATCAGATAAGGAAAAAGACCCTGAATTAGTAATTCTCATATTTAGAAGGTGGAGCTGAAGAGATGTAGGTCGTTAGTAAAAATATAAACATCTTGATTTTAGAGTCTCATATTACCTGAACGGATCTATAAAACAAACAAAAATCCTGAATTTTTTAATTGTATTTGTTCAGCACTCAGATATATAAAATAGCTTTGACATACGGCTTACAAGTATGATTAGTCTCATTTGTGAAATGCTTTAAAAATAATCAGCAGACTCTCTGCTCCATCTATAACATCCATCTGGCTAGTAGAATTAAGCAGAAAGGCACTCAGATTGCTTGAAAGACTATCATTTAGCAGCAAAACTGATCACAAGCAACGAGTGCTAGGGATAATCAGTATTCAGCTATTGACTGGCCCTTAATACTTAGCCAGTGCAATCTAAGTCTTCATGTTCAGCTTAAGTTTAGTTACAACAAAACACCTCTGAACAATGAAATTACTTTTTTTGTGGGAGCTTTGGTATACTGTATGATATAAACAATTAACTTCAGTTAGTATCATTACACATAAAGACCATCTAGTCAGCTGCCAGCAATTCACAGGAAAGTTAGTGGCCTGGTAAATGCTGCAGCCATGCATAATAGGCCAAAACCTGGCTACACCAAATGTTTGTCAGGCTTTGGTATGGTTAATCCAGATAACTGAAAATGTTGAGTCTAACCCTCTGAGCGTCAGCTTTGTAAGAAAGTAAAATTACACTCTAAATAGGAACCTCAATCACACAACACCAAAATGCTATTTTGTAAAGCAGATGGAAAGGAATCTATAGCTTTTTATTTATTTTTTTATTTTTATTTAAAGAATGCTTAGCAAAATGGTTGTGATTTGTTGCTTTGAATTAACTAAAATCTTGACATCTTAATGCTCCTAGGATTTCAACGTATCTTACTCAAAATATCTATATTTGAGGAATCATCAAGGTACATGAAAAATTGACTTGCAGAATTACACCTCTACTGAAAAGAAACCGTTCCAGAAATGTATTTCTGACATGTTAAGAATAAGCTAATTGCTTTTGCATGTTGAGCTGCTCATGGGTGGTATTTCGTGATACATGGGCATCCCCTATTCACAAAGAAAGACATAAGAGAATAAGTACTAGTAGCAAATGGAATATTAGACTGGACACAGTGTTTTATGTAACATTTTATAATGATATTTTATTCTTAGTGTATTTAAATATACTAGGGGGACACGTCGTGTGAATACACTACAATTCTTAAAATTTAACAGCTGTTCTTTTTCTTGTTGCATTTTTTTTTTAACCTTATAATGAAGTAAAACAAAAACGTGAAAGACTATAAAGACAGATGGGAAACTATACAAAAAAAAAAAAACAACACACAGTTGTTCGGAGTAAACCCGTTGCTGGCAATTTCTCTCTGACATGTTTAAAAATTGGCTTAATATCTTCTACCAGTATACAGCTTTTTTCTATGTAACTTTAATTAAAAACTGCCTTTTTGTAGTATCCCTTGATAATCGTGGTAGTGTAACTAGTTATAATTTTTTCTTTATGAGATGGTAAACTAAAGGTAATACTACTTACATTCATTAATAATGAATTCATTATTATTATTTAATTAATACATTAATATTATGCATATATAATGATACATTATCAGAAAAGCTTATGTTTCCTGTTTTAGCTTTGTCTGATATTACAAGATATAGGTGATAAAATTCATGTTGAGTTTATTCAAGATCTTGATAAAGATTTCCAAACAAAAAAAACAATGATAAAGTCTGCTATGACTAAAAGGCTGTTCACAATGTGTCCATTCATTCTGAACATAAAACAAGATAGTATTATCAAGTGATGTACTTAACCCATTTTTCTGCCTCTTTTCCTCTGAACTAGATTGTGTTGGTTCAGATCATTTATTCTGCTAAATTATAGAGGAAAAGATTGTTTAGAAAAAGTGTTGTAGAAAATAGTGGAACAAGGGACAGAACAACATGCAGCTCATAGCTAGGTAACTGTGAAACTGGATAATTTGGACACATTAGAGAAATGACAAAAACACTCAATGAATTAGGTCCAAAAGGAAAATGCAATCAAAATTCAGCCATTTGATTCTGAATAGTACAAGGCTGATTATCCGTAGAATGTCTTTTGCATCTCAGCGGCCTGAAATAAGACTCTTACAAATACTGGGCATACTGTCCAACACAGTTACGTATTCCTATTTCCATGTGAAATATTTCAAGTGGCTTCATTATTTCATAATTGCTCATCTATAATTAAAACTCTTTTCAGAGTATGTTACCAACTAAATGCCATGAAATTTCTGAAAATCTTAAGCTTACTCTCACATACAAAAGCTAGAATTAAATAGCCCATCACCTCTCTTGTTTGCTGGAATTGAGAACTATGGAATTACAGATGACATCTTTTCTGCCTCAGTAGCATTTAGCAAGATACAAGACCTGAAATTAGGTATAGACTGGTATTTGAAGCATTTTCATCATTTGCTCAAAATATGTTGTACTGGAGGCTGAAAAAATAAAATATCCAATGGATTGTAAATGTGCTTGAGAAAATATTAGTGGTTAAAATAAGGCCTTTGCTTCAGGCTCTGAATACATTATTAATTCTGAAGAGCATAGATCTTATTGCATATGGTTTATTGTATTATTGAAGAGATGGATACGAGACTTTTTTTTTTTTTTTTTTTTTTAATGGCAAGTGTGCATTCATGCACAATGCTAGATTTTTATTTCTAAAGAGAACTGATTTTTTTAATTTCACTTAAATACGAGCTCTGGTTAATGTAATAGCCAGTAAGTAGATATAAGACAAACCAAGTGCCAGAGACAACACTTGAACAGCAGCTTCTAAGATGGTCATGTTTGGAAATGTGATGTCAAAATGTATTAATTCTGTCCTAGTCCTAACTCAATGTAGAGCTCAAGTACTCTAAATAACAAAATCCAAAGTCATTTGGAATTTTAGAGACAATAAATAAAAGGAAGCCTCTGTACAAAGAGGTACATGCTTCTAAGAGGAAGCAGCAGGGAACATAGGACTGCTGATCTGATACACCTTCAGACTAAATTTCCATGAAACCTTTACATGTAACCAAGTTCTCCTTTTTTTCCCCTCACAAAAAAAAAAAAAAACAAAAACAAACAAACAAAAACAAACAAACAAAAAAAAAAAAAAAAAACAAAAGAAAAAAAAAAAAACAAAAAAACCACCTTTTTTAGTAACAGCTGGGTATGCTTTTGCACGTGATCATAGATAGCATTCAAAGGATTACTGGCTTGTGTGCTCAGTCACTCAAGGTGGCTACGTGATGTGAATTGGATCTTCCAGTTGGAAAATCTGGTATTACAAGTTCAGCATCATTTAGTCTTTTTATACCTGGAAGTGTTTGGTATGGGTTGTATACTTCCTACACTGGAAGTATTAAATAAGGCTTGTTTGCTGTTCTATGTGCCAATAATTTAAATTTAACTGCAGCAAAATGGTGTTGAAATAAGATAGAGATTAGGATAAGTGTTTCCTTTTCTTGGTTTCTTTAGTGGAAGTTGAAGAATTAGTTATTTCTGCCTTTTACTGTAAGCAAGTATGCCACTATGTATAGGAATAAGAAATTCCATCTAGACTTTGCTCTGAACATAGATATATTGCACTTGGCATGCCTAGGAGGAGATTTTCACCTGTCTGCGTCATTTGCACAGCCATACCTAGTTATAACTGTTTATTCTTTGACCTAAAACTGTTACAGAGTAAGTGCATAGTAAAAGAAAATTGAGACATTGCCATAAGAATCAAAAGAAGCAGTACTTCTATTTCTAGCACGTAAAACTTTCGATGTGTTAGTGAAAGGTGTTGGCAACACAAGTTGCTGATAGCTGATGAGAAAATCTGTGGCAAATTAATAAAGGCCCTACTGTGTATCTATGCTGCAAAAGAGACATGTCCATGCCCATAAAGTATCATTTGTGGTGTCTAGAAGTTATGTGAAATAGGTGTTATTCCTAAACACATGCAGTAAAGCTAGATGAAAATGACCAGTGCCTAAGTGAAGGGTAGTCATGAGTTGTGTTCTTTTACTAACCAAACCGTGAGTTGCTGCTTCTGGGCTAGTCTGTTGTCAACTTTAACAGTATTTCCACCCACTATTCCTCCATACATACAACTCTGAGAGGATAATATCTTCAAGAATGAGTATGGAGAGAGCACTTTTAGGTTGAATGTGATCTAAAACTTAGAGTTTCATATTTCTTTGATACCGCTTGGGGTGGCTATGTTTGTTAGTAAACTGTTTATCCTGCACAGAATCCCTGTATTTTATGCTGAAAAGCACTGGGCCTGTCTGACAAATGCTCATGGTGTTGGTAACAGGGAAGAGGAGAGGAAGCAATTTAGTCATTTAAGCCTTCTAGAAAAAGATAAATGCTGCAAGAAATTAGGAGTGAAGGCTAATCTAATGTGTGAAAAGGAATCTGAGCTTTTCAAATTGATCAGAAGGGAAAAAGAGTAAGACAAAGTATTCCATCTATGACATGCATAACTTTATGATGGCTGAGAGTCTTGGCTCTTATTTCAAACCTAATGAAGAAAGTTTGTACAGCTAAGTAGTAATGAAGAGCTTGCAGGGGTATATTACATATCGATGAATACTAGATGAAGATAAAATGGGAGAGCTTGAAGATATGCAAATGACTTTCAGCTTATGGTAGTGAAATTACATTATGGACTCATTAAGTTAGAGCTTGCATTAACTCTACAGCATCAAAATTTAAAAATAAACAAGTGAAGTTGAGAAAAGTGCAGCCATACACAGTACTTAAAATAACAGAGATTTTAAAAGAACAGCATTAGATAGTCTTGTAAATGTCTCAGAATATATTGTGATTTATAGCCTGGGTGACTTATACTTGCAACAAAGGCAGCTGACCTTGCTGGTGCTCTACTTAGCTACTAAGAGACAAGTAGCAACTGTGATGAATCAAAGCTTTTTAATGTAGTTGACTTGTTTTTCCTGGCACAAGTTTTGGATGTTTAATAGAGAAGTACCTACAAATCTTACGAAATAAAGGATGAAACCTTCTAATGTTGGCAGCTGCAGTAAAATAAATAAAAAGTGGTTTATTGTGAAATAGTAGGAAGTTATTTAGATGGTCTTATTTGCAATTTTTTCTATCTGCTAAAAACATTTAACTTTATTAGATTTCGAGGCTTAAAGTGAATGTAACTTGAACAATGAGAATAACTTGGCAAGAGAGACTATGAAATTCTCTAATACACTTTCAGTGAGTAATAGTCAAACACTAACCATGTATTTTTGAGGGAAAAAAGCATATGTCACTTTTCTACTAGTGAAACAGGTTCTCATCTTCATAAATATATACAAAGATATATTGGTAAAAAGTCCTTATACTTAGTACTTATATGTACTTAGTATACTAGTATTCTAGCGCTGTATACTTATGTATACTTAGTACTGATATATACTTAAATATATTTGTATAAAGAATTATTGTCACAAGTCATTGTTCAAGTGGTGTACCATATGAAATGCCTATCAGCAACACTTGCAGCATGTTAGCATGAATTGATACTGATTACAGTACCTTCTACTTGCAACACGTGTGGGGGAAGAGCAAGTAGGAACCCAAATAGGAAAATAAAAATGAGTCGTAGCTCCAAGGATGGGCTAGGATAGCTCCTAGTATTTGCACGTATCTTGTGAATCCACAAGCTTTCATGTTCTGTTAACGAAGCATGAAATGAACTCTGACTTCATATTCAAAGCAGGATACATTTAAATGCCTAACAGCAGAATAAAGGTGAAATTGAAACACATCTGAGCAGAAGAATGATTTTTGCTGTAACCAGTGGGCTGTTTTACAGTGATGAGACAGACTAAACAGATGAGAACTTGAAGAAGCAGTGGCCAACATACACTTCTACTGTAATAAGCAACATGTTAGACAACAGAAATAAATTTCTGTTAAATCACATTTTTCTAGTGATACATTCTGTGTGAATGGATGACTCGAGAGAAAGTGACAGATAAGGAAACCTCAGCAGAAAGCTGAATCATTTGTACTCTTGAGAAAACTTGGGATTCCTGTTATGTGAATCACTGTAGATAACTCCTAAATTGGGGACTCAAATCTATACGGCCAAGTAGAGAAAATCATTTGATCTCACTTGACACTGGTAATCTGAGTTGGATCAACATCCTCAACTAAACTAATCTTTGCAACAAATGAATGGAACCTCAAACACAAAGTTTATTTTTGGTGCTTTACACACTAAAAATGAGCAATTGTCTTTACTCTGTGGTATCTTGTTTCATGTTCACCTGATAGCTGAAAGAGAAGAGAAATGGAGACAAGACTTCTAAAAATGCTTTACTCGGGTGCTTCACAAGAGGAAGTGCTTCCTCCATACTGGAAGCCCAGTAGAAAATCACCTATTCCTTGTAACATAGTGGCAAATTAACTATTAATAAAAATAAAAGAAAATAAAATCAAAACACAAACAGTGAGCCTAACATCTTTGACTATGTTCCTAAGCTTAGTTCAGGATAACCTTTACAGGCTAGCTGGTATATGTTTAAAATGTAACCTTATCACACTGTAAATGCTCCCTTCTCTCTGAACATAAAAAAAGTAATCTTCCTAAACTTCTCCTGTTAAACCTTCATGAACTCTTGGTGGCTGTGTTCTTCAAGTTCTGGAATGTCAGAACCCTTTTATAAGGATGACATTTCTGATATTTAATGACTGTTCAAAGATACCTGTTCAGTCTGTGGTACTTAAGGGATCTTTTGACGTGTCTGCATCCATTAGCTTAATTGGTTCCTTCACTGAACTTCCGTCCAAGACACTGAGAGATGCTTTTCCACTGAGAAAGCAAACGTGTGGGAGATACCCTTTAAGAAAGTTTCTGGAACAGAAATACAGAAAATAGACTAGCCATCACTCATGAGATACCTGTGAAGAAAAAGTAAAATATAAGCTAACACAGTCAAAGGCAGGAGAAGAAAGGAGAAGACCAGAACTAAGAAGTCTTAAAATCTCTTAAATACAAAATATAAGTGCAAGAGAAGATTACTGGATTAAATAGCTTACGTGGTCTTGAGCATATACTGAATTTCTGGGAGGAAAAATATACAGGTTAATACTTGACAAAATAAATCAATATGATGGTCATCTGTTACATATTTCATAAGGACAACAGTGGGGAAGGTCAAATCTCTCAATGTGGTTTAGAATGTTAGAACATTGACAAGAAACACATTTGCTATAAAATGAAATGTATATGAAACAAAGGTATTTTGCATCTGTGAAGTCTACATGCCAACCCATTCTTAAACAAAACAGTTATCAAGCAGTCATCATTACATTTCTACATGTGCTGACCCTGCAGGAACATGATTAAGAGAAGGGATATGAGGCAAGTGTGCTAGGTTAGTAATTTAACCCATCTAATCTGATTTTTTTATTTCAGCTGGCATTTTTTTTTTTTTTTTTTTTGCAATTGAAGCAACACGTTCCATTGTCCTGCCTTTTGACTAGCAGTGGTATGAGTTCTAAGGCTAAATGCACAATAATGCTACTATTTCATTGTTTCCTGTTTTTGTTACCAAATAAATTTCAAAGCTTGTAAAATAATGGCAAGATAAGTACAGCCATCCCACAAATAGTGGCAACCAAGAAGTGCTGCAGGATCAAGGACTTTGTAACAGTAAGGGGGTCTTGGCCCTCCTTAAATGAAATGCTACCTAACCTGCTATGAAAACTTTCACAAACTACGTTATCATCCCACATTTTCATGACAGTTTGGACATGAAGGATGGGAAGAGACTACATGATGAATATTATATATTATTGGGTTATATGAAATGAATTCAGTGAAATTAGAATGGTGCAAAAGAGGCCAAATAAATGCCATGCCATGTGGCATGAAGATGCTGACTGACACAAGCTTACCGGTTATCTGTGGTATGTGTGTTTGGGAGGAGGAGGATGGTGAGTAGTTAATTGGAGGGGAAGTGAAGAATGCTAATAATTTTTGGAAAATATGGAGAAGAATTGCTTGAATGTTATAGCAGCATCCCCCCGCTTTGACTGACTGGAGCTAGCACTTAAGTGACAAAAAACTATGCTTCTAGTTGACGTCCATTAAGATTTCTGATGCTTCATGAAACCAAACCAGCCTGTGTTGGCAACTAATGCATCTTCGTGAGAAGCACTTCAAGCAAAAACGAACGACTAAACCTGCTTGTTTTATGAGGTGCTAGATTCTGCTGCAGCTCTAAAGTTATTGATTTGATTTTCCAGAAGGCATATTGACAGGAAGATGGAGATTATTTGGTACCCTTTCCAAACAAAAGTTATGACGTGAACACCTACAGACTGGGATATAAGCAATACTACATTAGTTGTCCCTCTTCTTCCCGGGAAGCAGGTGGTGTTTTACTGTGGTATCTTACTACCTTTTTCAGTGTTAGAATCACATGGTGGATAGTCAGCAGTAGATCAGCTCAACAGGGATATGAGTAAAATACCAATGCTTAAGTAATTGTTGCAAAATAGATTTAATTGGTTGTGTGCAATGCAACAGATGACCAGGAAACAACTAGGACCTCAAGGGAGTAACAAATTTTCTAGGTATCTACCAAATACCTAGAAAATGAAGGAACATTTTTTTGACTTGAAGGAACAGTCAAAAAATGACTGTTGCCTTTTGTATCTGAGTTCGTCAATTATTGCTGAGAACTGAAGTGTGTTCTTTTCCTTATCTGCATTGCCATTTGAACTTTAGGTTATGCTGAAATGAGGAAAACTTGCCAAATCTCTTAGAAGTTGACTAAGTGGTGAATTTTGAAGGTACCTAGTATTATTTTAAATCTTTCGAGGTTTTAATTGAAAGCCATTTGTCAGTGTTCTTTATTATTTTTTAAGTAGCTAGAGTAATTAAAAAAAAAAAAAATCAAAGTATTTATAGTATGTAAGAACTGGGAGTAATGTACCACTGTTCTTGAATTGATGTGTGATGGGAGAAAGTGAATATGATCAGAGTGGATAAGAATTGAAGAAAATCCAGTGGAAATGGAGGATAGTAACAGAATGCAAGGGAAGGCAAACTTCAAGTTGACATCTCTTTGTTCTTCCAGAGCACATTAAGGTCTCTACCAGTTTCCCTGCACTATAAGTACTCTGCTACTTAACACAATGCCAATGGAAAGGTAAAAAAATAAATTGCTTTAAATTACACTTCATTCTGGCAGTCTGAACTCTTAATGAAACCTGATGGGTAAATGACTTCTGGCCCATCTATCTAGAATTCCTCCAATCACCAAAATGGTGTCCTAGATACTTTGTTATTTCATTTTGTACTAAAAATTCTTCTTACCCTAAGGTCTCTCTACTGCTTCACATTGGATTGAAAAGAAAACTACAGCTTTATAACTGGCCATAAATAAGACTTTTTTGCCTGACAAGTTTCTGGCATAAACAACTGTAGTAAAAATCTTTGTACCTTAAGAGGAGGGAGAAAGGACAGGAGAGGAACGGTCTTTGCTTTGCTGAAAACAGAAATGTGTCTACTGATGGACAACATAAATGATTTGTTGCTACTTGCAGAACCAGCATGTTTGTGTGTGTGTATAAAAATACATGTTAATGTGGTAATGGTCTGATTCAGTTTTCATTAGTGAACAAAATTATGTGTTTTGTATATAACAGTGATGAATAGCAATTATACTCTTGCATTTGTAAATCTGTCACCCAACTTTATCTAAAGTTATAAGTGGGAATTAAATGGGATTTTCAGATCTCACAATGAATGCTGAGTAACCATCATAGATGACTGATAATAAAGAATAAAAGGTGTTCAGTGATGTACCCGTATCTCTGGGCAAATTGTGTATAACAGGGATTCAATCTTAAAAGTAAGAGAGGAATTTGTACTCGTGTTCATTTAGTAACAAAATTCTGCCTTTTCCTATGATGAATATGACAAAATGTCAAAAAAATGATGAAGTCCACTGGAAACATGGAATTGTATTTATCTGCAAGTACATTAGAATTAAACACTGATACTGTCAGTTGCTATTGCCCCATTGGGCTTCTTCACTGTATTAATCTTTTTAGTTTTATCTGACACCATGAACTTTTGTTTTCAGTCAACAGTAAGCTGGTGGCAGCTTTCCTCTGTAGTAGCTGGAAAGGTTTTTGGGTTTTCCTAAGTTCTCTGACATTTATGTGTCTATGGAAAAAGTGTATTGTAAAATGGAGAAAAGCAAAATGTTTTGTGGTGATTTGAAACACTTCTGTGTTTCCCTTAAACCCATTTGGAATGATCAAGTGAATGTAGATGTAAAATGGATTAAAATAACAAATCAAAAAAAAACAACGTTAACAAAACTAATGATGGTAGGTGGATAAATATGTAAAAATGTAAATTGTTATGGTGAAGTTGTGTGCATTGAAATTGCTAGCACAGCATTAACTTGAAGGATTACAGTGAGGATGAATAAAATGTTTTTTTTTGTTTGTTTGTTTATTTACTGACACAGTGAAATTATAATTGAAGAACTGTTAGAGGTATAAATCTATCAAAGGAATAACTTGGTGAATACAGGTGCTGCAGGTTGGCAAACAACCAGACAAGGTGCCTTATATCATTATGCAATAAAGACAGCAGCCTGAAGTGAAATTACTATCATTATGTTCAAGTGTCCACACTTGAGGTGGTCTCTGTTTGTTTGTTGGTAGCAATTCTTTTAATATATCTTTGGCATTATGCTTGACTTATGAATACCTGTAGTTTAGTAGTGAAATACAGGGGACAAGCCATTTTGATGTAATTTAATGGGATTATGATTTGGAATAAGGAGATATTTATCTGGCTCTATTCTGCTTCTTTCATGACAAAATGTTTTTCCATGCATGTTGACCGAATTCAGCACTATCTTTCTGTGTGGTGTTGAATTGTAAGGGCTCCAGACAAGGGACTCAAAGCTGCATGCTCAAATAGCAAGGTTTCTGAATGGATCTGGTAGCTCGGTAAACTGTCCATCAGAAAAATAGCTTGGACGAGAGAAGCCTCGCTTGATCTAAGGGCTGAATTAATTAGATGTCATGTGGGGGTTTTGTCTGGAATGAAAGCTGTGTGGATATCTTTAAGATTATGGTGTATTCAATTAATTCATAGTCTATAATGAAATAAAGCCCTGTTTGAGAGTTTGCACTAGCACGATAAAAGACAGGCTACCTGAGCTTAAGTAGACTATAGTGCAAGTACACAAGCATGATATTAAGATCTAATTAGAATTAGAGGTGTTTGAAGATTTTCTGACTTGGCTTGCCTTTTCAATGTGCTTGAATGGGCATACAAGAATTGCTGCTAAGGCAAATGTATTCCTGGAGGACGGATTTCAGGTCCCTAAAGCAGCTGTCTATTTACTGTCAGTAGAAGAAAACAAGAAATTGTGAAAAGGGATTTGTCTTATCCTTACTGGAAAAATTACCTTAGGATAAACTAAACTCTTCCTTAGAAGCACTTATTGGCTATTAAGAGAATTTTAGTTACCACCCAAAATGACTATTATATCTGCATTGCAGACGTTATACAGAAGAGTTTGAGCTGAATCATAGATGTAATGCTTACCTGGAATAGCTGTCTGCTTAAACCACACTAGGAAAATTGTTATCACAATTCCATACATGAATCTTGAAAAATTACTCTGGGGCCTCTTTATTTTGATGTTAGTAGTTTGGCTAAATTGATTCTGTATAGAAACTCATTAGTGTGTATCTAGTAATTATTTACCAAACATGCTGTAAGACTGAAAAATATTAGTGATTTTAGAAAGTGATATTTCTGCACTTTATTCTAGTTTCCTGTGTATTCTAGTTTCCTGTGCCAGTCCCATTTCTCACACAGAATCCTGTAATGAAATCTGTTTTAAAGAATGTAGAACAATTGATGTTTTCTTTTGATTTCATTTTTTTTAAATGCATAATTATTTTAAAGCGGGGCAAAAAAAGTGTTTCTCAATATTAATTTTTACATAAAAAGTAACATAAAATTAAAGCATTCAGTATTTTAAACTTAGTATTCAGATTTGGTAACTAAAGTTTATAGTACTGCATGCATGCAAAAAGGAGGTATTGTGTCTCTGAAAACAAATCACATTCTTATTATCCCCCTTCTCCCACCCCTCCCTTCTCCCTCAAGTAGGACTTCAAGTATGAAGAAGTGAGATTTTACATACTCTTCATAATATATTTTCTAATTCAGAAGGGATTTTTGAATAGGTCTTAAGAAATAGGATGTCTTTTTTTAATTAGGAGGAACTAAGTAAGGTGTTTAGTTTTACTTTCTTCCACTGACTTCTAGTTTAAGGACAGAGTGCACATTCATCTTAAGAGAACATTTGAATTTATGCTTTGAAATCAAGTTAGGTAGTTGTTATCGTTTCATGTGTTAACATGAAACTGAGGTTCTATTATCAAGTGTAAGGGCTGAAGTGAAATGTATTTTTTTATTGCTTAAATATTATTGCTGGTTGATCTGACCTGTAAATTATGGCATGCATAATGCAATGCACACAGTTAATTTAATAGTTGCACTTTCTAAGTGTCTATTAAATGATGAATAGGTTCCTCTGACAAAGTCAAACCTTAATAGTCTTTCTGAAGATAGTTCACTTCCAATGTTTCAGGACTTGATTAAGGTAATTCTTGTAGTTAACTGTTAGCTTGTTTGATGTATTGCCTTTATATGTTTCTGTCTCCATTTTAATTGGACAATATTTAACTATATCAATGTTATGGATCTGAGTAATGGGAAGCAGGACCTGCCAGCTGCGAAGTTGTCTTCTGTTGCTTGCAACTCAAGTCTGAGAAACATATGGCAGTAATCACCACCGAATGATTTGGCACATGTGATGTTCTCTTCTTACTTGAGACAATTTAATGTATCAAGGAGATCGAAGGAAGGGCTGGGAGTTATGACATCTTTTACGTATCTATCTTTAGAAAACAGAAGGAACTGTGCTTCTGTTTACTGTTTGCTTCTTGTGGGAGTGTGGTTTTATTTTGTTTTGTTTTGTTTTAATCTGGGGAAGCCCATTTGAATTGGTTCACTTTTCAAGCAGAGGCTAGCTGAAGAAGACACTCATACTCTAGCTGCCTCTCCTATGGAAGAAACATACAAATAGGGGGAAGATTTTTAGATTTTCTTGACTCAATTCAAGTGTTCTACTGTAGGGAAAAAAATAGTTCATATAATAATGAAGAAAACTCAAAACTTGCCTTGAAATTTTTTGGTCTCAAAATAAGCAACAGATAAATATGGTAAATCTGAGCCTGGAAATAAAAGTCCTAAGTAATCAGTGCTAGCAATAGTCAAAGATTCAAAACAAAACAAGAAGTCATGCTAACATAGCAGAAGTTTATGGGTCTATGGTTAATGTATCATGTTAATTAAATGATAGTGTCTATGCAGCATGTAGATGTGTGTGCAACAAATATAATCCCCTTCAAATTTGTTACAATAACAGCAGAACAGTAATTTAGAATAGTTTTACATAAATCAGGAGGTATGAAGAAGGTGAGCATATAAGAAAGGCAATTTATAACCACCACAAGTATTCGTACAGTTAATCAGTGGGTGTTTTTGCTGAGTTTTTCCTTTTTCCTTGAATAAATATGCTTAAATATCATAAGGACTAATCTTACGTGGCCTAAAGGAAAAGAAAAAAAGAAGAAGAAAAATGAAGAAACAAGTGACTTACCAGGTAGAGGAAAGACTACCCAGAAGAAAGTATTACCAAGCCATATGTCTCTTCTGTGTTGGCGTCTCCTGCTGGTCTAAATAGTTCTTCAACTTGTGTGAACCTGTATTGATAAGCTAAAGCTGAAAAGCATCAAGAATTTTTGCTGTACAAAATAAGGTATTTTAAAAGAAATTTGCAACTCTAAAGTAAGCCTCAGAGAGGCAAAATGGGTCTTACATATAAAAGTGGGAAAATCTTGGTTTTGTAGACTTGCTCCTTGTAATTATCTTTCTAATCTTAATGTGGAACCCTTCCTTTCAACTAATTTTTGAAGTGCTTGCTGAGAATAGAAATTGAGTCAAGACATGCAATCGTTTAGCCTGAACCATGTGATTGGTGGTTTGTTGTTTGAAAGTTAGGATAAGGTTGCCATACAGTGTGCTACACTTGTGGAGTTTTAGGCACGTTCACTTGAGATGAAGAGAAGTAAATATTAAAATATTGATGCAAAACAGGTCTAATGTCACTTATCTCCTTTTGAAGTCATCCTGGAAACTAGACAATAAAAGAAGCAGAACGTGATTAAAGCCAATAAGCTTTATGTCAGTTCTCCTGTGAAAGGGATGTAGTGTCAAGGAGGTTCATCTCAAAGGTTTGAATTATATGGCTTAAATCCATCAGTAAAGAACAAGTTGAGAAGGATTAGAGACAAAACTAAAATCTGAGAGAATAATTGTTCAAATAATTCACGTTCTTTCCCAAAACAACTCCTGGGAGGATATCTTTGAAGTAAATGAGGCTTTTAAAATATGAATGTTTTGTACTTTTTTCTGACTCCTTAATTTCTACATAGACAATATATTTTAGTTTGGTTTGTGCTGTCATCACACTGGAATATATGAAGAGCAGGCCCTTTAAATTCAGTAATCCAGTAGGTTCATTGCTGAATGAGAAGATTTGTTATACTCCCATCCTCGCTTTGTGTGTTTTGTGTGAGTTGTGAGTTCAGCTAGACCTGAGGCTTCAGTTTCTGAAAACCAAGTTTTTATCTCTGCAAGCAATAGCACGACCTGAAGACAAAACAGTAATGAATGAGAAATAAAGGGGAGGCAAATCACCTGACTGCATTGAATTAATGTAACTTATAATGGAAGCAGTTACTTTTTATGGAAATTGATTTGACCAACAACAAGAAAGCTTGAACTAGGTGGAGAAGTTACTCCATTGCAGCAGCTTGTTGATTTGAGGGAACTCCCTCTGCTCAAAAATTCCATTTCTTATGGAAGAAGCTGTGCTAATTCCTGGAGCGGTAATGGTAATACACAATTAAACATATCTCAGAAAAGGCCAAAATGTATGGTTTCCTCTTGAGTTGATGACTGCACTCCATCCTGACCCCAGCACAGCAGCTCTTAATTAGAAAAAGGCAAAATCAGTATGTGGTGCAATATATGAACAGAAGAAACCAACTATATATATTCTAAGTTAAATAAGCTGTAAAGGTTGTCATTGAATAGTCTGATATATTTTTTTTTTTTTCTAATGAGCCAGACTCTTATGTGTACAAGAAATAATTGTCTTGTGGATGTGCAGCCTCCAGCCCTAATTCTGATCAGCATTGCTAGGCAGGTGGTTCTGCCAGTAGGACCTACTTCACTCATTAAATGGGGTAGTCTGATGAAGCTGGCTTGTCTCACAAGCACAGGCATACTGTGTGGTCTTGACAAGGTATTCCTGTTTCTTACTGAGTGTTCTGTTTTTAAAACAGGTGTTTACAGGATAAATACATAGACTGTTGTGTTCACATAGCAAAGGAGCTTGAAATGGAGCTAAAATGTCACTAGACTTAATTGGCTATGGGGGAAAAGCTAGCAGAAGATTCTGCCTGCTGTGTTTACTAAAAACATTCTTGGTGTACAAGAGGAATGCCATGTAAGAAAATATGTATTGATAAGGCAGAACAGATTTGGACGAAGTGGTTAGAAACCTACTGAGGATGCTGTTTTCCTTAGGCTGCCACTTTATTTCTTTAGGATAGCCACATCCTTTACCTGTGGCTATCCTAAAGATGTGATTAAGGTCATTAATATTGTGGGGTGCGCTTTTTTTTTTTTTTTTTTTTTTTTCAAGACAAAAAAAATCATAGTAACTCTAGTGATATTTGATCAGCTTTTCTGAGTTAAAGAATAATTTAGCCAGGAAGGAGGTCCTCCTACAAAAGGTTTTACATTGCCCATTATTTTCTGCAAGTTATGCTGAAGAGCAGAGTAAGTCAAGGAATATAAGATCTTAATTTCATCAATTACTTTGCAGTATTTTGTGGGGCTGTTAATTAGAGGATGAATACTTGTGAGCATCTCAAAAGCATTCTCACTAGTTTGAACTATGATCATATAAGTTCTAAAAAGTTATTCTGAATAGAGGCTTGCCAATAATTTAGTGTAAGCTCTGTTTGTGTAGTTAAGTGCTATACAGTGAAGAAATCCCCAGAAACTTTGAGTGAAACCAGAAGCAGGCTATTCACAATAGCTTAGATTCTGTGGGGAGCAACTTGGTATAGTGAAAATCTTTAATTTGTGGTGTTAACTCATGTTTATCTATTGCCAGTTTTCTGCATAGCATGGAAGTATACAAGCAGCATTTCAGAACTACATTACTACAGAAGAAAATATGCTGGGGTGCAATTAAAGAAAAAGTGGATTATGTTGCATTAAAAAAACAAACAAACAAAAAAAAAACCAGGATGCGTAATAGAAGTGAGAAAAGCAGTTGTGCTCCCATCTGTGGGAATCACTGATCATGGCCTCTGTCTTGGGCCAGGCCTGTAAGATGTTTAGGCTAACTATAACTGCAAGAAGAAGAAAACATTACGTTCTTACCTCCTGTTTGCACATCCCCCTGTAAGAGTTGTTTAGTACTGTATTATTTCAATTATTTTTGTTTTTCTGAAGGTGTTAAAAAATATATATATATACTCCTTGTTCAAACCTTGGTATGTTACACACCCAGGTTGTTTGTTACCTGCTAAGGAAAGTAAAAACTCTGACAAGCATTAGTGAATGACTGACTGAAATAGCTCAGCAAGCCTTATAAAGGATTCTCTATACTGTGAAAGAGATAATTAGAGCTGAAGGAAAAATAGCTGTACTGTGGTGCCTTGGAACATCAGGAAGCTGTTTGTGTCCTAAAATTCAGATGGAGACATTACCTAGAGGGAGATTTTGTGCTTACAGCCTAGTTGAATTTTGACTTTCATGCTGCTTGTAACAGAACAGGTTTGTTTACTACTATTAGTCAACTACTGTTGAGTTTCATTACAAGTCTGTTATATATAACTGTAAATTTGGGAAAACCATGGTCAACAGCAAACTAAATTTTCTTATTGTGACAAGGCACTTGAAGACCTACTCAGAGCCTCAATCTCAACTAAATGAACTTTCAGTGGGTTAGAGTGAATCTATTCAGCCTGCATTATGATGTATTTGGGAGCCAGCAATTGCTCTAAACTCAATGTGTCAGAATTGGAAAAGTAGTCCCATGCCTGGGTCCAGAGGAGGAGGACATGAAAATGCCTTGTTTGGAAACAGATGGCTGTAGAATTAGTCTGCCAGAACGTGAACAGCAGTCCTTGCAGCATGGAGAGGCTTCAGGGATTTAGGACAGTCTGTCTTTGCATTGTAGTGTTCCAAACTTCATCAATAAAATTGGGTTCCCTAATGAAACAAGTTTATACAGAAATGCAACATCTACCTCTTATTCATATCTTAAACCACAAGTCACATGTCTTTTCCTACATGTTTAGGAATTTGAGGTATAAAAATTTGAGCAAAAGTATTTTTTTCTGACTGGAAAAGTTTTTGTTTAGTTAAAAAAAAAAAAAAATGAAAACAAACAACAACAACAAAAAACAGAAGTAGGAAAGCATTGAGATAAAAGCTGTGGAGTTTGGTATCCTAATAACATTTCCTTGGCTCTTTTAGTAACTTATTTTCCTGCATCAGTTTTGATCATGTATAAGATTCTGTAGCTTCAGGCTAGAAAAAAGAAAAGCTGCTTTTAAGCAATGAAAGAGAAAGGTAGCACTGGTTAATGTTATATTATATTTGAATATAATATGCAACTTTATTCTAAATTCTAACAAAGTTCTCAGGGAGTTGTGCAGAAAGGTTAAATAAAATAATCTAGTAGAATAAACCAAACAAGAATGGAAAATCAACTTTGACTTTAGTCCTTAAATATCTTTGCACCACTATTTGAGTCACCTGAAACTTCTGAATAGTGCATATTGATAATGACTTTCTATGAAATAAATTAACCTGCAGAGTTGATTCATGGAGTGAATAATCTTAATTTCTGCCTCAGCTACTCAGCAAGGAGGAGGCAGAGAGACTGCTTTTAAGGCCACAGGTCAAACCAGAGCATTGAATATGACATAAGTTTATAAAGTCTTTTAAACCTATTTCTGCCTTTTCTTTTTTTTTTTTTTTTTTTAAATAAACAACAAAGTAACCCTTATATTCTGTTTAAATAGGTTAGGAAAAAAAAAAAAGTCTGGCCTTTATTTGCTTTGGTTCACTTTGCTGAATGTGGCTGTTTAATGTTGTATATATTTATTCATATGCTAGCTGCACAAGCTCAAATTCCATACTTTGTTTTGACAATGTTTATCAGACAAAATTTTAGTAACATAGCAATGTTGCTCTTAATAGCAGCATGGACATTGTTGTCAAGTCCAAGGGAATAACACATTCTGATTGTGCTTGCTTGAAGTAAGTGAAACCATTGGGTATAATTAAAGTTTTTGAAGTTGTACTGGAGGACAAAAAATATATGGATTCTGGTGACACTAAAAAGTAGTACAGCATGCTTCCCAGAGTCAAGTATAGGACTGTCAGTCCTATAGGCAGACAGCATCATACTCATCTTGAGTACAGTCACTTCAAAAGATTTTCTGTTACTTTGCTCATAGCCAGTATAAGGACGTAATGGTTGAGCTTTTTCTACTGCATCTTCCTAAGAAACCATTTCGAACTCTTTGGCAGTTACAGACACTTGCTTAAAATTTTATGCCATAGATGAGGCTTTATTGTAAATGGAGTTTATTTACAGAAACTTTTCCATGTTTGCTAATTACCAACACTTAAAACTTTATATCCTGGATGGGGCTTCATCATAGAGATTTGTTTACAGAAGCTTTTCCATTAGAGAACAGAATGACTGAATAGCAGAGAAGCAAGTTCTCTTCATAGAAGGGGAAACATTTAGAGGGAAGGTCTGAAAGGCCTCTGTTTGAGGGGAAGTGAGGGGAGGGACAGTAATTGGAATGCATTTCTTCTCTGTCACTTACAGAATGACTTCATTACGTCATGTCCTGTAGAATTTTATCTTGATTTAATGCAGTAATCTGAGGAAGTCACTGATAGTTTTAAGATGGAAAAGTGTATTTATGGATGGCTTGCTGGACTCCACATGTCTATGAAGAAAACCTATGCTTTTTATGTTCATTTTGTGTAACAGAATTGAAACGTTGACTTTCGGCTGTTGTAATCTGAACTGTTAGAATGAAATGTTTAACTCAGTTGGAAGATAAGATAATAGAAATTATAAAATTTAATAAGTTTACAAGTACAGTGGAAAAATTGTGCATATATAGTCACTGTCATCATATTAAGTTCTGTAGTTTCTCCCTACATATATAGTTCTTTAGGTATAATGATTGAAAAATGATGTTCTATTAACTCTTCCAAACCTGTTGAAAGCTAGCTATTCCCTAGTATAACAAACATGATGTACTTATGATATCAGTGACAAGGCTTTTCTGCAAAATGGAGATCGACATGAACATATGTAATCTCTTTATATATAAATTTTCAATTTTTCTGCAACCCATTATAGTAGGAGCTAATAAGCAAGTGCAGTTTATGGCTATATTTCTAGGCTCAAGTCTAATAATTTTTATGGTGACCTAGGTCGTCTTTTTTTAGGGACTGGCCTAAACTCCTATGACGACATGTAATAAATTCAATGTCAATTATGATTGAAGGAATTGTTAAAAAAAAATGCTTCCTGTAGTCATCAGTGAGACAAAGATCTACATGCTTCATACTTTTGAAAGACTGTTAGATTCACCTCAACTGGACTTTGAGAGAAACTTTTCAATAACTTAAGTAATTAGCATTGTGTCAAAAAAAGTTGTTATGTCATTTATGACATTCAAGTTAAGGAAAAATGCGTGTGCAAGTTTTAAGTCTTTTTGTGAGATAAGAGGTGCAATAAGGCATTTTGGGGGGATTTTTTTAAAACTGGGTTACTTTCTATTGCACTTCAGAAGCAATTGTATGTTTTGGAGTTCACAGTGTTTATTAGTTTAATGGAGCAGAACAAGTTGTTGATGTCTTTCCACAGTATATGCTTCTGTAAAATGATGTGTAAAATGTCTACTTTAGGATCATTCTTTCTATAGTAACAGTAGGTAGTCAATGTTAAAATAACATAAAATAAGATTACATACCTTATGATTTATTTGAAACTAGATTAGTTGTTTGGAAACTATTTAAGCCCAAGAGCAGAAAGTAGGTCAAAATTAGTGCTTGCAGTGGAACGCAAATACGAAAGGTAACATCGAAATATGTTGGCTTTGGATGTTAGGAAGAATAAACTGCTGCTTTAAATGCTAACCAAATCTATGTTCGGAGTAGAAGTATTTTGTAAATCTGTTTCTGACCCAAAGTATGGTTTCATCCTGGCATATCTTAAGGCTTTTTTTTTTTTTTTTCCTCACATGCCCCATGGTATTTTCTTAGTTACTTACCAGTAAGGGAAAGGATTTTTATGAACTCCATACAAATGTATATTTTTGTTTAGCTTTTATCCAATATAATCCAGAGTTTTGGCAGTCCTCTCCCACCTTAACTGGAAGTTTGCCTACAAATGTCTAGCTAAAATCACCATTTAGATGGAGCTCTGCATATGTGAAAAGTACTATTTTGTGTGTATGGATATAATTTACTTAGTTATTTTTTGTTGTTCTTGGATGTTGAGAATGGTGACCAATTTAACCACAAAGAACTTCCTTGTGGTTTATATCATAAAATAAAGGGGCACATTAAAAAGAATTATTGAGCAGAACCAAATTGTTTTCAAGGTTGCCATTCGATAATTTTTTAAAAAAAAACATCTGAAAACTCTGACAAAAGTTGAGGGGAAAAAAATAATCAGAGAATAAGACCTTGTATAAAATTCAACTGCTTGCTTACTATGTTCAACTCGTATAATACATGACTCAGACTTGTGTTCAAATCAAGGAACACCGGAAAAGAGCAGATATTGCTATTGCTTCTAGAAGAGCTATGATAATTTAATTAACAGTGTAAGAAAGTATCTGAAACATATGGTGGCCATCCTTTGAAAGCAGTTAGTAATATTTGGAAATTATACAGGAAATACTTTCACTTCAAGAAAAATAAAAAAGGTAAAAATAAGCCCAAATTCACTCTTCTCTAGTTCTTAAATGATTACATTATTATGAAAATAGTTTATTGTTTTTGGTCAGGAGCCATTACAGAATAGGGGAAGTAACAAACAGAACATAATATCTTACCTGAGTTGAGGTGAAATGTATCTTTGCTCATAATTTTTCTCACTGTTATTTTTATTTAAAAAGTTCTGGTTGAAGCAACTCAACAGATCTCTAATCATAATGTATAAAATTTCTCAATTTTACATGTAATTTAATTTCTGGCCCATCTTTGCAAATTACTTTTTATAAGAAAGTGTTTTAATTTAATATTCTTTGAAGAGTCTGGGGATCTTCTGTATTATTAGCATATTTTTTTTATGGTTATAAGAAAAATAAAACTTCATCAATTATTACTTTTTTCCACAGTCAGGCTGGTGTTAGTGATCCAAGGCTAAGGATTTTTGCACAATGGTGGTGATAAATGCATGGAATTCTAGATTTTGAGAGGGTTTTTCAGTTGACTTCCTTCTTGTAAATGCCAGGCAAAATTCAATAGAAGGAAATCAATAGAAGCATCACTAAATGACTAATTGAGAGCGAAACATGTAGATAAGCATTCAACTAGTCTTAAAATAAACTATCAAGTACACTGTGGTCTGAGTTCACAATAAGGTCATTATTCATTGAAATTTATCTTGATGAACACCTGTCTTTTTGAGGGCAGAATCTGACCAACAGAACTTAATTTTAAATCAGATGCAGCATCATGTATTTGGCTTCCTGAAAACAGATATGGCAATAATGTTTCTGAGAAGATGCCATCAACTACAAACTGTTTCAAATTTAGTTATTTAAGTCACTTCTTATATTTGAAATGGTGGACATCAGATAGGAGTATGCCAGATTAGGCTTAGAAAATAGAAAACCTTGGTTATTGCCATGAAGCAGGGTTCTTAGTGTTGCAGACTGCAGAACTCGTTGACAGGCATTTAAAATTTGCTACGTTGACCCATTGTGGATGTAGTCACTCTTTTTCTGTGTTGTTGGATCTTAATTACTGTAGGGAGGGAGGGAGAGCTGTGTTCTTGCTATCCTTGCCTGAACATGGTAGCAAGAGGCATTAGCTCGAGGTGATCAGATCTCCTCTGCTCACAGTATGAACAGCTGTCTTGTAGGGTATTCTGAGTGCTGTTGAAATGATAGCTGAAGGAGCTACAAAAATATCCTTATGTTTGATGTGTTGATGCTTCAAGATTCAGACCATATCCTGGTCTCTCCTAAAAAGGTGAGAAGGGCAAGAGACAGCTTTCAATGCTTTTGTTATCTTGAATAAAGAGTACTCAGGGATTAAATGGTACTACTACAATTGAATCTTATTGTCGTGGTTTAACCCGGTTGGCAGCTAAACACCACGCAGCCGTTCGCTCACCCTCCCCCCTCCCTCTCTGGGACGGGGGAGAGAAATGGAAAGTGAAGCCCGTGAGTTGAGATAAAGATAGTTTAATAAGACAGGAAAATAATAATAACAAAAATAACAATAATAACAATAATGTTACAATGGTGATAATAGGAAAGTAATAATAATATGTACAAACAAGTGATGCACAAGGCAATTGCTCACCACCTGCTGACCGATGCCCAGCCTAACCCTGAGCAGTCCGGCCCCCTCCCCCCGGCTAGCCACCCCTATATATTGTTTAGCATGACGTCAGATGGTATGGAATACCCCTTTGGCTAGTTTGGGTCACCTGTCCTGGGTCTGTCCCCTCCCAGCTCTTACTGCACCCCCAGCCTGCCTGTTGGCAGGACAGAGCAAAAGGCTGAGATGTCCTTGGCTTGGTATAAGCACTGCTCTGCAACAATTAAAACATCGGGGTGTTATCAGCACTCTTCTCATCCTAAGCCAAAACACAGCATTCCACCAGCTACTAGGAAGAAAATTAATTCTGTTCTAACTGAAACCAGGACACTTATGTGACTTAAAGCAGTTTTGCTACTGGCTGCATCTACCTTCTTGACAAATTCAAGTCGTTCCCCATTGAAGGGGTTAGTATAAAGTGAAGGACTCAGCTGGAGTCAACATAAGCCTGTACCTGAAATTACTGGTGGGTGTTCTGGGAAGGTGCCAAAATACATGGATTTTTTAATGAGGGACAGGACAAAATTACCCTGAGCTTTTGTCCAAATCAGTTTTGTAACTTCTAGTTTGAAGCATTCATATAATATGTAAGGCTCTCCAATATTGTAGGATCTTAAATATTCCTGGTTTCAGTAAAAGCCTTTTTCAAGACCATTGTATCATGCTGCTGGGGAAAACAAAACAAATCAAAACAAAAAAACTCACTTGAACATATAACAATGTCACATAGTCACATCTTAACTTATTAGTTCGGGAAACAGTATGCATGACAAAACAAAATATTGAGTATTAGTTTTACATATCTACTATAAAATATGTTTTTAGGTTAAATCTTCTGAATGGTTACTCTTTTTGTATTGCTGTGGATCTGGCATGCTCTTTGCTTCACTTCTGAATATGTTCCTTAAGCTACTGGAGAGTAGTTACTGTTCATTTATCTCAAAAGTTTTTGTTACCATTAAAAGAATTACATCTGTTACTGAGGACAAGAACTATGAAATTATTTAAATATTTTCAAGTAACCTCTTAAAATTGACATGATGCACATTTTCAATCCAGTTGGTTTTCTATGCACAAGTGGCTTAACATGAGAATGAGAGGCATTTGTATTGTAAATAGGAGAATCTCAAATTTCCCAGAAACTTGTTTAAATGGTTAATGTTTGAAAAATAAATACTGAGTTCAGGTCTTAAGGTATGAAAATCACAAAATATAGTGCTTCTTAAGCTGTCTTCCTAGGCTAAACAATTACAGTTTAAAAATTTAACAATTTCTAGACGAAACTGAAACAATTTAAAAACCAAACGTAAATAAATAAATAAATAAATGTTGTGCACAGAAGGCTGCCTGTCTTCAGGTTTGCTTGGATGAATCTTGTGATGTTGAAACTTATCCAAATTGAATGGATGCCCTTCAAGAAACGTTGATTTGGGAGATAAAGCATGTTTAACTGTGGAAGTTGATGCACAAGTCTTTGGACATCTGAAGATATTTCAGCATTGGTATATGCTTGAACTGAGAAGATGTACCGTTAAGTAAAGAGACAGATGAGATGATGCTTCAGTCCAGAATGTTTCACTATGTTCATTCCTTTCCCATATTTTGGTAGACTTTAAGACCTTTCTGGATATTTTCTTCTTCATATGTTTTGTACTTATTAAGTTTTAAAAGGATACAAGCTGATATCAGGCAGGCTGCAAATTTCAATCAACGGGCCTCAATTGGAGGACCTCAGTAAAAAGGATACTGAAGAAAAAGAACTTGAGGGGTTGTCTAATTTCATTCTTAAGACTTCTATAAAAGTTGTTTTCAGTTTTGAGTAGTATTAGCCATTGCCTTACCTCATGCTGAAGATGGTAATCAGTCTGACAGTGCTTTTTGCCAATTTTATTGGATTCTAGTTGAGCATATACCACTTAAGAGAAGAGAAAAGATGTCAGCATCTTGCTTTTTTTTCTCTTAATGCATATTGAGGCTTGAACAATGATTTAAGGTATCTGATGCAGTAAGTATTGAGATTCATGCAGCTAGGTGAATAAATGGTGTATGATATGGGAAAGTATGTGCACAGTTAGGTTCAGAATTTAATGCTTGGTCTATTATGTCAGTAATGAGACTGTCTGAAATAACATAACAAAAGACTTGAAATACAGTATTGCTTTGTAGTCAGAAGACTGTTCAAGAGCACCAGTCTTTCCTAAGTTTCAAAAAGAAAATATGCTAAAGAATATAATCATAAGTAGCATTCATTTAAATAATGTCTAGCAACTAATGTTGATGGAACGTATATGCCATGTACAGGCAGGGAGCTAGAAGATTAAGTTATATAAATGCTCATTTCAAGGTCTGACTGCTTTGTTTGTATATTATTCTCAAGAATTATGAGTAATACATCTCTTAAGCCAAAGCAATTGGAATGAGTTTTCAGCAGCTTAAACCTTCAGATGTACTGCTGAATGAAGTACAATATCAAGTTGAAGTGCCTCATCAGAGGAGAGCTGAATAGCAAGAGAAAACCAAAAGCTCTGAGTCAGAGAAGTAAGAAAAATAACTAACAGGTGATGAGTAACTGCATTAAACAAACAAACAAACAAAAACAAAAACAAAAACAAAAAACAACAAAAAAAACACAAACAAACAAACAAAAAAAAACAACAAAAAACAACAAACAAACAAAAAAACAAACAACAAAAAAAAATATGGAAAATAATTTTCTGTGTAAGTTTTCTCCTTGCTGATCAGCCAGTAGTAAATTCTACTACTGTAACATTTTGCAGGACTTATTGACAGACAAAATGGTTAACAATTTTGGGGTTAATACAAATCAAAGCAAACAGCAATACCCCCAGACCTTTTTTGATGTGATTTTAATAGAGTATAAAATGTGCTTGTTACTATTGTTGTGACGATGGCAGAAACATAGAAGCAGTGAGGAAGTGTAAGCTTTGAGAGGTGTATCCGTATGGTTTGGAGCATGTTGGAAGAAAGCTTTAGCAAATCCTCCCTGGAACAGTGAGGGCAGAGAAGAATTTACAATAACAATCAAGAAATGACAGTGACGGGGGCAGAGGACTTGCCCATGAGAACCAGGAAAGGTCAGCTTTTAATGTTTCACATCCATATGTGGTACAGTTTCTAGGAAACAAGATGACATCAGGGTAGTGAGCCAGCCAGAGACACAAAAGAAATGACCACAACAGCTATTTTGAGAGTTGTCATTTCAATAAAGACAATTTCATTCCTGAACTTTCGCAAGTTCAGGCAGTTACAGAGTTCAGCTCATCTGTCATTCTTCTCTGAAACAGTCTCCTGATATCTGCAAGTACTTGAAAAATCTAAACTCTCCCCATTGCAGTAGAAAATGATGCAGATGTAGTTTTGGATGTATTTTTAATTTGAGTCCTGTTGGGCTGCTTTGGATTCAATGAACAAACAAAAGCCATGAGGGCTGAAATGAAATATTTTGTCTTGGTTTTTATATGCCCAAGGAAATTCTCAACTTGGAAATTCTCATTTATGCCAGGCTGGGTTAAAGGGTTGGTCCAAACTGGCAAATCTCATCTTAATTACTTTGTTTTATAGGATTAGTACTTAATTTTATGCAGCTGATTTTTTTTTTTTTTGAACAGTAATATAAGTGTATCAAAAATATTTCACCGGTATATTTCAACACACTCACAATCTTCTCAATATTAACTAGTGATAACGATGAAAGTCTTTACTGGTTACGGTTCTTTATATAGCTCTGAGTTGCACCGAGCTTCTATCTATCTGTATTAGAAAAAGGTATTTTTGAGCTTTCTTGGGAAAGGCAATACAATAGGTGTTTTGCAATATTATCAGAGACATACTAAACATTTTTGATCCACTTAAGAAAAGACAGCATAGAAGAATCACACCATAGGCCTTTATTTTGAAAGAGCTTTCTTCCTTAGAATTTTGCCTATTAACTTACACTGCCTTTATTTAGTTTGTGCTGTCAGTATAGTATTCTGAACAATATCATGTAATTTCATCTTCATAAAATGAAAGTGTTTAACTGTGAGATCTTCAGATATCTAAGAAATATCCTGTAGAGAGTTGCAGCGTGGCCTGTTGTTTTCTACTGTGTAGGTGTTTTGCCTTGGATAATCTTCTATTCCTTTTAGAAATTTTCAGATAGAGCATGCAATTAATCCTTTTGTCATTCACTATTCAATTAATATTCTTTTATTTATCTATATCAGCTTATTCTGCTGGCTGGATGCTCCTCATCACTGAACTGATTCACTGTGACTTCTTTTCCTTATTGCTTAATAGGGGTTTTCATGCCTTCCAAGCTGTCTGTGCATCAGAAGGAGTAATTCATCATATTGTATTAGATTTCACATAGCAATAAATGCCAGCAGAAAAAAACAAAAAACAAAAAACAAAACAAAACAAAAAAAAAAAACAAAAAACAAAAAACAAAGATATCAGTTACCTGACAAAGCAATTGCATAATGCTTCATAAAAATTGAACTATTAAATTAATTGTATGTTTTATTCTGCAAGTTTAGTCCTTGTGTGTGCTTCAGATGCAGTGTCCAGTAAATCACAGTGCAAGAAACTATGAAAGCACCTTGTACCACTTGATCATGGGCTGGAGAGAGACCTAATAATGTGTTTGGGGGTGCAAATACTCTTTTGTAATGACAGCAAGAGGAAAGAGATAGTACTCTAACCATTCTTCACTGGCCAATCTGATTGGTGTGTGAAGAAAAGCATGTAACAATTCATAAAAACAGCCCATTGAAGTGCCTCAGGTATATGATATCATATATCATATCAGATATATGATAATGCTTACAATTTTCAGTCTTGCATCACCTGTAAGGGAAGTAAAGAGCCTTTGTCTCTTGTTCAGGTGAAGAATTATGAAGATGTGTGGTGTTATGTATTTGCACTTTTTTTTTTTTTTTTTTTTTTTTAATTAAAGTGTCTATCATAAGCGATAACCTGAAGGGAGAAAAGTTTCTGTTCAAGTTAGCATGAGCCAGGTTCATGTGTACTGGGCGAGGACCACTTTGAAGCATGTACTTTACATACTTTCTAGTCCCAGAGGAAACTTCTGTGACCAGGAGAACTAAGAAGTTTAATTTCCTTCCTTAGAGAGTAGGAAGGCATTGGATAGAAAGTGGTAGCAGAAAAATCTGAGTAGTTCATTTAGTCTTGTCAAACAGATCATTGTTACAGAGTTGTAAGCATTCATAAGAAAAGACTTAGCTCACCTGACTTTCCAGTATGTAGAACATGTTATTAAAACTGTGCATGTGAAGTAATTAAAAATGGTTCAGTGATGGAATGTACAAGTGATTTTTATAGATGGACTCTAGTATGTGGCTTTGTAGCAGATGCTGCAGTCAGGAGCTCTTGAATGTTCCAGCTGAACAGATATGCTCTTGGATAATTTAAGGTTGGAAAAGCTTATAAACACTAGGAAAACCTGGGGAAGTAATAAGTCATGGTGAAAACCTGTTGATGAGTCTCATGCAGAGAAGCTGCTGCAGAGCACCCAGGTGGATATGGTTTGGGCTTCTTTTAGCAGCTCCACCTAAAATTAAAAACATGACAGTAAGTCGATGTGGTGCCACCCAAATCCACATGGGTTTTCTCAAACTACTCAAATGGCTAACTCTGATTTGCACAACTGCTGGAACAAATGGGCGGCTTAAATGGAACATGGGAATGTGAAACTGCAGCCATACAACTGCCACAATGGCTATGTCAGGGAGAGACATCTCCTTGGGGGAGAGAGGAATAAAAACCTGCAAGGTATTCAAAAAAGAATAAAAGCATGGTATGTTTTTACTGAGCATAACATCTGCTACCTGAAAGGATTAAAAGATGACCTTGTTCTAATCTAAATATTTTTGAGGGAAAGTCTTTTATCAATAGACTGCTTTTTTAATATAGCAGAAAATGATGAGATTCTGCAGTTGAAAGGTGAAACTGAGTTTAGAAATGAGAAATGTATTTAACAGTGTAAGTAGCTAACCATTGAAATGACTTCACTATGGATATGCTTGCTTTGACCTTATTTGACCTTTGAAAAATTGTTTATCTTGAACTTCTGTTTGAGCTGTATGGTTGACTTAGAGACTTCAGGCAGAAATATTGGTTGGAGTCACTTGGCTTGTTGTAGCAAAAAGGGAAGACATTTTTGCAGTGTTATGGCTTTTAGAATATAGGTACCTGAGTTACAATATATAGTTAGATTGCTTGACCCAGCTCACAGCTTGTATGCTATGGCAATTACTTTTTCTGTATTCATCATTCAGAGATGAGAACTTGACTTCTGTTGCTGCTCACCTCTACAAGTGTGTGTTAAGCTTCTTTCCAGTCAAATGTTCAAGGCTTTTGATTTATTTTTTTTTTTGTGGTTCAGAGAACTGTGAAGAATATTAAATTATTCAAATGGAAGTGTTTACAAAGTATTGCAATTAGCATTATGCAGTAATGCTACTAATAATAAAAAAGGAACAGTAAGTGTGCTAAACACTTTTTGGAAGCTGTTTAGGTAAACCAAAATTCAATCAGCACTAAAGATCCTTCATACATTACTATTTAAACAGCATCAAGGAGCAAGGACTGCTGGAAACAGGCATGTCAATCATACTTTCATATTGTTATGCTTGCTCAATGAATGGCATGAATAAACAGTAGTAGCTTGAGGAGTTTTTGTGCATGAAAAACTTTACCAAAATGATGAAAACAGAATTAAAACTACTGAAGTTTGTTTATGGCCTCTCATACAGTATGTTGTCCGCAACATTATCAACATAGTGCAATCTATGATGTCTGTACATTTCATAAAACTTTTATACCAACAGGCTTGCATGTTCCACAATGGGCTTTACAGGAACATGAATATTCAAGCTGGATCTAGTTGTTTCACTTCAATAATTGCAATTAGAACTTGTCTAAAGGACTGGTTCTTAGACCACATGTTAGAACTAACCATTAAAATTATAATTTTATATGTATGTGATAATATATATGATATATTATAATATAATATAATAATATATAATATATATTATATATAATATTATATTATATATAATATATTATTATAATATTATATATTATATATTATTATATATACAATATAATATATTATCACATACAGACATATTATATATTATATAATATATATATGCACACACACACACACTAGGTAGTCAAACTATTTGAATTTCCAAGTTTGTTTCCTTCCCTTGAGAGCATTTTTACTCAAGTAAAAATTGCTGTTTGGATATGGAGAAGCCATAATAATAAGCAACCCAGTGTAACTTCAGCTTTGATACTAACCATGTCAATGTCCATGGGGCTGACTTGAATTGGGTTTAATACTTTCTCACTGTGGGTGAGAAAGCTCTGTGTCTCATGGCAAGCAGAGTACTGAATGGCCATCTGGCAAAAGATCCAAAGTGAGATACAGCGAAGAATCTTAATGCTATACAAAATGGGATAATACAGACTGTAAATGATTATTTCTTGACAAATTGAGCAGAGTCTGAGGAGCTGTTTCTCAGCTTGATGCTGGTGAGTAAGACTTGTTATTGACAGAACCAGTGTATGTAAAAGGATGAAATGCTTTTTCTTTATTTCCTTCTTAAAAAAGGTATGCTATGGCTTGGTCGGACAAGTCTGAGTTTTAAACTCATTTAAGTACTTAGAATATATGGTGTTGAAGTCCCTTTCTGTTACCTGTAGTCGTGTGAATCAATTAGTTTCTATCTCCCTTGCAGCATAGAGAGCATTTAGAAGGTAGAAAGTTCATCACTACTGAATAACTTTCAGGGAGGATCCAAAAAGAAGCTATTTGGAAAAGCACAAATACATAAACTTCTGCCAGAAATGCCAACTTCTTAGTTTGGTCAAGTTTGTTCTGTTTCTTGGTTCACTGGAATATAAATTTAGGATTAACCAATGTCCATGCCTTTGCTTAAATCTCATAGGCTTCAGTTCCCCTTAGATGTTTTTGCAACAGAAAATTTTTCCTTACTCAACTCAGCTTGGTTTCTCACTGAACATACTGAACCTGCATTCAGCTGAATAAACCCAACCAGCTTGAGAAAGAACAAATTACGAGTTTTTGATTGGTGGTTAATACTGTTAGCCCTAGCTCAGCAAAGATTTGATGAACAAGCTTAATTTCTTAGGTCAACTATTATTTGATCTAAATTATGTATATACTCTGTAATTGCCATTATAAAATTATTCCAAAGAAAGCTGAATATTGATAGTGGTTTAAATTATAGTTTTTTTGTGAATCTCCTATTAGGTATGTCAGAGTGTCCCTTCTAAGCAACTTAGAGCCTCCCATAATACAGTTAATACATTTTTGTCAGTAAAAATTGCTTTTTTTTTTTTTTTTTTTTTTTTAACAATTTCTGGTTCTTAAAATATGTTGTATTAGCATCCTGAAAATTAATAATGACTACATAAGCATGGAAAAAATGTGAATGGGTTTTTATGCATTTTTAGATTAAAATGTACTCTGTTGTTAACTTAAGCTATACTACCAATGTGCAAGGATGGTTTCTAGCTCTGTCTCCTTGTGTTTATATTTAGACATTATCCTTTCTGTGAACACAAAGAATGTTTTGGATGCAGAGTTGTCCCTCACAGATTGCAAAGGAATACAACTTGCCATAACAACCATGTTTCTGCACTCCATGAGGAGCTGCATGAAAATGATGTGGTGGGAAGCAAACCATGCTGTAGAATGGCAGAGCACTGTAGCTGCTACTTTTTAGAGTGGTATAAATAAAACTTCAAAAGCTGGGCTTTCACTTACTCTCTAAAGTATTTTCTCAGTCTCTGACTTGAAAATAGGATCTTTATAGAAGAGACCATTGTTATCTACACAACAACAATGAAGTTCAACTTATGTTACCTAAACAGAACCCTAAGTTTTATTTTTACAGCATGCCCATCAACATATTGGGCAAGGTTAGTTAAAATGGTACTTGGCTTTGCAGCGTAACCAGGCATGACTGTTACAGGTGAAATGAGCAAGCAAAGTGTACTGCAACTTAACCATTTCTTGTTGTGCTGTGACTTGATGAAAACCACTACTCTAAACCTGAATTTGGAATATAATGAATTATGAAGGTTTTTTTTTTTTTGTTGTTTGTTTGTTTGTTTGTTTTAGTAAGATTTAATGGTGTCAGATTTGACTTCACTTTGGGATTGTGTGTAGTTTGGTTGAGGCATCATTTGATATCTCTGCAGAGTGGGCACCACTACAAATACATTGGGGAAAAACAAACAAACAAACAAAGTAATTGGTTACTGTGTTCTCCCTTTTACTGTCAGTTGGCAAGATTTAAAGACATGTCTAGCTCTGCTTTCAGAGGCTCTTTCAGTGGCTGTAAGAAGATTGGTCTTCAATACTACCTCTACTGCTAGGCTCCAACAGTCAGCTTTTCTAAATTTACAGTCTTGCTGTACTCGGACTTCACAGAAGGTTGTTGTAGAAGTCAGCTAAATTCCATAACAGAATTACCCAGTTTCATAGCTTAAATGTGCTTTTAAACTCTTTGCAAGTAAGCTTTGAAGTGAATTGCACTCTTTCTTCAGTGTAAGACCTTGGATTTCCATTACAAGGCTCTTATGAGGGCAGTGTCAGTTTGACCCCTCCATATTTTTTGC
The DNA here is from genome assembly GCF_964035555.1 of Netta rufina. Classification (NCBI taxonomy): domain Eukaryota; kingdom Metazoa; phylum Chordata; class Aves; order Anseriformes; family Anatidae; genus Netta; species Netta rufina. The sequence goes on from NC_140123.1 coordinate 114,679,045, forward strand.
TTAGAACATGGAGCACAGCTCTTAAACTTTTTAAGGTGCTCTGTTACCTTCTGTGATGGACTGAGTGCATGATCAATCACTTGTTAACAGTAATTTCCTTCAGGTTATATGTGAAATACAGCCAAAAAAAAAAAAAAAAAAGTGTAATTAAACAAAACAAAATCCTGCCTTGTCAGCTCCCTTGCCTAGCTTCTTATTTTTGCTTCTATATAGCTGTATAGTTTTCTACATGCATTTGAGAAAATACCTGGTCACTTCATCCATGTTAAAATTGACTAAGCAGGATTAGGGCTGCAGGGATCCAAACTTACTGTGCCTCCATGGAAACAGCTCTTCTGGCATAAGGTTTGGATACAGTGTAAGCTTTGAAATGAGCAGAATTATTTGGGATGAATATGGGGCTATCTCTTTAAATAACTCTTTGGTTCTATAAAAGTGTTAGTCAAAGTAGGCAAAACTTATGTTAGTACTTCAGAGACAGCAAATACCGTAATTTGGTTGCTACCCAGTAGCTGCTGTTAGCCTTTTTACTCCAACTGCACTCAGTAATTAAGGGTGAAGTACTTGTATATGGGCCATTACTGATGTGACTGAACTGTTGTCCCTTGGCACAGTCTACTAGATAAGACAAAACTGAACTACACCTCTCAATATTTTTCATAGTGTTTGCTCAACTCAACAGCTGGAACTCAAATTGCTTTGACTATTTGCACCTATATTAAAGGAACTTAAAGAATGTCTCAAGTAGGAACTATGCCAGTGGTGTGTTAAGACTTCCTTCACCACTGATGAGCTTTTTGGTGAGCTGCATAACTTGTCTTGACTGGTGCTGCAACCAGTCAAGAAAGTGGCTGAAAAAAAAATATTTTTCCATTTTACCATTACATTCTGGCTAATGGGTCGTGGCCAACTGATGCACACAAGGTAGGATGAATGCCAGTAGAAGCAGAAGGACAGTGAAACTGCATGAGTAGATGCATCTGAGGAGGCTGGGGTTAAAAGCAAAGGCATGGACTTGAGAATGAACAAAAAATCTTGAAAGTTGTTGGAAATTACTATTGTTAAATGTAATAGTATTTCAAGCTTGTGGAAGTTATTAAGCATCTTCTCTCTCTAGTCTACATTTGGCTATCTGTTTTGTGTATCTTGAATAGCTTGTTTTGAAACTGATTGCTAAATATTCATATGTGCTGAATGTAATTTTAAAAAGTGATTTTTTACAGAATGTACAGCCAGGTTCTAAAGAGCCTAAATAATCTTTGAAAATGTGGTTGGACTGTCTCAGAATATATTCCTGTTTAGCTAGTAACAATGTACAGGCAGAAGCTATTATCAAGAACCCTCATTTTAAGAAATGGTATCAAACAGCAAATAAACAGCACAGCTAATGGCATGCTTACCAGGCATTTCAATATCAAGTCTTTTGTATATGAAGGAGAAAGGATAAATTATGTAAAATTTGCATCATGTTTTTTATGAAGATTGTTGAAGTGGAAGTCTAAATTGAGGAAGAGTGTTCTAGTCACGTGCTTTAGAGGATGACTATCTTTTTATTGGTGTGGGAAGAGATCTCTTTCCTGACTCAAATATATTGTTAGTTCTTTTCTATGGTACAGAGACATGACCACAAGTGGTTTTCTTAGACTTTTATTCAGATAAATTAAATTTGCTAATACAGTAATCTTGATTTCTGCACTATGTGATTATTCTTTTTTTGTTTGTTTGTTTTGCTTATACGTTGTGCATTTTATTCTGTTCCAATTGAATGAACCTATCAAGTCTATAAGCTACCTAGAATACAGTTTTCATATGAAATGCTACAACCAGCATAGTAAATCATATGTCCATATGGAGCATTCTTTGTCGTTCCTTACATTTAAACCTGAAAGGAATTGGACGAGCTTTTTTTCTCTTCTTTTCTTTTTTAAAAGTTTGTCTGAAATCAGTACAGTTGTTAGTGCTTAAAAGTGTAAGTGTATTCTAGATTGTCAGATGGGTAATAGAAATTTTGTCTATAATGTTGAATCTTTACTGAGGAGGAACTTGGAAAGTTTATTTTGAAGCTACAAGGGAAAAAATCACAGGCTTTTCTGAGATGATGGAAGGTAACATCAAAAACTAATAGATGCATATTGTCCTGTAATGTCTTTTAAAGCAACAATTTACTTCAAGGGTAATAATGTTTGGGAGTAGGGAATCAATAATATTCTAAATAGTGATGACATGAGAACTGTTGCATTTCTAGGATAGAGGTGAGCTCTGAGTAAACAGTGCTGTAACAATGTGCTGCAAGGAGGGGACTCCTGAGCTGGGCTCGAAGTCATGGTGGTGTGGATACAGCTGGGCACAGGCACCAGTACCCTGGTAGAACAGTCATCTCCCGGGGCTCTTTTCCTGGTCAGGATCCAAAACTCAAGGCTGACCCTGGCTTGTTTGAACCTAAATGGTTTCTCTTAAAGATCCTTTCTGCAATTTAAAACCCTCATGCATCTTTCAAGTCAGAAATGTGGCAACTAGGGTGGTGACATAAGCTTAAATGCTTTTTATCCTACTTTTGGTGTCAAAAGCAGTGCAATGACTTTTGTGAAACAAACAAAAAAATAGCATACACAGGATATACTTACAAAGTCTGTGTCAAATTCAAACTCTATTTTCACCACACATGTCATGAATCAAATGAATTACTGAATTTAACATGGTAATAACTTTTTCTCCTCAGCAGAAGTGGATATTCTCTTCCAGGTGGAAATCTTACGATAGGATGATACATGTGCTCGTTGGGGAAAGTGAGAGATTTGGGTTATGGAAAATCACATATGATTTTGTTTTCTACCTTGAATTAAAATCTAGTTGTTAGTATTTTTCTGTATTTTTCTGTATTGTGTTAGTATTTTTCTATTCTTATTTCTAAGTAGAAATAGTGAAGTATAGAAAAGAGCACTCTAGAAGTATAAATAAATCTTCTGGAACCCCAACAGAAAGCCAAGTGACCACAATCACAGAGTTGTATGAGACCTGTCTTCACCTTTCGAGCTGTCTGTATTTTTCCACTGAAACAAGAACTGTACTGTAAAATCTTTTCAGACCCAGACCTGTCAAATACATATCCTATCTTATCTTAGTGTTTTTCCTTAATGATCTCAACACAGACAGTGTTGAATCACTTCAGCTGGTAGGTGTGGCAATGCCATAGGGCTTAGAAAGGGAATAAAATAACAAAAGGATCTCAGCTCATTATTGGCTTTTATCAGCTGTGATACAGAACAAAATGTCATTGGTTTTAACTATGTTTGTACTCAGTCTGATATCACTTCCCACAAGACATCTGCTGGAAGATTTAATTTTGTCACACTGGTGTTTTTGCCAGGGAAATGAGTTGAATGTATGTAGTTAATGATAGGACATGTCTGCTGTTGTGCTGAGAGAAACGTCTTCTATCTATCTAGATGTAAATATTTTACATAAGCTTAAAAGACAAAGGATAGCTTGTTTTCCACAGTTTGTAGGTACATCAGCATAGCAAAGGGTAAAAATATTAGTCACGTTTCTCTGAATAGATTGGCTGGGGACAAGAACATCTAGAATAGCTTGCTAGTTAAATTGCAAGTGCATGTCTACTGGCCTGTCTTGATAAGAAAGATGTGATCTCTGTGAGGGGAAAGAGATAAAAGACTAGAAAGACCAAAAATGAAAAGCAACTTTCTATCTCCAATCAGTGAATAGGTTATATTCTGTAATTGATCCTGCTCATCAGATTAAAAATTGTGTAAGCGTAAAGAAAAGTAGGTACCAATAAAGGCAAAAGACTTGATAGAAGATACGATGGAAAAAACATTAATGGTAACACATTATTTCAACAAATGAACAGCCAAAAAAGTCCAGCAAGGAACCACCCATGTTAGATGATCTTTTTTTTTTTTTTTTTCTTTTTTTTTTTTTTTTTTGAGACTTGTCAATCAGAACACTCTATCATTGGTGTATTGGCTTTATCTTCTAGATTTTGGATCTTTTGGATCTTTTGAACACTCCTAAAAGCTTGAGAACGGAAATTGAGGAAATGAGAAGAAAGGAAAGAAATAGACTCAAGTTGCTTTCTCTATTTTCATCTTTCCATTTAAATCAGATTTTCTTTGTCCTTTTGTCAGTCAAGTTTTATGAAGAATAATAGAAAAACTTATCTGCTAAAGTATGAATTTCAGGATTATCTTGCTTGTCTTAGTCACTTGTCCTAGCAATCTTTCACTTTCTTGTAAGGGCATCTGGGTCACTATAATTTGAGTTCAAAGGCAATGTGCTTGGACCATCCAGTTTTACAAGTGTTATTTTTAGGCACGCTTACGTCAGCATGCTAAAGGGAGACATTCACTCTAACAGACTCTTTTCTTAGGTGCACAGCAGCCACATCCAGCAGATAGTAAATGTCTCACTAACATCTTTGTATGCTGCAGAGGAATACATCCTTGAAGCCATCTTTGAGCAGGAGGTTCCAGCATCCCTCACTGTCAGATGAAGCACTGAAATTAATACTTAGCAGGAGAAAAAAAGGGCTAACAGTTGAACATTGTTAAGACAGCTTCTATTCACGGTAAACCAGCACTTCCAAATTACGTTTATCTCTTGATGAATTGTTGAAAATCCTTTCAGTCTCAAATACCTATTTTATCTTCAAATAGCAAGTGTTAAGGGGTGGGTTAAAAACACAGTTTTTCAGTTAAAAAAAGATAGATTTAAAATAGTAAGTATTCATGCCTTTTGTTTCTTTCAAGTATGTAGTCTATTAAAAAGATAGCAAATGGAATTATTTCATCTATCTCTAGACTCGTGAGGGTCTGACCTGAAATTATATTTGCCCCTTTCCTTTTATTAAGCTAAAATCCACAGCCACATTGTAGAGTTGGCCACATTGTTGTTCCTTTCAGCCAAATTCAGTAACTCATAGTAAATGACAGCTTTTAAATACTGCAATCACTATGCTCCTTAAGAGTGCTCTGTTAGCGTGGTTCTTTGCATTGTCTTCCATGGAATCATAGAATAACAGCAAATCCCAGGTTGGAAGGGATCTTCAAGGATCACTGAGCCCAACTCCTGGCTCCATGTAGGGCCAACCAAAAATCAGACCCTGTGTCTGAGAACACTCTACAAATGCTTCTTGACCTCCCTCAGGCTCAGTGCTATGACCACTGCCCTGGGGAGCCTGTCCCAGTGCCCGACCACCCTCTGGGTGCAGAACCTTTCCCTAACCCCCAGCCTGACCCTCCCCTGTCCCAGCTCCATGCCGTTCCCTCGGGTCCTGTCGCTGTCCCCAGAGAGCAGAGCTCAGCGCCTGCCCCTCCGCTCCCCTTGTGAGGGAGCTGCAGGCCGCCATGAGGCCTCCCCTCAGCCTGCTCTGCTCTGGGCTGAGCAAACCCAGTGACCTCGAGTGCTCCTCAAACATCTTCCCCTCTAGACCTTTGACCATCTTTGTAGCCCTCCTTTGGACACTCTCTCATAGTTTTATGTCCTTATACTTTGGTGACCCAAACGGCACTCGAGGTGAGGCCTCACCAGTGCAGAGTGGAGTGCAGAAATCACTTTTGACCAGATAGCAGTGCTGTGCCTCATGCACCCCAGGGTAGGGTTGAACCTCCTGGCTGCCAGGGCACACTGCTCTCTCATGCTCAACTTGCTGTCAGGCAGAACGCTTTCTGTGGGGCTGCTCTCGAGCCTCTTGGCCCCCGTTTTACCTGGAATAAACTATTGTTCTTCCCTGTTAGGTGAAAAGATAGATACTTTCTCTTAGTAGAGACAGTGCTGGGGAAGCTGAAAGGGTATTTTTTCACTTACATGCTCATTTCTTTTGTTGTACTTCATCTAGATATTTGGCATGAGCCTTTCATTTCTGAACATCAAAAATGTCTGTTCTTGGGTTGCCCTCCCCCTGGTCCCTGCTTTCCTACTAATGTTTAGATACCTTTATGTCTTCCTGGGACATCTGGAACTTTACATTGGTAACTACTATTTTCAGCCCTAAAATTTATTTTATTTTTATTTATTTATTTACTTTTTGGTGAGGTATTGTTAAAAGATTTCACAGTTGTTCATTTGCACGGTCCTGATAGGGAAGTACAGTCATTCTTATTCCAAACCTCAATTTTTCTTAGTATTTCTTATGCCTTTTCATGCAGGGGTCAGATGAATTAGTGTTTGTACAAATGATATGACGGGAAGGATCATTATTGCTATTGCTGCTCTCTGGGGAGTTGACTAAATGTGATGCTAAGACTGCTTAATATTTTCAAGCTTAAGTATTCCATTCTCTTGGCAGACAATTCCTATATTTTTTTCCTCACTTTTTTTTTTTTTCTTTTGTGAATGTCTGTCCTACCAAGTCCTGCCAAAAAGTCCATGTTGTTAGCAGTTACGTTGCAACATCTAAATGTGTAATAATTTGCCTGCAGCATTGAGGTTTCTTATGGCCATTGAAAATTGAAGTTCTTTATAGCTTTGAAAAGGTACATGCTCACTTTCACAACAATTCATTTCCTATTTGCATCACTAAGCAGTTGTGGGGTAATGCTTGTGCAGGTGACAGGAACATGTTTTTTCCAGTCAAAGTATTCAAATACAAACATATCTCATGTTTTTATCATTTTATTTACATGGACAAGTACAAATTGACCTGTTACAAAATTAGTTCTAAGGCATGTTTTTCAAAAAAGAAAGGTCCCAGAATACCACTATTCTCCTTTTCCCCTTTATTGTTCTGCAGCTCTACATGTGTTCAGCTTCAGTTACTGGAAGGTGCAGAGTTCAAACAGTGTGAGTTTTACAGGACTTCCTATGTTGGCATAAGTACTGTCAAAGGGAAACTAAAAAGTTTCTGCTAGCTATCATGACTATGTGCATGAAGGCATGGACAGGTAATAATCATAAGTTTCTTTTGCATTAACAGTGAAACAACATATATCACCTTTGCATCATGGTGGTGGAGATGTGGAATGTGCTTCTTGCTTCTAAGTAGTCTCATTAACCTCAAGTAATGCCTAACTTCAAATAAAACCTGTGTGTGAAATTAAATGAACCACATGAACTTTTATGTTTTAAAATTTTATTAAGCTTAAATTTGGTAGATTGTTTTCTTCATTAACAATTATTAGTCACCATCTGTTATGAGATTAAAATACACCTGGTAACTTCTGTTTTAGATGCATAAATCAGGTTGATAAAAATAGCCCCTTTCAATAAATAAATCCACCACCCTTGTAACCCCAAATCCCACCTTCTGGCCTTGGTGACATTACAAAGAATTGCTGTGAAATTAGTCACAAATTGATTTCATCACAGGGTAATGAGTTCAAATACTGCATCATATCTTTAGATGAGATTTGCAGTGGGAATTCCAAGCTGTTTCTTAAGCAGTGTTATATTCCTACCTTACATTAGACATCCAGGCTCAATCTGAGTAACTGCATGTTCTTGCTTTTTTTTTCTTGTTGTATTGAAGAATGTCTATATCAATATTAGTAAGTACCATTTGTAATAGGCTCCAATATTATTGTGAGTGAAATAATGATGCTTATAAAACAAGCTGAAGTCCCTGGATAGTGTAAGATTTCTGTGCTGACATCTCTGTTTAGCTATGTAATCAAGTCCCAAGGAAGGAGATACTTAGTTTTAAGGCAGAACTAGCTAGTCAAAATGAAATTTTGCAAAGCTGCAGTCTCATCTGCCTATCTACACTCAGTCCTTAAGGTGGAAAATATTGAAATTCTCTCTGAAGCAAAGATGATAAATATTATTTTGTCATAGTTGGTAAAATGCCGTTGCCTTGGGAATTGATAGAGAAGTTTCAAAAACATTGGCCATGACTCTATGCGTGATTACTGGTTACCTTGCTGCTTACAATAGCTGGACAGTGAGTATCTGCACCAAGTGTTCACGTTTTCTGTGAAAGCTGAAAGATTTTCCTGCTTTGCAAGCTCACAGGCAGTATTTCATGACTTCTAAGACCTCCCTCATGGCACTGTCTGGTGATATGTGCTTGATCGTAGCATTACCTTGAAGTAAGAGGGTTAAGTTTTATGTACTCTGGGAGCCTTTTAAAAAGAGAAGTCACAGCAGAGCACAGTTTCTGAGATGATGTCTGCTTCAAGTAAAGTCAAAGTCTTTCTGCATTGTAACCTTCATATCTGTATTATTAAATACCTACATGGTGGCTATGCTGTCCCTAACTTTCTTTTAAAGCCCTTGCCAGGTCAAACTCCAATTCATGGTGTGGATGAGGCAGTAGGTCCTGCTTTGTGAAGCTGTACCAGAGAGGCAGCTCCCTGGTAGTTGCTATTTCACAACAGAGACAAGGAGTACAGATGTTTGAGTCCTCTTGTTATTGGTGCCTGCAGGAGACAGGCACTAAATGCATCCACAGTCAGTGCTGCTAGATGCCACCTTTTTTGTTTGGCTGTAGATGATAGAATGTCATTCAAGACATTAACTTGTCTGTGGATGATCACTGCCTCTCCTTGGTATTAGCAAGGCGTCAGAGGTGAACTGGAGCTCTGTAAGGTATCACACCTACTGCATGAGGGCGTTATACCCCTTTTAAATGAAACCTGTGATTTTGGAGTATTGTAGAGGTGGCTTGGTAATTTGACATTGGGAGATTTTCCAGACCGAATAAAATGTTTCTAAATTTCTTTCTTTTTTAGAGTCTTGTTGCATCACCCATAGTTGATCTTGAGGATATAAATACAGTTAAGATTTTATGCTGGGAGGTCTTGTAATAATCCTCCAATGCATCTGCTCTTGCCTGCCATGAAGGTGTTGCTGCACTTTATCTGCAGTTGTAGTTCAGTTCTCTGGAGAGCAGGCACCACTTTTCTATGGCAGGTGTTTGCTGCTTCTTGTTCTCTCTGAGGTGTGTGTTGTCAGCTGAGATCTGTACCACCTTGGAAAACATGGCAATGGTTTTTGGTCAAAGGCCCAGGTTCAACCAAGTATATTTCAAATATAGTTATCTCTGGCCTTGCTGATTCATAGTGACACTGGGGGCTAATGCTTCAGATGTCATCTGTGATGTAATTGCTACATAATAAAAATACAAACGTTAACACTAGCAAGGTGATCTGAAAGGGATGCTGTGTCAGTCTGAAGTTTAGTAACAAGTTTAGCACTTAATATTTTGAAGCAACTTGCTTCTACGTGATGTTAACAGGCTGATGATGACAGGTGTGATGAAGACAGGTTAGGCACTAGGCTGTGTACTATGCTGGCTGTACATAGACTTGGAAAAGCTTGGAGTTGTAATTGGTTCTGAGTGTAACTGTCCACCTGACTATTAGTATGCTGTGCCCTAGGAGAGCACTCATCTCGCTTATCTGCCCTCAGTACTCAGGTGCCACAGTACAATGCCATCTTTGTAGTGCAGTAATGCTCTTGAAACAGAAATGTTGTCCTGAAATAGAGCCAAGTCAATGCGTTGTATGCTTCTGGATGAAGTTGAGATGAGAAGTGAAATGGGCTGGGTACAAAAATGTATGGGTTTGCTTTGCCTGAGGCTGCACCATTTTCATTTACTGCTCAACCAGTGCCTACGACAGTGTCGAGCCCCATTGCTCTATTCACAAACTTGCGCTTTTTCAAATACAGTGAACTGAGACTCGTTGCCTCTAGTAGAATACCAATATATTATTCCCTGGCATGTCTTTGGCACTTAACAACTAGCACTGTCTTGCAGAAATTTGCTGTCACAGCTCGGAACTGAGCAGGGGCAGGGCCATTTTCAACAGGCATTTAGTGTGATTTGGAGCCACAGGGTGTTTTCAAGCCCAGCTATAGGCCTTTTTATACCAGCTGGCATATTTAATTTACTGTACCTGGCTATCTTTGATTTACTAATATAGGCAGAGACTTTTCTTGTTAAGTTTCCAATCCTTCCCTATTAAAAGTAGACTTAAAGGTCAAAGTATTTCTAGACTACTTGAGATTCCTCTGAGAGATTAGGCTTACCTTTTTGACAAGCTCTATGATGGGTACGTAAAACTTTCCTGTCAGTTGTGACAGGAAAAATCTTGGGCTGAGTACTGCACAGTCCCTGTAGGGTCATATTTTCTCTAGTCTTTGGTGCATGTAGCATACATGTTCTTTCACTATATCAAAGTGCAGGAAATAGCTGATATTTGAGGAAAGATGATACGGAATGACTGGAAACTGGAAAATGGTGAATAGTTCGATCAAGTGACATATTTTATCTGCTGAAAGATCCCCTGTGCTTTGGAAATGTAGAAATAAGTGTGTCTCTTTTTTTTTTTGACTTTGGAGATCCTGGAATTCTTGTAGCATGGCATACATATTTGTAATATTTGTATTTTTCTGGATTCTGATTCTTCCAAGTCTTGGTTGGAAAGCATGGGTGGGTACTCAGCTGTACAAGATATTTGCTGTATTCCTCCCCTTAGCATCAACAGATCTCTTGAGCTGAAGAGCTACTTGATGGTGTGAAGACATGCGTGCTGTCCAATCATATACAGATCAACAGATTATGACTATCTCGTCATCTAGAAGGAGCGTCAAGAGGTGATTCTTTGTTTTTTAATGAGTTTTGAAAATAGCAATCAGCAGCTCAGACCATCTTTGGACTGGAAGAAACACTTCTGTTGAGCATGCTTACCTCTCACTCTTTTTTTTTGGCGAATGTTTTTTAAAAATTTTTCTCTCAATTTCCAGAATTTGGTGTGTGTGGTTAGACTGAGCACATAAGTGAATTCTGTTCTTTGTATTATTTTAGTATTCTTAACTAAACATGGGTGTTCGGATCCAAATGAAAATGTCCGCTATTTTTTGTTGCACCTGTTGATTTGTTATGTATACCAACTGGAAGGCTGTATTTCACTGGAGTAATATGAAACTTAAGGGCCTTCAGATAGAATTCAGGAGAATTTTTGAAGACTGTTGCATATTGTTAGGTATTTTTAACTTTTAAGTGTAATCAGATCTGTGTTATCCAATTAAAAAGGCTAAACCTGAATCAAGCTTTAATTAACGTGTGTGAAAGCCAGCTATTTTGATGCTGCATGCATCTTGCCAGTTGCTTGACCACTGGGAAAACTAAAATCCTAGTCCTGCTGAATCATTGCTGTCCTTGTGATGAAGCTGGCCCTCTTTCTGCCTCAGCTTTCCAGTTGTGACTGCTGGTGGCATGAAGGCATTTTGCCACTTGGCTGGAGTGTGGTGAGGGGTCAGAGTCCTGCCGTCTTCACAGCACCTGCTCCTTAGGGTGCTAGAAGGATGACATTTATGTATCTTGGAATTAACATGCAGGTATGTTGCATAAAAGTAAGAATTAATAGCATATGAATTACAACCTGTATAAATTCAGGAAAATTACTCAGAAAACACATTTGTTTAATGCAGTGAATGTACAAAGGAGGGGGAGGCAGGTAACAGCTGGCAAGCATTGCAGACAACTGAGTGTTCCCTGTTTTTCCAAAGGATATTTATCCAAAAGTGATGTGGTTTTTATTGAACTCAACCGAGTGATTGCCCTAGTGTTTGCATCATCTGTGTGGATTGTCTTGTAGGTGGGCTGCTCCAAATCTATCCTGTATACTAATAAAGTAAGCTTTTCCTTTTACTTGAGGCTCTCACCTGTTGCATTCATTTCTAAGATAGCTAATATATTTTTCCTACTCCTGTGAAATACTGTATTTCTTCCTTAGAGAAGAACATCATCTTTCCTGTCAGTGTCTCTGGTGACCTCAACCAAGGTGTATACGCATATTCAGAAACTGGATGGAGGTGAAGTCTTCATAAATAGATAAATGTAAAGAACTGACCTTGGAGAACACAAATCTCTCAAATCCATTTTGGCCAGTTGGTATAAAATATTCTTATAATACTTTGTTCCTGCTATTGTTAAGAATCTGAAATTCTATACATGACACACTGTGGTTCTGTGGTGTGCCTCCATTTGGATCTTAGAAAAAGGATATCTGTCTATAGATTTCCCAGATTTCATCCATTTGAAATAGAAGCTGAATTTCTCATTATGCTTCCTATATATTGCATTTCAGAAGCTGAATTACAGCCCTGTTATTGTGAGAAACTTCTACTCAAAAAACAAACAAACAAACAAAAAAACCCACGAATTTTTAAGGAATGCAAAATAGGACATGCAATATGTTCAAATTTTATCACCAGTTATTAGTGGCACCTTCTTCAGAATACTCTTTGATTAAAAGAGTATCACGGCTAGGGACAGATGAAATCAGTAATCAAGCACGTGGTATTTCCTTCTAGTTGAGCAAACTCTTCATAAACCTTAGAAGTTTTTGGATGCAGTCTTGTATGTTCCAAACTTGTATGTATGCATTAGTTATATATTTATATACACACACACACACACATATATTCCTAGGCTTTCTGTTTGGATGATTAAGAGATTTTTCTTCTGGATTTGAATGATATTTTTTTCATGTATGTAGTTTTGAATTAATTTGGTGAATTTTGGAAATAGCAGCTTTTTCAAACAACTAGCCTGAGGGGTTTAATACAAACATAAAAAGAACAGTCAAAACTTTGTCTATTTATGTGAATACATTGGAATGCCCTATGTGCTACTTAAGTATGTTGTGATTATAACTATTTACATTAGTCTAAATATTTATATAATGCACAACTGTGAAAGTATGAGGTGCTAAGTAGAGAATGAATGTTTTCTTTACAAGAGAGGTGCTCGTTTCTTTGAGCAGATGAGGTCTGTATGGTTTTAGGAGAAAAATCTTCAAGTTTTCATTTTTTTAGGAAAGCATGAACAGCACAATATCCCAAGGAAACATTTGTTCCTTCTCTTTTAATACATTCACACAGTACTTGTCAGCTGGCCTTAAATGCAACACCAAAAGTAGCATTTGTAATTTCTATGTAAATTTCTTTCTAGGAATTGGAGTGAGCTTCCTCATCTTTGGAGTAGTCCCAGACACCAGTCTGAAAGAGGAGATAAAGTCAGTGTTGCTAATTATTTAGAATGGGAACAAATGGAGTTTGGTGGGCAGATTGCTTCACTCTGCTTTTGCCTGAAGACATTCTGCAAGTTTTGTTGCTTTCAATGTGAAGACCTAGCAAAAATGCTTACCTAACAGAGGAAGACATCTGCAGGTAAAAAGGTCTTTTAGAGCAGAAAGCAGAGAGATTTATTTGAGGCTAAGATGGCCTCAACTATGGCTCTGGTTGGTATGTCAACTTTCTGGAGGTGCTGGGCATGAGACAGAGGCTGCAGGTAATGAAAAGGCTGCAGTGCTAAATTTGTATTTGTTTTGAATGTAGTTGCAATGTTGTGTTTCCTTCACTGTATTTCCTTAAAATCAGTAACCAATAAATGTATTTAATAGAAAAAAAAATAATTTGTATGCTATTTGGTGCTTTAGAGCTTTCAGATTTTTGAATTGCTTCTCTTCTTTTGCTGCTGTGACCCCCAGGTCGACGGTTTCGGCAATTATTTCAGCACTGTCGTAGATCAGCTTTGCCCTATACTGGCAAAGTATACACACTGTGTGTGTGTGTGTGTATCTTAAATCTGAAAGGCATAGAAAATATACTGACCAGACAGCACAGTGTCCTATTAGTAGTGCTTGTTTAGGACATATAGGCCTTCTATTTCAATACCTTCTTGATTACTAGCACATCCTTTCTGTTTTCTGTATTCCCAAATACACGCTTGAATCTTGAAAGATGGTCTTAATATCACTGCTAATATTTATCTGAATTAAAATGTGCCTTTGAAAATGCAACAATAAATCAGTGAGGTACACTAATAATTGTCAGAAAACTAGGAACTAGGTTACTCTTGGCTTATGGAGATTGTCATGTTATCCTGTGTGTTTTTCCTAAGTATTCGCGAGTAAGCATGAGTGACAGGCTTTGCATTTAGGAGTGAACTGAAATGTCAGCTGAGTGCTTCTGAGTGTTCCTTGTGGTCTTTATAGATAGCCAAAGCTCACAGCCTGAGCTCTGATTTTCCTCTGAGGTTCCTGGGAGAGAAATCAAGTTCCACCTGTTATATGGGCAGGTGATGCTTGCTATGGGCTGACTAATTGATTTGATGAGCCTATTGTGCAAGACAGGAGGATCTTTCAGGAGTTCTGTGACATTGTTTTCTAGCAAAACAGATGAAAAGGAATGCACTGTTGTGGGAATTTTGCCATGTTGGTAGACATTGTTACATTCAATGAAGTTGACTGGGAATTCAAAACAAAACTCAAGCAGACTCAGAATAAATTAGAATAAAATCAAAGACAATGCTTGCATGATGCCCTGTGAGGAAAATCTGTAAACTTTCATACAGTTCTCCTAACTGACAGAGATCCTGTTCTCATGTTAATGTTGCCAGTAATGAAGAAATGTGGGAACAAAAGTACAGAGAGTATGTGTTATACAAGCAGAATTGTGCTGAAACAGCCTGAATAATGGTATTGTCTATGGGATGCCAGCCAGCCCTTTAGTGCTTACCACCACTGCAAAATCGCTTGCTAATCCTGCACCAGCAATTGTTTTTCTAAATCATGTTGGGACTTTGATTTCATTGTAATAGGGCAAGGCTAGGGAGGTTTGGATCTGAAACACGGGACAGATGGTTTGTGTTTTTGGAAGAAGGGTGCTTTGTAATGGTGTGTCATGCTTGAATCATGTCTGACAACACCCTGCGCAAGAACCAGAGCTTTCAAAGAGGCTCTCTGGTGCCCAGTGCCTGTGCTGTGCTCTTACCCCGTGAAGCTGTCTGCTACTGACCGTGGCAGTGATGGTATTTGGGACTCTTCTAACTTCTTCAAGTCACTCTTGAAAGCCTTTTTAGGTCCAACATAAAAAGTTGACATCTTTGTCAAAGTAGTTTCAGAAGAAAAAGGATAGAGCAGCAGCTAGTCTGGCCACTAGTGCCTTGAATTTCAGACTCTACCATGTTGCCTTGCCTGTCTAAGTGGTTGAATCAGAAAGGCAAGTCTTAAATGCTGTGGATTGAGATATGCCAGCTTCATAAGCAATTAGACAGCAAGGAAATGTTAGCTGAGGATGTGCATTCAGAATAGTTTCATTTTTCCTAAAAGTCCACCTTGAACTATTTTGTATTTTGCTGATTAATATATAAGCATTATGAGAGCAAGAGAGAGTTTAATTTAGCTACAAAATATGAAGATCTGTTTGTGGTGCTCATGTTGATGTATCTGAGCATCAGAGTAGGGCTTTTACAAGGCTGGTAAATGAAGAAAAGTCCCTGCTTGTTTCTTGTAGAGATTACTGTCAGGAGACTGGAGAACATTCAAGCATACATATCAATGAACTATTGCTAAAAACAAACAGTTTTGTAATAGTGTGAAGTAATTAGCTCTGTGGATGACTGCTGAAGGAAATAAACTCCCAGCCTAGTAGAAGCAGAGTGGCTCCCAGTAGGCTAAAAGCGTCCTGCATCAGAATTCTTCTCTTATTCCTATTTTGTCTGTTTTGTTGCTTCTTAACCCCAGCTTCAAAGCAAGGTAATTATTTCTTTACAGGAGTTAGGAGCAAAGCCTAAACTAACATTTAGACATTGGAACAGGCTGCCCAGGGAAGTGGTGGAGTCACCATCCCTGGAGGTCTTTAAAAGACGTTTAGATGTAGAGCTTAGGGATATGGTTTAGTGGAGGACTGTTAGTGTTAGGTCAGAGGTTGGACTCGGTGATCCTGAGGTCTCTTCCAACCTAGAAATTCTGTGATTCTGTGAAATGATGAGTGAGGAATGGCTTCAATCAGTTTGATTGTCAGTAAGTTTTTAATAAAAATACAAACCCAGCTAAAAAGTCATTGGTAGTGATTATTTTTAAAGTAAATGTCACTGGAAATATAATCACAGCCTTTTCAAATTCTTTTAATTCAAAATAGCTTTAAACCTCTTAGTTGATAATAATATACTACATTTTTCTACTTTTGCTTTTCATTAGAGTCAGGTTCTTATTGCTTAATTGCTTACTCTCTAATTACTTAAAGTACCTATGTTAGAGCATCTGTGAGTATTCAAACACCACAAATAAATTTTGAAATGAAAAAATTACGAAGTTGTAGACTAAGGAAAAAAAATAATAGTGGGCAAGCTTTTTTAACTCCGTGTCAATGATAGGGCGTACATGATGGCACTGACCAAAATTATAACAGAAACACAGCCAAATCATGAATTAAAAGTATCTAAAAAGTCCACACTTTATTTCTTGCTAATGGTACCTAATGCTAACCCACTTGCTGTGGGTTTTGTTCACCTCTGAGTTGTATGTCATTTCCTAGTCCTCTGTTTACTTCTCACCAGCTAAATCCTTGGGTACACTTTTATCTGACTTGAACATCTTTATCTTGTACTCAAGCATAGAAATGTGCAGATAATAGAATTTAATGAATAATGAAATTGCTCTTAATTAAAAGTCACTATGAAATCAATGCTGAAGGTTCTTCCTGTTATGATTACAGGTAAGTTAATAAACATTCATTTGTCTTACTCATTAAGAAAATCTAATGTTACTGCACAGCTTTTTTATATTCTGTCTAAAGCCCACAGAACTTCTTCATAAATCAGTTTTTTTTTTTTTTTAAAAAAAAATAAAAATCTTATAAAGCTAAATGACCTTATACATCAATGCTTCCAGATAAGATCCAGCACAAGCTACTCTGAAGATGGAGAGCATCAATCTTAGGTGATTCATTTCCTCAGCTACTCCCAATACAATTTAGTGAATACATAGTCTCTGCAATAAAAACTTTTCCCAAAAGGCTGAATATTTATAGTAAGATGCACTTAGTACAAAAATTGCATCATCTCTTGCATAAAAGCTATGTAGTTGCATTTGAACAATGAAATAAACATCTTAATAAACTTTTTTTTTTTTTAAAATGAACCATTTCTCACAAAAATACTGTTTCACTTTTATCTCAATAAAGAAATCACAGGGGAGCTTTCTTATTATAGTATCAACTAGTATGTATTTTCCTGTCCTTCAGTTTTCTGGGAAATTCTTATTATCAAATTCACAGCATCCACATTTACAAACACATTTAAGAATCTTGACTTTTACTTTCCTTCACTGCAGGACGATAAACTCTCATTTGCATAGAAGAACTGGAAGATGATTTTTCACTTCTTAGTTTCTGGCATCAATTGTCTATGTTTTGTGTGAAAGGTGGGAAAAAGTTATTTACATGTCGGAATATATTTTAAGGAATTTGGATGTGAAGTCCTTTGGTAACCTGAAGGTGAAAGCTCGAACTGTAAAATCCCATGTGGCCATCTTTTTCAGTTTACATAAGAGATAGCCAGTCAAGGAGAGGTTAGAAAATTTTCATTTTTAATTTTGTCATTCTTAAATTAACTTTATTTAAAAAAATAAAATAATAAATTCTATGAATGCTATCTAGAAGAATGTCTATGGGTTTTCTCCCTGCTCTTGCACCTCTCAGCCTGAGACTGGAGGTGAGGTTTTATGAGTAGGGAACCTTCTTGAAAGCTGTGAGTATAGTACCATGAGCAGGACAGGTAGATGTGGTCAGTAGAAAAGATGGCAGCAGGAGGAAGGTGAAATTTAGCTTAGTCTTTACTTCAGGACAAGCAGAGTGAGCAGCCCGAAGTGTTCTTGGAGAAGCAGCCAGGTTAGAGTGGTAGGAGTTGGGTGACAATATCATGCTCAATAATTAGAGATTAACGAAGTTGTATGAAAGAGAAATACTGTTTTTCCAAGTCAGTATGTCTGAGCATATGCAATCAGATATGCAAGAATAAAATTTAAAGCATCAGTTGATACTTACAAACAGGGAGGACTTCGCTTCTGAGGAAAGTAGTAATCACATTATATAGTCACATTAGGAATCATGAATGAAAGCTGGAAGACTTGAATTGATAAGCAGATTGTCAAAGCATTAGCTACTCAATGGCAGCAATTTGATTGACTGGAAGTGCTAGTATACATTTAAAGGAACAAAATGCTTTAATGCATGTCTCTGTATAATTTGATTCCTCCTTACCATATCCCTTTTCTTGCAACAGTCCATTTCAGAAATGACACCAAGACTTATGCCATATCATGGCATACAACTCACTGCGCTTGGGTGCAGTAGTAGAAACTGAAAGGATTCAGTCACTGAAGTGTGTGACAACAAATTCTCCTTGATATCCTGTGTTTCACAGAAGAAAAGCCAAGAGGATTGCTGCATTCGTGTGTCTTGTAACAGACCTTCTCATACAACAGATAGATGAGCCTGTTTTATGTAGAACCAAAAACTAGTACCGATTATGTTCTGTGAGACCAACTTAATATATCTGCACTAAATTATTGGAGAAGATAGCCCAGCATCTAAATTTCTTAATACCTTGCTAGTGTTCTTGGGATTAATTTCTTGGAGTGGCTGATTTGTTGTTCTCCAACAGCTTATATTTAGACATCAAACAGTAAATAACATACCTAGAAATAATACTTTGCAGCCTTTGTCAACATATGTCTTTTACATGATGTTAAGCTGGCTTAAGATCAGACAAAGGATTTACTATTTATTTATTGCTCGAAAGACAGAGGCTGGTCCTCAGCTCCTCAGTGCAGCTTTCCCTACTAGATAATATGTGCTCCAAATGAATACTTTGTTTATACCATAATTACAAGTTTTGTTTTGGGGAAGTTCCTTTGAATTTAGGATCCTAAAATTAGATCAGTTCCACATATTCTACTCTCAGACAACCTTGCAAACAGTAGGTAAAAAAGCCATTGTTTATTTATTTTTTTATGCTTGATTTGTGTCTAACTACAGATTATGGAGTAACTTGTCTAAATAAAAGAGAATAGGAACAGTTATGAATATTCTCCACTGAATGCTGACTGAATCAGCGGCAGTTAAGAGGGAAAACGTCTTTTGCTTTAGGAAGCTCATCCTGCTAGGTTTTTTTTAGTGAGGTATCCTTGGAGGAAGGAGAGCAGATTGTTCCATGAGCAGGGTAACTGATGAACTTGGGTTTCCTACAAGTCTGAATTCCTCATCCTTATAGCTGTCATCTCAGATTCTTTGCGATTTCTTTCTCAGACATCTCAGAGGAGCCTGGTATCTCCTCACTGCAACTCCTCCAGCCCATTCCTGTGTCTTTTGGCCAGCTGGACAGAAAACAGCCTGGGATATGTCTGCTTTGGACCTGTGCATATGTTAATTGTGCATCTGGTATCTCTTAGGATGTTCAGAGAAAAAAAAAATTAAAAAAAAATTCTCAGGCTTGTGGTGCTCATTTCCACAAAATACTGGGAGCCTCATGTCTTGGAAACTCCTCCATATCTTCTACATTAAATTGAAGCAGCCCAATAAGAGCAACAGTTCCCAGCAGCTCGCTCAACCTCAGTTTCCTTGGGTAATCAGAGTAAAGAGATAATTTATTCATAAAACGCCAGAAAGCTAAAATAAGTGCATGATAGTGACTGTTTTCCAGTATACAAATGTGATGTAATTAGAAGTTGTCAACTGCTTTTAGTTTGTGAAGCTCTCTTAACCTAAATTTCACTTTGTGCTTGAATTCAGGTAAAACCCCCTTTCACTTGTTTTTCTTCCCATCCACCTCCTCCCTGACTGTGTAACATCAAGCTCTTTAAGGTGGGAAAAAAAAAAAGTTCATTTTTGTTGTTCTATTTTTAGATTATTTATGACGGGTGCAAATAGCTAATGTTGAATAGCCATAATTGCTATCAAGAGACAACAGACAAATGTATTGCAAAGCTAATGTGCTGGCTGTCAGTACTGGATGTGTGTACTTCTTAGAATTTTTCTCACATCTGGTTGTCTAGGAAGAAATAAAAAAAAATGTTAGCAGAAGTAATTTCTATGGAAGTAATAGTTAAGAGGAGGGGAGTGTCAGTTTGTATTAACAACAAATGTCAGTGTATGCTATTTGTTTCAATGTTGTCTTTTTCTCAGGCAAATTAATCTTCTAAAATATAGCTTTTTATATTGAACATAGCTGTTTCATTAGTTATTTCTTATGAAGATGATCATAAACTGCAAGGCGGGTAAGTGCAATTTAGGACTTCCAGTATTGAAACAGCTGTTTAGTATCGAGTGATTGCGGGTACTTCATCAGTACGGGTTTATTGCTGTCCTGCATGAGCCATTTTGTCATTCCAGGATATGCTCAGTCTTAATAGCTGCCCAATATTTAAACAGGGAGAATAGCTTGGATTTCAGGCCCTGAAAGCTCTGACATTCCTTTCTGGTGCAGTCCCAGAGGGCCATGTGGTGCCTTTAATTGTGAACAAGTAAACATTAGTCTGGTGGCTTGAGCAATTCAGTAGATGAAATGAGACAGAAGTTGTCTCTGCAGGTGGGTTAACAGCTGCTGCCAAGTGCCTCTCTATCTTACTATCTCAGAGCAAGCCTCAGAGATGAGGCTGAATAATTTCCAGTGTCACATAAAGACTGGGAAACAGCAGGAGAGATGTGTTCTGATTCTTATGAAAAAAGACTGATGTAGTGTTTGTTTCTGAAGACTTGAAATTGAGAGAGTAAAACACTTTTTTTGTACTTTTTCCAAGTCATTTGACTTCAGATTTTAACAAATTCTAGCCTTTGTAAGTGTACTTGCAAGTAGTAAGCAATTAACCCCCTAAATACAACTACCTATAATTTAGCTATCAATTAATTTTGTCTCAATGCCTCAAAAATTCACACATGCAAATAAGTAGGACAATCTGTCTGGAACAAGTAGCTTGTGAACATAATTACCTGTCTTATTTACAGATGCTCAGTTTTGACAGAAGCTTTAAGGAGGGGAGAGAAAGATACAGTGTGGAAATAGCTCTGACAAAAATGAATGAATCAAAGCTCACCTTCTTCCAAAGCAATCCTATTCAAATACGAGAATTCCCTTCACTCTTTCCCCTTATTTCTGCACGTGGCCAAGCTATTACTACTGGTGATATAGACCTAGATATTAAATTACCATAATTAGCAAGGGGAGAACAGGAAAATAAATTAAGATATATTAAACAGGAGATAAAGGAGATTACTTTCAAAACAAAACAAAACAAAACCAACTATTCAGTGTTTTGCTGAGCTGTCTTTACTTGTAAAATACTTCCATGGCAAGCTGACATTTCCAATTCATTTTTGCTCATCTCTGTAATTGAAAGTGGGACACATTTTCCTATGAGCTGTGCATTTGAGGCCAATGCATCAGCAGGCTGATTCTGTTAATGTATATCTGTGGTTGGATAAAAGTTTGCTTTCTAAAAATCCATAGAAAGCAGATTAAATGTGTCATCTATGTAACTGAATCTTGAGCTGTGATCTAGCTGTATTTTAAGAGCTAATGAGGGTCACTGTGGGTCACAACTTGAATGGGTACTTCCAGGAAAAATAGAAGTGTGGTAGGAAGTACTCTTTAGTGCATCGCTAAGTGGTACTTGCCCTTTGACTCAGAGATACAATACAGCGTGCAAGATGGTTTATGCAGTCTTCTGTGTTGGTGTCCAAACAGATCAGTCATATTTAAAGCATTGAGCAGCATAAAGGTTCAGTATGGGAGGTGATAAGTGAATAAACCAGTGATAAGGAATCTAAATATCTCGCCTTTACAATGGGCAGCAACAGAACCTGTGGAAACTCTTGTTTGAAGTCTGACCTCTTTAAAAGTAAGCTGCTGAAAAAAATTACCTTTTATAATGTAATACTAGTAAATATATATTAATAAGTAAATAGTGAAACACACACTGCTAATGCTGTAGAGACTATAAAAGCAAATGGATTAAAAAGGAATACAGTAGCATCATAAATAAATGCACTAGTGGCAGTAACCTACCAGATCTGAAGTCAACCCTCAGTTCAGGCAACTGCTAGTTTGCCAGAACCTCAAGGGTATGCTAGGAGCACCACACTGTGCAGGCCTTAATTCCTGTGCTGTTTTTCTTCCTCATCATCTACATCTTTGCCTGAGATAAGATGAAAAGTTCAAGGGATATTTTCCTGACCCAATGCATCCCTTCTTATAACGACATGGGCGTATGAAAGAGAGGTTTTTACAAACAGGAGGAACTGTGTTTTGTTAGTCAATAGCATTTAATAAAATGAGGACTGCTAATAGTAAGGAAGTTGGGAACTGAAAGTAGAACATACAAAGTGGAGAAAGCTGAGGGACAAATCTTGAGTGTATTTGGGAGATGGCTTTAAGATGTGTCTAATGTAGTTTCATATTATCACAAATCCTTTGACACCATATTAAACTGCACTCAATTAACTGTCCTCATAGAACTGATGGATTTCCTTGATGCTTTAGTGAATGTCTGTTTTTCAAATCCTGCTACTGAAAATGTTCAGTAATCCCAGTTCTTAACCCTGATACACTGTAAACATATCAGATGATCAGAATACAAGGAACTGGACTGAGACCTGGATCTCACCCTGTAAATGTCACTCAAACACCAGCCTGAAATATGGGCCACTCCATATGCAAAAGACATCTGTTTAGAAATATATATTTAAAAGGTTTAGTCATTGTTTTTCATCCTTTGCATGCCAGACTTAAACTTTCTCTTGACAGATAGGTTTTTGAAGTCTTAATTTCAAAATCTCTGTCGTCATTTAGCATTTAAATGTAAATCATGCTTAAGTTGAAAACTGGGCATGGTGAAGAGAGATTTGAAAATAAACCCATTGAGACTGGGGCTTGTCTGAGAAATTGAGCATACACACAGGTATGGGAACAGTGCAAGTTCTAAAAGATGTGTTATCAAAAGCAGCAGAAGGACTTAATCTTATCTCTCCAGAATGCTTCAAAATAGTTTTCTAAGCTTGGCTCAAGGTAAAGTTTGCTCTTCAAAGTGAAAATTTTGGTATTTCTCACCATCTTCAACATGTTAATGATTTCATGAAGCACCTTCTCTGTTTTTGTACGAAGTATAGCATCCTCAGAATCTCTCTGCTAGCCTTGAATTTTATCCATGGCAACCTTTTCTTTCTCATCTCTTTCATCTACTTATAGATATTAACATGAATAATTGCACTAAACTCATCAGAAAAATGTTAACGCAACCTGTGCGTTATTAAAAAAAATAATAATAATAACAAAAAAAACCTTTTGGTCTGTGAAGTAGACTTGCATTTCCCTTGGCAGTATCGGGGGCATACAGAGAGTAGAGAACGGAAGAAGCTCTGATCAGGTGTTTACGGGGCTCTAAGTGAGGAGTGAAGCTTTGCAGTAAGCCAGCAGGAACACTCCACATGTGGCCTGCCTGAACTATTGAGCCTACAAGCTGATATAGTTTGCCTCTGGGGCAGCCTGGGAAAAGGTGAGGCTCAGATGAAGCAGTCTGCTCCTTAGATAGAGTTCCCTGGTGGCAATGTGTGGAGGTTAGCGGGACTAACTCACCTGTTCTGCTTCTACAACTAAATGCAGACGTTAAGGATATGTGCAGGCAGACACCTGCTTCTGTGCACCTTCCTTTTAAACAGAAGTTCTGTGAAGCAGTGTTACCTCCAAGGAAAAAGCTTCTGGGGACTCAACATATGGAAGAAGAATTTTTGACTGCTGAAAGTGTTTGATGCTGAATTCTTTCTGCTGCTTCAGAAGATAAATCTAGACTTTTAATCATGATGATGTGTTGCTTCTCTATGAGGCTGCCAAGTAGGGAGGTTCAGTATCTACTGAGGGGAGGTTAAAAAGCAAGCCTTCCATTTAAGACAGGCTTTGTGTTAAATGAGGTACAAAAACCAAACTAAACAATCTCTCTCAAGGGCAAGGTTCACTTCATATGGTTTTCTCAATAGCAGTTAACTATCAAGGGATATGTGACATTATTTGGAGGGGGCAGCAGTGGATAGAAGTTGGGGAAATGCCAATTAATAGCTTTTCTGCACAGTGTGCACATATGTCAAACATTTGCACAAGTGTTGGTTGTACTACTAGGTGAGATGTGCTGTCACACAGCTGGCCTAGACCTGCCAGACTAAATTTTCACAGACCTTCTGTGTTTTTTTGTTTTGTTTTTCCCCAACAGTTCTTCCTTTAGCTACAGTATGCTGAGACAAAAATGTCTGTTCTTAAGAAAATAATAGAGTACAGTGGACAAAGCACTAGACAAGGCATGAAAATTCTCATCCTTCTTAATATTGGGTACTATGTTCAATATATGGTACTTCACAGCAGAGCAGGCAGACAAATAAGTCTTTACTGGTAAAACCTCAGTGTTCCCTTACATCAAGCCTTTCAACAGCAGTATGTTTACAAAAGAGGTGGTTATCCCTGGTGTTAGTTCAGGATGGAAAAGCTGTATTGAAATAGTAAATGAAACTATGCTAATCTTTGGTTTTAGAATATATTCTGGTAAGTACTGTTTAATGGCAGGAGAGCAGGTGTTAGATATGGCCAAATACTTGCATAATATTTACTTCTCTTTTGGGGAAGTATACAGCTTGAGATAAGCAAGGTCTGTTATTAAATCCTGTGTTGGTACGAGGCATTTATATCTAATTAAACTTAATAAATTTAATTTGCTAACATACATGTATCTCTGCCTGTAGATGTGCATACTGTGTCAGAGGCAGTGGAAAATAATGAAATTTAATTTAGTGCAAGCATGTAGGACGGTTGTATGGTTAATTTGATGAAAATACTTATTTTGTAACTTGCATTCCTTTTTTTGGGTGTAGAGTCAGGACCTCTCAGCGGCTCATACAGTACTCATTTCTGTATAAATGAGTGCTCAAGCCCTAAAAAAGAAAGAGGTTTTAACAGAAATGTTGCCACTGCAGAGCTAGCAGGAGCAGCTAAGAAGTAACACATGTAAGATGTTAATTTTCTCAGTGGAGGTCAGATGATAGGAGGCCTGTAATGGTATCTGTGGATGGGAGTTAACAGCTGGTGTCTTCTCTTGGTGGATGACCGTATTAGAGCTGATTCCTCCAGCATGGCTAATCAGTGTATGCAGAAGAGTGAGGTGTAGAGGTTGGTAGCATTTGTTGTTTTTGGTGCACAGCAGACATTTCAATCCCAATTCAACAGTGGAATCCCCAGAATGATTTTCTGTGCGTCTGTGTAATGTAAGCTACCAAAACCACAGTTTGAACTAGATGTATATTACTACTTCTATAGTACATAAAGACAGCAATCTTTGTTAGTTTGCTGTTACAGAGACAGCAGGAGTCATACTTTTTTGTCCTGGAGAAAAAAAAGCTTTCAGTTCTAATACCTGTGCATACCTGAAAAAAAGCTTTTACATACTAAAGAGAGTACTTACGTCCCCTGTTAAATCTACATATTCACTGGTATCATAAACAATTGCAACTGCAGCGTGCATGCTAGATTGTGTATATTACAGTTCATTAAACAGCCCTTAGGCTGAATAATTGTGCCAGATGGTATAATTTTTTGTGTATACTTGACTTGCCATGAGTGTTACTATCTCGATTCTGATATTTATCTGCAGTAGCTGGGGGGGAAGGGAGGAGGGTCCTGATTCACAGGCGCCTTCACTGAAAAGATCAATTGCAGATGGAAACAATTTAATGAGTTGTGATTCTAGATGTATTAACAGGAATGTGAACAGTCAGCTTTCACCAGGAGAGCTACCAAATAAAACAATATCTCTCCAAAAGGTTCTGATAGTCTTTGAGCATGCTGCCTTGGAATTGCAGGGAGGCTCATACTCATGTATTGGTGGCCTGCAGAGGGGTAAATTAATATTTAGGTATGAGTTCACTTCAATTATAAACCTTTAAAATAATTGCTTTTTGTGTTAAACAAAGGTGATATATTGCACCCTATTTTGCCCTAAGGGGCCTTGGTCCTTAGCCAAAGACAGGCACTTGTGAAATTTACCCTCTCCTCTGAACCTCTTTCTCTGAGTTTGTATGTGTGTGTGAATTTAATGAAGATGAATGTTAGATTGTTTTTGCTAGGGATATAGTCGAACAACCTGGGTTCCCTGCTGATTGTTGGATGAGAAGTGTTTTGTTTATCTAAGTAATTTGTCATAACAGGCAAACAAGTAAAATCAATTCAACAAAAAATTTGCAGGGCAGTGAGTGGAACCACTTCATCCAGCTTAAATGTAAGTGAAGAGGTGACTTGCAAAAAAACCTGGTGGGGCACTTCTGTTGGAATTATCCCTCCAGTGATCTTCGCACAAGTTAGAGACTGTGATTTCAGAGGAAAAGAATGATTATTCAAAGGGTTTCTTCCGTAAGT
Source organism: Netta rufina (assembly GCF_964035555.1). Taxonomy (NCBI): domain Eukaryota; kingdom Metazoa; phylum Chordata; class Aves; order Anseriformes; family Anatidae; genus Netta; species Netta rufina. The sequence goes on from NC_140123.1 coordinate 114,705,236, forward strand.
ACATCTTGTTCAGAAAAAAATAATTGAAGCCAGGCAAAAACCCTTGAGCGAAGGGGAGACAATAACAGTGGGACATTCCTCTATTTCTGCAAGCCTCTTTCACGTCCATTTGGCCTATGGGGCGTTACATCCTTTTTATGAACAGGCCATTTTCACGTGACATGATACTGGAACATACTTGACTGTGAAACTGCATGAATCCAGTACTTTGCACTCTGAGTGCTCTTCTGCAGGCTGCTTCTTCAAGAATGCACTATACAGATGACGTATTAGTATGCAAGTTTTCAAAGTTAGAGGTAGATAAATAATTTTGGAAGTGAAGTTAATATGCCTCTGAAGACACTGCAGACATTTATGATATGCATTGAGTAATCATGTTGATAAGCACATGAAAATGGAAGGTCAGAGCCCTGTGCTGCAGAGGGATTTATTTTTAACATGCACAAGTAATCTCTGCTTGCAATACTAACAGAAACTAATAAACAGTAGTACAACCACAGCTTTTTTTTTCAGAGAGAAGGGAATGTGGGTTGCAAGACAAACCCAGGCTAAATACAAACTATGATTTTGCTTTCTATTGCCTAATGCAACTACTTACATACCCAGTAGCTGCCCTGAGAAGAGCTTTTACAAAAGACATATCACAAGGAATCTCACTTCAAACTACTTAATTTTACCACGAAGCATTGCTTATCTTTTTAATTTTAGTAGTGATTAAATCCCTTCTCTTGTGTGCCTGAACAAAAATGGTATAATCTTAACAGTTCCTTGGGACACATTATACCCTTTGGGGGCAGGCAGGGGGGTTCAGAATGGACAAGTAATTTAATTTATTTTAGAAATGTCGTTTGGAGTTGTATACTTCAGAGGCTCATGTGCCTGTTGCTAGGTTTGCCTTTCACTGCTATGGCAACAGTCTGGTGGTAGGGCTCAGTGGGAGACGGCCGTGTGATTTATTGCCAAGGGCTCACTGTCCTTGGGGTGAGCAGGCCAAGGATGTCAGTCTTAACACCACAGGGTTTGAGCAGAGGCGAGCATTTTTAGAATTGTTCGGCTTTAAACCCACCTGTCGGTCTCCCTCTCTTTCTCCAGGGACTGACACTGGTAACAGAGGCTGAGCCCAGGCTCTGGCCTTTTTAGTGGAAGAAGAAAATGCATGGGCAGGATGCAGGAGCCAGGCAAGTGTGTTGAAATTCATCAGGACCACATGCGGTCTCACTCATCATTACTTTGATGGTAAAACTGATTCTACAACCAAGTGAATTATCCAGAAATGAAAGTAGCTAATGGTATTTGTGTGAGATGCTTTGATCATCTCTGATATTTATTGCAAATACTAATTATCTGATTTCTGCCTGGTAGAGGTGTTGAGTTGGCCAAATGTAGCAATTTCCTGTTCTTACAGACTCTCAGGCTATGAAATAGGTGTCTGAGCTGAAGGGATTGTGCCCCATGAGCATACAAGGGACAGATGGGCTGTGTGCCTGCAGCTCAGGGGTGCACCCCAGTGCTAGGAGGCAGTTCTGCTGTTTCCCCCTTCTCAGTGCTTTCTAAGGGCTTGAGTTGGCAATGTTTGGCTCTAGGTACTCCGTTCCCTTTGCTTGAGTTCAGGATTGCACCTCACCTCCTCCTGACGTGTGCATACCATTCCCAAAGGAAATGTGGCTTTTTCCACTTGCTGTAAAAAGCTGGGTGCTGGCTTGCTGGGTGGTTGTGCATGCCATTTCTGCAGCAGCTTAATTATGAGTGTGCTTTTCTCTGCCCTCCTGAAGGGATGGAAACACAGACCCTTCTCTGACAGCCTCTGTAACAGTGCAGAAATCCCTATGGTGTAGCCTGCTGCTGCAGGCATGCTGCTGCTAGCAGTCACTGCAGGGGAAGCACTGCAGGAGGTGGGGCAGAGGTCTTAAACAAGGAACATCTTCACAGCCCTTTGAGAAGATTTTTAACTTAGAGGTACTAGATCTTGTCTGAGGACAAATGCTTTCTTTGTCATGTGAAGAGTGAATATTGCCTTCTCTTTTTTATTTTATTTTATTTTTTTTTTCATTTTGGAAGTTATTTTGGAGGGTGAGGAACAAATGGACTTCTCTCTTTATAAAGAGAAAATGAACTGTATTTTTCAAAGGGCCAAATATTGCAAGCATAGGTTTCTGTGATGTTCCTTTCATTTTGAGGTAAATAAAAATCAAAATAAAAATTAAGTTATATTATCCTAAGTGGGAGAGGTTTCAAGTGACTGCTAGGGTCATTTGAATTGGTAATTTCTAGTTATTCAGTGTTAGTTATCTTCATAGATTGAGATGGAAAAAAAAATAATAAAATACACAACCTTATTTTGAGCAGCAACAGATAACTTATTAGTTTCAGATTTTGGAATTCCTTCTTAGTTATTAGTAGTTTAATTTCATGTTCTAAAATTGTCAAAACACAAGTGTGTGAAAGCATTTGTTTTAGGACTTCAATTGTGGAGTATCCTCTAAATAACAGGCTGGTTTCGTCTAAAGTAACCAGAATGTATAACCTCAATACATCCAAGAGGTGATTTTCAAGGATGAAGAGAACAAGTCTGTGTAACTATCATTTTTTGGTTGAAATATATATCATTACCTTTGCAATTGACTATCCATTTTGGCTCAGGTTTTGGGCTGTTCAGTTGTGTCACAGCCATTATTTCAGTTTTCTCCTTTCTTTTTTCTTTTTCCTTTCTTGATTTTAAAGACTGCCTAGCCATCATGACACAGTCATGACAGAGACAGTGGGCATCCCCTCAAATAAAGTGTTTTCTTCCTCTGGAGCCCCCAGACTGCACGAGAAGCACCCAGCCCTCCAGCCAGGTGGGTTCAGTGCTGCTCCTCTGCCTGTTTTGCATTCCTGGCACTGTTGAGGAAGGCTTCAGTATCATGTGTTTCCAAGAAAATTCAGACAGCTGAGTTAACAGTGGAGTAAGCAATGGTGTCCTCAGCCCATCACCTTTCAGTTACTTTCAGGATTTTCAAATTTGCATTCTACATGGTGATGCACTTGTTTTCCTCCTCTAGATGAAAGACTAAATTAGACATCAGGATATTTACACACTAATGTAAATCATACTTTTTGTTTTGTTTTGTGTGTTTCTTTTTTATGTTGGTTTTTTTTTTTTTTTTTTTTTTACTTGAATGTAGTTGTGAAGCAAGAAAGCTATACATGTATTCCACATTCCTAATACTTGCAATGCTGTGATTGGAAATGACAAAGCTGGAGAGAAAATATCCTGTTTCTAAGTTTCCTCATGATAGTCTTCAACACATTGATTCTTTTCTTACCCTCTGCCACTGCTTAAAAGAATAAAATCTGTTAACAACAGGCATATGTAATCAACAGCTCCTCCCACTTTAAATCTGTCTTGAAGCTTCACTTTTTGGGAGCCCTTCCTACATTAACCTTCTGTTAGGGTTTATATCAAACCAAAAAATACAGTAACTATGGTGCTGTGCAAATGTGTGTGTGCTAAATTGCAAACTTGTTTGTTACCCTGTTGATGGGATGCGATTGAAATCTGCTGGCAAAAGTACAAATATACATTCTCTGAAAATTGAATGAACAGTTACTTGAAGGGATGCACAAATAATTGAATTTTCATCCATTTAGGAAAAAAGAACATCTTGATTTAGCTGATATTTTCGAATGAAGATCTGCAAATTCTTTGGGTTCAGTCGGTTTACAAAATAAGCCAAATAAAAAGCTGATGCTGAATGAATCAGTTGCTTAAGCAAAGAAATGTGGTCTTATTCAGTTTATCCACAAACACTTCAGTTAAATTCTCCCTTCTTTCCTTTAGGGATGATGTTTTAGGGAAGGTATTTTTCACTGTTATAGTAAGGATAATATCACTTTCTCTGATGCTGGCTTTTAGAATTCAGATCTGATACAATGGTTTGGGCTCTTGTGGTGTTGATTACAGGTTGCTTCACTTCACACTGGTCTTGTTTTCAAGGTTGTGCCTCTGTCATGTGTGTCAAATACCTGTGCCCCTGGAGGGATCACTATCAGACTCTGGGGTGTTTATTATATTTAAGCAGAATATCTGAAAGGGAAAAGGACACAAAGCTATAGAAGATTCAAAGGAAGCAACACGCATACCCACAGGCCTGTTCTGGCTGATAGCCATTCAAGTGGCTGTGCTCTTTTCCAAGTGAGTGGCCAAAGGAAGCTTTTCAGTTTGACGTTCTCCCCTGATTCTCACCTGCGCTGCACAAAAAATCTCAGACTCCCTTCAAAAAAAACGCATTTTTAGGTCAGGCACACCTCTCACTGAACTGGGAGAGACTTGGCAGGGAGGATGGGAAGGTTCAGTTCTCTTCTAATTTTACACAGAAACACGATAAGGTTAATGATGTGGGATCTGTTTACTATGGTCAGACATGAAAACAACCAGTATCTTTTCTGTTTAAAATAAACGCTGCTCTTCACCTGGTCGTAATTTCAGAAGTGGTAGAATATTCATGAGTTGTTCTGGTTGATAATGGGATAATGGCCTCTGTTATCTCACTGTGTTCTTATACATAATGCAGGAGAACAAAGAGGGTAGCTTATAGATTACTGAGCACTCAAACTTACTTGCCGCAGAAAGAGGAAACACCACATGCTGTGTGCGATGAGTAAACTTTGAATGTTTAGCAATAAGACTTTCATTGTAAATCATAGAAGCTAAACTTTTTTTTCTTTTTTTTTTTTTTTTTTTTTTAACAGTGTAAATAGAACTCAATGCAATGTTAAAATTGCTATCTTTTTACTAGACCCATGTAGGCAGGAGTGGATAATTCTACGCTGAAAGAAATGAAAAATATCATAACAGAAAGGCTTCTGGATAGCAAGTAAGCCGTAAAGAGGGCTGTGAGCCCCTGCCTTTTTCTTCCTACTATTTCCATGCTGCTTCTATTCCCCTTTGCTCATCTGTGGCACAGCCTGGAGAGGCACAGGGCTGCTCATCGAGTGGTCTGCTAGCATTTGACTTGCATGCTCTTTTTTCAGGGTTGCAATTGCTATAATATCTTTAGTAGACACCATTTTTATCCAGGTTTTAAAATGGATAAAAGAATTGCATCCACAACGGGGAAGTGTGTTTCTTTGTTTGTTTAATAACACTTGCATTGTACTTGCATTAGTTATTTAAAAAAATGTGGTCTGGTTCAGTGAGGAAGGCAGATCAGAGTCCTGATTTTTGTGCCAAAGGCTGTGTGTGCAACTTTCTTCGGAAAATAAAAGGTTGGCGTATTTTGTGGTGGATGCTGGAGGGGGTTGAAATGGAGGAGGGGAAAAGCTGGTTTGGTAAATTTGTCTGTTTGTTTTGGAGGCTCTATTGCATGCAACTTCTGCTCTAGGATTCAAGCCTGTTTTTTTTTTTTCTTTTTTCTTTTTTTTCCCTCTATCTTTCAGACTTAGTAAAAAGAACAAAGCAATTGTGATAATTCATCAAATAATGAAGCTTTGCTTTAGAGCATTCTTTTATTCCTTGATCAGGCAAGGCTTTCTCTTACTGCAATTTTATGTAGATAACAATAGATACATTAGTTCAGTCAGTAAGACATATTGATTACAGGACTACTAATTATTTATTTGATCAGCTATATCAAAGACAATATTTGGACTTCTAGTTTACCTGGAAAAATAAAACAGGGAAGAAGGCTCCATTTTACAAAGGAAATCATGTTTTGTGACATCTATACAGAAAGGCTCTTCTGCAATGACTAAATGCAGCAATTGCACCCTGTGAGGGTAAGGCACTTTAAATCCAAGTATTTGAGGCATACGCTTTTTAGTGATGTGGTGTAGTTTGTAGTACCCCAGGTGTAGTTTGGGTCTACTCTCCAGAAATGGTTCAGAACCATTCATGGACTCACTTAATGTTGCGCTGATGTGAGTAACAGGACATACAGGATATGATTTGAATAATGTGTTCAACGTATTCCTCCCACTGACCCTGTCTATAACTCTGCTGAATGCTGAATCCCAGGCCAAAGACTGACTTCAATTTTAATGTGCAATATGGACAAAGTGGCGGATCACAGCTGTGGGAAGGAGCTGTCTGTCCTTCCAGCACCTGATATAATCACTGCCAGCTGCATGAATTCGTTGTCTGCTGCTCTTCTACTGGGGACTGAAGGAAAACTTTACCTTCTCTCAGATGAGAGAAGTGCTGTCTGTTGCTCCACAGCAGCTGAAGGGGAGAAAGGTCCCAGACTCAGCTGGGAGCAGAGCTGCCTTTTACCATTTCCCAGATAAGGTTTTAGCTATGCAAGTGCACTGCTCTGACTTGCTCTCCTGTTGCTTTTAGTCAAGTCACAGAGAGAACAAAGTGTGGTGGCAGAGGACATCTTGGGCAAGCACCTGCTGCAGCTGCTGATGATAAACACCAGTGACTGGAAGTCTCTGCTGAGCCCAGCGCCTGCTTGTGTGAGTGCTTTACTGACATGCTAAATTTTATTGCAGTTAGTGGTTTGAGTTGAGAACTTGTGGTTGCCAAAAGTGGCTGTGTCTCAACAGGCCCAGCCTTGGCATATGTCCTGATTTGGAGAGAGCAGGGACAAAATTAGTAGACTACCCAAGCAAAAATGTGATGTCTGCTTATCTAACGAAAAGTTTGAGGTTTCAAACTTCAAAGTAGCATATTATTTATGAGTTTTAAGCAGCCTTGACTTTTTTCTTCCTTTTCTGGAAAATCAGATACCAAGTGTGAAATACCTGGTGTGGGACTTAGTTTTTTACAGGGTCTCTCCCAGTACTAGCAGGAGACAATCTACTTTCTGTTGTGGCCTTAAGAAGTAATGCAGCATCATGAATGTGCTATTTATTAAATTTGAAAATAGGGAGGTATTGGTGAAGAAACATTTGCAAGATATTGTAGACTGTTTTTACTATCTGCTGTCATTCTGTCCTAAGTAACATCTTCAAAAGAGCTGCAAAAATCATCACAATGCATCACCACATAGGATACTTAAGTGCAAGAACTCTGTGCTCAGAAAGCAAGACATCAGGAGCTAATATTGATGTAATAATGTATACTCTGTTAACATTGTTTGGCTGAAAAACTTACTTTGGAGTCATACAACTAAGGTATGGAAACTCAGTGCTGCTAGGTGTCAAGTTAGGCCTTGATAAGATCAGGAAAAGACTGATGGCTAGAGAATATGAACTATGGTATTTAGCTAGGGTAGTAATATATACATGAACAAAACAAAACAAAAATAAATAAAACAGCTCATGTTGGGAATAAAAGTTTTGTGAATGGATTTTGCTAATAGGTGCTTTTATTGATTTCAGTATGGTCTGTTTCTGAATATCTTCAAACAGGAGAACAGTATAAACCAGTAATTAATACTTTGTTTTAATTCTGTTTCCTTATTTTGCTAGGCTCACAGTATGTGCTTTTCCAGATTCTGGGGTGCTTTGTACACAGGAATCTGTTCTTTCTGGAAACACAGGCATTGTGCAAACTGTATTGCACAGAGCCATTTCTGAGAGATTAATGCAACCAATGCTAAGGAGATGGGTGAACGTACCACCAAGAAAAGCTTGGGGGCTGGACTGGAAAGGCCTTTGAGGTTCCTGTAGTGGAGAGGAGTTCTTTTTAGTTCGGAAAGTGTTCTCATCTGCTGCTACTTGTATTTTTTACAAGGCTTGGTCATTGATCAGACTGTGTGTGTAAATGCTTTCACTGGTGACAAATAAGAGAGTTGGTCAAGGACAAGGATCTGTCCCAAGGAAATATTGTTATACTTGCAACTCAATTTTCCAGACAAAAGTACTTGTTGTACTGGCTTGAAGACTACTTTGCTTGGATGAACTGTTTGTAACTGAGACATTACCTTCTAGCTCAGAATGGTCTTGAATGGTATATGATACTTGATTAAAAAAATAAGGTGAAGTTGAAATAAACAAGGCTATGGTCAGTGGTGGAAGCACAGCACTGGATTTTACGTTAGAGTATTAATCGTCCTAGCTGGTTCTCCTTTCACGTTTGGTTTTGCTTTTGTTTTTAACCACAGGTGCTTCAGGGGGGTACTCAGCTGTCAGATATTGGTATGCACAGTCTGAAGTAACTATTTGTGCTGCTTCTGTATGATGGGGACTCCTGTGCTTTGCCAGCTAGACATCCCGCTGAAATGATTTTGAAATCCTCTTGGGGGTGTTTGCAGTAATAGGAAATAATAGTAATATGAAAAGTAATAGGGAATTTAAGCCTTAGATGATGCTTCTTTCTCTTGTAACCAGGTTACAAGTTATTATTGGAGTGCTAGAAGATACGATTCTAGCAAATGGAAATGTTCTTTGCACTTTTGCAATGCCATAGTAGAGAGCAGGACACTTCTCACAAAGGACTGTATTAGCAAAGCAAAAAATATTTGGAGGCATTTGAAGTTATAATTGACCATTCCTGACTTTTGAATTGGATACTATCTAGAAAGTCTTGGTAGTGCAGTTTTGATGATATTTTGTCCGTATTTTGCAAATTGAAGTAGCTACTGTACATCTGGGAGCAAGTCCTAGTAGTTTTGGAAATACAGCTGATATAATGACACAACACACACTTTCCTGTGGCCTTTATGTTCCAGAAGTGAAAAAATGCACAAGGCTTAGCCAAATTTTATTGTAGTTTTTCTGCTTGTTATTCCATGTGCAGTGATAATACGGTTGAAGAGAAAGGGATGGAGGTTTGGTTGGTTTTCAGTTGTTTGAAAAGCCCCAAACTTTCTGCTTGCCCTCTGGTTTTGGGGCAGCCGTTGTTTATTTTGCATATTTCAAACCAATTATATTCAACCAAACCACGTGTTCCAGTGACTCTTTTTCTTGTGTCTCTTTTTCTTCTTTCTTAACAATCTGAGAATGAGCTTTTGCTCATCTCTCGTGTTCGCTTGTCTCATGCTAAGAGTTCAGTCTGATAAATGTTTTATTCCTTGTTTTCCTCAGCTTCCATCTCACGTTCTCAATTTTGAGCCACAATATTTAAGATTTACCATACGTATATATAAGTATTTTTGAAAATGAAGTTCATAGAAAATATCTGAAAAGTGGTTATCTTTGTACATTATCCACTGGACACACTGTCCTCATTTTCAAAGGTGGATATTTAGGAGTTCTGTTGGCAAAATATGGGTGTTATCACAGCTTGAGATATTGAAAATACGAAGGATGTGGTATTCTGCTAGAAATAAATTTGTTGTGTTATTGCTTGTATGACGAAATCTTAAAGAGGGTAAAAGTATATCACATTTATGGCAGGATGCATGCCATCCAAGGTGTGTCGAGAAACAAATTACCAGCAAACTAACAACACATTTCCAAAAATCTTGCTTATCATGAGAGCTGCTAGATGCAGTACAGTGAGAGGAATGGAATACCTTTGATGTCTGCTCACTTTGACCTTACATATAGGTCTTATAAGCTAGGTGCCTAAAATAACTTTACTATCTACATTAGAGTCGTTGTCAGGCTGTGTTCAACCTCACTGCCTGCTGTGATTCAACATGACTTGAATAAGCTTTTAGAACATGACTTTAATCCTAGAGATTTTGAAGCAGCACCACAGTGTCTTTTAAAATACATGGGTATGAAGCAGCTGTTGAAAATGGAATACCATGGATGAATAGACTTCTCTGTTACAGCCATGGAACTTGCTACCATTTTTCCTCAAGAACAGAATTTTGCAATGCATGAGAACAAGAAACTAGTTTCCAATAATCTCCCATATAGCCTTATCACCTGCTGTTATGTGTAGGGTTTTGCATGTGACTCAGCTGTAGGTAAATTCAGAGAAAAAAATAATAAAAATGATGTGGGAAAATTAGTTCAAACAGTGCCTATGCATTTTGGATCTGAGGCTGAACCTGTAAGCATGCAGGGTAAGGCCCAAATTTCCAATGAGACATGCACAAATGATTATATTAATAAATATGGAGTGTTACTTGACAGAAAATGAAGTATGGGAGGCTGCAGAGAGCCATTTTCTTGGAAATTACACCCAGAGTAGGATCATCAAGAATTAACGCCTCTTTCTAATTCTTTCTAGTTACTGGGAATTGACCACAGGAGAAGACTATGTGATCATGCCTGGAAGAATTGCATGATCATGCTTTCCCATCCCTTCCATAGGTATTTTGATTCCTGAGTTGGCACTAGCAAGTGCCCAATTCATTCAGAAGCACTTGATGATTGCTGATCAAGCCCATTTACTCATTTCAAACAGTTTCTACTGACACACCCCTAGGCATGGCCAGACAAACCTTACTGTTCAACCCTTGCAGCTTTGGGCCTGACACTATGCTTCAGTCAGCATGGCTGTGAGTTGGTGGTTTGCTTGGACATGAGCTGGGAGAGCCATGTTAAACTGCACTGACAGTCTTAAATAGTGTGCTTTTTCACCTACCCTTTGTCTCCTCCAACATTCGTGTGGGAGTGCTCTCATCTCCCTTTGTATGGCCAAGGAGGATGAACAAGATGTAGCTTAAGCTAGAGCTGTTTCAAAGCTATCTGCATGTCCTGGTTGATCAGTGGAGCCAAATAAACTTGGAAACAGAACTCAAAGCTGTAGCCTTCCCCTTGTTAGAGGCAATGACTTGGGTTTTGTCCTTTGTACGGCAGCAAATTTTCTTAGAATTTATAGGAAGTTACCTCTAGACTATTCTCCATCAATTGTAACAGCACTTTCTCAATGAGGTAAAAATTGTTAGAGAGATCAGATTAGGGAGAGGCAGGGAGGAGAACTGATTGGTAGTTCAATCTTTTAAGTAATCTTTCCTTAGGACCCAGTCTCTAAATAGCATTTCATATCTTCTCCTCATCTTAAAGAAATTAATTCCAGTCTTGCAACAAGTGGCTAAGAAGCATTTTGCTGTGCTTTCACACTGCATATTGAAGGATTGTTTTAGTAGCATGAGAAGCCTACGCTTACCAAAGGAAGAACTCAGTTCTGCTTCTCAAATTCAGAAGGAAGGGTTGGGTAGAAAAGAGGAGGGAATCTTTGCAGTCTTACAAAGTTATGTAGTGGCCTTAGACTCAAATCATGACATAAAAGCAAAAATCTGAAAATTCAAGCTTATTTTGACATCAGTTCTTAGATCTAGTCCAGCATTTGAATTCTGAAAAGTTTGTGCTTCTAATTCAAGTGAAAATCTTTTAGATACAAAATCTAAAAGATTTTGTTCATTAAATGAACATACATTTAATTGGAAATCCTAAAAAGAAAAGTTTTTAAGTTGAAATTAATCTACAGTGTGTTTGCACATTCAAGTATGCTTTCACTATAATCAATAACATTCATGCTCTCTCTCAGTAACATCTTCCTATATTGCCCAAGATCATGAACTTTACAGTTGAATTTAGCAGTAAATATGTTTTAAGTAAATAACTCTCCTCTTTACTTGGTTGACTGTTTTATTATCTATTTGTCTTCCCCCTGAACAGATGTAAAACAGCTATTTTAGGAAATCTGGTTGTTTAGCTTTGTCATTTCAGTAATAATAATTTGGTCTCTTTGTACAATAATGTCATCTGCTTAGCAGATGAAGGCAGCAGGTACAGTCTTTCTGGGTATTAGTGAGGCCTTTGATACAGTCCCTCACAGTATCCTTCTGGACAAACTGTGCAGTTGAAGAGGTCCACACTATGCTGCTGATGAACTGACTGAACAGAAGAGCTCAGAGGGTTGTACTGGATGGCGCTACATCTGGCTGGCAGCCAGTCACTAGCGGTGTTCCCCTTGGCTCAGGTCTAGGGCCAGTTCTCTTCAACATTTTTATCAACGATCTGAATGCAAGAATTGTATGCATTCTTAGCAAACTCACTGATGATTGTAAACTGGGAGGTGCTGTTGGCTGTCTTAACAGCCAAGAGGCATTGCAGAGGGTTCTAGATACAGTGGAGCACTGGGCAGTCATTAATGGCATGAAATTCAGGGAGGGTAAATGCTGGGTGCTGCAGCTGGGACAGAGTAATGCTGGAAACAAGTACAGACTGGGAGAGTATGCAGAGAGGGACTTGATGGTGCTGGCTGACAGCAGGCTGACCATGACCCAGCAGCGTACCCTGGTTAAACTCCATTCTGGTGTTCATTAAACACATCATAGCAACCTAGTCAAAAGATGTGGTTCTCGTGCTATGTTTAGCATTGGCATGGCCTCACCTTGAATATTGTGTGCAGTTCTGGGCTCCGCAATATAAAAACGATGCGAAGATATTTGAGTATGTCCAGAGGATCTTTGTAGTTCCTTTCCAACTGAACTATTCTATTCTAATAGCATCTTTTAATTCTTCCTATAATGTCCTTAAACAGTTTAAAATCATTCAGAAAAGTTTTCTGTTTTGTCAGTTCTATTTTAAAACAACAAAAACGTAAATCATGAAACTTTGTTGATTCAAATTGAATCTTTGCTTCTGCTATTACAGAGAAGAGTTAGGTTAAACTTGTAACTGTTGTGCAGTATTTGAAAATCAAGGAGAAGTCTACAAAAAAATATAATTTTAATTGAGCATGAAACAAGAAAAGCTATGATATGGTTAATAATTTAACATTGCAGTTAAAAGTTAGTTACCATTTAACATAAATAAATTATGTGGGATAAGAAATAAAATTAATAATGGCAAATCTTGGGAGAAAATTCCAGATCACTTGTAACAGCTTATCTGTACCAAAGGAAACAAAAGCCCATTATTAACATTCTCAGTAATTGTTGTTTGTGTTTAAAAGGCATAGGTATGGAAGTATTTGTTGGAAATATTTTTTTCATAATTTGTCTTGCTATTTAACTCATATAACTCTTTAACAAAACAGTGACTCAATATATGTGGAAAGGCTTCATGAGTCGTATGGTGTTTTGCATGGAGTTTCTTGCATGACGGCAGTCTTACCTGAACATTTGGTCTTGACCAAGAAAACCAAAGAAAACCTGAGAAAAAAAATCAGATTTTATGTGATAAAATGGCTTTCTCCGTATCATCTTCATAATGATAAGCTATGTTGGGCAATCTAATCTCGTAGCAGGTTCTAGAAATATACTGAAACAGAGAAAAGCATTTGGAAGAAGGGGTAAGCAATTAGCCAGAGAGTTGAGTAAAAATTCAAACTAACAGAAAACCCTGTCAGGAAACGTTTGTGGATAGGGATTAATGCTTCTTTGAATACTACTTTGAATACTGAGCTATCATGGCCAGGTTGAAACTTATGCTGGCAATCACTGTATTGACAAACTGAAGGCAGTCTTTTTTCGAGTCATGTCTATTGTTCTGTGTAATCAGAACAATAAACAGAAGAAAAAAGAACTGATAATCCTCAAATGCACGTTGCTATGGTAAAGAGGTGGTTAAAGAAGAGTCCCCCAAAAATCAAACTGTGGCTTGTAACTCCACTAGCTAGAATAATTGAATCCTTAAGGTTGGAAAAAGCCTCCAAGATCATCTGGTTCAACTGTCCCCCTACCACCAATATTACCCACTAAATCATATCCTTAAGTATCATGTTCAACCTTTCCTTAAACACTCCCAGTGACAGTTACTCCTCTACCTTCCTGGGCAACCCATTCCAATGCCTAACCAGGTGTCTGTCTTCTGCCCTTAAAGATGTCGGGACAGGACAATGTGCAGAAATGAACCTTTAAGACACTTTCGTAGCAACTAGAAAATTTAATGAATGGAAGATGTTGATTTAAAGCTTACAGAGCTTTCTCAGTGTCTGTAAACTAATCATGTATTTATCAGGAAATCTTTCCTAACATGTAAAGCCTCTATTTGTGATCACAGTCTTGAGTCTTAGAAAAAACAAATGTATCAAAACAGAATACCTTTAATTGATTTTATTTTGTCTGAAGTAGGCAGAGCTATGTTTTAATTCATGAAATATGTGTCAGGTGCTACCAAATTATGATATTATACCACAGTGAGGAATTAGAATAGATTTTTTTTTTTTTTTTACATGTTAGTAAGAGTGATGATCACTTCGTGCTCCCAGAAGCTCCTTTATGAAACTGGACTAACTTCCCAAAGAAAAATTCGGAGGACATCTGAGTGGCTGTTGGTCAGATGTATTGAATAGACCAAACTTCTTCAATAATACATTGTCATTGAGAGAGCTTTTCTAGGGTGTTGTGCCAGCTATGAAATAAATCTTACGCACTTAATTGGAGCATAACCCTAAACATTAGGTAAACTTAGCATAGCTTTCTAGCAGTCAGATGGCATCTAGATTTTACATCCTACAGCTTGCCAATTTTTTCAAGTGCCAACTTCAGATACTGTCCATTCCTCATGTATTTTCATTGTTAAGTATTGATTTTTTAACATTATTTTATCTGCATTAGTCTGAGGCCTGCAGTAGTCACTATTCAATGGGAATCAACTTATGAAGCCAAAATGAAGTTAAAGTCATGGGATGCGCTCACAATGGGTCTGGTGTTAAAGGGACGTATTAGATAAATATTTCTCATTCTCTTTCCTGATCGTTATTACCCTTACATTTGGCAAACTCATATTTTAATCAAACTAAATTTAGTAATACCAAGCTTTGCTTGAAAGTAATGAACGCATTGTGTAAGTAATGCCAAGTCAGGCCAACAATATGTTAGATATTCTTATAATTTTTCTGCTTGGTACCAAACATTGCACTTAGTGCCAGAAGTTTCTAGTGAGATAGAAAAGCTAACTCTGTATGCTCAGGAACAACAATAAAAGATTATCAGTGTAAGTACCTCAATAGGAATAGCTTTTTTAGCTTTGAATGACCTCTTTAATTTTTATGAATTTTACAATTTAGAAGATTCTGACTTTCTTCCTGGCAGCTCTACTGTCTTTGTTTAATCTCAAAATTGATCTCAGAGATGAGATTGTTGAAAATGTCCAGATGAGGGCAACAAAGCTGGTGAAAGGGCTGGAAGGCATGTCATGTCCTGTGAGGATTATCTAGTCTGGAGAGAAGGAGGCTGAGAGGCATTTGCAACCTTGTTACTCTCTGCAACCTTCTGAGGAGGTGACATGGAGAGGAAGGTGGAGGTCTGTTCTCCCCAGTCACTCATGACAGGACACATGGGAATGGCACAGAACTGTGTCAGGGGAGTTTCAGATGAAATATTAGGGGGAAAAATTATTTCCTGTAAAAGTCAGCAAACACTGAAACAGGCTTCCTAGCAAGGTGGTCGATGCTTCATTCCTCTCAGTGTTTGAGGCATTTAGATGTCTTCAGTGATGTACTCGAACTTTTGGCTAACCCTGAAGTTGTTGGGCAGTTGGACTCTAACTTTGTCAGTTTCCTCCAACTGAACTGTTCTGTCCTATTCTGAATCAAACCGTTACTGATATCCATTCAATTCCATTGTTACATTTGTGGTTGTCATGTATATACCAGTTGGAATATACAGGAATTTTGTAACCATAGATGAGGATACATATGGAGACCTGACATATAAATGGCATGTTAATTTTGGCATGTGATAATTTTGCGTAATAATGAATTTGTACTTGACTACTCTAGAGGAGAATGTAAGATACAGGAGAAAAGAAGGTCCGCTCAGACCAAGATAATGTTATTACAGTGGGGTTTGTGTGTGTGTGTGTGTGTAAGGCAGAATATATGAGGAAAGGCAAAATCTTTAATAGGAATAATTGTGTTATCGTTGGAACAAGTAGACAAGATTTTGAGCAAAGCCTTTATTTTGGACCTTCAGCCATAGGTATGGACTTCTTTTCTGGATCCTGAAGTAATAGTTATTGACTTTTTGTGTAATCCTATAATTGTCCTTAGTAATTAATATTGGTATTTGAGTCGTTTGCAGAGTAACTGTCTGCATTAGTGAAGTAAGCAGAACGAGTGACCTGAGTGACCATCTCTGGTCTGGAGTGTGCATGTGTGAATATGTACACTTATTGGAGGCTATTTCATACATAATGTGCTTACTGCATGATTTACTGTAATGGATACCAGTGCTTACAATATAAAGGTGATTGATATCTTCAAATTGTCAAATGGATACAAAAGATTACACATAGCTGGTGTTTCTATCTTTTTATCTCAATCTGAACTGCAGATGCCCTTGGATGGTAGATCAGAATAACTATAGAGAATTAGTTTGCAACAGTGAAGTGGGAAGTGACAAGTGACTGGAACCCACAGAAGGAATATATTTGTAAACTGTGGGCTTTTTCTATAATTAAGTTGATATTTGAACAAAATATAGCACTATCCAGGCTCAATGAAACAGCTATGGGACCTTTGGTCAGAAGAGGTGCAGAAAATATCTGTGAAAAATATCTTGATAGCTATGCAGTACTGTACCTCTGAATAAGGTTAGAGAAGTTGGCTGGAGATAGATCAGATGTGGGGGAGAAGACCACTTTTGCAAAATGCAGTACCTTAGGTGCAGAAGGATTATCAGCTACGTGACAGTTGGATAAAACACAGGCATTAGACTTCATTAATTCCTCAGAGAAAACTCCAGAATTGATGCAGCACCATTACTTTCCCTCACCTCAACATGGTGAGGTTTTAGACCAAGAAGGAGAACTATGCGCCTTAATATCTCATAGGAGAAAGAAGAAATCACTGAACATGTAAATGAGGATACATATGATAAAAGCTGAATTATGAGGAAATAAACATGAAAAGGCTATTATTTTAACTGTCTTACATTAACAGAAAAAAGGATGCCAGAACTTTGTTTACCAAACAGTGAAGGATTTTATAGGTTATTTCCTCCGAAGTTCTAAAACAGTGATGTTTTGGAAGGGGGAAAAGTAAAACCCCCCAAGCATTTTTGGCAATGAATTACCTGAAGGAAAGAATAAATAATACATTAAGTTACTCTTGGATTGTAAAGGAGAAATATTTTAATCTTTTCAATCTCTATTTCATTTATTTATTTATTTATTTTCAAATTCCTGCATTGAAAAGTGTAGCATTCTTTTTTGGCAGCTGACTCATAGCAGTTCTGGCACTAAGTTAAGTGCTGTAGTTGCATTATTGAGGCGATGCATCAATTTTGACCCTTACCCTATGTACAGGGAGAGATATATGTTAAAACAAATTATTCCATTTATCCTGCAATCTTTAAAAAAGAAAAAAAAAAAGGGGGGGGGGAGTGGAAGAACAAAGGGATATAGGACTGAAGCGAAGTCTTAAATTCTACTTTCTCACCAATGTTAGCAGAATAATGATTTCCAGCAACTCCCAAATCTGAAACTTGATACATGAATTCTCTGCATCTTAAAATGTGTTATAAATTTAGGGCTGAGAATTCCATCCAAACTCCATTTTGCAACATTTTGTCAACGCCCATTTTGCACAAATGCAAAGCAATTTGAAAATGTGTTTTGAGAACAAGGGTGTTCCATGTTTTGTTGTAGTTCTGTGTGAAATCTGGAGGTCACTGCTGGCTTTTGCATTTTCCTGTTGAGCTGTGACTACCAACTAAAATCAAGGAAATGTTAGTCACAGCAGCCAGTGGATAGGTCTAAGCTTTTAAGTTATATATAGCCCTTTGTAGTCTTACTGTTTTTCTATCTTTGCAGGAGGGGCAAATGTAATCCTGTCGTTACTTTGCTGATGTAGGGTCAGCCTGAATCTCTGTGCAAATGCAATCAAGCAGGTATTTTAGACAGTTAATCTTACAGTGCTTCTTGAGTAGTGTAAATAAGGAACCACTGCAGCTCAGTGTAGATAGCAACTAGTATTACGAAATGAAGATGTGGGCCTTTAAGAGAAGGGCATCACTTGTGAAAGCCTGAAAGCCTGGTATATTGGCAATAGATGTGCAGATAAAACAATTCTTGCCAATTAATTCTTGCCACACTCAGAGACACTCTGTTACGTAAGTGTCCCAAACTGGGGGGCGGGGGCGCATGAATAAGAACAGATTTCTCCGTGATGCTTTTCAACTCCTTTAAATAATAGACTTGAATGAAGATTGCTCTAGCAATTCCCTCTTTCCTTCCTCTCCCTTTCCCTTTTTTTGTCAAGCAGCATTAGTATTATTTTGTCCTGTTTAATTACTTTTACTGCTCATATTAGAAATGTTTGCTGGCTCTCACTAAAATGTGCACATACAGGTACAAATACTGGCAGGGCAGACTAGGCCTTGTAGTGCAGCATTGCCAGAACTTGCCTGCAATAGTGAAGTCCTGTGAAAACATTGACCTTGCTTTGAGAAGAGGTTTGACTTAATGACCTTCAGAGATCCCTTCCAGCCTTTGTTATTCTATGGTTTTGTTTCTAACTGTTCATCAAATAGGCCAGGAAGGTTACAGCCTGGTTTGGGATGTATGGAATTGTTTGGCTGGATTGAAAAGTTTTGATCTGCAATTTTGATTTGAAGACAGGTCTATGCAATAGATTTCCAGCCTGGATTTGAGTGTCCTACTATCCTGGAATTAGACAGAGGTGAAGTAATTGGTCTGCAGCTGTAGTGCCAATCTTGGTCTGCAATACCTGGTAATCAGCTTTAATCATATGCTGCCATCCATGTTCTTTGACTCTTAATGGTGTATCTTATATATTCACTTGACCTGAAGTACTTGACCTGCTTTGATATCTTTTTTTTTTGTTCTCAGTGCATTGCTGCAACCATATTTCTATGATCTGATAGCAGTCTAGGTGGAGAAAATTGTTCCTTTCCACTAGGTATCTGTATGCTTCTAGCATTGTTCTTCTGAAATTGACTGCTATTTTCCAGAAGTGAACTTGTAAGAAAGATGAGTTAAAATAACATTTGACATAACAGACCGCTACAAATATTTCATCTATCTGTGCTTTCTGAAATCCAAGATTTAATGGAGTATTTCCCATGCTGCTCATTAATGAGTAATGTGAAACCTGTGTTCAGATGAAATATGTGTACTGGCAGTGAAAGCTTTCTAATTTCTTAGGGGCTTACCATCCTCTCAAGTAAAATCTGTTTTGAATCAGTTTTGAGTTTATAATGCCTCCTGAGCAAAGCACTTAAGTTTCTTTATAAAAATATTAAGATATTGATCCAACTTCGCTAAGTTTTGTGGTGAGCAATTGAGCAAAGAACAATAGTTACCCCATTAAAGTTTTACATCATTCCAGTTAGGTTTTCACATATTACCACTATCTTACAGATGGTGAATGCAAGAACAAAAATAACCCTTTTTACACAGAGTAGGAAGAATTAACATTCCAGGCCTTAAGAGGTGTGAGAGAGCTATATCAATAAAAATGGTAGTGTTATGTATTTTATTCATATGGATATGCTTCTAATTGGGTTTGGCATACAAATGAATTCTGTCCTTAGATCTTTTGATTTCAGTGTGGCTTTCAAAAGAAAGCTATTTTACAGAGTCATGCTGCCTTGGTCCATCATCTGCCTGGTAACTTTTAAATGTTGTAACCAATTTTGGCCAAGTGATGAGTACTCAGATTTCATGAAACTGGGTGGGCAAGGAAGAGATGAGAAAAAACTATTAACTATGTTAATCTGAAAGGCATATGCTGACTCATTAGCTCACAATATTAGACATCAAAAGGCTTAATGGAGCTGAACACATTGAAACATGACTTGATAGAAAACTAAGCTTTCTTATTTAAGTTTGGAGATGAGAATGAAATTTCTGGGACAAGATGATATAAAGCTTAGTGAGAGAAACTCTAAAACAAGCATGTTTTAATGATAAAATGGTGGAATTGAATGGTAGCATTCAAAGCCGTAAGTGTACTCATCTACATCTTATTCCCTTTCTAATTTGAGTTTTTGAGAACTTCTGCTATCTCAATGAGATTATAATGTGCTTCTGTCAAGTTTAGATAAATGCCTTGTGTAGAATAGAGCTGCATTTGCAGCTTGTCAAAACTGGATGGCCAGTTGCATGACAACGAATAAAATATGCTCATAGAATTGTAGAATGGCTTAGGTTAAAAAATAAAAAAAATAAAAAAAAAAGACCTCTGGAGGTCATATTTTCCAACCCTCATGCTCAAGCAGAGCCTATCTTATTTATATGAATGATAATACTAGGTATTTTGGTTGCATTACTTCTGGCAAAGTTGATGGTTCATTTTGGAATTTACCTTAAGCAAAATGTAATAACTCTGCATCTCACAATTTTTCCAAGAAAACAATCTACTGACTCCAGACATCAAGAATTAAAATAGACTATATTTTGTTTCTGTTTGCATCTTTTCCTCACAAATACAGATGCTTTAGAAATGTCATATCAAAATGTGTGGATAAACTGAAAAGCAGAAAGCTTAGGAAAAAAAGCAATATTTCTAGACACTGAGAGCTATCAAGTATAATTTAGTGAGGCAGGGGGAGTGTTAATCATTGATATACATTTTATTTTCTTCCATGGTGCAAAGTTTTTGGTGTACACTGAAGTACTAGAAATAAAACTTTTAGCTTTGAAAATTGGAGGTAATCTAATTTAGAGGTAATTAGTATATACCTTTTTTGGTTGGAAGGAGTTGAACATGATGGTTCCCTTTCAGCTGTGGATAATTCCACAAATTGTGAGCATAAAGAAAATTTTCAGTTACTGAGATTAAATGGTAAATAAAGCAGGCAAAAATACTTTCAGGAACATTTATTTGTGTGTGTGTGTGTGTGTGTGTGTGTGTGTCTAATTGGTCTGAAAACTTCCCTCTGTTGTTGTTGTCTCTTAAGGTATTCTTGCATGGTAAACACTGAAGATGTGTGACTTGCAATTTTAGCACAAGAGCTATGGGAGGTGATGACAGCATCTCCTTTCTGCTCTAATATAAAGAAAGGAGTGGTTAGAAAAATAAACTTTCACAGCTGATGGAAGAATAAATACAGAGATAACAAAACAAAAAGAAATCATAAAATCACTCTGCTGTCAAGTTTCCAAGTCCAGACTGCTTTGCCAGTAAGCTGTTCTGTTGAACTTGAGGCAAAAGAACAAAATAATAAGATAAGGAGATTCATAAATAGCTACTGGCTAACGGTAACCCTAATATTTAGCTTTTCAAATGGACGTTGCTCTATAAGACATTTTACAGCAGTTTTTTCAAACTTTAGAAATACTTTTACATACATTTAAATATATATACATACATATAAAAAAGAGAGAGAGAAGAGACATAGGATCTGTTTAGTGTGTCTTTGTATTTTAGTAGTAGAAAAGTAGAAAAGTTGGTTGTTAATTTAACATGACAGCACATGTGGAGATGGTTTTCATCTGTGTCCTCAATGTTGGACCAAAACTTAGGTTTCCAAGAAAAGCTGAAGAGGAGTGCTCTCTTTTGGAAATATTCTTCCTTAGTTCAATTTATTGATTTTGCTGAAATATTGAAACATAAAATTGAAGTTCCATTCATATTCTCCTCTTTTGCAAAACAGAAGTTTTCCTTGAGACAAAAAATGCCTTTTCTATTCAAATTGATGTCCTACACTTTTTTGATAAACTTCTTACTGACGGGTCCAAGAGGATGTGGAGTATATCTCACTGAATCAACTTAAGTGATGTTTGCAAGTCTGCAGCTTTTTTCATCAAATGTCAAGATCTATAGGATGATGAAATGGAAACCTTGTCTAAGATGGGAGGGTCAGCTTAAGTGATCAATTCTCTGCTCTTCTTGTCCCTTCCTAAAGTTTCCCCAGTTCTGCCTATGTAAAATTCATTTACCCTGACTGAAAGAGACAGACAGTTGTATCTTTTATAGATTCAGAAACAAAACCAAATAGGCTATTTTATGCGCCATTGTTTCTAATTGTTTTGTAACAGCAATATTTGCAATAATTGTACATATGACTACTTTTAAAAAAGGATTTTTTTTTTAATTCAGAATATGACTCAATAGCAGGTACAGCATTGGAATAAGGAAATTGTTATTTTTTAGTGCAATAATTTTTATTTCAGTCATACATAAGCAATTATGAAGCTGTATTTTTAAATATTATACCCATTTAGAGTTACCGGTAGAACTAGTCAGAAAATAGAATTCCTAATTTTATTAGTGCTGTATTGTGATTTATTTAATCTATTAAGTTTCTTGCATGTGATTAGAGATTGAAAAACAACTACAGTAGACGGGCTGCAGTTAAGTAAGAAGGAGCAGAATGAAATGTGTCTCACTTGAATTCTTATTTCCACCCAAGTAATTAGAAGAGTCGGTTTTATTTTGTCAAGCAAATATGTGATATTTGTACTTTCCTTTCATAGTGGCAGAACTCACTTCAGTGACCCTATGTACTTTAACAGTATCTTGTTCTGTGAAGAAATTAACTCTTGGTTTTGGGTTTGAACAAATTGGTTGCACTCCTACTTTGTATTTGATAGCTGTGATTTCTCCCTTAAATGTACTTACGTTGTGCTCTGTGGTAAATCTACTGTGTATGTACTGACAGGCTATTGGTAAAACTTTCATATGTTTCAGGCATCTAACTGAAACTAATTTCTAACAAACTCTAGGAGTTTGTTATTTTTCAACTTTCCCACTATCTGTAGGGATCAAAAGCTTAACTAGGCATTGATTAACTGATTACATCTATGAAGTCAGCATGACTGATGTAGCAATTTAGTGTTTTTTTTTTTTTTTTTTTTTTTTACTATTAATCTACTAAAAAACAAATAAACAAATTGGCTCTGCAATCTTCTAATTGTAGAAATGACAGTATAGCTATATAAATGGCCTGTGGCTTCAGTGAAAGTTGTGTCTGTTGACTGTTACCTTAAATGAATCCAGTGTAGGTAGGCTTATAATGTGGAAAACATGATAATCACGTGTGGTTTTAGTACTGTTATATAAAAGTAAGACTAGGTAACTAAGTGTGAGACAGGAGTGACTGACTAATGGATTTGATAGTGTTTGGTTGTAGACAAAATTCAAACATTTTTTTACAGGAATACATTTTAATATATATTGTTTAATGTATTTTATATGTTGTTTTTAAGGGAGTGAAATATGTCTTGAATCAGACATCTTAGAGTCAAAAGAAAAAATAAACAAAATCTAAAAGAAACAGAACTTAAACTCCATATAATAAGAATTATCAGTTCATCTATGTGCATGTTGCTCAGAAAGGGAATGTAGGTCAAATGTGGGAGTTGTTTTATAATCAAAATATTTTACTCCTGTGGTGGGTTAACCTTGGCTAACAGCCAGACTCCCACCCAGTTGCTCATTCACTCCCTTACTCTGCACATCCTTAAAAGGATGGAAGAGAAAATAGAGTGAAAGCTTATGGGTCAGGATGAAGACAGGGAGACTGGTCATGGGCAAAACAGACTCATCTTGTGGGAAATTAATTTATTGCTGTTAAAAACGGATTTGGTTAATGAGGAACAAGACCAGCATTGAAACAACACCTTCCCTCACTCCTTTTCCAGGCTCAACTTTTCTTCACTACTGACTCCTTTAACTGACTTGTGTTGTGTATTGGGGCATGAGGGTATTGTGTTATGGTTGATCCATAAGAACACCTCTGACATTCCTTCCTCCTGCTGTTTTTACTGTGGTGTGAGAT
Organism: Netta rufina; assembly: GCF_964035555.1. Lineage (NCBI taxonomy): Eukaryota > Metazoa > Chordata > Aves > Anseriformes > Anatidae > Netta > Netta rufina. Next base: position 114,728,698 of record NC_140123.1, read on the forward strand.
TTTTACTGCTGCAGCAGAATATCTGCTTCAGTGCCTGGAGAACCACCACCACCTCCTCCTTTTCTGACCTTGGTGCTGTGTCTGCTCTTTGTCACTCCTGTTCCCTCCTCTTATCACCATCTGACACTTCCTCTCCTTTCTTAAGTATCTTTTTCCACAGGCCCAACCAGCATGGCTGATGGGCTCAGTTCTGCCCAGGAGTGATGGGGACATGGAGCTGGCTAGCACTACACCCCATACATCCAGAAAGGCCTGGGTAGTAGTTATGGACACCTTGTGGAAGACATGGCAGTTGGTTCTAGAGTACCAAAATAGTGGGTGGTAGTGCAAAACCATACAACACACGTCTTTTAATGGATGGATTACAAGCAGTTTGCTGGACTCTTTGGTGCTGACTAAACCGTCTGCAAATAAAATGGATGAAGCCTTTCAGAGTGCTATTGAATTTGTCTGTCCCCATTTTCTCCCTTGCAGTGTATAAAATACAGTATGCCTTCTTTTTTTTTTCTCTGCAACTTTCCACAGTTGAGTCACCTTTAGAGTCTTTATCAACTAGTACTTTTTAGAATTGCTGGAAGGTATGGAATCACCTACCTGTTCAAGTAATGATCTTGTGTTTTCCTTAAGTTATATGTTTTTTTGTGCTAGTATAAGTTTCTGTGGTGGCAATTTGTGATCATGGTAACTGCTGATCATTTAACAAGTTAGACAGATACATTTATTGCACCTGAACTCTTTGTTTTGTATAGCTTAAACATCTCAAGTAAACTGTATTTAACAGTTTTGCAGAGTTTGATATAAGTCTTAACAAAAATAAGCAACATCTTTTTATTTGTGGGGCAAAGATTTCTCTTAATAACCCAGGAGTTGTGTAGCTCTCAGAGCAAAAAGGATAATGTGCTTTTTAGAATTTGAAAGCTGTCAGTTCTTCAAATGCTTCGCTATACATCAATCCATATCCATATCATAACTGTTAACATCGTTTTAAAATAAAGTAATGACTAATACTCAATACTGTTAGTGTATGTTGTGAACTAAATTTCAGTAAGCTTCTGTCACATTCAGAGTTGAAATATACATTTTTTCGCTACTGGTAGAGATCTCTCTATTCTATATGTGTGAGGGCACTTAGTTTTGGGGAGTCTCACACAATTTCATGTTGAAGATGACCTTTTTGAAGCCCCTTTAAGGGGCACGAACTATTTGAAGATCCCCTTAAAAGACATGAGCTAGTACTCAGAGGACAGATTAGACAACCAGAAATGTGATAAAAATAATTACTAGGGTGTCTGTCTGCTGATATAGAGATAGAGAAATGGCAGTTGTTGGCTTTAGTCAAGCATGTTATCTCACAGGTATGCAGAGCTCTCTCTACAGAATTAACTCCACATGTTAAGGGCTTTCTGCAAAGATGTTTAAATTGCAAAAATCATTATACTTGGGCATTCTTCAGCATCCTCACGGTTCCACTATGCCTTCATTTGGCAATTCCATTATTTGTTCAGATAAAGAAGTGGTGCATAGGTTCTCTAATAAGCGTCAGTGCAGCAGTTTTGTTTTAAAGATCCCAAACCCATAGTGAATTGCTTTCATAGCATGCAATGTCATAGAGGGGCTAGATGCACAAGCTTTTTGTCACTGTAATGCAGGTAAGAGGATGATCGGCCACTTCAGGGTCCTTGAATTATGTGGAAAGTGCTAAAGAGAAGGAAATCCAAACACACTGCACTGATCTACAAATGTGAAATCCCTTCAGATGTTTATCATTCATGCAATCAGAATTGCTTAGGGGTCCACAAACTGAGAGATGAAAACAACTGCTATGGTTGGTCCAGGGCTTCACCCAGTCGTAAAGCTGCAGTCATATCTTATAACCTTGCTTCAGGCGGCTGCGAGGTGGGGCTAAGGGAGGAGTCCTCCAGCTGTGTGACACAAGGAGATGAGTCGCGTGATGTTGAGATTGAGGCCCAGATTTTGCGTCCTGTGGAACCTCGCTGATGAGATAGATGGGTGGGAGAGGACTGGCAGGAAAACAAATGTATATTAGAAAAATATTTTGGATGCACTAGTATGTATTAAATCTTAACAGCAAGGTTGTTAGTCACAGCTGGATCCTGGCTCCTTTCCAGGTTTGCTGAACCAGTTTGCCAGAGAAAGGCTGTGCAACTACAACTTCTGTGTAACATTAAAAGCACTTCCAAACTGCAACAGGAGAAAACATTCACTAGGTAACCACCTTTACGGTTGTTAGAAATGGTTGTAAGACACTGACGTTCGATAAACCACCACTTGGAAACTTCTCAGTACAGTTCTATCAACATTAGTGAGATTAATAGGTAATGCAGAAATTTTGATTTCTTTGATTTCTACTTCCAAAATGTAAAGATTAGCCCCCCCCAGCACACACTTGTTTCATACATCTCAATTTGTCATCGTTCTTCCATTGCATCTTACTGTTTATGTTGTCTTGTAAAGATAATTATGGTTCATAAATCCTTTCAGCAACTGAAAGTTAGATACCTATGGAAGCATGTACTTGTCACTGTGCTTATAAAGTAGAAAATAGAGAAGGATTGTTGGAAAAAGCAATCTAGAATTTACATGAAAGTGATTATTTTGTATAGACCAGCATTGTTTTTTTTCTTTCTCGGAAGCTTATGAGAAATATGTTTCCAAGTAAATAAACCAAGACAGAACTTTATTTCGGTTATAAGTACATTGTTTCTCTGTGGAATAATTTATGATGCCAAATAACTGTAATACAGAACACAGTGTTAACTATTTAATACTTACCTCTACAAGTCAAATAAGCAAAGACTTCTGTCCTTACAAAGTTTGCTTATGTGTAGTTTCACATATTATCCCTCTGGAGGGATGTGTAGCATTATTTGCTAGTGTAAAAGATCTTATTTGAAACACAGAACTGTAGGAGTGAGAGCAACTTCCAAAAAGAAACCAACTATCCACAAAGAAATTGTGGCACCCTTTTCTAGTGCAATGGTGCAATAGCTGCTCTCACCTCTCAAAATGCATGAGAAATTGTCTCTATTGCAAGCGTCTAAAATGGTAAAATATGTCCTTCCCTGGAATTCCACTGCATTTCTCAGTATGCGTGGGGATCAGTGTGGTTCATCCATCACAGCCATAATATAGGAGGGAAAGTTTTTTTTTTTTTTTTTAGGGTAAGAGAAACATATAGATCCATAAAACTTTAAATTATACGAATTTTAGACACTCCATATTACTTATTGTTATTCTAGCATACTAAAGGTACAGTAGCAACAGTTTTTATTTCTTGGAAACCAGTTTTTCATTGTTTCTTTTTTTCTTTTCCCCCAGCATCTTTTCCACTTCACACTTAACCATCTTTAATATTTCAGGTCTTTTAGCAAATCATAAGAAACATTTATGGACACGTATATATACTATATATTTTTTTTTCTTGAGTGTTTATTTCAGAAGAAATTTGTGCAGGCACTAGCTGCTAATGCATAGCAAAAGAATGGAGACCTGTCCACAAATACACTTGCCAGTTAGACTTTACTAGTTGATTTCCTTTGTGTAGGAAGAATAATTATAGCTTCCCGATGTGCAGAACTAAGCAACACTGGCTTTCAAATTTTTGTACGCTGAAAGTAGATAAAGTACTTGTAAGGTTACTCATAAAAGAGGCAGCAGGGATAATCTACCTGTAGTCAAAGAAATTAGGAACAGAAGATACGTGATTTTTGTATATGCCTTTCAAAAGAATGAATTGAAGTAGTACTTTTTATTTCAAGCAAATGATACTTTGAATAACTTGAGGTATTTTTTTGAAGACTTTCCCACCATGTTAACTGCAGAAGTATGTGCCCTGATTGTGCTTAGGTTTTGTGGGATGTTATCTTGCTGTGTCTGTTTGGCATTTGTTTCTTAATGTGTTGCTGTCAATCATCACACAGGCTTTTAAACAAGCAAGTTAGAGATGTCGTGTGTTCTAAAAAACAAATTGAGATTCAAATAAGCACCTTTATCTTTTTATCTTTTGATGTAAATCACCTTGCCTGTAGTCAGCTTCTAATTAGACATTTATTCTTGTATTAAGTTTGCTTTTACCAAAAACATTTTTAGCTAGCAGCTTGCTTAGGTAATTTCAGTGTTTTAAATACATTGAGTTTAATCATAAAACACTTTATATGATTAAACATAAAACATCATCTGGCTGGTAAAGTGACAGTTGCAGATAGCTCTAATACCTTGCAAATGCAGATGGTGCACAAGCAGCCTGGGAAAAAGGCAAATGGAGTCCTGGTCTTTTAAAAGAGAAAATGAGGAACTGCCTAATTATTAACTAGCCCTTACATTGATTCCCAGAGAGAATATCATAACCAAAAAAAAAAAAATAAAACAACGTATGTGTAAACATTTGGATGTGAGTAAGAGCTATTATGTACTTGTCAGAAAATTTTGTTTAAGCAAACTAACGTATTCATAGTACCACTGAAGGACCTTGTACATGAAGAAGAAGCAGTAGATGGCACTGAATATAGCAAAGCTTTCCATATTTTACATAACACAAGCAAGCTTGGCATACAATGAGGAATAGTAATAGACCATAGCTGGATACAAGTTTGCAAACAGTTGGCCATCTAGAGAGTGTTTTTCAATTATTCTTGTCAAAATGCCTGCATTTAGAGTGAATGTCAGCAAGGGCCTCACTTGTATTTATACATTTCAGTAATGACCTGAATGACAGAAGGGATTTTTGTTAAATATTCAGACAATGCTGTTCAAAGAAGGAATGGTAGTTTTAGAAGACAGTAGTTGGACTCAAAATGATCCCTTTGACAAATTGGAGAAAAGGTCTAAGAAGGATTTTTTATTTTTCAATAGGACATTTCTTTACCACTAATCTTTTAATTCCTACAGCTCATCCTACCCTTTTAGATTGCTGGTGACAAACTTCAAGTATTTTTGCTTCATTTGTTTTTTTTTCTTCTTTCTTTTTTACAAGCTACAATTTATCTCAAATTGTTGCTCTCCTCACTGGGAGCTTTGTCTGACTTGTACACCATTGTAAACACGGCAAGCCATTTTTTTCTTGTTTTTTTACTTTTTTTTTTGGGGGGGGGAGAGGGGGATGTTTTCTTCTGTTTTAAGGGGGGGGAAAAAAAAAGGCAATCCATTCCTTTTTCCCACCTTCAGTGTACAAATTCCCTAGAGGAATGGATGGGATCCACTGGTAGAGGTGCCTGAATCTCAACTATTTGCAGCTTGTTTTGTGTCCCAGATTGACCTAGCCAACTCTTTTGTCAAGATGGACAGTAGCCAAAGTCTTAGTAGGGGTTGTCCAAATTTCTTGTTTCATTACTCTAGTAGCTATGCAGGGAACTAACTGTGGCTGAATGAATCCGTTACTACAATGTTTGGTGGTTTTCTGTTTTTGTTTGGTTTTGTTTGCTATTTATTTAATTAATTTATTATTTAATTAATTTTAAGATGATACACAAAGTTTGTTGCAAGGTGTTTCTCTTTGGGTTTTGGTTTAAATGTAGGGTGTTACACAAGCAGGTGCTTCAAGCAAGCTGATGCTTGTGTTTTCTTTTTCATGACTCTTTATGATCAACAGCCTCTCTAAGTTTATGCTGGTAGCAGTCTGCCCAGCTGACCATCTGAGTAATGCAGTAGGCTGCAGTGATGTATCCTTTACAAGGTATTCAGTGCAAGCCTGTCAAAAGAAACTAATATTAAAAGTGAAATACGGGGAATGGGAAATGAAGCAGTCACATTCTCACCCATCTAACCCGAAGTTTGGATTAGACCACCAATTTATCAGTGTTTAGTCCCCTTATGTTCTAAGTATAATCTTCATGCTATTTTCAGTCTGGCTTTTCCCCCAAAACTAGTAAATCAGCTGTGAAAGGTGGAGTTGCAACTTCATTTACACTCAATTGCCTTCCTGACCGTTTTTGTTTGTTGATTTAAGCCTGTTTGTGGAAGGAAAGATAAAAGATGTTTACTGTCTGATACTGTTTGTCCACATTAATCATTATTTGTGTAAAGGGCAGATTTTGGGGAATGAGATTGCACTGCTCATCAGAAGACTTACATTGGGAGCATTTTTCTAATTTCACCAGTGCTACTATATGTGTTTGCAAATAGATCCAAAGGCAAGAGTTACAAGACCTTATAGTGACTCAGTGATATCTTGGGCCTGCCCATGGCAAGGGGATCATCACAAATTAGTGAATGCGTTCATCCAAGATAGCTGCTGATGTGTGTATCCCAAGCAGAGCTTGTAACTGCCTGAGTTCTTTAGAAATTTGAGGTGATAAGAAAAATAATAATTTCTCACTATTTGTCAGCCTGATCTTAGTAATTAAGAAGGAACCTACAACTGGAACTTGCTCCATGCAGATAAATCACATTTCCAGTGACAGTGTCTTTGGCTGACCTATATGACTCTCAGGATTACCCAGGTCAAATATGTCTTGGTGCTTTCCTGCCCATTTTGCAAGTTGACCAAGCAAGTGAAGGGTTGACTTTCCTGAATATCTTCTGGAGTTTTTTGGACCTGAGGTATTGACTGTATGCAGGGAGGAATATCTGAGAATGAAACAGAGGAACTCTTTTCTCTAATGTTATTTAGAGGACATTCAGCAAATTGGTTCTGTAATTTTTTTATTTTTTATTTTTTTTTTACTTGAAAATGTTTCTGTGTAGTGCATTTCCACAAATATGAGAACACAGATGCAAATTCTTGATGTTTATCGAGTCACATATTTTCTTGGTGATTTGTTATTTCTTTTTAATGAGGTGGGGAAAAGAATCTGATTTTCTTCCTCTGTCTGATGAGAAAACTGAGAATTATTTAAGTAATTTTGCATGTTTTTGATTAAAGTAGTCCTGTTTTTAATGTGTGGGTTTTGGTCTAATTTTCTTAACTCTCCTTTCTCCTCTATATTCTTGTCTGGAGGTCAGAAAAGAAGTCAGATTTACTCCTTTGATCTGTTGAGCTTTTATTTCTGGTTATACTTTAGATTCACGGTCACTGGAAACTCAGACACAAAGTGGTGCAAAGTCTGGTTGGAAGCCAGTAATGAGCAGAGTTCCCCAGGGGTTCAGTCTTGTTTAATATTTTCAGCAATGATCTGGACAATGGGGTTGAGAATACCCCATCCAGACGCACTGTGACAATATGGAGAGGTGAGCTGATGAGAATCTCATGAAGTTGAGATTCATGAGATTCTCAAGGAGAACAAGGAGAACTGAAGAGTCCTGTGCCTCAGGATGAACAGCCCGAGGCACCAGTATATGCTGGGGGCACTGATCTGGAAAGCAGCTCTGCTGTAAAGGACCTAGGAGTCCTGGTAGGCACCAAGTTGAACATGAGGCAGCAACATGCCCTTGCTGCTAAAAAGGTTAATGATATTCTTGGCAGCATTAGGCAAAGTATCGCCAGCAGGTCAAGGAAGGTGATAATTCCTGGCTACTCAGCATTGGTGAGGCTGCACCTGGAGTACTGTGCCCAGTTCTGGCCCTCCCAGTACAAGAGAGACCTGGGCATGCTGGAAAGAGTCCAACAGAGGGTCACCAAGATGTTCAAGGGACGGGTGCACCTCTCCTATGAGGAGAAGCTGTGAGAGTTGGGACTGTTCAGCCTGAAGAAGAGCAGGCTCAGAGGGCCACACTTGACATATACCTTGATATATTGGCATCTCTCACTCTCTTTACAAATATATATAAATATATAAATATATATACATATATTATATATATATATAATGTATATAGAATAAAAGGTGTGTGTGTGTGTATATGTATAAATCAAACTGGAACTCAAGTAGTTCCGTGTAAACATCAGGAAGCACTTTATTATGTGGGTGATGGAGCACTGGCACAGGTTGCTGAGAGGTTGTGGAGTCTACCTCCTTGGAGATCTTCAACAGCTGTCTGGCTGTGGTTCTGGGCAATCTGCTCTAGGTGTTCCTGCTTGAGCTGGGAGGTTAAACCTGATGATCTCGAGACATCCCTTCCAACCTCAACCATTCTGTGAACTCAAGACAGCTGTGACAGGTCAAATTTTAGCTAGGCAAGCACATGCACCTCATCATTAAATAAGCAACGTCAAGAAGTGTAATTGGTAATATTTGAACTCTGTGGAAATAAAATGTAGAAAAACAAGAGGTATAATTTCGAGCCATGATAGGCTGAAGCTTAATCTAATGTTCTTTAGAAGAGGCTTTAGGACTGTGCAATTAGTTAAAATGTAACAGGTTAATCTCATAAAGGAAGACTAAATTAAAGCAAACAAACAAACTACATTTAAAATGCTGTTTAAAAAGAATTTATATCACAGAGGAAAAGAAGACAGCTGGCCTTTTAAAAGGTGAGTGGTTGGCTTATAAAATAATGAATGCTAGGAATCAGTTGGGCTGCACTGAAGATGATAAGGAGGAACTTTGTAAGAATGATCAGCAATGCTAAGGATTTAAAAGTCTCAAAAGAAAATACTGCCTTTAAAGAGGTGCTAGAGGTCAGTGCCACAGAGGCTTCAAGAAAACAACTGTGCTTATGTTAAAATAATAATAATAATAATATTAATAATAATAATAATAATAATAATGATAGTTGAACTGGGAATTTTAGTCACGTTCACTTTCCTGCTTTATATCAAGCGTACCCTTACTACATTGGATGTTGCACTGTTTCCTCTCAGTTACTGGGCCAATGGTCATAATTGACAAATAGGTCCCTTTTCACAAAAGAATTATTGATTCAAGTTAAATATGACTGGAGGAAAAGCTTAATAACAAGGCTTTTTCCCTGATAGGGATATATTATAGTTCCAGTGTCTGTGAAACTGCACTATGAAGGATTTTTCATTCCTTTTAATAAATGTTCTTTTTCTGAAACAATATGAGGGGAGGACAACTGGCCTTCAATAAATATATATTTGTCCTCTTTATTCCCTAGGCATCTGCATTTTCACTCTTTTAATGCAAATGCTGTGTTGTGTAATGGACAGGATGTTCAAGCTGTTCTCAGAAGTTTAGCATGAGTTTCCTGAATTTCTACAAGGTACCTACAACAGCTTTTACAGATTTGGCATTTGGAGAAAACAGAGGACTGAAGCAGAAGAATATATTAAAATTGATTTTTAAGATAAATTTACAAATACTAATACAGAATTGCTAGTGTCCCAGGTGGTGACCATATGTTAACTAATAATGAAAGAGGTGTACACATGCAGATGCCTTTTCATAGCTTTCCTGTATTACAAAATTAGGAAGAAAAAAAAATGCAAAACAACAACAAAAAAGCAGTATTTGGCATTAGCATATCCAAAAATCTCTAGCAGAGAATAAGATGTCATATTGGCTCAGATGGGTATGGTTTCTACCTTTTTTAATTATCCTTCTGAGTGTTTTCTGGGTTCTGATGTAGTTGATTTTTCAGTCTATTAGAACCAATACATTATGTTTGTAACCAAGCAATTCTAGCACTTTGCTTTTTTTTTTTTTTTTATTATTATTATTATTCTGTCATTAAGTATTCAAGAGCCTAGACTACTTGAATGTAGTGTTGAGTGCCACTTGATAATTTTTTTATTCATTAGAAGTGAAATCAGGTGCATGATCATACTTGAAAAATATTGAAACTCCTGCTAAACTTAGACTGGCAAAGGAATTGTATGTCTTTTCCTACAAATCTTTCATTGGCTATTAACTTTCCAGAGTTATAAAAAGAAAATCAGATAAATTTCAAATGTGAAATCTGAAATGTTTTTCCGTGAGTTACAGTAGGCTTAATAAAAACAATTTGCATCAAATTTGGTTCTGAAATATTGTTTCTGCTGCTGCTGTCTCCTGTTTTCATCAGAGAATAAATGAATTATCTCATTCTCAGTCTGTTTTGTTATCCTATGCTTGTTGTGGTGTTGATACAAAACGTTTAAGATTTTCATGAAACATATCCAGGTTTCCAGTTTTCTTTTTTAGCTGTACTATTTTTAAATGTTGCATGCTACCTGAAGCTTCACAGAAAGATGCCTGATCTTTGTTCAGATAATCTCCCGGGAAAATGTATATACATTCAAGATATTTCCTGATTGATAATTCTGTCTCTTGACTTATGGCCTCATACTTAGGATCCCCTGGCATCATTCTGAAGCTTTTCTTTGGCAGAGGCTGTGTTGCTAAAACTCAGGAGATCAATTAACAGTAAAATTCAAAGATGTATGATAGTCACCTACTTCAAATTACTGCTAGTTATCTGCTTTCACTGTAAACTTGTGCAAAAGAAGCTCTAGACGCACCCATCTTTCTTGGTAAGATAGTTTGAAGACTGTGAACACAGGCTAAAATGTATCAGAGCTTGGTATGGTCAGCAGATTACTTGCAGTTTACTGTAATCCCTTTTATCTGCAAAGAAATATATTAAGAAGCTGTGTGTGTGGGGGGGGAGGGGGAATCTGTAGTGTATGTTTTGGGAAAGGCCTTATGTTTGAGGAAGGGCAAATATGGAGGGATAAATCTTTTAAGGGAGGGATAAATCTTTTAAGCTGTGATCAGATCACAGCTGTCTTAAGTTTCTGAATAGGCAGTTCCAAAGGCTTAGGAAAATAGGTAAGGTATAATGATGCCCTAATGAGCTAATAGATTCTGGAACAAACACATATTGGCCTATAAACAGAAAATAATCAGAAACAATATCCATCTGAAAGCTCTAACATTTTTCTTAGTGTCAAATGTTGGAATCTATTTCGGTGACAAATTTGTGGTGTTTTATAGCATTCCATACTGTGGAATACATGACTAATTCTTAAGGACATAACTGGAAAACTGTCTCCTACAGGCACATATACGAGAGTAATTCACCCTCCAATAACTGTAACGTAAGTGGTAGTCCATGTGAAACATGCTGGGTTTCACTCTTTCCAAGGGAAAAAACCTACTATATGGGGACATTTTATTCTGAAAATAGAGACAAAATCTTTTAATTATACGGGACATTAGATACAATACCATGTTTGCTACTGAGAGCTAAAAGAATGGGCAAACTACCTGATGTATTATTAGGGATAGTGTACTCTGGAAAGTGAGTCCAAGAAGCTGCACATAAAAACTATTAAAAAATAGAATGGTGCATTAGCACAGCATTTCTTGTAGCAGAGTAATAAAGTGAAGACTGTCGTGATCTTTGTTATTTCTGGTGATTTGGTTTATTCCTAAGGTACGTGAAAACACTACTAAAAATGTAAAACATTGACTAGATGAGTATCATCAGGTGTTATGAATAACACTAAAACTATAAGTTAATAGAGCAATAAGGATGTAAAGAAATAACCAAATGCTTCTATTGAGGCTGTGATAAAGACTGGAAAATAAGCACCTAGAGAAACCAATTAAAGTAACTTTCTCTAGGAAGCCAAATATTTCAGTCATGTTGCTCATTTCTAGAAGTAGCAGCTTAGTCATTCGTCTGCACCGACATCCATTTCCTTTGGGGAACCTTTAAAACTTGACTTGTCAATCTCCTTTGCAATGGTGTGGTGTTGAATATCAAAGGGAATAAGCTTTGCTGCATTGGTCTCTGATCTACCCTACTATCACATTCCCAATCTTTTCCCAGTTCTCCACTCATTTGAGTAGGATGGAATCCTGTATTTCATGGTTTGCAGGGGTTCATGTTACTTGTATAGTTCAGTTTGAAAAGCACGGTCAAAATAATTGTGAGTTGAATAGTAAAGAAAGACCTTTGAACGATACGTGAGAATTTCATATGTAGTCAATAAAGCTCACATCCGAAATTGTGTCAACTAGTCACTGAGTATTTAGAAAGATTTTTGCATACAAGACAATAAAACCCCTTGCCTAGAGACGACCAAGCATAGTGAGTCTGTCAGCATGTTGATAAAGTTCTGATACTAGTGAAATCAGTTGTCAAAGTTTAGAGAAAATACTTATCTTAACAATTTGTGACATTTTGGTCACATATAGCCACTGGGTGTCTGTATACTGCTGAGAATTGCTTATACAGTTTTATTCCTGATGAGCATGGCTATGCGGCTGAGGTTTCAAGTTGTGTAGAAGCAGACTGATATTCATCACTGCATGTTTAGAGGGAAAAATAGGTCTTAAGATTCTGGCCTTTTAACCACTTACTGTGGGCAGGTGAAAAAATATACAGCAATGTAGAAGTTTATTTTAAAATGTAAAACTTGCCAGGATTTTAATAAGTCTCTGTGTGTTTGAAGAAGTAGTCTCCTGTATAACCTGAACAATGTGATGCCTGGTTTTCAAATTTATTCATGACTGACAGATTTTTGAATTTATTCATGAATGACAATGACATCAACAGAGGCAGCTGCTCAGTTCCAAAAGAATGCCATTGTCCTTTTTTAAGGAAGAATATTATTTATTGCATTTTTTTTTCAAATTCCAGATTGAGAATGCTGTTTTAAATTTACATGTAATTTCAGTTCTTCCATATTCAAGTTGTCTAAATACTTGTGGATCTTGAAGGAATCCATGCTGCTTGTTTCTCTGGGCAAAGGAATACCGATCTGAAACAAAAAGAAACATTGACATCAGAATATTTGCAAACCTGTCATCTGTTCCTGGCAGGAGTATGAGTCTGCATACAGAGTGCTTGAATGACTATATAACCCTGAAAATTGGAGTATTAATCTTAAAGCTGCTGGGGGGAGATTTGGAGGTCAAAAGTGAAACAATACTAAGATTTAATTCAGCTTTATACAGTGCAAAATGTGCCCTTAATAGACTGAAGAGTATGAAAGTTATTGTAACTGATAATATTGTTACTTCTTCTAAAGAAAAAGAGGCTTTAGTTTGTATATATGTTATGAGAACACTATTTTCTAAACTATAATTTTCAATCTCTTGGCATGTTTATAATCTTACAGTAAGGCAGGCTTTTTTCCTCTTGCATTTCCTGTTGTATTTCTTAAGCACATGTAACTGGCATAGGAGGGTAAGCACGTTTCCTTGGCTTTGTTGTTTTTGAGGTTTTGAAAGGCAATATTTCATTCTTTCAGTCTTGTAGGTCCAGAAGATCAATGTGTTATCTATAGACCTAAAACAACCCAAAATTACAATTGCAAATGTGTAAATATTAGGTCCGGCCTTTTTCTCATGTACTGATCTTCTGTAGTAACCACTACAACTGATCAGTTTTGCAAGCTCAGTATTTTGTACTTTGAGGCCAGTTTGCTCTGTATGTGTACTTTACATATTAAAGTTTGGAAATACTGTCAGAAAACTGGGCTCGTGTTCTGTTTGGCTCTAGTAGCATACATTGTACAATTTGGATAAAACAGTAGAACTGTAATATGCTTTTGGTAGTAACTGGGTGAGGATTTGTCATTTATGTCTAAATTCAGCACATAAAGTATTCTTGGTTCATCAAACACATTAGAGGGCATGCTGAGGAGACACAGTTGAGCTATATATATATATAATATTATAATTAATAACTTATATAATATTAATTATTGGAATATGGCTGCCGGAAAAGTGGTACTTTATCAGAAGTGACTGACACCAGCATCCCATATTGAAGCCCGGGAAGTTGGTCTGGACTCCTCGGCAGGAATGTGGGCCTGAGAGCATTGGGAGCTTGGAGTTGATAGCTGAGACTGGGGTCTCAATCATGGCAATGCGGTATAGTGTTGTGTTGTTGATCTTGGGGGCGCTCCCTGGATTTACTTGCAGAATTGCAACATTTGGCATAGTTATGTATTTTGAAGCAACTAATGAAAACAAAGATCTGTGCAGAGTTACAAAGCTTCCATGGATGTGATTTTTCTATAATATAGCAATGTTCTTTTTTGTTTGTTTGTTTTTTTGTTTGTTTTTCTTTGGAAATTGAGCTAAGATTTCTAAATTATAGCATGTCTTAAACTGGTACCAATCCTGGCAAGAATCAGTGATAATAGAAAGTATTTTATGTCTTACAAAGCTAGTCAGTTATCTGTTGAGAGACATGCACTCATGCACTAGTTTTTTTCTATACTTTTACAGCTGTTTTTGCTTTGATTCCGGCAAGGGTTGGCAAATGATCTTAACCTTGCAATGAGTTTATTTTCTCAGTCCTCATTCAATCTGTGGACTTCTCATAGTAACTTGTACATTTATTTATTTATTTATTTTTCTCCTGAAGAAATTAATTGAATTAGTGATTTGTTGTTACTATGTAGATAATCCTGTTTTTGTCTTCTATGAAGTTGATAACTGGATTTTTATTAATATTCCGATTGGCAAAATGTCAACTTTAAAGTTGGAATATTTCTCAAATGTGAAACTCAGGATTACTCCCTCTAGACAGTACTAGAAAGATGTGTATCTGCCAACAACATCTGATAACCTGACATTATTGCAGATGAAATATATTCTTAAAAACAAAATAGCAACAAGAAAAACCTTCTGGGAATTTTTGTAATCAAACACCTGTGAAGGTCAGCAGCAGTATTTGAAACCTGTTCTTTTTCTTTTTGGAATGTTACTTCAAATTTGTATGGGTAAGGGATGGGAGGTAGATTTGCCATTGCTTTTTTTTTGTTTAACTAACTACAGATTAACAACAGTTAATGCAGTTAATACTCTGAAAATGCAGCAGAAGCTGTGCAAGTCATGCAGGTAAGGATAGCTAATTCTTTCTTGACACTTTATTACAGTTGTTTCCATTCCTTATTATCCTTTAGTATTAAAAACAATGCAGAGATTAGTTTAAGTAATTGAAAAAGAGGATATAGTGCTGCATACATCTGTACTTCTCTGCTTGCCAGGTCCCTTTCCCTTGTTGAGGTTCGTTTCCAATACCAGTAAACAGTTAGACTGAGTAATTGTAACCTCTCAATGGCATTTCTTTTCATGCTCATTTCCTACATTAAAACAGCTTTGATTCCATCCATTTATTCAGTCTGACAGGTGAGTAACATCTTCAGTAGAGAATCAGAATGGGTGAAACATCTTTTTGCTGGAAGCCTTGCAATCTAGGTAATTTTATTTATTTTAGTATAATAAACATTTAATCCATAGTCAGGCTCTGCCTAGAGGCACTTTTTATTTACAGTGTTCAAAGACATCTTATCTCAGATAGAACCTTGCAAATCTTGAAAAAGAAGTGAGCTGGGAACAATTGCAAAACCAATTTTGCAAGAGGTCCTTGCCATTTGGAAAGGCTGCTACTAATCTGGGCTCCTTAATTGAATGCCAAAAAAAAAGTAAACCCTGTTTGTGAGGTTTTTAAGATGACCATCAAAAGAAATGAATCAGGAAAAAAAGGATGATGGAAGACCAAGGGAACAGGCAAGTTGTAAGTCTTTCTAGTTGCATATCCAATACTGGCAATTTAGGAAATGTTGCCATTGTCATAGTTGTGTCTTTTCAATGATAAATGGTGTAGTAATACTGATCCTTAGATTTTTCAGTGCTGGCTGACACTTGACCCTAAAACTAGCTTTTACAAGTGTTTTCAAAACTTGGTGAAATGAATAGGAAAAAATCTACTTTTTAAAAGAATTTGAAATTGCTGTGTTGTTGTTGGTTCCGTGATGACTTTCTCAGATTCAGATCACACATACGTTGTTTACTTAGCTGATAAAACAAAAACTATGATCCTTACCTTACTGGGACTCTTCAGTCAATGGTTGTGTGTCAGCAATATATTTTAGTCTGTTTGGACTGAAGACCTGAGACCTAGTCTTCTAGGCCTCAAAATTAAGATTATCCAACCTGGATTATGCTTTATTCTAATTGAGAGAGAGTCTTGTTGGCAGTCCAATGTGTTGACTGTCAGATCACAAGGATCTCTGCCAGGTGGTTGTCCTGCAAACCATGATATAACAGAGATACTGCTGTTCTGGAGGGGTTTCTTGCCTGTAGGTCAATCCAGTTGCCTCAAAATGTTGCCTCTCTCTGACTGGTTTTGACAATTACCCCACAATGAGATATCCATCTCCTCTAGACACCTGGAGCAGGCTGGTGAGTGGGTGTTTCAGGAAGCAGTGGGTGGCCTTACAGATTGGTTGAGTAGTAAAAACCTAGCTCTTTGTGAAATCATCTTTTTAGCAAAGCTTCCAGATACAAAAAGGAGGAATAAGAACAGTTCTGTAGAAATGGGTACTGTCCTTTTATATTTCTTCCCTAGGTGAGCAAAATTCCCCACCTGGCCACCAGGTGGGGGCATTGCTAAAATATTGATTAATTGGCATCAGCATATTATATGTCAGTCATTTGCATATGAAAATAATCCCCTGTGTGTTTTGCTCTGCATATGCCATGACAGATAATGTCTGAGTCTCCACTGATTTAGTATAACATGAAAATACCTTTAAGAAAACACCCAACAACATGATGAGATTTCAGAGGGTTACTGTGAATATAAGATGGTGGATTTTATTTATTTTTGTTTGTTTATTTATTAAACTTTCTTTATGCTTATTCTTGGTTTTGTTTTCTACTTTCAACTGTTGGACATGAAAGGCTGGATAAATACTTTTTACCTTATCAGTTTAAACATTGGTTTACCAGACGTTGCTTTGGCAAACATTACAAAAGCTTGCTTTTTATTGCAAATGAAAATACAGTGCAGATTGTGTTCTGCATCTGATAGCTACCATCCATTTTCATGATAGATTAAATTGTTGTGTTTCATGAAGAAAAAATGTTTGATTTTGTTTTGCTTTTGTATTTAATCCTCTAAGGCAGCTAGACTACTAGGAAATTTCTCCATATAAATTAAAAAAGGGGGAAAAAATCAATGAGATTTCAAGTTGTTTTTATTCTGAAGTGGACATAACTACATTTTTTTTCCAATTTATAAAAATGAAAAATGATGTTAAATCCATAAAATTCATAGTACCTCATTAATGTAAATATACATACTGCTCTACAAGGTTGAAACATTCAAAATGTAACTTTAAAGTCACAAATTATGTTTTCCTACATTGAATGAGTGAAATGGGTGATTTTTTAAGGTATTCTGTAAGTAGTGTTTATTGTTGACCAAGACCTGACTTCAAAAATGCATATATAAAAACATTTAACTGCATAATGTTTATAAATAAAGTGTAGATTAAATGCTTTTCTGTAATTAAAAAAAAAAAAAAAATGGAAAGAGAAAAAGGAAAAAGGAGTTCATTTACAGAGCTATGACATGACTTACGTAAAAGCTGGACAATTTTTAGGCTGATATTAATTCATACCATGTCTATAATCCTTATCATGAGAGATAGGATAGAAAATGTCCTGTGGTTTTCCAGTCTGATAAAGCAAAGAGATTTGATGAGAAGCAGCAGAATGAAAACAGATAAGATTTTCTTTATGTGTCTCTTTGTAGCACTTCAATAAGGTAAAAAAGAGTGTCAGAAGATGCCTTTAGAATTGCTGCTTTTTAGCTTTTTTTTTTTTTTTTTTTCTTCCCCAAAAGCATCAGGTTCCCTTTTCTGCACTTTTTCAGGCAAAATATGGGATTACCATAACAGTAATATTACCCAGATCTTAGATGGATATGAAGTTCTTATGTATCACCTACACGTCTTAGTGCTGCTCAGAAGAGATAAGTGTCATTATCCTTATTTTGCAGATGAGAAAACTGGAGCAAAGGTGGACCTATTTGCTAAAGTTAATTTTTGAAGGCCAGAGATGGCTCCTTTCATTTATTTGAAAATAAGGTTATATTCTACATGTATATACTAGGCAATGTTCTCTCTCATTGTGAAAAATGTATGATAAAACCTAGTAAAAAGAAGTTTTATATTGGGAGTGGGGTGTGGAATATTATACGAAGTATATTTCTACTTATGGACCCATGTCTCCCATTCAAATTTTTCATTTCTTCAAAAACAAATGGGAAATTTAAGGAATAGTAGATTCTTAGCATTGCTTTAAACATTTTATCTTCTGACTCTGACTAACTCTGTTCAGAGTATATGAATTCACCCTCTTCAGTCGAGTTGTTTTTTTCTAATTTATTTCTACTCTCTGCTCAAGCAAGTTGTCTTTTGCTTTCAAATTACTTGTCATTTTAATTTTGAGTAATTTCTCTTCTTGATAGAGACTTTGTAATGGATTTTTTGCACATCTGGTTACATAGATAATAAATATATATATACAGGATAAATGTTTTGTATATATTCTCTGTGAAGGTGACTTATCTATATAACTAAACCTGTTGTCACAAGGTTACAAGGTTTTTTGTTTGTTGTCATATCACACCATAACAATAAAATTGTGAAATGTCTTGTGATTTAATTAGTTTTTTATTTTTAAGTCCTCAAACCATATTTCCCAAGTAACCTCTTTATATCTGACAATGTATTTTAAACGACAGGGTAAAGGACATTAAGCAAAGAGAGATACAGAGCAAATAATGCAAGATGTTATGCTAAGCTCTGTATCACAAAGTTATTAAGATGCAAATTTGTATTCATACTTCTACTTCCATAGCTTATTTCT
Organism: Netta rufina; assembly: GCF_964035555.1. NCBI lineage: Eukaryota > Metazoa > Chordata > Aves > Anseriformes > Anatidae > Netta > Netta rufina. The sequence continues at coordinate 114,747,159 of NC_140123.1, forward strand.
GAATAACTTTTTCTATCTTTTTCACTTGTTCTTGCTGGAGGAAAGATGGTAACCCTTAATGTATAAGATAGGTTGAGCTTTTGATCTGTAACCTATGCCTGTGATCCCTGTTTATTCCGATATCAGATCCCAAGATAATATTAAGGCAGTAGAGGGGATGGGGGCAAGATAAGTAAGAGAGAAACCTAAACAAGCTGTCATGCCTTCAGGTTCAGAACATCAGGAAGTTAGGGGGCTGCTTGTTGTCTCCAGCCTCATTTAAGTTCAGCTTACATTACATTTTTCCTGCCATTAACAAAATCCAACATTTCCTAACTTCTATCTCCTGGTGCTTCTTGCTTCCTGAACAGCATCTCTCTGCAATTGTGAAATGGTTTATAAAGAGATTTTATTTGTCTGTTCGTTTGTTTTTCTCTCTTCCCTCTTTTGGTTTTCTGTGATAACTGACCACAGCCTGGTATCAGCTGGTCGTCTACTGCTGGCTTTCTCTCATCTGCTGTGCAGGAGGGAGGCTGGATCACTAAAAGAAAACACAGTTGTGGAGAATACAAATGACAATGGTACATCTAACATAGGTTCCAGTAAGATGAACTACAATGAGCATTTTAGCCATTTGGGCTGGCAATACGATTCAACTGTGCAAATTACATTGAGAGAATAGGTAAGAAAGTTAACTTTTCAAAACCCTGAACCAAAAAAATAAATAAATAAATAAAATCAGTCTTGCTAAAATTTTGAGCTTTATAGTGTCCAAGCTTGATTATCTACTCACAGGTATCAGTAATGAAGAGCATTTTTTAGCTTGTCATTATGTTTACTCCTTCAGAATACGTGTGAACCATTATTCCTTGGACAAAAGAGAAAATACCATGGCCAACTTCACAATGCCAACAACTTCATCCCATTTTCATAGAAGAGTTTCTGAGAGATTTTCTTTTCTCCTCATCTCAGAGGTCTTTTTCCTCTTATTTTTTTGAAGTGAAATTATCTGTTTTGTATGTGTTTTTTTTTTTTCTTTTTCTTTTCCTCCTTCAGCACTCATATGCAAACTGTACTTTTTCTGCTCTTTTGCAAAATATTTGTGACCAGTCCGTGAAGCAGAAATTATTTTAAAAAACCTTTAGATCAATTTAATTTCTTTTCCTATGTATTTGTTTCTTGTGGACAGATTCTCTGTTCTCTGAGAAGGCACTTTCTCTGACTAAAGAATTTTCATCTGACTTTCAAGAAATATTTCTGGTACTACAGAAAAGTTGGACTTCTGCTGAAGTCAATGAAGTCACTTTCTACTGCTTAAAAAACTACTTTGTGAAAAGTTGTTGGAACATAATGGTTTATTTCTCTTATGAGTCACATGGCCAATTTTAATGAAATTTAGCAATGAGGTTAGAACATCTTGGGAGCGAAACATAGGCAGTCTGACTGCCTAGGCATTAGTTTCTAAGAGGCCAGGTTAAAAGGATTTAACTCTTCTTAATTCTCTGTTGCAGCTGTGTCACTAGCTTTGCAGTGTCTGACGCACTGAAGGTGGAGTGGGCTTCTTGCTCCTTCCCACTACCTACCCCTGTAACCTCTGTGCCCTGGGCAGTTCCTGAATCCCCTTCTTGTCCTTGGAAAGGCCTCACAGGGTTGTTCTAATGATCTCTAGGACAGGACTAAAAGATGATTGAATAAAAAGCCCTTGATAGACCTTGAGGACGCCCTTGCCACCTAAACAAAGCTGTAAAGTTGATAACACTGCAGAAGCACATTCAATTAACAGAAAAATGAATCTCAGCAGATGAGGTTGAAACTAAACCCAAAGTGGGAAGTTGAAGCGAAGGGTTGTGCTGTTCTGGCACCAACTTCTTAGGCATTCACTTTAGGCAAAATTTGCTCCCTGAGTGCAGCCAGGTTACTCCTAGCCAGAGACTGTTACAAGATGAGAAAAGATGTAATGAAGGAATGAATGAACAGGGGAAAGTGGGGGGGGGGAAAATGGTTCAATTTTTCTTTCATTTATTATAATGTTTCATTAAATAATAATCTAAAATTCTTCATTTGATAAATAAATAGCTGAATCATGATTTCTGAATTGTTTTGTGCCATTCTAGGAAGTGATTTTTTCAGTGCTGTTATGCAGATGAGTGGACTCAATACTACAACTTGGGGAGACAGAGAAACAGGAAAAGTTACAACTCTTTTTTTCCCCCCATAGATGCTTCAAGTTCCCAGAAAAAATATTTATGACATACGCAATCCTTCCTGACATCAATGGCTCATTAAAGCTGCTGACAAAGTCCACTAATTAAATGGCCATTTGTAACCGTATTTTAATATTTTTTTTACATTGATGTCCACAAACTGACTAGGCTAGGGTCACTACATCAATGTTGTAGGCATGTAAAGATCACTGATATTGGAAAGATGTAAAGCACCCATCCTTCCTACAAAGAGCAGTACTATTAAACTTACATTTTCTGTTTAGGATTTCTTTTTGTCATCCAAAGTAAAGGATCTCCTGAAGCTTAATATGCTGTTTTCACTTTTCACATCTGTACTCATTTCTCTGTGGAAAAGCTTTGCTCTTCTCTTTCTGTTGCTAAGAGAAAAAGCCCAGTTGCCAGGGAACGAGAACAAGTGTCCAGCGCATACTGAGGTGTCCTCTGTCATATGTCAAAAGCAACGCTCCTAAATGCTTTCAAATGCATACAGAGAACAAGTCTTACACACAACAGAAAGGAAAAGTGCAATTGTCTGGCCTTGCTTGGTGATGTTCAAAAGCACCCCCAAATCATATACCTTTTATCCAGCAGTCCAAATCCAGCACCATCTTACGCATTATCGCTGTTTTTTGTTTGTTTGTTTGTTTGTTTGTTTTCTTTTCTTTTTCTTTTCCTGTTGCCCAGACACAAGAAAAAAACATGACTTACAACTTTTCCTGATTTCTACTTAACTCATTTAGAACTTAAACTTGTTCTTCCGTTTGAAATGTCAATCCAATGGTAGTGTTACATGATCTGGAAATGCAGAAAACCTTCAGGAAAAGAGTAGCTCAGACCTGTGGCTGAGCCAACTGATGCCGAGGTTTGCTGCTCATAGCAGCATCTGCTCCTGAGATGTGATGAATCACATCACTGAGGTCTCCCATGGCTTCTGTGGCATGTACTCGAAGCAACAGGTAGAGGCGTTCAGTGTGTAGTCTTAGCTGTGTGTATGTTTTTCATCCATGAGATAAAACTAACTCTTCCAATTCAGAACTTGAAGCTTCTCAGAGCTACATTGCTTACAACACCATTAAGCAACAATCTCCTGGGGGAGGAAGGAGCAGTCTCTGTGTGATCTTACAGTCAGGGATGTATTTGTGTTGTTTCCTTCAACAGCAGCTTATTGGAAATGTGGAAAGCAGCATGTGGAGAGGGGACCTATGGAGTGCAGAATACTTCTCTCATTCATTACCTCCTTGTTAGACATATATGGTATTAAGGGCCCTCCTGGACAGAATTTTGTACCTTGCACTGTGATGTACTTGCACATTTCATCAGATGAATGTCAGGTTTAAGAAAGTCAGTTCAGGTTTAAGAAAAGCTTTAAATAAACCAATTGGTGTTGTCCTTTTTCATTTCACCCTGAAATAGTTCATGGCTGCAAGTAACTTAGTTTGGAAATCAAGTATAGCTAGATAAAGCTTGGTCCATGAAGTTTTTAAATGCTGAGGTTGGTAAAAACAAAACAAAACAACAAAACAAAAAACAAACAAACAAACAAAAAACCACCAACAAAAACTGAAGTAGTTGAAAGGAAATAGATACATGTTACAATAGTGGTATCACTTACACTAGCAGCATGAACATATATATTTTGTAAACTTTGGTGTATTCAGACTTTGCCCCAGCATAAATGGATTATTGGCTCAAATTAGCATTTCTATTGCCTTAGAACAAAACAGAAGTGAAAAGAATATGTTTGGAAATAATGATGTACAGCTGTGTGTTAATCTGCTCTCTGCAATATCTCTGGATTGGGTCCTTATATGGGAGAGTTGCATCCAGTGACGGCTACTATAAGGAATGTTTCTCTGGTCATCCACAGTGTATGAACAGAAGAGAAGATGGTGGTGTTTCCCCCAAGCTATTTAGCAGCAAGCCTAAACTCAGCATTAGTCAGGAAACAAACAGAAAGGATTTGTGACTTTTCTTGCATTTCTCTGCTAATTTCCAACCATAAGCATTTTTATTTTTTTGGTCTCTGAACCACTTTACCACTTTTAAACTATTTTTCCTCACATTTTGCTCTTGGTTGTCAGCATCAAAAATTTATAAACTTATTTTGGGATTTTTTTTTTCTTTTACTTTGGGTCTTTTTTTTTTTTTTTTTTTTTTTTTTTACCTCTTGGAGCTGAACAATGCAGCACCATGCTTGAGTTCACAGTTTGTGGTCCAGCTGTGTGTTCTCTGGGGCTCCACAGAGCAGTACCAGAGAGTAGTCCTGTACATGTTCAAGTCCAAAGCCAGCTGTGGCATGTTCACAGAGGGAAGAAGCTAGATACCCTGCAGTGATACTGATCAGCGCTGTGCTTTTATCAGTGCTTGTGCTAGGACCTCAGCTCCACAGTCACAGCCCTTGGTTTAACACAACTTGTAAAACTAACTGCTGCTTGGAGAAATAGGAATGGTAAAATGTAAAGGCAGTTCTATATATAAGAAATGCTGATGAACAAATAAAGATTTGAAAGGAGTTCTACTTGCACTTTGTGTCAATTTCTCTCTCTACTGGGGAGTTGTCATAAGTCATAAAAGTCACTGTCTTATTTTTGAGTCTTAGAAAACTCAGCTATGTTGATCTCATCTCACTTAAGGAGTAACATTTCAAGAAGGTGTTCTCTTTCATTTTAGAAAACAACATAGCTGGCAGAAGAATGTGTTTCTTATATTGTACTGCTGGAGCCATATACAAACAACTCACGCTGTCCTCAGCTGATTGAGTTTACTGAATAAAAAAATCTGCAAAACAGACTTCACAGATATGTTCTTATTCAAGTTGTGATTACCTATCTGTGATAAACTCAGGTGAGGTTTCTTTACTGTGCCTGGCTCCTACAAAGGAAAAAGGTTGTCCAAAAGTCCACAGGGATGAGTTACATGCTCTTTTGGAAAAAATGATGGCTTCCCTAGGAGCTCGTGAACAAGTGAAGTCTATTTTCATGAACCATTTTCTGGGGAGATGCTTGACATGCTTTTGCAACTGTAGAAAGGAAACATAAGCAATATAGATATGAAAAAATAAAATCATAGTCCTGAATGAATATTCATGAATTATTTGTGTTATTTATCCACAGCAGAATTTAATACAAAACCAAAGTTTTGCAGTTTAGGTTAATTATGATCACTGGCAAACAAGAAATTGTTTCCTACCTGTATTTCAGATTGCTTGTTAAACCATTTACTTGCTCTGCTAGGTTGTTTCCTTTGTTGAGTTGTTATTTAGCATTGTGTGAGTATCATAAAAAGACTAGTTGAAACTCATTGTGTGAAACTCATTTTTAAAAATATTTTTCAGAGATGTTGTTCACTTCTGTATTAACATGGAAAAGATAGTTACGCCTACACAGGCTTTAAGGTGACTGAAATTGGTAGAAATGTAGTGGGGAAAGAAGGTAAACAAAACTGGATTTAAATTTGGCATTTTCCTTGGTAATGTGGGTACAGTTCTGCCTGGTGTTATACACAGTATTTTGCTCATGCAAGTAAGCTACCCTGTCTCTGTGACATTGCTCTCTCTGAGCAATTTCATTGCCAATTGTTGAAAAATACACTTAAAAAAATATACTTAAAAACAATGCATACAGGATTTTTTTCATTTTTCTTTGTTTTTTTTTTTTTTTTTTTTCTTCTAAATCTGTAACATCATACCAATATGATTGAAATTACTTCAATGATTTTCATTCTACAGCATAATTGGTAAAGTTTATCATATTGATCACCTACTGAAACAACCTTTTTGCAGTGAAAGTTTTGGCTATGTTGAGCTATGCCCTCTACTAGCATAGAAGGGTAGAATATTTTTCATGAGCTGAAGATGATTAGGTTGCCCTGTTGTAGTGGGTTTACGTGGCAAGGTTTTGGTAGCAGGGAGCCATAGGGGTGGTTTCTGTGAGAAAGATCTAGAAGCTGCCCCATGTTTGGGAAGGGCCCCATTGTTTTCCAGATCCGAGCCAATAAGCGATGTTGTTTTGCACCTCTGTGAGAGCATATTTAAGACAGGGAAAAAACGCTGCGCCAGACAGCAGCCGGGAGAGTCAAGGGAGTGAGAAACAGCCTGCAGGTGCCAAGGTCAGTGTAGAGGGAGGGGGAGAGGTGCTCCAGGCGCCGGAGCAGAAGTCCCCTGCGGCCTGTGGTGAGGACCATGGTGAAGCAGGATGTCCCCCGTCAGCCCATGGAGTACCACGGTGGAGCAGGGTTCCACGCTGCAGCCCGTGGAGGAGACCACGGTGGGGCAGGTGGCCCTGCACCGACGGAGGCTGCCGCCTGTGGAAGACCCCTGCCGGAGCAGATTCCGGGCCGGACCTGTAGCCCGTGGAGAGGAGCCCACGCAGGAGCAGGTGACCCGGCAGGAGCTGCTGTCCGTAGGGGACCCAGGTTGGAGCAGTTTTCTCCTGAGGGATGGACCCCGTGGTACGGACCCATATCTGGAGCAGTTCTGGAAGAGCTGCTGCCTGTGGGAAGCCCACGCCGGATCAGTTCATCAAGGACTGCATCCCGTGGGTGGGACCCCACAACACAGGGGACGAGAGTGACCGAGAAGGAGTGGCAGAGAAGAAGTGCTGTAGACTGACCATAACCCCCATTCCCCCGTTCCCCTGCGCCGCTCGGGGGGAGGAGGTGGAAGAGGGTGGACGGGGGGGAAGGTGCTTTTGGTTTGCTTTTTTTTTTTTCCTTTGTTTTCTCACTTCTCTCGCTTGTTAGTTGTAGGCAATAAATCTTACTATCTCCTTATGCCGAGTCTGTTTTGCCCGTTACAATAATTATTGCGTGATTTTCTCGTCCTTATCTCAATCCTTGAGCCCTTTTCACATATTTTCTCCCCATTCCTCTTTGAGGAGGGGGAGTGAGAGAGCGGCTGTGGTGGAGCTCGGCTGCCCACTCGAGCGGAACCACGACACCTGTGAACATAACAGATGCTGTAAACTTTCAGTGCAAAGGGTGAGTATCTTCAAGCAAGTTGGTTAATGCTTTTCTGTAGAATATTAACATCTGTGGAGAATAGAGGGTAACACATTCCCTTACGGATCTGTTTTATCATCGAGTGTAAGACATAACCAGGTTTCTGCTGCAGGTTTCTACTACTTCATAAATTCCCAAGTTAATATCTCCAAATATTCACTGTTCCTTAGTTATGAATTTCAATACTGTCTAGTGATTAGTTGGTATTCTGCTGCTTCTTTTGCTCTGCTTTGCAAGCAGTAATACTTTTTTCTTCATTGGTGGGATTTTCTTAACAGATATCTGAGTATATTTGGGGATTTTAAGCTGCAACTTTGAAATCAAAGGAGGGACAAAATTATATAAGATCTAATCAATACAAAATTTATTTGCTCACAGAAGCTTTTTTTTTTTTTTTTATATTGATTCTTTTAAAATTTTCAATATTCTTTTCATTTGGAAACAAATCTATGGGAATCTGGACTGACATATTTTAATGACTATTTTTTTTTATTTTTATATTGTTTGCCACACTTTGAGAAAAGCAGCTGGATTTGATGGCTTTATGGAAATTCAATTGTCTCTAATAGATTGAAGGATAACTTAATAAAATAAAAAAATCCTGGAACTCCATAATACATTTAAGTTCTATGGAAAGCAGTTTTTGGTGAAACTGAAGTATCTCTGGACTATTCTGGCCTGTTTTTCTTAAAAAAAGGGATGCAGAAGGCAAAAAAAAAATATACCTTTCTTTACAGAATGTGCTTCTTTTCATCTTCTGAAGATAATTAGTTTATAGTTTATAGTTTATATTATCATTTAATAATCTTTATGTTTGGATGATATACAGCTGTTATTAAATATATGATATTAACCCCTATTTACAGGATCTCTGAAACACTTCATTTTAATATTTTTTAAGGTGAAATAATTGTGAGATGGAAGTAACATCCAGCCATGGGTTCTGTCAGTGTGCTGATAGGCTTTACTAGGACTACTGAAATGACAAATTTCAATATGTGATATACAAAATTCTATGCCTGATTGGATTTTCTGTGGACAAGATAGTGTTGACTCAGTAACCTATAAATATCAACATGCATTTTTGTATGGTGTTGTATGAATGGCTGGCCTAAACATATGCACCAGGTAGCTGACCCAGTCACCCATGTGTGAGAGATGTATGTTTTTACAGTGATAGCGAGTTATTTTAGATATCAAGTCAGCAGAGTATCCTAAGAGCTTGGATTCTCCATCAGAACTACAGAACTAATCTCAGGTCTTCCTGCACACAGCAAAACTTTGTTTTCTGCAGCGGAGAGGCACTTCTCAATCCAGTGCAGCTTGGCTCAGGCTCTTTGCTCAGTGCAGTCTCTAGTGACCTGCTCTGATGATCAGGAACCAGATGATGCAACTGCTACCAGGGAAGCCTGTGGGCGTTGGTTTATGTAATAGTAAAGCTACAGGGAGAGGTGCCTCAGTTGCTGTAATATTGTAGTTGTTCTCTCAGCCTGATTTGGGCTCTAAGTTTTGCTGGTCACAGGGGATGATTCCTAGCAAAATAAAGCTAGGCTTTGTAACAGAGATACGAAGGGACGCTTGTGGAAACTGAACAAATGAAAACAGGAAGAAAAGTTGGTTCTTCAATAGTTTTTCAAGGTGCAGGGTGCAGTGTTGCAGCTGTTCTGTTTTCTGTAATTCATTTGGTTTACTAGTTTGTCCCTTTTTTTCTTTTTTTCTTTTTTTTTTTTTGTTAAAGTGAGTCAATAATGGACGTCAACAAGAAATGAAAAATAATCAAAATATGAAAATCTTCTTGAAAATTGTCTGTATTAGGCTTCCTTTTAAAATTCAGACATGACTTGTGGTCTCAAAATTCTTACTTTAGTTAATATGTTACTGTAGAGAGAGTTCAAGTGTTGACAGTGCTTCATGTATCTGACGTACCTGCTTTTAAAGGTTTGCTATAACTTGATAGCTGTGTAACCTTCTTCTGTGAGTGGGAGGAAGGAATGAACAGAGAAACAGAGTAACACAAGTAGGAGGTGAAGGGTAATTTGTCACTCAGTTTCTCACATCAATTTGTTGGTCTGTTTAGAAGCACAAAAGACAGTAGATAGTGCTTTCTGTATGCATTGAGGACTGGTTTTAGTACATGAAAATAGTAGTGACTAAGAATACATAGTCTTGATTTAGAATAAAACAAATGTATTCGAATGCCTGCTCAGGGACACATCAACAGCATATTTTTGTGTGTGTGCTTGTACTTGTGTATTTCCCAGTGGCAACTGTTTTTGTTTTGTTTGTTTTTGCATACTTTTTTTTTTTTTTTTTTTACCTGTTCATGTTATTCTAGCGTATACTGTCAAAGTCTTACAGCTTAGAGTTGAAGTGAAGTTATTGTGATTGCAAACATAAAGGCAAATTTATAGAGACAGACTGAGTTAGGTAAGAATACAAGACACTAAATCCATTTTTGAGTATTTCCTGCTACATTAAGAAAAGCTGGGACAAGAAAGAATGCCTCTCAGTGACACATAGCAGATAAAAACTTTCCAGACCAAACTGATGCATGTTGTATTTAAAATGGCTCCTACCATTATGTATCCAGTCAAATTTCTATGATGTCCCAGGGATAAGTGTTTGTACTGTAACATTACAAATAAATAATTATGTCTTTTGTTTGGTTGTTTGTCATAGGATTGTCATCTTAGTTCCTGAAGAGGGCATGGAATACATAATAGGGTAGCTATATAAGTAAAAATAATATTATGAAATAAAAACAAAATCATCTCGGTAGTGATTAAAAAACTTCTGATCAGAAAGACCAGTCATGTTTCGAAATTTCTTTTAACAGGCTGCCCAGGGAAGTGGTGGAGTCACCATCCCTGGAAGTCTTCAAAAGACGTTTAGATGTAGAGCTTAGAGATATGGTTTAGTGGGGACTGTTAGCGTTAGGTCAGAGGTTGGACTCGATGATCTTGAGGTGTCTTCCAACCTAGAAATTCTGTGATTCTGTGATTCTTGTCTTGAGTTAGCATGTATTTCTGTATTTACACTCTTAATGTGTTTAAGAAAGAATAAGCTAAATATTTTGTAAGAAATAGAAAACAATTCATTACAGTTTTAGCTTTTATTCATGTTTAAACCACTGTGTGGGGGAATGGCTACTATTTTATTATGGTTGAAAACAAGGCAAAAGGTTTATGTCTGGCTGGTGAGTCTTCATGGGTTGTATATGTTGGAAAATGGGACCCTAACTTTGGCTGCCATGATTTAAAGCTTAGATTTGGAGCTATGCTGTACATGAGATTGTGAAAACAAAACCAAAACAAACCTTACTGTAGAAGATGGAGAGTAAATCACCTCAAGGTGATTTCATTTCTATAATAATCCAAGGACTATGATATTGTCCTAAGGGTAAAGAAACAAGATACTGAATGTCTCACAAATTTTACATTGCCTATGCCAGTAAATGCTGGCAGCTGATATTCTACATGGTAGATAAACTAAGTAATTCTGAGAACTGAACACTTTCCAGTTTTGGAAAGATTATTCCAGTTTCCAAAATTAATTTCTAGACTTCTATGCAGAGGCTTTTGATTTAGGATTTCTGCATTACCAAATGATTAGATGGTACCTGGATTATACTTTAACACTTCATAAATTCAGTTATCTGAGTTAGAACCACTATTTCATTTAGTTCTTTCCCTGAACTTCAAATGTTTAAGTAATGGAAACTGTCTGTGTATGACAGAGGAAGATCTTGGTAATTGTATGGAATTGGATTGAAATCAAGCCTAGAATATTATTTTTTTTTTTTTAGGCAGTTGAATGATCCCAGAGTATAACAACCAAGAAAATGGGAAGGGAGGAGGACTGAACTTCTTAATTGTTGATAGCTAGCATTTCACCATGACAGATGTAGTTTTGAGTACATTAAAAGATATGAAGTAAAACCACTGCTTCACTGTTTACTTTCCTCTGTTGTGTGGGAAATGGATTTTAGTCAAGGCATGAGTTATTAACTGCAGCAAGTGAGCAATTCCATTCCTGTTATATAATTCCATTAAACGGCCCTGAGAGCTGGTGAGAAAAAGTTACAATTTTTGTCCAAAGATCAATTGTATGTTGGCTCTTATGGGGAGAGAGCAAGCCTCAGTATTGTATTCTCTATATACTCTAAGTTGTCTGTTTGGACAAATGGCTTAAGATGAGCAGCATTTGAAGACTGTTCATTTTAAATTTTAGTTAATTTTTAACTGAAGCTTCATTACCACTCCCAACAAAGCTATGATATTCATCGATACACTTGGTGTTCAGTAGCACAGGCTGATCTTCCGCTCTTGTTTCTTGAAATCACATCAAAATCACTGAAAGAAAGACCATGCCCTTTTAGACTTCCCTTTCCCAAAAGACAAAAGGTTTCTGATGGTTGTCCCTCTAACCCTTTCCTACTTTTTTTTCCTACTTTTTTTTTTTTTTTTTTCTTTTCCTTTCTTTAACTAAGATCTGGTATATTTCAGGTACTGTCAGTTATTTCTGTCGAGGAAGTCAGTTGTCAGATAAATGGATTTTTTGCTCTTCTGTGCACTTTGTCATGCTTTGAAGTTGCTCAGATAACTCAAGATGAATGCATTATAACTCAACAAAGCATTTCCTAGCATTTCCTAATGATCGTTACCACTTTTCATAGATTTGCAGGGAAAGAAAAGACAAAAGTTAAGTTTATGGATTAGTCACCAAAAAAAAAAAAAAAAAAAAAAAAAAAAAGGAAAATCTGTGTGCATTTTGCAGAGAACGGAAAATGTGAGTGAATTTTGGAAGCTGTCCATATAGGCATTGAGTTAATGGCATATTGCTGCTCTTGAGGGAGCCAAATTCCAACAGGACAAGGAGATGGTCCCTAGAAACCAGCTCAGCTTGGAGATACTAGGCTGGAAACATAAGAAAAGAGAGGGAGAGAAAATGAGGTGGAAATTTCTTACAGACATTAGAGAAATTGAGAAAGCTGTTTGGATATTGCTTCAGATAATTGAAGTAGGATTCCAGAAAACATCAAATGTAATACTAATTTATGAAAGTATGATTTGCTGTGAATGATATCAAAGCAACATTTTTTTTCTGTGGTACTGTCTATGGTTCTGCAAACCAGAGAAATCTGTATTTCTGCTGCTTTTTATTTTTATTATTTTTTTTTTTTTAATCTAGATGTAACCCACATTTTAGTAAGTGCTTGTAGTTTTATCTACTATCTGACCAGTAACAGGAAGGATTTTTGAAGTTTCCTCACAACATTCCAAATCAAGAGATACCTTCACATAACATGAATAGAAGAATTAATGTGTCAGAGTGGGTGGTGGCACTCACATTTCACAGACTAAATATCTGCTTGCAGCCCTATTTTATCATAGACCTGAAAATGCCTAAATTCAAAATGATATGCAAAGAAACTTGAGTTTGGCATAAATTACAAAGGTGTAAAATGTGTTAGCATTCTTACTTTTCTTTTATTATATATTATCTTGAGGTTTTTAGGAGTTGGCACGTTTGACTATTGTCATTCATACTATGGTTACCCTACTGTTTGCTTTGATTATTCTCACACTTACACGGATATGTGGCAGAACATGACTCTTAAACTGTTTCCCAAGTTACCATCTGCCAGCTGACACTATAACTGTGTGCATTCTCATAGCCCAGCACAGTTGCAAACTGAAATACACTACCAGTCTCAGTGAAAAAGTCAGTAGAAGAATAAATTTAAAATTACACTATTGTTTCCTACCTATTTTTTGGGTTTTATTAAGTCCTTGTTACTTATGTGTGAAGGTATACGTATGAGGAGGTATGATGACCAAGTTGCTGATTAGCAACTATAAAGATTGGTATGACGAGATTGTTTGGCTGTCTCCATACACTGAATTTGGGATGTTGCTGCCTAAATTATTGCTTGATGTATTCATGTCAAACTTCCAAGGCCTAATTTTCATATTTCAATATGACAATAAGTAGTCTGACATACCTGTGTAGTATTAAGAATGTAAATCATCAGCTTTCCAACAGTATTAAGCATTTTTATAATATCTGCTTTTACTTCACTGCTCATGTTTCACTTTCATTATGATGTGAATTCTTTGTTGATAATATGCCTTAAATAGCAGATAAGTTCTTAGATGCCACAAGGAGACAATCACCCTCCCACAGCACAATGTAGGGCTGGTTGTGTCCATAATAAGGTCTCCATGCTTGATTTGATTTGAGCAGAAGATGTTGGTTTTTTTTCCTGCTGAAGACCTCACTGTGTAAAAGGAAGTTTAAAAGTACCTGACATCTTTGTAATCCACAGTCAAGCCCCCAGTACCAGTTTGGACACACAAGTGCAAAACACAGAGCAAGGAAATTTGCCAGGGCTGGAAAATGTTCAAAGGTACAACTGTGTGCCTTTGGATTTCAAGTGTTCAGCGTATATATTTCTTCATACATAACTATGTATTGGAGGACTAAGTTGAACAACTATTGAAATTATGTCCACGTTATTATTTTTCCTTTGGTCAAAACTCATCCATTTACCTTTAAGACTTGAAAGTAAATTTGTCCAGAGAGAAAATTACTATGACTAAAGTAGTTTAGGTATTCTCTGCATGCACTGAGAAGCTTTTATCTTACATGGGCATATTTTCAGCATTCGAAAAGTCTTTTCTGTGCTTGCATGGTTGAAACGTAATTACCACCAGAGTCACGGTGCTAACACAGAAGATGTTGGGCCTTATTATAACAGCTGGTGGCTAACATACTGGAGCGGGCACTCACCAGTTTCACTGAAGTTTGATGACAAATAAGTAATTATAATGAGGGGCTCTGGTTAATTAAACTCTGACCACCAGGTTGAAACTCAGGTCACAACTGGTCAGTATGAAATAATTTTAGTTTTTAGTAAATACAAGGCCAAAATGGAAATAGTATGGCAGAGCTCTATCTCCCAGATTGTTGGATCACCATATAGTGAGTAACAACCTAGATATAATGGATATCTCACATGCTTTTTATATATGTAATGTAGAGAGAGCAGGTTCCTCAGAAACAGTTCAGTTTGGAAAGCTATCTGACCTACCTAATACATAGTGCTCATTTTGTGGGAAATTTTGTGAGAACAGCCTTTGGGCTTTACAGGACCATCACCTTTTAGTGCTTTACAGTCCAACATCCTTCAAAAGAATTAGAAAAAAATATATATATTGAATGCCCAAATTGGGAGATTGGAATTTCGAGTTAGAATTTAGTCCATGCAAGTATGTGCAAAGTTTTTGGTGTGTCGACACGATTAATTACAGGAATCTGTTAGTAACAGTGAACTTATCTGTTCACTCCCCCTTTATTTAGAGGCTTTCCTTTTATTTGGGGAGTCTTGGTTTTGCTGTATTTTCCTTCAAGAAGGCTATTAAAGGATTCACTAATAGGACTGCCAATAACTCTTGTGCCTTTTTTTTTTTTTTTTTTTAATTTTACTTTGGGCTTTCTACTTCATATTATTTAGTCTGGTTTTGGTACTAGTTTCTAATTTTTCTCCTTCACTCACTTCCTATTAAAACATTGCTCTAGGTATTGTCAGACAATAATTCATTCATACATAACTCTGTTGTGTACTGCATATTACCTTGTGCAATTATTCAATTACAGCATAATTATAGGATGCCAACCTACTAAAACAGCTGAGCAAGAATTGCACTTGAAAATATAAAACATTTGTATTCAGCTGCAGAAAATAAAGGACTCATTGACTGAAAAAAAAGAACTGGCTTTTGGGTATGATGCTTATCTGCATCAGTACCATAAATGCATTTTACTTTGAAAAACTCCCCAGAGGGTTCATGAGGCTTGTTTGTTTGCTTTTTACTATAAATCCGGTTGGGCTCAAGGCTTCCCATTAAGGCACTGCTATGAATACAGCCTTCTAGTGGAATTATTGAAAAAGCTTTTCAAGTAATATTACAAATAAAATTATAATTGAATTATTAGTTATTTAAGCTAACCCAGATATTGGTGGAGATTAAACCAATACATTTTACTTTTTCTTCTCTTATTGTTTTCTGTATCATTTTGTGTTTGTGCATATATTTTGTAAACATTTTTTGATGCATCTGGAAAGGTTAGACTCCACGAACCACTGGAAGCAGCAACCCAGAGATGAATGAGAAGAGTGTTTTTTTTTTTTTTTCTTTTTCTTTTCTTAAATTATGTAGCGGAGGCTTTTGGCTGGGGGGTGTGAAACTCTTCATTGCAGGGTGGTGGAGTTCAAGCCTGGGGCTTAAAAATTTTGAATAGGATATGAGCTAAAGCTTAGTTTTGATATTCAGGTACTAACTGGTTCAGAATGTACCCCATAAAAATAAAACTGACATCTGAGATAAGTCTGTATGTGTTTAATAAGTAGAGTTTATTTTCTTTTGGGAAGACAAATTTAGAGAATGTTCCTAGTATTTAGCTGAAAATACTTGCCCCAAATAAATCTGTTATTCGTGTGTTGGAACTGCAGAAGTAAAATAAACCAGAACGAAAAGAAATTGTTGGATTTATTCCAAGAAATTTACAAATGTTTGGGGGAAAAAATGCAACAAGAATTAAGCAAGGATTATGAGAATGTAATGAATGCAGCTAGTTGGATAATTTAATACATTTCTAGTCTAACAAAAGAGTGGAATGTTCTCTTTTCATCACTTTTATTAACATGACTGATCTTTACTCATTCATATAATGCTGCCTCTTTTTCTGTTACTGAAATAACTTGTGTGGTGCAATAACTATTGCATTGATAGGATATGTTAGCCTGTGAGCAAGAACTGAAAACCTAAGACAAAACCACAGGAGATGAGCGCTAAAACTAGCATGCAGCTAACGTAGTTTTCTATTTGAACCCTTGGTTCATCTCCTGAAATTGTGCGGAAGAACAAAGCGAGATCAAATCCATCTGTTCTTGCAACAAAACATTGATGCTATGCAGATGTAGTCTTGTTGTCCACTGAAGCATCTCTTTGTGCACAGACATTGGGCCAGATGTGACATTTAGAGGGGGAGATAGGCACATCTTAACAGCAGTAACTTTGGCAATGGACAGCAAGTTTAATGCAAACTTAAAACACAAATTGATCAGTGAGGACACTTATGCCAAGCTCTTGAGAGAATAATTATTTTAATAGGGATATTTATCAACACTTTAAAGTTCATGTACAAAACAAGGTATTTAAAATTGAAGTGAAATAGATGAACAGAACCATTTACGTCTGTAATTTAGTGTTTTCATTTTTATTTTTTTTTTATGAAAATAGGCCTGTCCTGGAAGTATTTCTAGCACTGAACTTCTCAGAGAACCTTAGGCTGTCATGTGTCTGCTTCTCATGTCTCTGAGATCAGTGCTTTAGCTCTGGCATTTGGGACATGTCAAGTGCAGAGTCCCAGGGCTCCTCAGAGCACCATGCAAGCATACAGGCAGGGCTGTGAACTGAGAAGGGGCATCTCCTATTTGTCTCCTGCTCAAGTAAGATAGGCTAATAGCTGTGGCTTTCATGTGTCCCAAGAGCAGGGAGGTGCAGGGAGGTGAGCTCTCTGGTGCCTATCCTCCAGCCAGGGACTGGTACAGCCAGCCAGTGCAAATAGCTTATAAACAGCACAGTTTCACAGTAACTGAGCTCATGTTCTACATCAGTGTAACAGGCACTAATATTTTCCAGAGGATCTGTTGTTTTGAAATAATTTTGTATGTATTTGAGCCCCCTATTTCTCAGAAGGCTGTAGAGATTAATTGTCAGTAATTTACTCTGGAGACAGAGATGAGAAGCTGATTTTGAATGTTAAAAAGGGGTTTACAGTTTGCACAGGTTTATTTAATGAAGGATGATTTATGATAGATGCAAGTTTATATTTCTATGATCCCATGTTTCAGTCTCAGATGATGTAGCTGCCGAATATGTTTCAGTCTGTGTAAACTATAACATGGCTGCAGATGCTGCACCAGTACTGTTCTGACAGGTTTTGGGGACTCTTCAAAAGAAAACAGTATTGCAAGTGGAGAACAGTGTTACTCTTCAGTTATAAATAATACTTACAGTATGTTGTTACAACATTTCCACAAATTGTTCTAATATTTTTTCAATTATTCTTTGCTTCCACCAAAACATGTTAGAAGCTGAATGTACAGAAATGAGGAAAAATTAATTCAACAGGACTTTTTAATGTCACCAAATTATTTTTGTTTGTTTGTTTGTTCTTAAGTACTTTGCCTATGTATCTCAATGTAAGTCCAAGTCAGTGAGTAGAGAAGGCAGGGAAATGTCATTTTATTTCCTTACAGTGTGAGTTTTTCAGGAATACTTTAAATCCTGGCCAATCTAGAGACCCAGTATGTAGAATAAATCTGGTTCTTTGGGAACCAGATTTACCAGGTCATGTGTAACAGCTAACCAGCAAATAACCAAGAACCTGTCTGTTTTCACTGTGATTTCTTAGCAGCTGGCAGTGCAGAAATAAATAGTCAAACCAGTTTCAGCCTTTGGAAAGAGAAGTTTGGGGGTTCCTTGCTTTCTCAGTGCTAGCCTGGCAGGTGGCCGTGTTTCCTTTCTCTGACAGCTGTAGCAGCCCAGTTCTTAGAGAGACACATATGACTAGGTTGGTAGAATTAACCTGTCTCTAAGATGTAATTAACGTGATCAATGAACAGCTTAAAAACCTTGGTATTCATTTGCTTCTTCCCTGACGGGATCTTAAAAGAAGTGAAAAAAAACATTGGACCCTTCCAGTAGCACAAGCAGCTTTGGGGAGCGGGGGTTGCTTGACCGCTGACAAAGTTGTAGATCACTGAAATTCTGGGAAGTGCTGTCAGTCTCAAAAATCTAATGACTGTTTGCATCTCTGAAAGGTATTGAAGTATAAAAGTGATTTGAAAAGGAATGGTAAAGAGACACCTGACGATGACAGATGGAAAGGTGACATTAAAAAAGATTGAAGGCAAAAATAGGAAAATCACTGATATGTGGTAAAGCTTACACACACTTTTTTTTTTTTTTAATAAGTTACTGTGCAAGTCATGTATTACCAACAATAACTGCAATGCTGCTTTTGCAGCAAATAAAATTACATACAGAAGGTTGGAGCAAATAAAATAAATGTGATTACTGCTTGAAGTCCTCTTCAGAGGCATTTTATTTGGCAATAGTTTAAGCATAATCTAGAGTGGTTTTCTAGTGGGTAATGTAATATTTCTGACCTAAGAGTAAGCAATATAACCAGTCATCCAAAAATAATCTTAACAGAGGTATTAGATTATTAAAGGAATGTTCTGGGAGGCTTTCCTCCTTAAAGTGCAGTTGAATATAATGTTTTATGATATCTTTCATTTCCAAACTGTCCTCTGGAGCTGATGGGACAAGACCAAAACAAAACAAACAATGGGGTGAAGGGGGGGGGAGGGAGGGTGACACATGACAGGAAATAAAATAAAGGACAGGAAAAAAATAAAAAGGCCCTGATTTTAGATGGCAGAAGGAAACAAATGGAGGGAACTGCCACACTGACATAGCTTAAAAATAACTGGAGAAATTGAATAATGTGATGAGTTACACGGCACTGACTGAAGTCCATGGGCAGATGTTAAAGACTTACCTAGAGATTTGAGGGACTTCAAGGGATTCTGTTTCTTTTTAGGACTTCTGCCTCCACTTCTGTTTATGCTGATTTAAGAGAAATTGGAAAAATAAATAAATAAACGAAGAAAAAGATACTTCCATGATGATGTTCCTGGAGCTTGGCTAAAATAGAGTGCTCGAAGTAGACTAAGAACTGGCTAAGGGGTCGTTTCAGTAAACAATTAAGGAGAATGAAAAAAAGCTTAAATTTACAAAGCTATGTAAGAGGTATCTTGCATCCAAAACACAGGTCCAATTTTATATCTTAGCAGAGATTGTCTTAGAAGGCTGAAGGAATTTTAGCAGAGCCATTAAAATTGAAATAAGCAACAAAAACTTTTTTTTGTTGTTTCAATATTTTACTTTTCTTTTATGCTCTGGAGGTTTGAGCACTGGGACAAAGCCTAAGTGCATAAACTGTCTAGAAAAATAACTTCATGCATGTTCTCAACTACGGCCACAAGTTGGGTGGGATTTAACTGTAACTTTAAGGATGTAACTAACCCTAGCAAGAGACTGATATACTTTTCTTCATTGTTTTCATCTGTTGTTTTTCTTTCCTAGCTATTGTTTATTTACAGTGAGTGGTATCCAGTAATTCTAGCGCCACCACTTATTTCGCCAGAAATATATCTTTTAGAAATACAGTATCAGTGTCTCTGCCAGAGCCATGAAAGATGCTCTGTCATGTGTTTGAATTAGTATGTTAACAGGACAAGAGCCAGGGAAATATATCTTGACAGTTTTAACACTGTGTGCTGAGAAATAACATGATAAGGAAAATTAATGGTAGTTGCACATCAGCTAGTATAAATGTGACTGGTAATTTTTATTTGTATATGCTCTCTGGTTTTGAGCCATGGAAATTATGCAGAGGGTAAAGAAAAGTGACAACCTGAACAGCTGCCTATTGAAACTCCGTGCTTGAAATTATGAAATTTGTAGATTGGTTTCATCCTGTGATTTTTCTGTTCATCATTGTGACATCTGCTAAAAGCTCTCATGGTAGATATTTCTAACGCATTTTTCAAAGAGCTTTAATGATTCATTGTTTGGTCTTGTTTGCAGGGCTTTTGTTTTTTTCCTTGTGTGTGGTGATTTCATGGACTCATTACCAAAGTCCCGGGGCCAAAGTGATCCCTTGTGAATCTTCTCCAAAGTTAGCTGAGGGTAAGATTATTGATGCTAGCTAATTGTTAACATTAGGAGAAACTTTTTGCTGGTGTCATATTGTGTTGAGTTCAAATAGAACTACTGGACATCAATGTGCTTGAAATACTTATTTTGGAATCTCATTTAGGTACCTTCCTATCTATCTTGCACTTGAAGACTTCATTCATAAAGGCTTCACAGAAGATTATTTTATACATGCTTTGAATTTTCTGTTGTTCTGTTTCCTCTTCATTTATTATTCAATATCATAATTCAATACCTTTTAAACTCCAGCAGAATTTTTTGCTTGTCAGCCATACCATGCTGTTGACTAGCACTCTTTACATGAATCCTACCTTTTTGCCTAATTTGCCTGGAAAACAAACAAACAAAAATGAAAAACACAAAAGAGGGATGGACTTTAATAATGGATCAGGAGTGTTTGTGGTTTTTTGTTTGTTTTGTTTTTCCCTCCTAGCTTATTGTCTTTCCGGTCTGCGTGCTAATTTGTTGGTTTACAAATGTATGCAAATCTGGTTATTTAAAAGTGGGAACTTGCAGAAGAATCTTAACTGATTTGAGGATGGAAGAACAAGTTGGTTGTAACCACAACTAATCTTCACGCACTCCAAGTATGTTAAGATTTAAGTAAAGATAAGATATGCTGGTGGGGTGAGAAATGACTTGTAATAATTAAGCCAACACAAGTCTTGCAAGAAGAATTAGAAGAAATTCAGTTGTTCAGAAATCACATTTTTCTGACTTGCAGCTTCTGGAGTCTTAAATTAAGATGTTCCCCTGTTGTTAGGAATCTGAATTTGTTTTCTTGGCTTTCACACTTACTATAGAGATTTAGGACTATGATTTATATGTCTCTTGATGTACAGCATTGATGACATTAATTGATGACAGTATTGCCACTATACAAACAGTTGGGTAGTATCACATTAAAAATGTGCTTATCTTACTGGAGAGGGAAACCCCACAAATATATTTTATTAGTAACTAGCTTCTTGAGAGCTTAATTCATGTCCTATGTTTTTTTCTCCTGAACAGTTGAATATCTAGCTCTTTGTTGCTTATCCATTGCTCCCAGCACTGTTTCATTCTGCAATAAATTCTGTTCTTTTCTTGCTAGTCCAGTCTGTGATGATTACTCTCCACAAGTTTGAATGTTTATTCGTATTACTTTCCTGTCAGTAGAAAACTAATGTTTATCTAATGCTTCAGCTCTTCATGTTTATCTGCCATAGACTTTATAAGAAGCTGAAATACTGTATGCTAGTATTACCAATAAAGATTTACTTCCATACGGTTCATTGATGACTTGATTGTGTGTGAGAGCAGGGTTTTCTGCTGCCCTCATTTTGTGAAGTCACATATCACAAACATTGCAAAGTCTTGGAACATCAGAAGGAACATGGGATTTGTATGTTTAAACTTACATCACTTTTTATATAAAGGTAGTTTAACTGAAACCAGTCTTCTTAACTGGTGTCTGGTTCTGAGCAACTGAATATCACTTGGAGCATAAAAATAAATAAATAAATAAATAAAGCTTGCCATTCTCTGGTATTCTAGGCCAATTTTTGCAGGATTTAGGAGTTTTTTTCTTCTTTTTTTTTTCTTTGATATCTCTTGGTTTCAAAGAGAAAATTCTTTCAGACAGTTCTTTGCATATCTTTCTAAATGCTAATTAGCTTATTTCATATGTTTCCTTGTAATATTGTTTCTTACTTGCATCACACTAGTTCCCCAATCTCCCGTAGTCTGTTTGAATTTAAGATCAGGTCCTGCCGAGCTTTTTATTCCTTATCTTCTATTCAAGTCAGGGGCATAACTGTGCATCCCTTATCCTGTCTGAAGGACAACCATTTGGCATTGAAGATAATTTGTGTCTAGAACAGGTGTTATTATGTATTTTATAAGAAGGCAAGATTCAGATTCAACTGAAAAGGGAAGATTACAAGACAGGGAATTCAAAAGTTAATGTCAGGTCCTCAACAGGGGGAACACTAGAATTCCATGTAATTGATAGGAGAAGGAAACTGTCAGAATACCCAAAGACCAATGTTTTTGAAATGTATTAACCATTGGAGTTTTGATCCAAGTGTTTTGTTGTTGGTTAATCAAACTCCATGTCTTCCTGGTACAACAATATCGTAAAGCTTAAATAACTAAAATGTACCCTTTTTCTTCTCAAGACGACTATATGGATAACAAAACAGTTGCAATAGTATAAAAATCCATTTGAATTTAGCTAGTGCAAATGAATATATCATGACTGTTGCTGTGCTTGTAACTTAACCTTACATCCAATTTGCTGAATTTAATTTTTGATGGATCTGAGCCAAATTGTCCTCAACTCTTCTGTCCAATCAGAAGGAAAATGTAAGAATAAGATGGAAAAAATGGGCAGCCCATGCCTACGTATATCTAAAGGGAGACAACATTCTTTGATGTACATCTAGCAAAAAGGATATAGATGCTGACAGACCAACAGCTGGCTGGTTGGAATTACCTTAAAACTATCCTTTCAAGGGGAGGTGCAAACTAGAACAGCTCTGTCATTTACCCTTGCACTGGGGCTCTAAAAAGTCAGATTGGACTCATTTGGCAAACAGGAGTTGAGAATTTCTGCCATGGTACAAGATGTTTTTGCAGGGAGAAAGAATGTGGTGTTTCTTTTTTGATTTCTCAGGCCACCCTAACACCAGTTTTTGAGAAGAACGGGGCAGCTCTGTCACTAGGAAGACAATAATTCTCTTCATTTTTTGTCTTTTTTTTTTTTTTTTTTTCCCTCCCTCAGAGTGATGATGAGTTTAACTGCTTTGTAGCAGGACTGAAGGATTCCTGGCCACTAGGAGCTGGTGTCACTCTTTCTGCTCCAATGAAAGTTTAAACAGCAGTTAAATTATGCTATTAATAGATATGCTTCCTCCATACAAATATTTGAATTAAGTTCAGCGGCAAGTATTATGGCTCAACAGCCAGTAAAAGCTGTTCATATGTAAAGAAATATTGAACTAGGGCAGATGGAGTAATCTTAATGTATTTTTATGGCATTTGGTTTGTGCTTTTTTTCCATAGTTGCATATTAAAATTTGGGGCATTTACTTCTCCCTCTCCTCACTCCTATTTATTCACCGAGGGTTTTTTAGTGCTTAAATGGGACTACTACTTGTTAGAATTACTGTCTTTGTTAGTAGCTTGTATTATTTATTTCTATTCATCAGAAATGAATTTTTACTAATTGGGTAATATTGTTTCAACTCTGTTAAACTTACTAGCAGGTATATGATATATATTTTATTTTTATATATTTCTGAAGCCTGAAGAACAGGAGTTTATTGTTACCATTGTGAAGCTGTTCTTGCTTTTGTGTTACTTAATATAATTTATGTACATATCATGAAGTAATAATCTTGTTACATAAGTGGGGTCATGAGGAATAAAATTTTTAACCTGCAGAGTCTGGGTACAGCTTCAGAAATTGAGAAATTCAGAAAATTCTCACTTCTCTGGAAAGGGGTGCCTGCTGTTTTTGTCAAGTTAGCTAAACTTAGCTTTGAATGAAATTCACCTTTTTCTGTTTTCATTGCTCTTCCAAGTTCCTTGAGTGATTGCACTGAGCACTGAATATATAGACCGAAGGTTATTAAAAGAGAGATTATCAGCAGAGTGTATTTTTTGCTGTGCAGTGCAATGCAAAGTCCATGTCTGTTTGAAATTTGGCATTTACATTCTCTAATAAATACTTCTAAAATAGTTGATTTAGACTCTGAGATTAATTGGGTTTAAAAAAGAAAGAAGTCCTTCAGCACAGGTAAAGAATAAAATAATTTATTGATCATATTTCTGCAACAGGTTCTGAAATGGCATATATCTGAAAGCAAAAAACTTGTGAAAATACCTTACTGGCAGTTATGTCATTCCTGGAGGCATTCTTTTATAGAGAGATGAGTAACTATCATATCATTTATCTATGTATTAGCATATCTAATGGTGGTATTAATGATTGGTAATGTAATCATTACATTAGTAATGGTGGTATTTCACATCATGATACAGTTTGGTGCAAGTCCTCTTTGAGTTCTTATTCTCAACCCAGGATTCCTCTGGAGCTGTCATCTCAAATGTTTGATATGGTCCACTCATTTCTTTGGGAAGTAAGTTCTGGAGGCACAAATAGGATATTGTCTTGGAGTCCCTTATTAGACAGTGGTAGCAAGGAAGAGATGCTTATTTTAAGGAAGTGATTATTTCCAGAAAAGTAATTACAATTATTTTTGGTAAGGTGATGGAAAGAGCTACTTGGTGTTAGTCATTTACAATGAGCAAGTAAAATGAATAGTGTTTTAGTAGCATTGTGTTTTGTACATATGTTAATGCAATTATTAACATAGCATCTGTGTGCCTGATAAAAGTTGATAAATCTGTCACATTTGGAAGGCAGTTGCCTCTTTGTTGCAGTGGTTTTCATGTTTGTTTTCCTTTATGCTATTCTTTTACAAATGTATTTTTATATAGGTGAAAGTAAAACTTATTCTCACCCGTAGTAACTTGCTTAATGATGATGCCATACAATTGTTTTTATTTGTCACCGTAAGGACAGAGTAAAGTTGCTCCATGTAAAAGTGGAATTTCAATTAACCTTTCCAACAAAAATCACTATTTTTTTCTTGGTGTTTTCCAGTAAGAAAAATGCTTTTGTTGGAGGGTAGTACTCTATAAAAATTCAGAGTTCTTGGAATATAGTGGAAGCATAAAAGCCAGCAAACTAAATGCTAATAAGCAAATAACATTCTGAGGAGTCTTCTTGAGCAGCATTAGATGCTAATCTTAGGAAAATTACTTTTCTTTTTTTAGCACCTAGCTACAAATTAACATGGAAGTATCAAAAGTGGAAAAAAAAAAATCCTTTCACAGCATGTTTTAGAATCCCAGTGACAAGAAATGATCTACTTATTTTTAAGTACCCTTGCTTGATTTTTCCTAAATTAATAACTTTGATTTTCATTTTGTTTTCACTTTTGTCCTCTATAAAAAGGATTTATTCTCTTTTAAAACAAAAAAAATGTATCTGGTCAAGAACAATCAGGCATTTCTATTTTATTTTATTTTATTTTATTTTATTTTATTTTATTTTATTTTATTTTATTTTATTTTATTTTATTTTATTTTATTTTATTTTATTTTATTTTATTTTTTTTTAATGAATGAAGACACTTAAGGTAGTACTGACTGTGCTATTTACTCAGAATGAATGTGGCCCTTGCTCTCTGCAGAGAAGAAATGAAGATTCTGGCTAATATTGGCAATATTATTTCACAGATTTTAATATTCCAGTAGTAACTATGCCCTGTTTTACCTTCTAGTATCTTTTTCTCAAACCACAAATTTGATGTTATACCAGCGCACCCTAAGTGGGATGGTAGGTGTGCTCATCAAACACTCAGCCTCCCAAATGTCTGTGTAAGAAAACATGCAATTGTCAGTAGAAGAATTGTCCACATTGATCATCGTGATCTCTCTTCCATCAGAGTTTCTCAAATGCCAGGACAAACAAAGTACTTCCTATTTCCTCTATGTAAATGTCATTTTTACAGCATTTCTATTTATTCATAGGTATTCGCTATCTGGACCTTATGAAAAACCTATTAGATCATTACTTCCAGGGAGCAACTTTATACACAGAGCAATATACTGTACTTTTCTATTTAGTTTTATTCATTTTTAACAAGCAAAATGCATCTCTGAAGACTTAATTCCCTTAACGTATGTTCTTTTATTTATATTTTAAAATACAGTGAAATTGCAATGCTGTGTTTTAACTTCAATATACCTTGTTATAAGAATTGAACTCATCATTGTGGCTTCACAGAAAATCAGATTTCGGTAGAAATGTAGGTTCAAAAGGAACAAAGCTCTTCATGTTTAAAATCTATTATCCCAGATAATGATTGGAAGTGACATGAGAGAGAAGCAAGTAGAAAAGCATATTGATTTGTGTGTTAACACTGATAAAGCTGGAAAATTCTTTCAACATACAATCCTTTGTTGCAAATTGATCAAAACAAACCTTCTTAACCTGTTTATATAATTAACCCTCATATTTATCACAAGCACAATATATTGATATGTAATTCCTAAGGCTTTAACAAAACCACCAAACCAAGAGTATTTGCCAGGTGAGGGTTGGGGGGCAGAGGGAATACATCATCATCACACTTTGGGATACTGTGTAAAGCACTATATAAGTAACTACATAGGTATTTTATGCAGATATAGGAAACCAAGTCTGATCACTTCATGAAGTTTGGTGCCTAGGGAATGATAGTAAAAAGCAAATTTAATGTTTGAACTTGCTATGATACTTGATGCATGGATAAACAGAATCCAGAGCTGAATCTAGGGATGAATAGCTATGAGAGTTTCATGAGCTTAGAATTTTCTTCCCTTACATCTGTGCATGGAAATTACTCTGGGCTATTATTTTTTACCTCCTCAGGTTTATGCTTAACTGAGAGGATTAAAATGTCAGGTGTGTGTAAAGTTGTGCTGACCCTGTAGCTGCAGTTATTAAATCCCTTCTCAGCTTTGTTTTCTGGCTCATTCACTCCAATAGAATATCAAATTTATGAGGAGAAATGTGCAGATGAAAACTTATGTAGCAGGAGCTTAAGAGGAAAATTGCAGAACTGAGATTTAACTTTTCTCCATGGTTGAGAACTCTACTGAAAGCAAGTCAAGATATTCTGATAGTTTGATAATCTTTATTCTGAACAAATTAACACCTGCTGATATAACAGCCTTATCAGCACTACTAGATAACACTTGGATCCTCTTGGTTTGACCTGGAGAGGGTAAGTGGAATATGTGAGGTATGAGGGAGGCACACGAGGAGAAAGGCAAAGGGATGGTCACCTGCTTGGTATGCTGGTGGCTGTGTAGGGGGTTTCCCCAGTTTAGGTTCCTATGCTACCTCTGTTAAAAGCCTGGCTGTCCTAGGGCCTGTAAATAATCAAGACCTGTTCTGTTTTCCAAATACAATGAGCTGCTGCTACAAATGGTAAGTTTTCCTGAGTATTAAGTTTATCTGTCAAGTTACTCTAAAGCATATTGCACTTTGAAGAGAGTATTAGGGTGGGAAAGGAAAGAAAGATGCATTGCATTGACCTCTTTCTCTGCCTGGGCAGAGAAGACTACAATGTAGTCTCAACTAAAGGCAGAAAACATCTCAGTGCTAGCAGTGAGATTATGCTTTCTCATTAAAATTGTTACATACGTCCATATACAAATATGCTTCAAGTGGCTTTGCAGTGCCTCTTTCTTCAGGGCACAGTGATCTTTGCCAATTTCATCAATCATTTTAGAGACAATTTTATTGGACTGCCTTTTTAGTTAATTGACTACAGGCATCTATCAAAATCACTGGCTTGTATATTCAGATCCATATAGTTCATACCACAAGAACTCTTCCATTCCATAATTTTTTGATTTAAATGTTTTTGTCTGATATTGGAGCCTTCATAAGGATAATGTGGTTTGGAAAGGGCTAGACTACTATTGTACTTGTACATGTATTATTTAGTAAAAGTGTTCTTGATGTCTTTTAGAAGACAGCAAACATGCAGAGCTTGCATTCATCAAGCAAGCTTGTCAAGAGGGATTGGACTGCAGCTCTTCACCGTCTTGTCTGAGAGCTGCTTGACCTACGGATGCCTGTCTTTTCTTAGTCTGGTCATACTGGATATCATATTGCTGCTGTGCAAGCTGAATAGTACTCACTCCATCAACCCAACCAAAGCAATTAGTAGTCATTGATAGCAACTAACTTCGGATGTTTTAAACTAGGGTGTTTTTTTTCTGTAGTTCTGTGGGTAAATACATATCTATATGCTGTATTCAGATTCAGGAGGTCCTCAAACTGCACGGGGTCAGACTGGATTCTAAACATTTTCATGCTGTGAATTTTTAAATTGCAAGAATTGTACTTCAGGCTCATCTTTGCATTGCAATAGATCATTTCTAAACAGATAGCACTTATGCTTAATAGGCAAAAGGAGCTTTTGTTGGTGGAGGTTTGTTAAAGACTTAAAAGTCTATTTGGAGATCTTTTTTTGTTGTTGTCGTTGTTGTTTGTTTGTTTTAGTTTGTTTGTTTGTTTTCCGCTCTATTGGTATGTTGACACCTTTTGGGAAGGAAACTTTCATTCCTAAATAATGACTGGTAAGCTAATGAGAGCAGGATATAGAGTAATTCTGATTCTTCAGTTCTGTTCTCACAAGATTGTTATCCCACTTAGGTATTTGTATTGAATCTCTTTAACGTGCACCACAATTTACTTTATGGAATTGTGACCTTGTGTGAGTGCTGCTGATCTATTAAAACAACAGTGTTGAAAATGCTTTCTGGTTCCACATTTCTAGGAATTTCATCTATTTATTGAAATGGGTTGCTCTCATAATGTATTGTTTGATTTATTGTCATTAAAAAACAAGGTAAGAGAAAACATTTTCTTTGTAATGTGTTTTGATTGGGGTAGCCATGCAATGAAAGTTTATGATAATAATAAAACAAATGCTAGTGAGTTGTTTTGCAGAAAGGCCATTAAGATAAAATGAAAAATTAATTGTACTGTGAGTTCTGGATTGGTGTTCAGATGAATCTCAAATCCAATACAGAAGGTGAAGTGTGTATATTAGAAAAAATTATGCCACGCTCATCCATACTTATGCTCTCATCCATACCAGTATGAGATGATCAACAATAAATGAACCGTGTGATAATGTGTTTAAAATACAGTACCATGTTAAATATTATCATGAGTTATTAAGAATTGGGATTAAAGCACTTTAAACATGATAGAAAATAGATGCATTTTAATTCAACAGCCAAATTTATGATGCTATACCTGGAGAATGATCACACTGTTATTCTGTAGTATTTGCTTGTTATGTTGTGTTGTAGTGGAACAAATTGCTAGGACTGTAGCAAAGCTACACTAGAATAAATGGTGAAAGATTACACTAGATTAAGAAGAGAAAAAGGGTTTCCATATGGAAATATGAATTCGACATGAATCACTGACACTTTTAGTCTGGAAAAATGTTAAAGCGCATGAGGAGTTGGCTGAGAATTGTTTAATGCATGCACACAGTTTTCTAGTTTTTTTTTGTTTGATTGTTTGTTTTTGTTTTTGTTTTGTTTTTGTCAGCACTGCCTGATGAGTAGAGAGTCTCCATTCACCTCATTTCTGGATCTTCCACTGATCTGCTGAGTGACCTTGGTTTAAAGTCATTTTATCTGTCCACATCTATTCTGCCTTCCCTCATCTTGGCCTCTGTCCAGTAGACTCTCTCAATGCACAATACAGTTGTTTCATGTGTTGTTTTCCTTTTTTTTTTTGATAACACATAACACATGGGGACTCCAATATATGTAGAATATGAGGCTTAGTATGATAAGACTTTTCTTAAAACTGTTTTTTTTCACTCAGAGTTGAAGGATGGAACTAATTGTTAGTGAAAACCTGTTCCCAGTCCAGGAGTTTCAGAAAGCTATGGATGAGGAGGAAAATGCCTACATTACAATATCTTTCCATAACACTGGAACTACAGGGAGGAAGCTTCAGAAAATCCTATAGATGATAAAATATATGGAAATCACTGGTGTTAATATCTAGTCCTTTCTTCTCATAAAAATAACTCATCATCATCCGAGCAGCATTGAGCCACAGAGCCTCAGAAAGAGGGAATTCATAGAAATGTTTGGTTCTGGCATGAGTTGTTATTGAGAGATACCATCTTTGCAGAGTCAATAACACTGAAGGTTCAGCAGAGACATCTGTGGCAGCTCATCCCATGAATATCCTGGCGTATTAGCAAAGCACCAGCTGAAATACTGTGGTGGCAGATAAGCAAGCAGTTTGTATGCTGCTACTAATGTGTAATTGCTAAGCACACAGTCAAGATTTCACTGTAGCTTTTCTGTAACCCCAGACTGGAATTCCAAAACTGGTAAAGAGCAAAAGGAAAGAGACAAATGAATTGACCTACTGGGGGATCAGAAGTTACTTTTGGTAAATAGCTCAAGCAGCATATCTGGATTGGATATGTACAAAATGCCAACATCCAAGATGAAAGAGGACAAACATTGTAACAGTGATCATTTGTTTGCTTCATTTTGGTTGTGAATTGTTTTTTTAAAAAATCCCCTTATATTTGAGGTACTTTTTTTTTTCCCCTCCTAACAAACAAATCGTACAATGGAGACATAAAAGCTAAAAGCCTTTCTGAAGCCTGGATGGGAAGTTAATGTCTTACTAAATAATGAATATCAATATGCCATGAAGTTCCCAATGTGCTTTGTGAGCCCAGTTCATCACATCACATATCACTAGCAAAATTAAAAGAGTAAAGGTCAGTTAAGAGTTTATATTTGTTCTTATACATAAACAAATACTAGATGGGTCATCTATGTCAATGAACTGAACTGAATTAAAAACTCAAGAAGAACTTGATCTATTTGATACTGTAGTTGGGTATCCTGTTGCTAACAGGCATTGTTAAGCTATCCAGCCAACAGTAAACTCTTAAAAAAAAACTTTCGAATTCAGAATATGCCCAGTTACAGCTTAAGATTTTTGTTTTTAAAAAGATAATAATTGTCTGTACTCTACACTCTGCATTTAGATTAAGAGTTTGGGAAAAGAACTTGCCAAATAAAAGAATCATTGTGTGCATGTTCATTGTTTTAGTTCTAAAACATTCCTCCAAAATAGCTGTTTCTACATAAAGTGGAGACAAGTTAATGGGGATGAGTTCTGATACCAGGAGTTTGAGCTAACTGATGGCTCTTGTCCTCTGCGTGGTTATCTAAAAATGAATTCTCCTGCACTATTCCACCTGATCACAGCTGAGAATGCTTCATATGTTAGATGAGTTTACTCCCTGCTTCCTACCCTCATCACTCCCCAGCTTTTCCTTTCTCTCTTTTTCCACCCAAGAAACCCTCAACAGCTTTCAGCATGTTTCTCTCAAGGCCACATCTGCTCCTCATATTGTGTCAAACCATCTTTCTCTGTCAAGAGCCTGAGTTCCTTCCAGCCCAAGATCTCTCTTGGCACCGGCCCCTTCCAAAGAGCAAATGCCTTGCCAAAGTCTTTCTGCATGGCAAGTTTCAGTTACTGAATGCTTTGCAGTGATGTTAAGATTAAGTGCACCAACTTAAATAGAGACAAGCCAAATTTACTTCATATAATACCTTAACATAGTGTATCTTGACAAAACTTGGTAATCCATACTGAAAGAAGAGAAATCAGTTAACTCTTGTTGATGCAAGTTTTATTATTTATGCATTAGCCAACCTACAGCAACACAGTGGGTCTTTGTAACAGGTTAGAGTGGCATCCAGGGATCCAAAGCGTTAGAGAAGATGACACACTTTGTTACGTTGTCTTCAAAGGTTCTTCCAGGTTGTAAAAATTGCCAAAGCTTGATCAGGATGGCACTTGTAACTTTCTACAGCTTTGATAAATAAAGATTATGAAGTGTAACCCATCCTGTGCTTATCAGTCATAGAATGGTTTGGGTTGGAAGGGTCTTTTTTTGGCTTAATGCCTTTAATCATTTTTCTGCTTTTCTTGATGCTTCTCTGAAATCAGACTAGAAAAGACAGGAAGAATAAACCAAAACAAAAACAACAACAACAAAGAAACAGCTTGAAAGGAGTGGGCAAACTTGCTTCTGCTGACTTTTGACTTTTTGTTTATAATAAAAAGCATTCAAGCCCCAGCTTGCTATGTTCAAAAGCTGACTGATAATTATTTTCAGAATAACTCGAAACTACTTGTCAGTACACATAGGTGACACGTATATTCTCTCAGATATTTTAAGACCATGACTACTTTTCAATTTAAAGTCGTAAAAAAAAATCGACAGTGGTGTCTCCATGAGCAGAGGTTACAATAGCCTGCAGAGCTTGCAGCAGCATGGTCATATTAGCAAGATCTCAGCACACGTGTAAATGGCACTTGTGTTACCTTGCTGCTGGAGAGCGTTTCTCAGTGGCTACTGAATCCCATGCAGCTCTACACAGCCTGCTGCTGTTTCATGAATTAAGTGCATGAAAGCTGAGCTGAGGCTGCGTATGCCATGCTAGAGCTGTAGGCATACACCCAGAAGAATAGAGGTGCTATCGGTGTACACAGCCCTCCTTAGGAACTTAAAGATGCTATGTAAAAATAAATAGAATCAAAGCTGTATCAAGTACAGCAGGCTCTGGGAAAGTAGTATTCCTGTGTGCACGCCTAGTTTCTATACACAGTTTCTATAGCTGTGGTATATCTGGTTTCACAGCTGTCACATCTTCACTCTCACTTCTTTCTTTCTTACGCAGCATCCCCTTTAGGCTTTTCTGAAATATTTAACAAGTACCATTTTTAAAGCAATGAGTAAATGTTGCAAAAGCACAAACACTGCAATTTAGGGGAAAAAACAAACAAACAAACAAACAAAAAACATTGTAAACTCCAGGATAATTTTTATGGGGAAATCAAGCTTTCCTGAGAAGTCTGTTTGCCTAAGAACTATTTATTTTTTTCTGGTATGTAGTAGGGTATTTTCTGTTTTCTCAGGGGTAAGGTTGCAAGTACACTTTTTTTTTCTTCTTTTTTTTTTTCTTTTTTTTTTTTTTTTATTATTGTTATTTTTCCTTCCTCTTAAAATTTTGAATCCTTCACCATGGAGGAAAAAAAAAAAGAAAAGTACGTCTTTTGATGAAAACTTTCCTGCCTTGCATACTAGAGATCCAAGTAGGTGACAGCTGGGAGAATATCAATGGCAGTACAATGTGCTATTGTATTGTCAAAGCTAAAGTGGGGTGGAGGAAGTGCCTGTGCTGACAGCCTGTTTACAAGTGGAACATTTCATCTTTTTGAAGCTTGTCCTTTCTACTGAGAGGCTTTTTTTCCACCATTTTTCTACTCAACAGATTAATTCCATAGCAAAGAGCAGTATGAAATTGTAACCAACTTTTTTTTTTTTTTTTTTATAAAAAAAAAAAGTTTTCATTTTGAACAAGGGCTTAAATGCCCAAGTAAAACATGGAAGCTTAGTAAATGAGAGATGAGTTTCTCTGTTTCTCTTAAGTACCAAATGTCAATACATTAGAGCAGAATATATATATATTTTTTAACTTTACCATTGAATTTGGACCACTGTTGTTCAATAAGGTATGTTTTTGGTACAGTAGATTAAAAATGCACCAGTGAAGCAGTAGAACAAAACAGTTCTTTATGGTTGTTCATGTACCAATATGAAGATGTAATTAATATTTTATCTATGTATTCCTATTTTGGTAATGTGCTTTGATGACAGTAAATTGTTGTTGAAATTTTAACTTTTTCAGGGTTTTATTTCTTTATTTTTGTATTTCTTTTCCTGAGTGCCTGTGTAACAAGAGCAGGGAATACAGCCTCTTGTTAGGTGGGCTGTCTTATTCTGAGAATCACTAGGATCAGATAATACAAATCAAATACAAATACACTGTTTTCTATCTAATTGTATTAAATCATCTGAAGTGCATTGTTTAGCTGCTTTGTAAGTCTGAGTCATTTGATTCCTTCTGCATTGTACATAAAACTGTCAAATGCAATAGGAAAAAAAAACAACATAGAACTTCCAATCTGACTGGTAGGTGATCATGGCCTTAAAGATGCTCAGTCACAGAACCCTTTAATTAGATAGTTTCTCAAGCTATCATCTTATACAGTTAACTTTAAAGTAATTTGTTTTTTAAGGTATCCATCTTGAAACTTTAATGCAATGACCTGACCGTGCAATGGCACCTGTTAGTAATGGAATGGAGATGCAGTTTTCTTATCTACATCACTACTGTCTATACAAATGTCACTGTTAGGATCTCCACTCTATATAGGAAAGGCAAGGGCTTTATCTTGCTTTATTCAAGTTAAAAATAGCATGGAAATCAAACTGATATGTTTTGGTCTAGCAAGAGTGCAGTTGAGCCCTTACACTTTTCTTAACATGGGTGAAGGGCTCTATGCCTTTCACTAGAGGAGTTCTTAAATGCTTTTTCTTTTTTTATTGATGTTTAAAATCTCTGGGAGAAAAGGAGGCACAAACAATTGGTCCCATGAACACAGCAGTAAGGAATTTGAGACTGACCTAAGATCTTTGCCTATCTTAGTTTACTACCTTCTCATTTTTCTTTTTGAAGTCTCAAATATTCCCTAGCTAACTACTTCCTTAGATGAAATATTAAGACTTCTGGAGCAATGGAACAACACTATGGAACTGGGAAAACAAATCAAATTAAATCCTTCCTTCTTCTTAATCTTCAGTCAGTCCATCAGTAAATATATTCTCTTTATTAAGCCTCATTATCTTCTTTGACAATGTAGTTGTTTTTTTATATAGCTGTTCACTAAAGAAGAAGCTTCACTGGCTGGGTCATCATTCCTTTATGAACATAGAAATTCCATGATGAATCTGTATATGTGACTCCCTGAATTCGCTATACTATCATTTAAACTGCAGCTGCAGTCTGGCCAAAGAAATCAGCCATAGAAAGGAACTGGAAAGAATCCTTTCTACAATTTATTTCATTATACCAAACTGCTATGTAGTGGTTAAGAGATTAAATACCAAAACTTTTAATACATGACATTACCTACTTGAAGTATTTTGAATCTAGCTTAACCAAGTAGAAAGATATCTATTCTTTGATAGAAGAGCTCTCTGGGAGAAGTCATAAGTATTTTTCACATGAAAGTTTCTACTTTCAGAAAATCATGTTATAAATTACATTATCTTTGACAAAGGAGCAAGAAAAACTTATTTTGGAAAATCAAAGACCTCTAATTGTATCTTTAATTCCTAATTATTTAAAAGCTTTAGTTAATTCAACTTATTGAGTCTTTTATTGAAAGACAGAACAGAATTTTGTGCAATTTTTTTCTTAAGCTTATTACTAATTCTAGGTTTTCTACACATGTGACAACATAATGAAAAAGCTAAAGCACACTATGCCACATTATGAAGATGCCACGTTATGGCCGTTCCATGTCTACAGCTGTCCAAACTCTTGGTGCAGTCAGTATTATCGCACCACATCTATGTATCTTGTGCTGATGTGCTTTTGGGTACCATTAATCTATTGGAATGAGAAGGAAAAAGCTATGCTTACTTTTTCTATACGGTCTTGGTAAAAAGGCACTTACTGAAAGCTGACCATTGTGGCTCTCATCCTGAAGATCGATTGCAGGCATCAGGTGCTGCAAATCAAGTGACTTCTAGGTACAGGGTGTCTGAATTAGTGGTGTTCTTAACACACTCAGCAACTTAGTCAGAAAATTGTCTAAGAAAAAACTATATCAAAAATACAGACCTTCAAGTGATCTTAGCTGAAATGAAAGCAGGTAATGTCTTCCATTTAATTTATGTTGTGCTTTCAATTAAAGCAATGCTACAAACAGTATCTGTGACCTTGGTTGATATAGCAGCAAGAACTAACTGTGAGAGAGGGAAGAATAAAGCCAAGGACAATCTAAACTGCTTTTCGCTAGACAGAGCT
Organism: Netta rufina; assembly: GCF_964035555.1. NCBI lineage: Eukaryota > Metazoa > Chordata > Aves > Anseriformes > Anatidae > Netta > Netta rufina. Next base: position 114,782,770 of record NC_140123.1, read on the forward strand.
GACAGCAACAGAAAAATAAATAAATAAATAAATAAATCCCTCCTGGAGAAAATCGATGATCTTGAAAATCATCACAGAAGATCTAATCTTGAGCCTTCATGGTATAGCTTCAATTTGGAGACTGCTGATGCACTGGAATTTCTGGACAGAACTCTACTTTGCAAACTGATTATTTACCCTATACCTACGAATGCCATGGAAGAAACCATAAAACTTCATATTTTATAAGCTTGATTTCTTAAATGAAAGCATGAAAAATTGCGTGTTTGTACTTTCCCTGTAGTTACACTAATTTCATTTTGATGCTGTCCTGCACCACCCTACTCTGCAAAAATTTGGCTGAGTTAATTTGAAGATGGATGAAAACCTGCAAAAAAAACCACCAAACTTCAGTTACGTAGAAAGTCAGATAACATCCTTTGTTTGCACAGTGGTTTTAACAGACTGGATATGAGAAAGAAAATGGTAGTCTATATTTTGCATGGTTAAGGATGAATAAAACTATTAGTTTTTCCTTTTTAGAAGCCAGTATAACATCTAAAGGAATAGAATAAGTAACCTAAAAAATAGACTTTTGAAGAATGTAAATAGTTTAATAATTCATCAGTTAATGAGGGTTAGTTTCAGTTCATTTTATTTTTACTCTAAGATTTTTCAATAACTTAAACCAGGAAGCTCTATTTTCAATAGTCATATGATGTAAGAATTTGTTTCCTTTTTTCTTTTCTTGATAAAGATTTCCTTACAATAGCTCCAGTCATCTGACCCTAAAAGACCTAGATGTATCCACCCTGACAGGCATCTTTGCACTGTGGAGATAGAGGAATAATTGTCAGTTGTTTGATACTACATTTTCACTAATGAAATATTTGTAGAATTTTTCAAGATGTCATTAATAATTGTCAGTATGGGGACTGTTGTCTCCTCAAAATCTCAGGACCATTCACAGATGTAATGGCAACATGGGCAGCCCTTTTAGCCCATTTTTCTTGTGCCAAGATTGGGACTGAATTAGTTGGAAAGCCATATGGAGTTTTATTTTTTTAAACAATGTAAATAATTGTTGTAATGAAATCTCAAACTGTGAAAAATTCCCACTGAAGTTAATCAAAAGATCTTACAGAAGTAAGATGTGGAGGATTTGTCTCAGGAGTAATTTACAGTTTCAATCTGTCTACACAAGATGACCTTGTAGTTTCCTAGAGGTTCTTTATAATCAAAATATTCTGCTGCATTTAAAAAAATACAGAAATTGAGCAGGTTGTAGGAAAATATTCAGGTTATACCAGAAATTGGTTTATAAGACAAGACAAAAATATTTGTTTCTTTATAAAATTAGAGACTGAGCAGGCTGGAAATTCAACATATATCCAAAACCAATTTGTCTGTATATAGTCCCAATGACCTAAAGAGTCATCATCTCGGGACACCAAGTATTCTCAGTTAAGTGGGAGGCATTTTGGCAAAGTGAGCTTTCTTTGGCTTTAATCAAGGAGAAAAGTAATCCATGTAATACTTTTGAAATCCATACTCACATCACTTAGTGATGTGATGAGAATGTAGTTGAACATACTTTTCACTTATCAAATGTTGGTGCAGATGATGTTCAGTTTTAGAAAAGAATTTCTGAGTGTTGGTGATAGCATTACTTAGGGCCAAGTTGAATGGTCCACTGAGAGGGGACTTGTGGTCTTGAAATGTTTTTTGATGTTTGGTGATCATCTGAGTCATTAAAAGACCAGCTATTTGAGACAATTAAACTAACTATTTAAAGATAGTTCTGACTGATTGGAACTTACTGACTGGCAGAATTTAGTAATATTGCAATGTGAGCATGTTCTATGTGGAAATATTTCTTATTTGATCTTGCACACTAATGGGTATCAGATTAAAACATAAAAATAAAAGACACCTTTATGGATGTGGTTGTTGTATGCAAACAAAACATGGCTCAAAGGGCTTTTTACAGACTTGTCAAAAATTTTTCAGAAGTATGAATTTGGAAACTTCTGTAGTTCTGTGAATTAGAAACAATGATAAGAAATAGTATGGTGAGGAAGGGCATCAGAAGGAAAAAGTATAAAGCAGTGTAGTACTATCCTAACGTGCATAAACCTCTGTGTGAAGGCATGACATGCCACCTCTACAAACTTATCCATGAGACATCTTTGATATTGGGTACTAGTCCTAAATTTTCTTGCCACCAAATTCAAACTTTGTGCTGTAGCTGTAACTGATGACTTAACATGGTGAGAAAGATAATAATATAGCTACCAACCCAACCGTGAACTTCACTGGTTGAGTGTTTTATATTATCCTAAGGTATTGGAAATGAAAAGATGTGTTCTATTTTTGTTGTTAGAGAACAGAAAACTTGAATGGTAGTGTCAAAAGCAATCTTCCTAGGTGACTTATGAGAAGTCAAAAAAAAAAAAAAAAAAAGACTAAGCATGAGTGCAGCTGAAAGGAAGTTATCACAGATATTTCACAGGCAGGGTACCTCCTTCAGGAATCTCAATAATTCGGTAGCAGTGGGAGTTGAATGGAATGTCAGCTCTTTTGTAGACATGTTTCTCAGTCAGAAAAGGCTATGATCATATGACGAAGTGTACGATGAGTGCTTGCCCTGAGGCAAGGAGTTAACTAGTTTTCTAGTTTTCCTTTCAGTATTAGAATGCATGTTGAAGATTTTATTAAAAAAAAAAAAAAAAAAAAAAGGGGGTGGGGGGTCTTATTGCTTAATCTATCTAATATATGATACAGCAGCTTCAAATCTGAAGATGAACACTATTTGAAGGGATTTTTGTACTAAACATCCATCTTCAGTTCTGCCATATAGGTGGACTATAGCTTTTAAGTGATGATTTAAGACTAAGCAGTAGATAGCATCACCAGCATGTGCAAAACCATGGAGAAACTGAAAGCCGTGACTTTGTTACAGTTAAGTCAATATATGTTTAAACAGCATTGCTGTAACTGCCTCAAAGTCAATATTAAAGTACTACTAGAGTCTGGATATGACAAGTGTCATTCTTCAGCATTGACTACAAGAAGCTGATATGAATAGAGATAAAAGGAAGGAAAAGGGAAATTCTCCTGTTTCTTAAAATCTAGAGAGCACATAAAACTGTCAACTGTAGAAGAAACAAAAACGGCTTTTGCCTTCCTTTTCAGTTCTAGCTGCTTAAGAGCTGGCAGACAAAATATGACGCTAGACTCCCATGGTGGAGTATATATATTTATATATAGACAGATGTGTATATATATACATGCACAGACACATCTAAAACAGGTACCTGTGATTGGACTGTTTGCACTTGAAATGCTAAAATTCCTGTCTAGTAAAAAATCATTCTTGTAAGTTTGCGTTACTGACCATCACGAAGGTCTGTTTCCAGTGAGATCTTAAGCAAATGCAGAATTCATTTATTTTCAATAGAAGAATATGCATAAGACAGAAAATATTTTCTTTCCAATTCATCTCATCATTTCAGCTGAATCCAGAAGTGTTTAAGATGCATTGAATATAACAAAAGGGTATTTGGTGTTAGGGAAAGGAATGTGTTGGTGAAAATGAATGCAGTTGTGCAAATGGCTTCTACCTTCAGTGATGCGACTAGACAGAACTGATGATCAACAGCTGCCATTGTCAGCCAAATGCTGAAACTGATTCCTTTGTGAAAGAAAACCAAAAGAGCATGGATGAGAGAGACTTTATTTAATGAACCATCTGTTTCAAATAGATTACCCCAATAAGAGCTGAAAATTGTTCAGCCATTGTCTGTTCAGTTGCGCAATGTGTGGCACATGAGACTGACTGGCTATTTCAGGCCAGTTGTTGATTAACAGTTGTCCACATGACAAAAAGCACTGATGTTCAGAGGTTTTTGTCTGCAAAACTTAATAGATGTACATAAAGCTGAATTCTCCTCTGCACAATTGTTCTTGCTACTTAGAATGGCAGGGAAATATGGGACTGGCTGCCATGGTATCAGGGAAGCTTATTTTGTCACTTCTGAAGTAAAGCTGTTTCTGTGAAGAAATACTATTTCAGCTGATGAGCATGGGAATCTATATCTTATCTGAAGTTCTCAGAGATTCATGGTTAAATTTGAAAGTAAATTCTCAAACCTAAGCACTCTCTCTGTGCAGCTGTAGTAAGTTTTAGAACATTATTTCTAGGGCATTATTATTATTATTATTTTTTATTTAAAAATCTTGGTTTTACATAAAAAAAAAAAATGTTTCAGGAGAAAAAAAAAAAAAAAAAAGTCCTTTCCATGAACTCATAATGCTCAAAGTCTTATTAGGAACAATACACAAATTCTTGCAAGATTCACAGCAGGGCAGTATGTTGACCCAGCCAACAACCTGTACTTGAAATGGTAATACTTTATAGTATTTGTCTCAGTGAAAGTAGTAACTAAGTATTTCACAGAAGCATGTGCATTAGGACTAATGTGTGCCTTAAACTTTAAAAGAAGGCAGGGTTTGACATTCATTAAAAAGGAAAGTTAGGAAGTTAGGACAGAGCTTGAGCACTGCATTTCTGCATTAGCTTCTGTTCCAAAAGATTATAAACACAGTGATTAGACATTTTTCATATGATTAAAGCTTTATATTGCCAGGGATTAATTGCCTTCTATTAGATTCCACAGACAAAAGACCTTGCTTGGGTCCATAATTTGAAATATAATGGCTGCTTTCATGTAACTTATTATATACAGAAACAAAATCAAGAGCTGTCTCAGTAAAGTTTTCACTGTAGACCTGATGTCACAGAAAAGAGACAGTAATGTGTAGCAACAATATAAAAAGCTCTGAACTTTGACAACTGACTGAAGTTATAAAGTCCACTCACTTTATTACTTGCTGTACAATGCCAGTTGCACTTGAAATCGCTTTCCTGACAGTGCTAGTTTTTTTTTTTTTTTTTCTTGCTGTTCCTTTGTTGTTTGTTTTTTTCTTATTTTCCAATGATCAAAATGATGAGTTGCTTGGTGTATATAGTTGAATGTTACCTGTCATAGGTAAATATCACTTGGTTTTTCAATCACAGACGAGGAAAATCTGGTAGGAAAAAAAAAATACTAAGGAAGCTAAACACTAGTTGCAATGAACCTCCGTCACAGGGATATAACACGCACTGCTTTGATTGAGTTGTTTTTTTCTCACCTCTGTTGTTTTTTGTGAACCTGTTACATCTGACTTGAAAAATACTGTCAGTTGAACTTGCTCTCTGTCGACATGACTAACATTGTGACACAAGCAAGGTTTCTTACACTTCAAAATCACTGTTTTGTTTGAAGGGAACTCAGGTCTTTCACATTTCAGCCATGATTATGAATACTTCCAAAATGAATTCCTTTATGGCAGAAACAAGTAGTAAGCTTGGCAGCACAGGATATATAGTCTGAGATGCTCCTGTTTGCACAGGTTTTTAGTCTGTGAACATAATGAATTTTCTTCATCTAATTAGCATCATTATTTTGCTATGCTTTCTTTTTAGACCTTGCCTTCATATAAAATTAACTCTAGTATTCCATGTTAACAATTATCATATGACTGAGATCATATCTGATGCTCTGTTTATCTTTTCTTTGGATTTTGATATTTCTGTTGTTTCTGAATGAAATAACTAGCTTATCTCTGTGATCCAGTTTTATGGTCTGAGGATTTACAACAAGAAACGAATACATGGCTGAGAGAGATGGATTAAAAACTGTCTCTGTCCATCTCTGTCCATCCATTAAAAGAGTTAAAAATAGTATTTAATGTTCTTTATTTGAAAGCATCAATTATTAGTATCTTCCCTTTCAATTACTGTTGTAGACTTTGTGGTTCAGCAGCAAGATACTCAGTTCATGAAGACAGAGCAGAAATAGTTCTTGTTGTCATGTAAAATGTAGAAACACTGGTTTGTTTTTAAGTGATATTTTATGTGGTCTGTCTAATGTGGTAGCTGCCCTTCAGATCATCTCTGCTCAGTTAATCAGAGAAAGGCATGTAATTGTCAGAGGCAGATATTTGTTACCAGAACAAAGAAGAAAACTTCCTTTTAGTTTCCATTGTGTTTGGGAATGGTAGTACAGAGTTCGTATCACCTTTAAGTTTCCCAGTTATCATCTCTGCCCCCACTTCATGAGTCAGCTTTGAAAAAAGGGCTGAACATAGACAAAGGAAGCTCAGTTGCAACCCTGAGTCAGCCAAGTTTTTCCTCTGAGCTGTGGAGCATTATCACAGCCTGCTAAATAAGTTAGGTTCTTTATGAGTTAGAGCAGAGCCCTATTTAAAAGTCCCTTATGTGTGGGATTTTGCCTATACATGGTATCTGTGAGGGACTATTATTGAATGAAAAGTCGTGGACAAACTTTAAAGATCGTCTTCTGAATCTAAGTTTACCTTAGGAGGAAATAACATTTTGCTACGCAAATAGCATTGAGATTAACCTGAACTGTATGCTCAAAGAACCTGCAAAGGCTCACCTAATCCTCATTGGCAAAAGTTTTGCAATAATAGCTACGCTGTCTTTAAAAAACTGATCCTAAGCAAATATGTATTTACATATTACTCTGGATTGTACATTGTGTGAACGATAAAAGATAACGTTTTTAAAGTTCATTACTTTCTACTTTATGCCACTAAAATCTAATCTTGTTACTGTTTGCAACAAATGGCTCTACTTGAGGAAAATTTGGGTTTTATTCATTTTGACTAAATACAAGCCTTATGTTTAAAGTATGTGACATTCACAGTCACCCCGAAAGCTTCTTGAAACAATTGGTGGTCTGGTCACGTATACTTGTTTTTAAAGAAATGTGCCCTTTTCTAAACCCAATGCCCTTTGTTGTGGACAATTAACATAACATATTAACATTTGCTAATAGCTTAGTTGATATTTCAGTCTAGTGTTTAGATGCTGTGTACCTGACCTTTTTGATTCCTGTAGTTTTTGTTGTTGTTGTTTTTCCAGTTCCCAGCCTGAATTGATGCAATGGTCATCTAAATCAACCATTCTTTAACAGCACCAAAGTTATTACCATAAGTATGTAATGCTGTATGCTGAAAACTTGTACATACATTTAGTGTAGAGCATTGGTCAAAGTATTTTTTTCTTTTTTTTTTCTTTCCTTTTAATTTTTATTTTTAAAGGAACCAATAGATCTGTATTTTCTATTGTGATACTTAATTGACCTAGATGGACTTTACTTTTATTACCAGTCATGTAAAGGATATAGCTTTAATCGTTTCATTGCACTGCATTAACAAATATCTGAGCTAGGACATTCATGTTTTTGGATGGTTCCTGCTGACTTGCATGAACTATCAGAGTTCTGCCTAGGGGAAACAAAAGCTTTCTAATAAAGATTTGAATGCTTATTTCAAGGTGGCATCACGACACTGTTTGCGACCTAAAAAAATAAATAAATAAAGCTGTAAATCAGTGTATCATTTTCTAGATTAAATTTTGTTTCTGATGGAGCTGAATTTTCTCTAAATATTTTACAAAATGTGAACTTAAAAGTTATTTCGTGCACATACATATTGTGAACAGTGTACTGGACGGAAAAAGGTATGATGTCTGTGTTAGCTATTAAACCTGGAGTAGAAGCAAATAAACCTTGTTAGAAGTAGTTTTCAGCTGAACAGACCTTGTTCACTCAGAGACTTAAAAACCTAGGTGTCAGAAAATAAAGATCACCTTGTATTCCTTAATTAGCCATATTGCTGTAACACAAAGTTTTCTGACAGTCGAGAGCTGTATCACTTTGGTCTCCTATAGAGACAGAGTGCATACTGAGTTCCATAGACTGTCCTTAGCTACTACTAATAATAATGCTAGCTTCTATGTTTTTGTGTAAATTGATCAAAGCATTTGATTGTCAAACACTGGGTACGTCTGGAAGCAATTATCCTGTGGATCAGAGCAGGTTTTCTTGTTTCCTAGGGTACCAGCATTTTTATACTGATTTCAGCTAGCCAAACAGATCACTTCCCTGAGCTGGGAAACAGAAGAGTTGCACCTGCTTGAGAATCAAAAACAGGAGCTGGAGGGCTGGATATGCTCCTGATCTTGTTGATTTTTCTGAAGGCTCTGAAAAGCCCTGAAGTGCACTAGACAATGAGTGTCAGTAACATTTTAGCCCCAATTAACTGCTACTGAAGCTACAAAAAGGCAAATGAAAGGAAGCTTCTGCTTTCAGCTGACAAGGAGCTGTCAGCCACATGGAGCTGTGGTGAAAGAGCTCTGCGCAGTTTGTCTGCAGGCTCTCAGCATCCCCCAGGATCTTGATACAGCAGGAGCCCCCCCAGCACGCAGGGTTGTAGGATACCAGCAGTGCTGCCTGTTGTGCTCCTTCCTTCTTTTCCTAGCTCACTACAGAGCCTGTGAACCGGTGATGCCTAAACCTTGTAAAGACAGCTTACTTGAGAGTAGGAAAGATGAAATTATCAGAGGCTATAGCTGAAACCTGCAGAGATGTTTTCCAGCTATAAACTAAGATGTCACTTAACTGTTAGCTCAACCCTGTATTCGGACAATGAGGAAAAATAAAATCTCTTGGGGTAATTGGGGCCGCTGCCTGGTTTTTGCCCTCAGCCAACCATCACAAGATGGGCCTGGTGGAAGCCTGTGATACTCTAAGATGTTCCACACAAGGGCCCAAAACATTAAGAAAGCACTGATGTGTTCCAGCTGTGCTCAGGTACTGGTGATGGAAGTTGTCTGTGTGGTAAGGGTGTACCTGGGAAATCTCAGAGGCAGGTTGCTTGGGGTACTGACAGTGCCTCCCAGGCAGATGGGTTAGAGGTTGCAGTCTGTGGAGAAGGTGGGGTAAAGAAAAAACATTTCTGGCAACAGTGGGTTGCTAAAGATGCAATGCAGAGCTTCACTGTGAAACTCTTTTATATCACAAATATTCACAGTCATAATTTCTGTCATGAAATTGATAGGAATGCTCTCATAATTCCCACATGAAACACCTGCAGGTATTATTTTGTTGTCTAGGATGCATGAAATGGTATAGTCTTTGCCATGCAGCTTGTAGGATCTAGTCTAGTAACCTCCTTGTCCATATCCTAAAAATTCAGAGTGCTGATTGGAAAAGAAACATCAAGGGTCGTGCTGTTACTTTCCCAAAATGTGGTACACATCCCTTCTAATAGTCAGCAGCGAAGTGCTATTAATCAAGAACAGCAGGATGAGAATGACACTATCTGTGTTTGGAGAAAGAACAATTCAGAAGAGTTCAGTTTTATTGGTGGTGTTTTAGAGGGTAGCAGAAAGATAGAGACACAAAGCTAAAGATGACTTCTGGGCTTGCGGCAGCATTGCATTAGAGAACTCTAACTTCAGGCATGCAGCCATTAATGATTGTAGGAAAGGGAAAGGCTGTCTCGTAGGTCTTCCTTGCTAGCTTTTGGGTTAGGATTCATTAGTGTTGAATAAAAATGAATTACATTCTAATTTTAAAGGGCCTGCTGAGATCTGAATTACTGGCTATTTCTTGTAGAGTTCCATGAAGTCCAAGCTTTCTTCTGACTGAAAGAGGGTGCTCCTGTGAGTTGTTGGTAGTGTTTCATTTTGCATTCCTTCTCACCCCCAAAAATAAAATGCTCAAACTTCTAATTTATTGATAAATTCTTCATTAAGCCATTATGAAAAAGCACCGAGATACTTGCAAGATTTTTTTAGACTTAAAATATATGTATATGTGTGTGTTCTTAAAAGGACTGAACTTTATTTAAGGATCTGCAAACTGTAACTTTTCAAACTTCAATAACACTTTTCAAGTATCTTCTATTTACAAATGTATGGACACATTTTAAATAACGAGATTAAACATCAGTTTCATGATGATATATACAAGAAGTCTGTCTGAGATCTACTGCATATTTCAGTCTGTAAAAACAGGCCTGGAAAAAGTGATTAATCCTTTTAATGCATTGTGTAACTGGTGAAGTCATATTTTGTTGGCATTGTAGTCCTAGGAAAATGTTGTAATCAGTCCATATTACTAACCTGCTGAGGTTAAAATGAATCCCAAGATTTAGATGGATGAGTGAAATATGAACGTTAAAGTTAAGCAGCAGCTTATGTAAAGAGAATGACCTGGTTATGCTAGATGCTATTCTGTTCTTAAGCAAACTGGTTTTAGCTTTGCAGTCTAAACATTGAAAGGGGTGAGTTGCCTTTTTATCAGTCATGTTTGTGTATGTGGGAAAATCCAGATCATATGCAGTTCAGCATGTTGCTAGTGTTTTCCCAAATCTAGACTTAAATGCAAATAAATAAATAAAGCAACCATTATAACCATTACATATTTGAGAACCCTTGAGAAGTCAATAGAAGCTACAGGACCTGTGGCATTAGTGTGGTTCCTTATAAATTTTGGACAAATCCTCCTTCACAATTTGCTTTATTACAGAAACCTTTAATAAAATCCCCTTAAATTATTATTCCTCTAGTTTATTATACTTGTTTTCATTCTGTAAAGAATACAATCAGTTCTTAAAACTCAATTTTATTATCCAATCTATGAAAAGTCTATCTTATGGCCCTCTCTTTAATATTGGCTTGTAGTCATGTGATTTTCCTCTCCTGATCAGGAAGATTAAAAAAAAAAAAAAAAAAAAAAGTCCCAAAAGATGATTTTAAAACTTGATTCCCTTATACTGGATACTTGTAAATCCATGCTGGTTTTTGGTTCACTGCACTGTCTAGTATTTTCTTCCTGAGACTAAATTCATCACTGCAATATGTGATATTTTCTTTTAAAATAGAGTTTTTAAACAGATAGGACCATGCAGAGAACTTTCACTGCTCAGTTTGGCCATGGACTTCATTGTATATGCTATGATTCCAGGAAGAATTAAATGGAAGGTTGGTTCCTAATGTGATAGTTTTTAATTATTTACAAAGCTGAGTGTTTTTTAATGGGATTGATGTACCTCTGTTCCAGACCATTTCCCCTGCCTCCTTCCTTCAAAACTCCAATAATGGGATATAGCCAAGTCCAGCACTAAACCCCCTTTTGCCAGTTATTATACCTTGGTACCATTTATTAGATGATGTGATGGATGTTCAGTCTTTACACCTTCCAGTTTCTTGTCTTTTCTGATGGACAGTTTTGTTGACCGATTGGAGAGCTGAGATTCTTTTCCATAGCCCTGCAATGTTAATAGGAATGAAAAGTAAAATCGTACTTAATCACCTACTAATGATGCATAACTTGGAAAATGAAGAGCACATCTGTTGCATATTTTACTTTGGCTTCAGTCAAATATACAATTCCAGCTGAAGTGGCTGAAGTGTCAGACTTAATTTGCAAAGACTAGTGCACTGCTTTTCATGGTTTCATAGATAAAAAATAAATGTTCCCCTGTTTCTGTACTTCATGCAGATTCCTCTCATATAGGGTTTTTATTTGTTCGTTCTTTTGTTTGCATGTTTATTTTGTTGAGGAATATACTAAAAGCACTGTATACAGAAGAGCAGCATATGATGAAATTGAAGTATAGAGCATGTCAGTGACCAATAACAATTAACAGGCTACTTGCACAGCTACAAGGAGAACCAACTTTTCCAGAGTCCTGTGTGAGTGATCTCAGTAGTGGATCAGTCTGGGAACTCTGTTGAGGAAGAACATAACAGGTTAGCTAACTTACCTATATGTTTGTGCTAGGCTTCAGCTGGTCTCTTAAAACATGGTTTATGTCTGAAAGTTGCATACTGTCTTCGTTTAGAAGAAAACATGTTTTAGGACTTGCTAGGGTATATTGAGATTTTAAAACTTTTCTGCTACTTTTGGACAAATATTAATTAATGCAAATGCGTTTGAGAAAAGTGTGTGGGGGGGAGGAGGGGGGAGGGAATGCAAGGTGATGTTTAACATACTTTTCCCTATGGAAATTGGTATGTTATCCATGCTGCTGTTCTTAGACTGTATACTTTTGGCTTTGTATTTCAAGATATAAAGTGTTATTTTTTGCTATGACTCAGTTTAATGATACTTGGTGAAGGCAATTACAGTAACATATTTACATTTTCAGACAACTATAAAACTGGATTGGACAAACATATTTCACCTGAATGTTAATGTTCCAAACAGTAGGGGATGCAGAACAGCTTTGACAAGAAACCTGTGCCACTAATGTAAGATGAGCTCTATGGATCTGTGAAAATAAATAAATAAATCTAGACAAGGCAAAGCACATTAATAATTAAAAACAAATACTAGCATATAACTCAGGAGGTGTCACCATATGTAGACAGTGTTAGTCATGCAAGAAGCACCCCTTGTTTTGCTTGTTCTCAGGGTAGTTCAGAATTGTCTGCTGTCTCAAGCATACCCTCTTTTGTACATCCCAGTTTGTCCTAGCTATTTCTATTCAAATCCAACAACAGGAATACCACTAATTTCTTGGAATAAACATAGAACACGTGTGGATTTCCCTTCGTAAATGTCAATAATGTCGAATAATGTTATTTCAGAAGTGAAATCTTCAGAAGAGCATAAATATGAAGAAGGGCAAACCAACATCTTCAAAGCCAAACTGGAGGCAATTTTATAGAGAAGCAGCTTTGAAAAGCAGGTGCATTTCTCTTTCTAGACACCACTTGGATACAGAAATTTGTTCCTTGTGCAAATGCCACTGCCTGCATGCTTGAATTCAGTGTCTGATTGAGAAGTGCTTGTGCATTTTAAATGGCATCATTCCCTAGCATATTTTCTATGTGATAATTTCAGTACTGATATAAAGGATCTACAATACAGATAATAATTTTTGACTAGGTGGAAGCCCATAGTTTTTCAGCAATGTCTATGTAGTAATGCTTAGATGTCTTTTATAGGCTTGTTTATATGCAAGCCCATGGCCTAGAATTTCACTTCTTTTGAGATGTTTTACTAAGGGGTGTGTGTGCGTGGGGAGTGGAAGTGTGTGTGTGTAAGCTTCTATGAAGTAAGAAGAGTAATTGAATGAAGTGGACTTTGCAAAAGAGGTCATGTCATTATTCTAATTATTGTGAACAAACATAATTATCTTATTCTCATGTTCTGGGCAAATTCCAAGAGGAGGGGAAAGGAATCCTTCCTCTGCAATGAACTCACCAGTGCAGGAAAGCTCTTAGTGGCAAATTAGTCTGGGGAAAATTAGAAGTCAGACTTGGCTAGAGTCTTTAATGAAAATATAATCAGCAATACATCTTTATGAAATGTGCCATGCCATCACATAATACCCACTTGGAGGTGAGGTAAGGGCTACAGGCAGTAGTCCAAAGTCATTAACATGTCCCAGGTGAATATAATAGGATGATAAATGCTCACTGGGAAAGGATTCCTTTCAGTTTTGAAATGGTTTTGAAAGAAAAATAGAAAGTTGGTCATTTTATATCAATTTGTCTCCAGTGCTATAATTCACTACTGAAACACTTCATATCTGTCCATCCACCCATAATGTATTTGTAACACATTAGTTAGGTGGTTTTGTTATTTGTTAGCCCAGTTCTAGGAGGTGGAATGATAGGAATGTTTTCTGATGTGCATCTCAATCCATATAGTAAAACCAAAGGTGTTGATCTTCTGTAGCACAGTTATCAATCAATTAAGTTTCTTTTCTGGCATAGAATAAAAAGTCCCACTTCCTGGATGGAAATTTGGGTGAATAGAGTTGACCTGGTAGCTTCCCTTCTTTTTATTTCTGGCAGGAGTAATAGGGTCAAAAGTGAACCATAAACAAGTGTTTGTCTTGGTTATTTTAAAATGCATTAGAGAAGGGAAAAAAATGTCTTGGCTAGTTTGGTTTCTCTATGAAGAGGCAATGCTTGATCAGTTGATCAGTATCAATATCAAAATCAGTTGATCATCTATCAATAAAAAAAAAAAAGTACACAAGACTTTTGGAGATTGTGTAGACTTGGGCAGTCTTTGTGCTTCATTTTATTACTGTTGCAACAGCTACTGGCACCTTGTGAATGATGACAGAACAGACATTTGATTTCTTGTTGGGTCTGTAAAATATCATTAAACCTGAAATATTGTTTGCTAAAACAGACTGCATAAGTCATAACATAGAGAACAATATAATGTCATTTGATATTAAACCTTCATCTTTTTGTTGGTGTTGATTTTTTTTTAAGCATTGTTCATGCTTTAAGGAAGGTAAAAGAAGGTGAATCATTGCTTCTTTATTTCTAAATGTATATAAGAAAGTGCTATTGCTTTGTTAAAAGTATTATGCTTTGCGAGAGATCTTAAAAAGCAAATTCCCACATGGAAATATTCCTTGCAATTCTTATGATCTATTTTGCTAATAAATCAGAGTCAGTACCTATACTGTGCATAAGTGAATGAAACGGCATTTTTGTCCTCTGCACGTGATGTTACAAATGGATTCAAATTGGCAACCTAATGCTCTGTGTATGCTTACATCATTTATAAAATGAGCACAATTTCACTTTTCTCCCACTGCAGGTTTTTATTATTATAATTATTATTATTATTATTGAAAAGGTTACCTTTGCTGAGCAAATGCATCATGTGCACTTTGCAGCATCTCAGCACACCTGCACACCCTTATAATAATGGGGGCCTCTAACATGTCATTACTACTCCTAGTAATGTAGGAGTAAACAACAAACTTGGCGTTCTTACCTTTGACATATAACAAGATAGAGAAGTTTTGTGAAGATATGTATAGGGAAGGTGGTGCTTGCGCTACTTAATGGCTTACTGTAGCTTACTATTACATTGCAGGTGATAAGAGCAGTAAGGTTGTAAGAAAGGTTGTGCATAATGTTTTGTTCCTAAGCAGTACTTAAAATCGTCTCATCTTATACAAAGCTCCATTTAGGCACAACAATTCCTGAAAATTAAAATTCTCTTGATTTTCTTCTCATGCATCTGGCAAATATTTATCTGTTTAGGAGATATTTAGGAAAGCTTTAATCTATATTTAGGCATGGTGTGAACTAGAAGTCTTAGAGAAACAGTAATTAAATGCTTTTGTATTCAGAGGTGTTAAATACCTGTCAAGCAATGACTCCTACTGCTCATGATCACAATATTGAAGAGAAATATTAATGACAGGCTAGTCTGAAAACAAGGAAGTAGACTGAACATAGCGACTTGCTATATGGACATAAAAGTATATATGTAAATGGATACTTGTCAGATAAATGAAAATCCTTATTAACCTGGTGTATATGGGTTGTTCATGTAGCCAAATGTTTTGCAGACTGTCAGGGAGTGAACAGCACTGCATGGTCTGGGAAAGATCAGTGAACTACAGCAAATGTGCTAGTCAGGCATAAAAAGATCAGTGTCTGATGCTTGCAGAAAAGAACATGTGGTGTCTCATTTCTAGGAAAGAAAAGCCTTGCTTTTCTTTTCTTTCTATGTAAAAAACACATAGTCAAATTCTACCTGGAAGAGAGCTATCCCGGATGCGAGCCAACTTCAGCTCAACTGTGATGCGCAAATAGGCTACTTCTGGGATCTGAGAGCTGATTCCCAAGTAACAGATGTATGAAGAATCTGTGTTGTTGGTAAATCCATGTGAATTTAGGATTCCTTTTGTTTGCCTTGTGATCACACCTTTCTTCTCTGACACTGTGTAAGGTTTATTTGCTTTTCTAACTTTTGTGCTCATCTTCTGAGTTTTCAGAGGCTTGAGGAAACCCAGTTGCAAAATAATAAATAATTCCTTCATGAAGAGGGAGTCATCTGTGTTAGATAGAAGCCTCCAGAAGGCTTTTCTGAGAAAATATATGTTGCAGAGTTTCTAGGTATTTAACTGGCACTCATTTTGAAGGATTTGCTTAGGCCTGGGAACTTGCCACCAGTATATGACACCTTTTAGTATTTCTGTGCCAACTTCTGGAAGGAGAGCTGAACTAAATAGTTGTCTGTGAAATGTCGGACAGACTGCCAATACTAAGTTGCTCAAGGCAGATACCTACAATGATCTCTCTCTCTCTCTTTTTTTTTTTTTTTTTTTTTTTTTTTTTTTTCCCCTATTCAATGTTACAATGAACATATTATCCTTGGCTAGGAAAAATGTCAGATCTGTGGGAGAAGCAGACTCAAATGCCTACAGGTAACCAGCCCTTAATTAAAGGAGCTGAGAAAGGAAGCAGATCTCCCTTCAGGAATTATGTATCACCATTTCCTATTAAGCTTGTGAGTGAGAGCTTTTGGGAAGCCTCTAATTCATTCAGGTACTAATCATGTGATGAGGTAATGGAACACAAATCATCTTTTTTTTTTTTTCTTTTTTTTTTTTTCTTTTTTTTCAGAATTAGTTAAGGTGTACTATTAAGCTCATCTTTGTTTCTGCAAAGGACCAAACTAGCCTCAGCCTGCCCACCATTCTCCATATTGGGATATCCAGAATTACAATTCAAATTCTATTTTTTTTATTTATTTTTTTTGGGTGTATGTAGTGATAGCATTTAATTAATCACTCCAGGAACATAAAAAGAGTGTGAAGTGTACTTATTTGACAAGAGAATATAATTAGAACTGTGGGGTACCCAGCAAGTACAGGAGTGCCTGATGCGATTAATTGCTTTTGAAACTGATTTAAAGCATAGGAGTTTGACAGAGGCATTTTTTGCTGCTGTGCTCTAGAGTTATAAAAACTCTTTTAAATTCTCCTGTATTAAAAGAAATAAATTCTGAAGAAGAAAGAGCTTTAATGTATCAATAACTTTAAGAGTGCTTGACAATTCTATGCTGATTTTCTCATAATGGCATTTTGCAGCTTTATGAAGCTGGAGATGAGAGCTGGAAGGACTGTACTGAGAACCAGGATAGAGAAAATTAGGAGAATGGGATCTGAAGCTTAAACTTCTTAGGCAGGTTTCAGGCCTAGAAATGCTCATTAGTTTAGACCTAAGTACGTTAAAATGAGAGAAAATTTTCTACAGAGCAGAGCCACTCTGGTATGCACTTCTCCAGCTCAATGGGCTGGAGAGGAAAATATAGTTACAGAAATCTACCTGGAGGTGAAGTGCATCTGAAACTTTGCAGTGGGAATTAGTTCTCTGGCTGGTCTGGTTTTAATTGTGACATTTTTACCTGAAGATGAGAGAGAAACCCTCCAAGCCATTTTATTCAGCTGGAGGATATTAGGGCACTGTTTATCCTCTGGGTTATTGAAACCAATCACCAGAAATGTTTTTGTGATATTAAGGTTTGTACCAGGCAAGAGTGTAGGTAATACTGTCTGCTTTTCTTAGAGAGTTTGGGTTAAACTTGTGTTTCTTTAGATTTAGGCCTCCAAGCATTTGAATTAGAGAACATTTCTTCCTCACTAATATTCCTTCATTTTTGAGCAATATTTGAGTTTTAAGAGTTGAAGAATTTGAAGATTACTTTTTAAAATTTGTTATTGGTACTACTAAAAACTGTAAGTAAACTTTCTAAGACCTGTGTCTTCAAATGCAGTGATGACTTATTCAGTATATGGAAGACATCAGCTGAACTCCACATGCATATTGCTATCAGTATGAGTTTTGAGAATGAACTGACTACACCTTGCCTTTGTGTTTTAGTCAAGCATTCTATCTTATACAATAGGCTGCATTTTCAGTCTTAAAATAAGAAGTTACGGAAAAGAAAACACTTTTCAGATCAGAAGGAGAAAAGTATGCGCCTCATTCCCAATACATGTTTCACAGTTTTGCAGCTTACCCAGAAACATGTACAGCAATGTAAAACAGAAAGATGGCAATTCAAACTTTTGCTTTGATGACTCCCATAAGGGCTGTTTAAACTATGTCAGGGCAAAGCACATTGATTCAAGTACAGAATGCCGCATATCAACTTTTGTTACATGTTCTTTCTCTGAGGTTCCTTTGGCTTTCAGTTTTTGTAAGTGGGCTGCATTTCTTAGTCGAACTGGGGATAAAAGCCAAAGATAAAAGTGGAAGACAGATGGTGAGCATTTTATGTTAAGGATCAAACTTGGAGGTGATAGCATAGTTGAGAAAGAAAACATAGGTAGCTAGAGTCTATTTCACCCACCAGAGTATCTTCAGCAAGTTAATGATAAAAATAGTTTTAACTAGCAGGGTAAGGCCCTTCACTTTCCTGATCTAATAGACTTTGGCTGTAAAACAACTGTTCCACACAAGAGATGGGAGTTTCTGCAAGGCCCAAATGTGTCCACCTGTAGCAGTCAGATGCTGCCTGCCAGGCAATGGTGATATGGTGTGTGGGGGCCCAGTGTGATAATCCTGAATGAATTAATTCATCAAACTGTATTTTTGTGTATGTGTTTTTTTTTTTTCTTTCCAAAGGACAGTCGCTTGAAAATATGCTCACTTTCCCATTATGTGGCCTAAAAGATTGAAGCTGTGTAATCAAAATATTATCTTAATTGCACTAATTACAGACCTTTACAATGAGAGAACACTCAGGGTGTTTTTAATGTGAGCAGCAAATTAAGGTCTAGTAGAATAATGATGATGTAATTGCTTATATTTGTGTGGAAATGTCAATTTAGGAAAAAACGTATATAGCCTGTTACAGAATGGTAATACTAATCGTGTTCCTAATTGCAGTTAAGCTACAAGTGTGTTTGCTTTTATTTATTTATTTATTTAATCTTCAGCCAGCAAGTGAAACATCTTTAAAATTATGTCTCTTTATTAAGAACTGCATTTGATGCACTGTCCTTCCAGACTGACACTGGATGCATGTGCTGGGCCCAGAGGCACTCACAGGCCTTATTTTTCCTGACTGACCTCCCCTGGGACGTCTCCGCCATTTTGTCTTGGTAGTCTCCTGAGGCCTGCCCCAAACTCTCAGCCACTAAAGAGAAGAGAAACCCAGAAGCCCAGGCTGAGCCTGGGCAGGAGCTAGTTGGGGTAGAAGAGGTCAGGGGCAATGGCCATCCGAAGGAGAAGCCTCCTTGCATTGCAGGGTGGTAGGCCCAGGAAGGCTGTGGGTGGGCAGCCATCACATCATGCACAGCGCTGGTAGCAAAGCAGTCCCGAGAGTGGTAATGACTGCCTACATGCAAGCAAATGCCATCAGGCTTGCCAGGCTCATTGTGCCATTCCTGACTCCACACATGGAGGGAGGGTTAAGAGAAGTCCCTTTTGTCTGGAAAGGGAAAACAGAGTTTGGCATAAAGTGCCTGACAGGAAAGTGGAGAGCAAGTTGTCTTCTGGAACAGAGCCTCTGGCTGGTGGGTGGTCCCAAGGGCTTTCCATTTTCCCAGCATAAACCTCTGGGTTTTGTTTCCTTCAGGAACAGCATTTTAAATTCTTAAACATAGTTGTTAATCTCACTATAAAACATTTATATTAAATATTAGTGGGTTTGTGTAACTACACACAAAGTGATATGGATCACAAAAGGTTTTAATCAGTTTGGGAGTAAAAAGAGAACTTCTCAATTCCAACTTTTCTAACTTTTCTCTTTCTTACCCCTCTTCTCTTCACCCTCTCTCCCCCACCTTCCCCCCCCCCCCTCCCCCCCCCCCCCCCCCCCCGCATTCAAATAAAACTGAAATAAAACTGATTTTAGTGAGGTCTAATCTTTCCATTCAGATTTCTGAAGCTGATTTACTTAGTCTTTATTGTCCTTGGTCTGTCAGTAAGTGTTTACCAAAATGGATTAATGGATTCTTATGATCTTGTTTTTCTGTCACATGGCCCATTTGCCTACCTTCCAATCCCATTCTTTAAAACTTTTTCAGAAACTCCTTTTAATCCCTCCCATTTTCAGTAATGATAGAAATTGGGCTAAATTTTGTTGTATCATAGCAAAAGTGAAAAGGATATTTTTAATATTCTCATCAGTAGAAACAAATTCAATTAACATGTGTGGGCATTGCTTTTATGTATACTTATCTGCTTCATGAGGGTATGTTTTCTATAAATAAGAAACAAACAAACAAAGAAACAAAAACAGTTTTGATGGTCTTTAATTTCACAAATATATATATATATATACACACACATATATTATGAAGGGACCATAACTTATTCAGTGGAAAACATACACAATAAAGAACACAGCTTTGAAGATGTACAGAGTTGTGTTGGCCAAATTCTTTTTGGAAGAATCATATTAACTTTTGTTATTAATTTAAGGATGTTTATGTCTACCTAGGATCTGGTAGAGATCCATCTCTGATCATGACTCTGATCATGACTCATCTCCCTAGGAAAGAGAGACAGGTTCTCATCACTTCTTTGTAGGACTGCAAGTATGATTTTAATTTCTCTTGCCTATTGCTTATTTGGCCAAACATGTTAAGCATACAGCTATGGCCTACTCTGTTCATGTATTGTTTTTTTCAAAGATAAATGTCAGCTGTGGAACTCTTTTGTAATATCAGAAGTTCCAGACCCCACACAAATTCGATCAGTGCATGGTTTTTGTCCTATTTAGTGCTTGTATTTTAAGTCCAAAAGACTGGCACAACTTGTTTGTTCATGGATTCTCATCCCTTTAGAACTCTAAAAGATTAATGACTAAATACTGACTGTTCTCCTGTTAAATGAAAAGATGACTTTGGATGGATTCAAAGTACTGCTCCTGGTGGTGTCAGAGGTAGCTGTGAGTGTGTGGCCATAATGCAATTTGACAAGCAGTACATCAAGTTTTTTGTCAAGAACCTGAGAAGCTTTCAGTTCAGTGGTCACTACTGAAAGCTGCTTTTTTCCCCATTTCACACTCCTTGTTCTCCCTTCATTTTACAAGAAATGAACAAGGGAAGATACCCATGCAACAGAAGGCATAGTCTGTTGCAATTGAGGCAGGAATAGCATGGGAACGTGGAAAGATGGTCATCAATGTATATAAATATGTATAAACAACTGCATAGGGATGAAGAAGATGCATATAGGTCAAGTCGACTTACAAGTAATGTTTTATGTTTCTTGATATCTTAAAAATGTGTGGTAAAAGAATAGGGCTCATTTTCCTAAGGAATTATTTACAAGTAAAGAAAGACAGTTACTGTCTTTTTTATAAAATTTATAAATTAACAGCAGGATTGGGATAATCACTGAATCTTACTGTGCTAGGAGAGTTTGTGCACTGATGATAACTTTCTACTGTTATATGGATCAACCTATAAAAGGGAATCAAGGAAAAAGAGACCACGATGCACAGATATCTTGAGATGGACAAATCTGGGGCTCAATTTTTGGTGCATCTGGAGTTGTCCCTCAGTAGCTATATTTATGTGCCAGGATTTGTTTTTCCTATGTTGGGCCTCATTCTCCCTACTAATTTCCCTAGTCTTCCCATCAACCTCCATCCCCCATGAGCTTTATTTTAGAGTTTTATTTTCATTCTGACTCACTACACAGCCCCAGTCTACCTGTTTCATTTCTTTCTCCAACATTATTTGGTACACATGAATGCATCCTCTTGCAAAACTTCATATATGTGCATTACATGACCAGTACCCAGGCAGCTTTTATAACCTATGACTAGAAGTATATGCCCACCACCAGAAATTTTTCAGGAAGGAAGGATAGCATTCAGGCCATCTGGGGGTACAATAACAACTGTCCTTTGGCAGAACATAATTGGCTCAGAGCTTGTTGGATGGTGGCCTTTGATCGCAAACATTTTAATTGAATGTGTTGCCTCTTAAGTACATAGTTTCAGAATGATAGTAAAATTAGTTAAACAGGGTTAAACATGAAGGGTAGTTTTTCCATCCAGAGGCTTCCGATAAAGTCTTCTCCCACTTGAAACATAATGTGCATCACTGTCTTGTTCCATCACCTAGAGTAATTTTCAAATCTTGACTTCCAAACTTTGAGCAATCCAGTGAAAGTGTTACTGGATTAAAAAATTCACAACCCACATGTTGTGGTTTAACAGCTTGTACCACACAGCTGTTCTCTCACTGTCTCCAGGTACAATGGGGGAAAAAATCAAAAAGGTAAAAGTGAGAAAACTCGTGGGTTGAGATAAAGACAGTTCACTAGGTAAAGCAAAAACTGTGCATGCAAGCAAATCAAAACAGAGAATTTTTTCTCTGTTTCCCATCAGCAGGCAAGTGTTCAGCCACTCCCAGGCAGGAGGGCTCATCATGCGTAATGGTTTCTTGGAAATGCAAACACCATCACCTGAACATCCCACCCTTCCTCCTTCTTTACCCCAGCTTTTACCTGAGCATGAAGCCATGTAGTATGGGACATCTATTTGGTCCGTTTGTTTCCACTGTCCTGGCTGTGTCCCCTCCAGCTCCTTGTACATCCCCAGCCTCCTCGCTCACAGGGCTGCATAAGCAGCAGAAAAGTTCTTGTAAGTAAGCACTGCTCTGCAACAGCTACAAATGTTGGTGTGCTATAACCACTTTTTTAAAAAATCAAAAATCCAAAACAGAAGTATATGATACTCTATGAAGAAAATAACGCTGTCCCACCCAAACCCATATCACCCCACCTTTTTCTTTGTTTTTGTTTTTTTTCCTTTGTTTTTTTTTTTTTTTTTTCCTGAGATGCTTGAACCTGCTTGAACCATATTGGCAGAAAATCTATAAAAAATATAGTCTGGCCTTCAGGTATGGGAGATTTTGTACTGAGCGACTAATGTGAAGGATTGAAAGTGACAGAAAACTGAAGAAAGGATATGCAAACAACCAGGTACTGAACTGGTGCAGTGCTAACATAGGTAGTGACATGTTTTTTTTGTTGTTTACATATGAAAAGAACAAAATCACAAAATTAAGAAACTTGAATAGACACTTGTATATTATATTGATATAATTATAATATAACTAGTGATCTCTAATAGGATAAATACTGAAAAAAAATATTTTTTTAAGGAAATATGTATGACTGCTCTCAAATAAAATATGCCCACCCGTAAACAAATACCCTTAAGAGTCTGTGCTGTGTTTTCTGTGAAGCTTAATAAGACCCTTCCTATCATAGATTGTGAGAACAGTACCTATCCCTCTGCTTTTGTCTTTCCTCTGAGGAAGATTCTGCCGATTTTCATGATGGAGTTATTTCAGAAAATTGCTTGGATCACTGGAAACTAGTACTTAGTATTGTACTGTCTTATTTGTGCAGTTCCTACAGGTTAGTGCAAACTTTCAGATTATATTCAGTAGCATCTGGGTGCTGTAAAGATGATAATCAAATAGTGGAATGAGGTATCAATTTCCAGACTTTTGAGCGCTGTTAAGAATGATTGGGTTGGCCTATCAAGAAACATGACACTGAAAATTATAGATCTATTATGGGTGTATAGAATATTGACGTTTTTCATGTGTAGGCGGACACATGTAAATATGTAAATATTCATGTTTTTCATGGAGATGGGAACTATTTTTTAAATTAAATTTATATTTCAAGGAGGCCCATATTCTATTTGCACTTTAAGCCTGGGTTTACTGTGTATGACTGATGTTGATCTACAAGGAGACCTGCTTTGCACAATGGATCCAAGTGGTATGTGCAAGCTTTTAAATCTTTGATAATATCTGCTGTTGGATCTTGTGGAGTTGTATGCATGTTCTTGTGTTTTGTAAACAAGTGGTGCCCCATTTTCATTTATGAGAGACTGCTTTCCACTTCTAATTTCCTAATTTCAGGAGACATCACATATTTTGGAATAAACAGTCATTTGCAGAGCCCAGTTAGGCGTACAGACTTTGGGGCCAGCAGTAGTTAATGATGACTAAATTCAAATTCTACTTGATCATTCAGGGCATTCATCATGCTGAGCTATGTCATAGGCAGGAAATGGAGGATCACTGTAAGGAGTATTGCCCACTGCACACTACCATCATTGACCACAACCTTCTTTTTGAAAGAAGGTTGTCTGGGAGCCTGTTTCCAGACTTAATGTCATGTCCTTTAGCCATAGATTTATTTAAAGTCAAATCTTCCATCATGAAGGCAATTCAAAGCCTCGTTCTTAATTTCAGCTTAATCCTTAACATCCTTTATTGCCCTTGTTGACGTAAGTGATGTTGTTTCCTTCTTCCTACAACATCCTTCATTGCTATCCAAGATCAAGGCTGTCTTAAGGGAGTGCTGTAGTTATTTTTGTTTGATTTCTTAGGACAATTAGTAATAAAAACACAAGCTGTGTGCTGGATACTTTCAGTCTTGATTACATTTCAAACAAGAGATTTTTTTTAGAATAGCAGCTGGAGGAAACAATTGAAGCTGCAGAGGTAAAGGAACATACTGTTCTGATAAGATGCTTAAAAGTAGAATGAAAGCACCTATGAATGTGAATGCAAACAAAGTCTGCAGCCTTCTTTTACAGTGTCTGTGTCAAGTCAGTTTTTTAAGATTGCATCTTTTAACTATTTTGTCTCCCTATTTATATATACAAATCAATCAAAACTTCTTGGCAAGGACAGAGATGACCTCTTTACATAGTGGTGGTTTTATTTTAGGGCTTCAAGGTGCGTAGAGACAGTTTTTTGTCATTCTGCATCCTTCTGGATGAGAAAGCAGAGGTGCAAAAAATATCAGTGGAGAGAACTTTAGCTTTTGAGGGATATCAGATTGAGCTGGACAGTGGGCTTTTAAATCCAGCCTTTTATTGCATAATGTGTGCTGTCTTGGTAGTGTGGTGATTCTGTAGAGATTACAACTTTGGAAGTAGCACATTCAGTTTTCACTTACATACTCTTTTTTTATGCTAGAAATGCAATAGAACATTTGGAAAGTACTTCGGTGCTGACCTCCTCATCTTACTGAGACTGCATTTATTCCATAACTGAAATAAACGTCAGAAACCTGAAGAGCAGAGTCATGAAGTGATAGTGTTTATTTAATTCTATATCTTGACTTGCCATATATATATATATTGCTCTATTCTGGCTTGATGTATCCTTACAATGCCAGATGATGTCTTTGTTTTGGTCTGATAACCAGGGTTCTTGTGAAACAGGTCAGCAGGCAACAATTTGCTACAGCCTAACTGCTGTTCACAACTCAAGGACTATAGAGGAGAGAAGGGATCTGAGAAAATTGTTTTGAAGGTTGGATCCAAAACATGAGCATGCACCCTGTAGAAAAAATAGGGGCCTTCATCAAAGAGCCACATAGGAAATTGTGGTGGCCAAATGGGATTCTGCGTGGAATATGTTGGCTACATTCTGAGGAGTGTTTCTTATAAAGCAAAATAGATACAGACATTTGTAGGTGGCTTCGTTGATGATCCAAAGCCTGGGTTCTACCTGCTGTCAGTAATAGTTTAAATAGTGCACAGTGAGTAAAAGTAGTTCACACATCACATGGTTCTGTCCAGTTATAAAGCTTCTTTTTCACATAATCACATTTCAACGAGTGACTCAGCACTACTAACAATTTGCTTTAATACCATGTCTTTTTTTTTAATACTCTAATTTTATAACTGTGACAACTGAAATTATTGATCTAATTCAATTATGTCTCTTTTAAGACGTTCAAGATTTATTATTTGATTGCCCTCATACATGTCTAATTTTAAAGTTACAGATAATTAAATATTTCTGTGTTTATGTTCTCAAATAGCCGAGTGATGTCATGTCTCACATTCTGCAAAATTTCAATAATGGAATTTAGGACAAAGTTTGTTATTAAGTGCAAGATGGATCCCACTTTTACTGCCATTATACTATAATATTTTTTTTGCCATGAGTGTTAAATTCAACCGTGCTGAAAAGAATACGGGAAAAAGACCAACAGTCAGCTTGGAATTGTTGAGACCAAGTGAGTCAAGCCAATCTGATTTCCTTCTCCAATCCTCCTTATGGTAACAGGCCTTGTGCTAAGAGGAGATGGTAGGTGTAGTGCACGTTGACTTTGTGAAGGCTCTTTACACTGTCGTACATGACAGTCTTTTAAGCAGGTTGGGGAAACATAATGTGGAAGAAATTAATAGGTTGCAAAGCTGTTTTGAAAACTGTATTTAGAGCATTATCAGTGATC
Organism: Netta rufina; assembly: GCF_964035555.1. Lineage (NCBI taxonomy): Eukaryota > Metazoa > Chordata > Aves > Anseriformes > Anatidae > Netta > Netta rufina. Next base: position 114,808,688 of record NC_140123.1, read on the forward strand.
CATTGTCAAAATGAAAGAAAGAACTGACTGGGATTCTGCAGGGACCTGTCTTGGCTCTAACACAGCTTAACATTTTTATTAATGACCTGGATGATGGAATAGCATGTGTGCTTATTAGATTTGAAACTGGATGGACTGCAAGAATGTCAGAAGACAAGGTTAGAATTGAAAATGATCTTCACAAAATTGAGAAATGGGCTGTAACAAATAAGATGCTGTTCCGACGAGAGGAATTTCGTTGTAGGAAAAGGAATGATCAACTGCACAGCATGATCTGGGGGGTCACAAACTGAAAGGCAATGAACAGTATTATGTTAATGTGGATAAGGTGAACAACTCCAAAGGACATACAATTCACTGGTACATACTGAGAGGTTTATGTGTTCTGTTCAGCAGCAGTAGGGTCCTGAGTTACACCAAGATTTAGGTTAGACCTTTGGAAAAACGCTTTAGCTATGTAGACATTGTGCACTAAAACAGATTGCCTGCACAAATTAGAGATGTTGGTAAGAAAAGGTTTGACAAGGAGGAGCCAGAGGGGGCCCAGGTGTTGCTGGTGCTGTCAACAGGATTAGGAGGATGGACCCTTTCAGAAGTAGCTTGCTTAAAGCTGTTTTCTCTTCTTATATCTCACGCATTCCTTGCATCTCTAAAGAAAAAACACAAAATTCAATGAGCTGGAAAAGGAGTAAGGCTCATCACGCAGTCCATGAATCACAAGCTACAATAAACTTATGCCACAGTTGTCCCAGCTATATGTTCTACCAGAGCTTGCTGGTCACAGTGCTCTGTGAGACCAGAGTAAAAAAAGATCATTAAAACGTATGTAGGAAATACCACATGCAGACAGTTTGTGCATTTCATGATGACCATAGGCCAGTCACAAAAAATGTCTGAAGAAATTCCCTGAAGTGAATTTGGCAGTGTTTCAATTGCTTGTTTGTTTATGGAATGACAATATAATTGAAGATTCAAGCAGATTAAAAAAAAAAGAATCCATGACAAATTTGGAATGAGTTTTGTAGTAGACAGGTATCTGCTGGAACAGGGATTTTCTCTTCCTAATTATAAATTAAATATTAATGTTACTTGAACATCTAATATCTTTAAATGATATACAGGGCCAATATCTTACACTGTGAGATTTCTTTCCTTATTAAATGTCTTCTTAACTTTCCTCCCCCCCTTTTTTTTTACAGCAACTTTTTTTTTGCAATATTAGAACAAGGCAGACCACCTGTATTTTCCATTTAAAAAAAAAAAAAAAGTAATTGCAATTAAATTTGTGCTCTCTGATTTCTCTTTACTTTCAAGTTGCCTTTGATTATAGAGCTATGTAAGCTAGTGTAATGGTGGTGGTGGGAGGCAGTATGTGCAACCCTCCCCCATCTCCAATAATAAGACTACAGAGACATTTCCTTCTTTCTCAAACTCAGATGATCTCCAAGTTTTAAGTGTGAGCCACCACACTGGTTCTGTTAGCCCTTGAGTGGGTGGAAATGGCTTGTTGACTGTCTCTAGAGCACAAATAACTCTCTATACCTGACGGCATGGCAGAATAAAGGGTGTTTTGTGAAGTGATAACTACCAAAAGCAGAAAGAAAAGCATTGCACTTGACAAGAGGAAGGTGCAGTACATCAAAATGATTTGATGTTCATTAAAGGTGAGAATAATGAGCAGAGTATCTCTAGGCCTATAGCTCATTTTTTAAATACTTGTAGAAAGTAAGAAAAGAATGGTTACATTATTTTTATGTTTGGCAATGGTAAGATTATTGTACTGTGTTCATTTAGGATAGGGATAAAAGAATTTCTCAGTATGCTCTAAAGACACCTCTGAGAAGAGTTGCAAAAAGTATCAAGATAGCAAACTTGGAGATTTATTATTTATCAAGAACATCAAATACATGGATTGATCAGACCTATAATTTTTATAAACCATAGCAGAAGCTGTTTAATTCAGCATACGAAGGCTTAGCAAAACATGAATCAATTTAAATGGGTATGAGAAATTGCCTCACTTTCTAATGTGTTGTGGGCATAGATGTAAGAGCATTACATGAAATCACGAAATGTTGTTACTGATACTATAACAAACAAATCAATGGGAAATACCACAGAAAAGCAAAGCTTTTTTATTATTATTATTATTTATTTATTTTTATTTTATTTTCTAATCACTTAATCTTTTAGCCCTTTCCTTTGGCTATGTGGATAGGAAGCATGTCAGAAAAGCTTTTCTGGACAAGGGTAGGTGAAGCCCCATTGTGAACATGCTACCCCAGGTACCCCAGGTTGGAACTAGCAGCGTCCTGAAAGCTATAAGGAATTCAGCATCTTGCTGTAATATTCAGCACAGATCCTCTGATTTCCCTCTGCAAGAGGAAGTGGTGGATGGTGACAAGCTTTTCCAGAGCACTGGGAATGTCATTAGTGCCAAGGGATTGATAAGGAGCTGGAGACAGTTGTTCCAGGTAAATCTGTACTGTCAATATAACCCTTTTGGATTCCTGCAGTTCCTATTGACTGAAACTCTACTTTAAATATATATTAAAGACATACTGGTTTAAAGGATTGAAATCGTTTTCTGAAGAGTATAATGTCTTTACCTTTAATCCTATCTCTTATTAAATATATTTTAATGATGAACTGTGAGTATATTGGAAACAAAAGGTTTCATTCTCAGTGATGAGCCTGCCTCTGTCTGACAGGTGATGCAGTTAATTTTATATGTGGCTACTGAATACCAGTCATTCCCCTCAGTAACTGTGACCCAGATAGTGGAAGACTCTCATGTCTTAATTGCTTGACCCTGACATTAGCACAAGTGGATGGGCCTGAACAGATAACCAGTCTGACGTGACGTAGAAGAAGGAGCCATTTGATGTAGTCAGTAGAATGTAATATTTGAGAAACTATTTTCTTGATTGGAATCATTTATTTCACTTTCCAGTCCATTTCATTCCCTTTTTAGTATTTTGCGTTTGGCTGATGTGAGGGGTAGAAGATTAGTTGTTTAACACCTGTTAGCAGGTCAGCTAAACTGATGAGGCACTAAGATAAAGTACCATCTAGTATTGAGAGCATAGAAAAAAGCAACACTTGATTGTAAACTGAAATACAAACTTTATGGTTGACTTTCTGTATAGTTATTGGTTAATTGTTTAACATATATATCCCTGAGTACTTGGGGGAGAGAATAGTATTGACTTAAAATTTACCACAGCTCCAAAATCATTCTTGTTTCAAAGGTGGGGTCTCTGTATTGGAAGGGGATCTTTTGTATCTTCAAATATTTAAATGCTTCAGAGCAAAGCTGAGTAGTGGATTGCTATTGGCTGTGCTTTCAAGAAAAGTGAAGAAAACTTCTAGCTTGTATGTCTGAAGGGTGTTAGAATTAAGATATAACTTGTAGTGTAGTGTGGGGAGGGGGAAGGGAGACTGAGGTGAGGGGAGGGAAGTAGTTGTGGCATTGTAGAGATTGTTACTTGAATGGACGTTTGCTTCGTATTTGCAGCTCTTCCTGACAGCTCCTTCAGGAGGTGTGTCCTGCAGGATAAAAAGCAGACTGTTGTCAGCAAAGATGGTCTGACCTCATTACTGGGGCCAACAGGTGTATTATTTAATCACAGCCTTAAAGCCTCAGGAAACTCTGAACTTTTTCCAAGATTGGTTGGGATTAGCCCGACCCTTTGATGTTAGTTTAGACATCCCATGGAGCCACCAGTTGAAGAGAGCGAGTGAATTCTTACTGGATATGGTCCTGGGCTTCTTAGGCAAGACATCTGTGAAACCAATTTGTGTGGGAGAAATTGGACCAAGAAAGAAAACTATTTCATTCTAATTGCAATTTCCAATTGTAAAGCTGGAGACGAACTGCCACTGACAGGCTCTTAAACTAATTAACCAAACAGTCCAGCACCCCATGCTGTGTAATGTTACACAACTATGCATAAACAACCCTGCTGAAGATTTATTCCGACCCCAAACTTTGAACAGGCACTGCTGAAGTCAAACACACTGTTTGAAGTGTCAGGGTGATCTGCAGTCTTCCTGTCTGATGCACTACATGCTTGACTCTAATTAACGGTAATCAAATAAGGAAAACACTAATCAGTATTCAACAGCTATTACCTTCAGTTTAGCAGAGAGAAAACATAATTTCAGGAGAGAAATAAACACGTGGTATTATGTGGAACCGCAATAAATCCTTTTAAGAGGCTATGTGCTTTTTTTTTATTTTTGTAACTTCCCACTAAATTGTGATATAAGGCCTTAGGAGATAAAAAGAAGGGGTTGAGAAGGAAGGAAATTCCTTATTCTCCAGATTCAGTGTTTGCCTAAAATTGCCTCCACTAAGTTGTGTTGTTGTAGTGTAGCTGACTGCATTTTTCATCTCTCTTTACTTTGGACATAAACAGTATAAGTTTTGCTCCTTCCTTACCAAACACAGGGAAACTCTTATTTTCTGAACTGTATTTTATAGGGAAGCATATTTTCTTAAAATATCACTATACATAGCTTACTCTTGTGCATAAGTATTCATCATTATTGTGTAAATGGAGAGTCAGCAGGAGGGCTCCCATGAATTTCAGTAGTCACCACACCATGATTTGATTCATATGCTCCACTTCTCACCTTCCTGAGATTTTACGGAACCTTTAAAAACTTTGAGGGATAGTAGAAATATGGTCTGTCAGATCATGTTCATCACTGGGATTGAGCCATGAATCCTTGTATATTTATGCCACGTTGTTTCTTGATACACCAAGGTTACACAGAAAAGAGAAAGTTACTTCTGAGAGGTCATCTCCATTACCTGGAAGATTCCTGTGGTCTGCAAAGTATAGGCAACTCCAGAAAATATTTTTCTTCTTCAAATGATTGTAACTTCTGCATTTCCTGACATACCTATGCATCAAAAAGAGATGGCCTTTGACTGTCAGTTAGTCGTTCATCCCTTGCACACAGTTCTGCATTCATTTTACTCTATCTGGATCACTGTTTTGCACAAAGTCCTTTGAACCCACTCTAAAATAGACATTGTGTGTGCTTAGCTGCAAGTTCTTTCCCCTTTCCCTGTGTTCCCAAGGACACAAATGGATGCTCTGTGACAGAAGGCCTTATTTCCTTTAAGTACCATGGGTTTGTGCATGACTGTAAGCAATTTCTCTCCTGAATGTGCAATTTCCCTTGGTGATGTTTAAAGGAACATTTTTTAATTCTATTTTTAAACTGTTAGAAATAGCTCTCCAGAGCTTCTACTGCTGAATACTAATAACTTTTCATATTAGCATAAAATGATAGTTTTATCAAAGATCACAGTTTGGGGGGAAAATGGTACCATTTGCATCTCCAGAGGCGAGGGGAAATTGTTCATAGGCTTATGCAGGTCTTTTTCCTTTCCTTCAGCTTCCATAGCTTTGTTAATACTAAATTAAATTAAATGTGCTAAAGGAGAAGTGGCGACTGTTCACTAATATGCATGCTAGCCTTATCAGAGTGTGTTAGAGAACACCTTTTTTTTTTTCCTAGATGCATATAATTTTAACACCTGCTCATCCCCAAACTTCAATTACTTGTTCCTAGGTCTATTTATAACTACAGCTGCTGTTGGTTGCTTTGGTATTTTTATACTAGTCCATATGGTTGAAAGAAAATGCAGAGATGTACATGACGGAACAGAGGGCAAAATAATTGTCTGGAAAACCCAGACGGCTGTTCAATATGTCTGGAAATAGTATAGCAGCATGCAGAGTTCAATTTATGTCATCTTGGTTTGGTATAGGAAAAGGATTTGCCGCCAGTCTTGTCTTTCAAAATCAGCTTTCTTGTTTACCAGAGCCCACTGAATACAACTGCTTCTGGTAGACCAAAGCATACCCTTCATCAATTAAAGCTAAGTAGTCTTGTCATACAGGGACACCAAAAGCTGTGCCTGCTCTGACCTCATTCTGCACCACACTGCACAAATGCTGTACGTCTCCAGCTAGACCCAAGTAGGACTGAAAAGGGAGAAAATAGATCCATTTTTCAGTTCAATCTAGCCATTCAGTCTTCAGGAAATGGTAACCTGTCAGACCACACTACAAAACATCCACACTTTTTCTATTGGTTACTGTTTGATGGTTTCTTCTGGAAACATGTTTTGTACAGGGCTGTAGAAGTCAGAGGAGTGAGTTGAAGTCACTAATGTTTGGAATATTTGAAGAAATAGGGTTGGTGATTTTACATTATAGAGCAGATCCTACCAAACGCTGGATATTTCCATGAATCTCTAGGACTTAAAGATGTTCATTCTTATTCCTTCTCCTTCATACCCCTCCATATATGAAGGTTCTGGAGATAAGTGAACTGTGGGCCATGTGTAAAATAATATTTTTGGTTTGTTCCATTTCTCCTCCTGCAACCCAAGTACCTCATGTCAAGACATTCCTGTTCCTGTCCACAACATTTCATTGTCATCTGTAACTTGAATCTGATATATGACGCTGTTACAAGGAGTTAAGACATTCTTGTACCCACTCTCTGACCATCACTGGTGGAGTTATGGCCCAGTAGCAGAACAGATGATTGTCTCCTCATCTGCTGAGCTCAGGTAGTTGAAAGAGATGCTGTTTCTAGATTAATATGAGAAAGTCCTATCACCAACACTTTTTCTCTTTAAAAATCAGCAACTTTACCCACATTTCTTAAAAGTACCCATTTTCTGTCTTCCATTTTCCTTTTACCCTGATACTCTTGATACACTACAAAACATTTAGAGAACTGTGGTCTTTGAGAACTGTGAAAACATTCCATGAGGAAAAATTATTCTCTCATGGAGAAAAAAAACATATTTTTATTTTTCACCTGTATGTCTCTGCAGCTTTTCGTTACTAATTGCACCTTCATTGTTCTTTATGGCTGTATGCTGTGGTCAGTGATAACATTAATTGCTTCCCCTCCTGGTACTTTAACGTGACTTCATGAATCATTCAAGTTGTAATAAGTTCAGTAGCTACCACTATAATTTCATTTTCTTACAGGCTTGTACTGTATAAATTCTCTATTCTTAATTAGATCTTGATCAAACTATCCTCAGTTCACACTGCCACAATTTTAGGACAAGAGTTTCCCTCATCTTTATCCACTGGCATTGCACAGAGAGAAAGTAAGTCAACCTTTCCTAAGTTTTGAACCATCTCTTGCCACACCTGTCTTGTTGGTTGTTTAACAAGCCTGAAATACTCGAGAACCTCAGGTTCCTAAAGCTGGGACAGTCTAAGTACCTGTGCCATATATTGCCTCAGTTTTTGTGGGAGTGCTTCATGTGATACCTTGTACAGTTTTACCAGAACCAGTGAGCATTGGTTTTACTGGGAATTTTATATGGACTTTTTGTTTATGTGGGTTGATCAGAGATTTTATCCTAGTAGCCATAGTGTTTTGGAGTGGAATTCTGTGCATTCAGTCTGATAAAGACCAGGCTAAGGTAAATTTGCTCTTCATTTCACTTCTTCCCCAAAGAACTCCATACTGATTTTCTTTCTGGGAGACAGCTGGTGAAGGGTCCCTTGCCAACTTGTACAGAAAACAAGATGTTCCAGTGCGATAAGGTTATTGTGAAGGCAGCAAGTCTAAACTTCTACCACTTTTTTCTTCTGATTTTTTTTTTTTTAATTTTCTGGAGAGACCACCTCTGAGAATACTGATGTTTTTTTCAGTCAGTTTTCTGTGAAAACTTGTCACAAGGGTATCAATGTTGTGTATGATGGACTGTCTCCTGTTCCACAGAGACTGGAGTAAACTTACTCATGTATGTCATACAGAGCATTGGAGTGTTCCAAAATGAAGTTGAAATACTGACTTTAAAACTTTCTATTTCAACAGCTACAAAACAGTTCTTGTGCATGTACCTGAAACACATTCCAAACTACCATACACAATAGATTTGATTTTGGTAAAGTAACTTCTGATTTCTCTTAATAACACTATTTTTTTGATCTGATAAAAACTTGTCGTAGCTGGATAAATTCTGCAAATATTTATAAGACCTTCTTTTTGGGGAAAAAAATAAAAAATGTTTATATTCCTTGTTTTTTTTTACTGATTTTATTTCTCATTCAAGATCATTTATTCACAGTAACATCTGATCTCTTAAGAAGTTGACAGGAAAAGTCTCAGTGGCAGATAAATTCCTACCTTCAGCATCATAAGGGAGATTAATTTATTTTTGTCAGCAGCAGTTTTTAGCACTGCTGAAAGATGTCAAAATGTCTGCACTTGAGAATGAAGGTCTCTATTTTATCAGCTTATCAGACAGCGTACATGCAATAGTGCTTTCAGATTTCTGAAATGTCACTGTGTTTTTATTATGAATTACCATGGGCATTGACAGACTTCACCTCCAGGATTAGATACTGAGGTATTAGTTGGGAGAACGTGTCTTAATGAGATGATGTAATATTAAGATGGGAGTAGTTCCAGGGTAAATGGAGAAGACTCCAGGTAATTCAGTTTAAGCCTAGACTTTTCTGAACTGTGGATAGTCGGCTGAATATGAGCCAGCAGTGTGCTCAGGTGGCCAAGAAGGCCAACGGCATCCTGGCTTGTATCAGGAACAGTGTGACCAGCAGGGCTAGGGAGGTGATCGTCCCCCTGTACTCGGCTCTGGTGAGGCCGCACCTCGAGTACTGTGTTCGGTTTTGGGCCCCTTGCTACAAGAAGGACATGGAGGTGCTTGAGCGGGTGCAGAGAAGGGCGACGAAGCTGGTGAGGGGCCTGGAGAACAAGTCCTACGAGGAGCGGCTGAGGGAGCTGGGCTTGTCCAGCCTGGAGAAGAGGAGGCTCAGGGGTGACCTTATCGCTCTTTATAAGTACATTAAAGGAGGCTGTAGAGAGGTGGGGGTTGGTCTGTTCTCCCACGTGCCTGGTGACAGGACGAGGGGGAATGGGCTTAAGTTGCACCAGGGGAGTTTTGGGTTAGATGTTAGGAAGAACTTCTTTACTGAAAGGGTTGTGAGGCATTGGAACAGGCTGCCCAGGGAAGTGGTGGAGTCACCATCCCTGGAAGTCTTCAAAAGACGTTTAGATGTAGAGCTTAGGGATATGGTTTAGTGGGGACTGCTAACGTTAGGTCAGAGGTTGGACTCGATGATCTTGAGGTCTCTTCCAACCTAGAAATTCTGTGATTCTGTGATTCTGTGATTACTTTAACCCTGAGGTAAATACTTGGTTCATTTATTTGAAGTTCATTTATTACGTAAGTGTCCCTCCTAATATTGTGCTTTCATGGATATTGCAGAGTGAAGACCTATCTGAGTATGTAAGTCAAGACTGTTGTCACACTGGATGACTGGGGTCATCCAGAAACCCTCAAACGCTTTTGAAGCTGTGTATATTGTGTCTGATTTCCAACCTCAGATAAAGAATAAGGTACTCAAAATGCCATACAAATGTCCTGGCCTGTCATGTTTCCAGAACAACAGGTTTGAACACTGCACTAAATATGTGGACCACTGTGTAAAGTACTCCCTTGTCCTATCTTCTGAACTTGTCTGCTGACCAGTATAAGCACAACTTTCACCAGAGATACATTTGTATTCTGTAGGAAATACACCATGGTTAACAGCTCTTTTCAGTATAGTTAAGCTCTCTTTTCAAGTAATTACCTTCAAAAATCTATGCAGTTTGTTTTAGTTCTATGCAATAGATTTTAGCATTACAACAGGAATGCAGACTTATCTACTTCTTTTCTAATGTAATTTTTTGTTTTTGTTGTTTAAAAGGTGTGCTTGGATAGTATCCAGTGTCTTGATCAGTAAACTGGCTGCTATGAGATTTAGACAGAACTGGTTAAATCAAATTAGCACTTCACTGATTAATTTAGAAAAGCCAATTGTTTTCTGGGCTCGTGGCATATCATGTTCCCAAGATCCTGCTTCTGAGAATACAACTGTTAAGGGAAGCAATGTAAAATGAAGATGTAATTTGATGATTTGTTAACCAGAGCAGCCTGTATTTTAAAAAAATATATAGTAGGGACAGAGTTCTCAGCTAACAAAGTTCCTTATCTTCTCTTAAACCAAGTACTAAAGATTAAGAAGGAAAAGTAAAAATTCTTAAAGTGGATCAGGGACTCAGAATAGAATCTTTGTTTTCCTCATAGAAGATGAACTTCCATCAAGAAGAGTTGAGGGCATTCCTGTATTTAAAGCTGTAAAGATTGGTGTTTGAGAGCATCTAGTATGCTCGTAGTTAACTGCAGCTAATAGCTCTCTGGGCAACAAGTTTCCTAAAACACTGAAACCTAGCATTCTTGAACTCAAATATGCTATATGCAAACAGCAGTGTAAGCTACCTCTTGATAGCAGTTCTGAATGCAAAGCTCTTGTAGGATTATTTGCATGATGATAGCTGCAGGTGCACCTGCAAAAGATGAGCTTCACACATCAGGTTTGTGTTTTGTATGAGCAGTATTTCTGTTTCAGATGATGTACAAGTCAGAGAGCAGTGATGAAATTTCCACTTTTCATGACAGACATGTCTCCTGTACACAGTGAAATGGGGGCTCTATCCAGCAAAATATCTCCCTGAGCTTTTTGTTGGCACACAACGGAAATCTGAGAAAGAAGTCTCCAAGTGTAAATCGGTCATTTGCTAAGTCTTACATAGGTAATGAGTGGGAAGTACTTAGGGTTGTGACAAAGTTCTTATGAGCCAACTTCAGAACTGCTCTGATCCAGACCCAAAGGATTGTTCCAAAACAAATAATGGTGCAGGTAAGCTGGATATAGCTAAGCTTACCTACCATTCCTAAGGATTAAATCTTATTTTATTTCCTCACAGTTATCACTAAACTCTAGTTTACTTTAAACTTTACATCTTCTGCTTAAGTTTATCAAACTAAATAGTTTTGTTGAGCTCAAGCTGTTTTTCTGCAACAAAGCTTTCTTCCTTCTGACTTCTTATCGATTTTTTTTCAAAACTCAGAGTAGTTAATTCTGTTCAGGAAATTACATATTTAAATGTTAGACAATACCCATCAGTTCATTTGCTGACCATACCACAACATGCTACAGGAAGCAACCACAGTCCTTAAAATGTTCTCATCTGGACACATGGAATGGGAGGCATCATATTTGTAACACCTATTTCTGAGTCTTCATGGCTAACAACAACTTCTTTGACACTTGCTTTTCTGGCATTTGGGATTTTTGCTTGGAGGTAGGTCACTGGTTTGTTAGCAAGAGGCTGATTTTGGTTAGGTACGATTGACATAACCAGGCAGGAAATTCACTCAAATTCTTTTTATGGCTTTGCAGCTGCTCTGGGTCCCCCCTCCCTGGGCTGTAGGACAGGTGGCTATGCATAGCTGAGCTCTTTGGGAGGGCTTTGCAGTTCTGTCCCTGCTATGATACTGCATTTACTAAGAGCCCTGGAGCATCCTGCAGGCTTCCTGAGCCTGGAGTTTGCTCTCAAGGAATATCTACATATCATTATCTCACGTTTTTAAAAACAGGAGACCCTGTAACAACTTTGAACATCTGCCTATTTTTTTATTTTATATTTTTTTTCCTGGGTTGGAAAAGGTCTGGGATGACTACAGTCCAGTGCATGTTTTACCAATTCATAAAGTACATGGCTGGTTTCCTTGTGTGTTCTCGACATTAAATTCCCTTTTATCTAAGCTGCAGTGCCACTGTGCCATCAGACCGGTTATCATACAGACTCTTTCTGACTGCTATTTGTAAGTTCTTTTATACAATGTACATGTTTTTTGTTGGTTTAAGTCCTTTAGAAACTTGGGGGAGCTTTGCGATGTTGTCTGATTAGTTTTGTTTTGTTTTTTTTTATAAACAAGTTTATCACCAGCTGCTACACTGAACCTTCATTTCTTTGTCAGCCTCAGGTCCTAGAACTAACTCTCTGTGATGATTAGAGACTTAAATACTTTTTTTTTTTCCCCCTTTCTTTTTGTCTTTAGTTTCATAAAATATGAAAGTGATTACAGGAGACTGTGACACACAGAAATAGCTGGAAAAGGTTTACGTACTGGCTTTGCAACCAAACATAAAGTCTAACACAGAATGCTGAGAGTCAGTAGGATTTTCCAGATTTGCAAACTATAGGATTACCAGAACGAAAAAAATCTAATGCCTGTATGAAAGTAATTGCACACATATTGCAGACTGTACAGACAGTTTTCAGAGTGACCTTAGAGAAATTAAGGGTAAATAAAATGGGTAGATTCCTCAATGTGAAGATGCATTAGATGATTTGTGCCATATTGCCATTCGTTTTTCTCCTATCTTTGAAGAATCACTTCTCTCCTTGTATAGCATGATGGTTAACTACTGTATGACAGCTGTCAAATACAATTTGTTTAAAAAGCACACATCCTCCAAAACTATCAAATTCCCTCTTGCTTTTCAAACAGGATGCTCATTAATCTTGAAATGATGGCTTAGGTTTGTAAGAACTGTGGCACTTAGTTACAAAGATGCCACATGTAGTTACAAAGATGTCACTTTTCATACTTGCTCTTTAGCTTGTGCTTGGATTGTACAGTGTATATATGCAACTAATAAGATTGTGGAAGGAGTATAGCTTTTCATCAGCCCTTGTATCAACTCTCCCCAAGACAAATTATACACTCAAAGGCAGACCTTGTAGTCCTGCATCCCCATGAACACAGCAGAATGACTTAAAAATGCTAACATGGAGGAGTATTTAATGCAACAGTATGTATTTTTGTAATGGTCTGATTTTAATAAAATAGGATAGATTTATAACTTTTTGAAAGTAAATGAGTAACAGACTGGAGAACATCAGGGATACTTGATGTGAGTATGCATACCAGCCTACAGCATCTTTAATAAATCCAGCTTCTGCTTCTTTCAAAAATATTGATAGTAAATGTCAGGTTTTTGTGCAACTGATATATGAGTTATCTATATGTATGATATGTAGATAGATATCTGATAGATTGATATACATATTCTATCTGTACATGTTCTACCTGCATGTTCATTACTATAGTAAAAAAGCATCTTTTTAGCATCTTTTATGCTGGACAAGCTGTCTATTTGGCACTGAAAGATCTGGTATAGTCATGATCATCTAAGGACACGACATAGCTGAGCTGTGCAGGTAGGGCTGATCTCTTCTAAGTAAATGACAAATGTAAACTAGTTTGGAAACAGTGTATAAGCTATCAGGTGTACAAGCCATTCTTCAAATTTGAAAAGGTAGTAGTAAACTTCAAAAACCGAATACATATTGGGAACAATCTTTATGACATCAGCTAGGTAGGCAGTGAGATTGTTTGAAAGAGAGTAGTAGCTGATATCTGTAGAGTGCAAAGGAGATGGGAAAGAAAATGAAATGGTTATCTGTATGGGAAGGGCATAGCCAGTATCATTAGGATTTTTCACTCAGAAATGAACCATCAGAAAAAGGAGTAGTTGGTCCGAGTTGTCTCACTGGCAAGTTTTTGTCTGACTTTACTCTGGTTTGAAATGGTTGTTCAGATTAATCTTTGTAGGCACTGTAAGGGCACCTGGGACAATGGGTGAACTCCCAGAAATGCAGAGGCAGCATCCAGGGACACTGATGGCTTGGTTATAGGGAGATTTTACTGCATCAGTAATGGAATAGATATGACAAGTTTCACACATTTTGCTCAGGCTTGCTCTACATTTAATGTATTTGTCCTTTCAGGGTAGGCTCATCTTATGTAGCAGGAGTAGGGAAGCATGTGAAGACAAGAGTGGTTGGTTCTAGGACTTATTTCCAAAATAAAACCCCAACAACCAACCAACCAAAAACAAACAAACAAACAAACAAAAAACACCACTACATGCTCTGATTGGTTGGTGATTTTTCTGTGTGAGCACTGTCTCTGAATGGCATAGAGCAAACACAAGGCTGGGACCAGAGGCCTCTTCTGAAGATCTTGCAGTCTTTTGGTGCTTCTTTCAAAATCTGACTTAATTCCTTAGATGAATGTCCTGCTAACTGTTCTCTTGGTTGCAGGGATATTCATCTGAGAGTAAACATTCGTATTTGAGGACTTAGTTGTGTTAGACAGACTTTTGGGGGTATATTTCAGATGGTTACTGTTTTTGACAAGAATAGATACACTTATCTGTGGAGGTTTTTGTTGTTGTAGTAGCATGTATTGTTCCTTCTGAGCTATCATTGTGGTGGCTTAATGTACATAAGAAATTGAAGTGATAAGGGAGTATTCTAAATCTGTTTCATCAGATGATGGCTTTCCAAATCTGGGGGAGAAATCAGTGACAGAAGCCAGGTTTCTTGTGAAGACAATCAGAATGTCATCTGAGTGTCTTAGCTTTTTTCCATAGAGGAAAATCTTGTTCTCCAAAGCAACCCTTGAAAAGGTTACTATAGTTTAGGGCTTTCTTGGTGCTTATTGCTGTCTTGCCATACATATCCTATTTCACTTTCTTCATAACATGTGCCAGAGAGAAATGTGTTTGGAACGGTCCTCTCTGGGGAGATGATGCAGTAATTTAGTGATCAATAATTTACTTTCTTTTTAGAAGAATGTCTGTGCACCAATTTTCATTCAGATTGACTGACAGTGGTGGTGGATGACAGAGATGAGAAAATATTATGGGCTGTTATTAGTTTCTTTTGCTTTTTTGTTCCTATGTGGATGGCAGAACTTTCTGACAAAGGAGTGAATACTCATATGATCATACTTAATATGATCACAGCACTTAGGATAATAGCTCGAAAGCCTGTATCAGCTTGTTCATATGCAGTTGAAAAAGCTCACATAATATCTCAAAAAGCTCAAAAATATCTCAAGCGTTTGAAAATCTCAATTATTTTTTTTTTCTTTTACATGTCTTAAAATATATATTATGTATCCATTAAAGGTAGTTATACAATGAAGAATGGTTACTGGAACAAACAGACAATCAGAACATAACATTCAGTTCCATTCATCTTCAGTTATGAGCAGCAAGAGAAATAAATGCAAATAGGGAAGAAAATGTATGTAGGCAGAGATAAAGCCAAGTATAATCACACTTAATGCTAAAAAAGCTCTGTTTGACTTATTCACAAAATGCCACCTGTGAAAAACATTCTCAGCTTGGGTTTCTGGCTCCTCTGACATTTGATTAAAGCTGGAATTAAGCAGCCCTCATTAGAACTTCAGGAGAATGAATTATACTTAATAAATGTATAGTATGTGTACCTGATATGAATGCCAGCACTGTACACCCTACTATTAACATCCAATTATGTTGATGAATAGCAACTTAAACTATAATTTCTTAGAGCTATAAATTTTTAGTTTTAATATGCTGCCATGTGTATGTTTACTGTGGCAGAAAACCAAGGCAGTCATGTGATGACAACAGCTTGGTACCAAATCTCTGACATACTAGAAAGGCAACAGTGACGTTGGGACTCAGCAAGAAGGGAGAAATGGTGGAAGGAAAAAGGAAAGAAAAAAGTATCACTTGTTTTAGAGACTTTCTGTGGATTAAGTACTTTGAGTAAAGCCATTTGTGGTGTGGCAAGTCCTCATGACGGATAAATTCTGGCAAAACTATTGTACAGCTGGAAATACTTGGCACTGAGATGCTTTTTTGTGTGCTTGCCAGTAAGCGTTGATTTAGACTTCGTCTTCATAATACATTTTTAAGCAGGGTTTCAAATAAAAGCAAGAGGAAAATAAAATTATATTGGCTTTGATTGACTCCTGCTTATTTCTGTTGAAGATGATGGAACAAAAATTCACAAAATATCAAGTGGCTGTATCAAGACACTTGGAAGCTGTTCAGGTTTCTGTAGGATCATCACATTTTTACTAGTAGCACCCCAGACCTATTTAGCAAATATTTTCAGGTCTGTTGACAAGAGGACAGGGGCTTCCAAGTGAAGATGTCAAAGTAATTTCCCCTGAGGTTATGGGAGAAAAAGTTGTTTGAGTGGTTTGGCTGTTGTGGTGTTGGTGAGTATTGGTATTGTCTAAGAGGAGGCCCCACAGAGGAAGAGGGAGAGAGGACAGCTAATTTTTTCATATTCCTTTCCCACCTTCCCTTTGTAAATGTGGCCAGTGACTATTACATCTTGAAACTTAATCATTTGAGAAGTGGACGGCATATTGCAGGAAGAAGTAGCTGGCTGCTCCCAGGATGAGGTGTCTTATTGTGTCTTGTATTTCTTTGGAAAACATTCAGTTCCAGTAGCTTGAGCAAACAGGAATCTTTGGCTGGCAGCTCTTCTGTTGGAAACTTAATCTTGACTATAGAGAACATGATGGTGAACAGCTTCCCCCTTTTGTGAATTTCATTTACATCCTGACAAATATTGTTCTGTCTTATGTGTGATGCTTATTGGAAGCTTACAAAATGTGCATTGACTGGAACGTAATTTGGCTGCATACCATCTTCTATAAGCAGGAATCCTCTGGTTGAAAATTTGAGGGGCAGGTGAGAAGGAATGTGCTGTCCCTTGATACTTTGTAAATCAACTTTTTTTAATAGTGTCCCAGTAACCCACTGATTCATGGCTAAATAAAAACAGATTCAGAAAAATACTGTTGTTTTTTGTTGTTGATGTTGTTATTATTTTTATTTCTTAAGAATCACTATAGAGAGGGAGTATTCCCCAAGGATACCAAACAACTATTATTTTTTCAAGATTTTTTTTTCATAAAAAAGGGAGATGTTTTAATGGAAGATACTAATATTAACTACAGAACTGCATTTGTAGTAGATAGTTTCATTTCCTTTTAGTGGTGTTCTATAAAGCTTTCTGAACAATGCAGAGAAAACAAGGGCATTTTTGAGTTGCAAATTAATCCCTTTTGTTAATCGTTCAGCTGTAGAGGTAAAATGTCTCACAGAATACTTCAGAATCCAGATCATGTGAGCTAATAATGTTGTTCTTGCTAAATTGAGAAGCTGTCTTTATCCTAATTTCTTGCTTCCTGTCTAAAAATGTAGGAAAGTCTATTTCATGCTGTTTTCTTTAATATTAAAGTGTTTCTCCTTTAAAGGTTTAAAGGTTTATTCCTAAAAGGTACTGTAATGTACTTTGGCCTTATACTTTAAAGAAAACAGTCACAGTATTTGCCTAAAAAGATAAGTTCTCTCTCTCTTCTCACTCCCCCCCCCTCCCCCGCTCCCCCTTTTTTTTTGACAGTAAATGTGAAGCACAGTACAATGTTATAGTCAGACCTCAGATTAGGTCAACTGTGATTCAAATAAGTTTGTATTCTCTTGGACTTTGTGTAATTCTGTTGGATTTCATCCTGTTGGTTTTTACCTTGAATCTGTGTATTTGGGTCTCAACTTAGTGCATTGTCAACCTACTAAAAAAAAAAAAAAAAGAAAAGAAAAGAAAGAAAAAGTAAAAAAGCATCAGGTGCAATTGTATGGGATTAAATGGCACAATTGCTGAAACAAACAATTGTGATTCTATAATTCCCCCCCCCCCCAAAAAAAAAAATAATGGCAGAGTGGTTGTGTTTTATTGCATTTTACCAGCATAAGAATTCATTTTTTCATTACTCTCAGATGAAGCAGTCCCTCTTCTATTCTGTTTAATTATATGCTGTAGCTGTTGGTGAGGACAGTCCTGGTGTGTGAAAATCTAACTGGTCTTGAAGATTGATCATACTTTTGCCACTAGAGACACGTCCCACCAATCATAATTGTAGCTTTGTTTGTTCTTCCAAGGCATTTCAAAGCTAAGTGTAAGTTCTTCACATTTTTACTCTTTCAAAGGTCACTGCCCCATATAATGACAGGTGATTTGAGGAATGGATGAGAGGGATTGCTCTAGAATCTTGGGAAATATAGAGATAGGGAAATAAATAGTATTATATAGACATATAATTATATATAGAGTACTGCTGCTGGAAGTTGAAATGCTCCAAACTAAAGCATGGTGCATGTGTCCTTCCCTGTAATTTTGAGCAACATTCCCAATTTTTTGTGTTGTTTGTCCCTAGGAAGAAATACAAAGCTCATTGTTATAAGTAATAATTTATTCTTCACAGCTGCTTGTTTTCTCCTTCATTGGGTACTTGTGTTTCCTCTCTCTAACTGGCACAATAGCTTTGTGTGGGTGCCCTTGGAGGTGGGACTACGTGTATTCTTTCAGGTGTGCAAATAGCAAAAGCCACTTTAAATTTAGTACCCAAACTAGTGGAACAAGAAGGTTCCTCCAAGCTGATTATGAATGAAGAATAATGTAGGAAAGGGGAGATAAAAAGGAGATACTGTTGCAGGGCAGCCAAGGAAGGAAGAAGTGACAGTGACCCCTCTATTAAAAGGAGTTTGTTTATTTAAAATAAGGAAGGGATAATTGCAGAAAGGTGGTCATGGGTTTCAAAGTGCTTGCATAATTAGGACCTTTCTGGGAGAAGTGACTTCTAGCAGTTTGATAATGCTTTCTGAAACCTGTATTTGTAAATACTTCCCCAAGAGGCCAACAAGACATTGTGTGTGATCTTTACTAGTCAGAAATTCTTCAGCGTTTCTCTCCCAGAGGTGAAGTCTTAGAGTTACATGGCAGTTTTAGATTCTTATTTTGAGGCCTTATGCTTCATCTGAAACTGAAATGCCCTTTGTTATAAATTAAAAAGACCAATAAGGTCTTTTTAAAGCATAAAGCATTGCAAAGGGTATAATTACATTCCCATCACTGTACAAAGGAGGCATTTATGAATGCTTTGTGGTTTGAGTTAGCTGCTATGCTTACCCTGTTCATGAACAGTTACATTATAGTACAGCTTTCAGTGTTGTTTTCTATTATTCTTATTCTTACTATTTTATTTATTTATTTTTAATGGCAAACTTCTGTTTCTGTAATTGTCTGTACCTGTGAACAGTTGCAGGTAATGTCACAGTCTTTGGCTTAAAAGTCTACAACCTTCTGTCCTATTAAATCAGCAAAATATTTATCATTATCAACATGATTCCCCAATTAGCTTTTAATTAACTGTGCCATTGCTCTTCACTTTCTGGTGCTTGAGGCAGCACCAAGATCTGTTTCTGTTCTTGCAAATCCATTTGTTCTCCTTTGAGACTGCTCATCTTATCTCAGGCATGTCTCTGACAGCCAATGTTTTCAGTGTGCCGTTAAACTACCACTTTACCCTGTTTAGATGTTCCAGATGCGCTGACTTCCTTTGCTCAATATTTATTACAGTTAACAGAATGAAATGGAAGCTGAAAGCCCATGGCTAAAACACGTCCATTATTTCTTCTGCTGTTTGCTTGCATCTCCAAGTAGCTGTATTGGAAATACTTCTGTTTTTCTTTTAATATTAGGTTATAGGAACATATCTTTTGGACATGTTATGTCTAAACATCTTCCCTGACACCTGAACAATAACATAGTCCTGAACTGCCAGCAACGGGTCCTGAATTTATAGAAAAATATCTGTCTTGGACTTAGTACAGGATTTTCATTTGCAAAGTATTAAAACACAAAGAAACAAAGCTGTGCATATCAAGCTGGCTAGCAGCCACGGCGTAGGCAGCAGAGAATTACTTAAATTATTGGTAGTAAGAAACAGTAACGGAAGTGAGACATGCTTTTTATAGTGAGAATTTCATAGAGGAAAAAAAAAAAAAAAAAAAAAAAGAAGAAAGCAAAGAAATGTATTTTTGTTTATAAGTGACTTGACTTGAGTTCAAGAGAAACATCATGAGCAAAGTATTGTGGCAACCTCTCTGTCACAGGCTGTTTTCATTCTTAAAGTGGCGTGGTTATTTAGAGAAATGCTGAGGAAAAAGCAACAACCCGCTCCAAGACAAAAAGGCTAAGTTCTTTTGTTTTATATTTTGCTTTTATGTGGGATAAATGCAGAAATGTAAATGGCATCAGGATATTACGTAGGGCAGGATAAGTTAATACTTAGTCCTAGGTTAAGCTGTTGGACAAAATAATCTCTTGCAACAAGATGTCACCATCAGGGAGTAAAGAAAGCTTTTGGTCTCTGTTCAGGTGACAAATGTCACACAGTTTTTTGTTTGTTTGTTTGTTTTGTTTTGTTTTTGTTTGTTTTTGTGTGTGTGTGTAAATGGGAATTTCACGGTGAATGCTTTGTAATTTGGATCTAGATTCAAACATTGTTTCGGTAGGGTAAAACATGGTAATTACTTTTGCAAAGGAGATCCTCAAAAGCTTTTCTCAGTGCTTACTGGAAGAGAAGTTCATATGCTTAAAAGCTCATCAGCATTTCTAGTTTGGGCATTTCCTTCTGCAAATGTATCTGCTTAGCTTAGAGGGAGACAGTATCATTTGTTACATGTTTCATCTCTTTGAACTCATGGACTGCCACAGGTCTGACAGTGTTTCTATACATTCTGGAGGAATTCAGCTTCACCTCTGCTGTGGATCAAGCCATTGATCAAATTACAAGTTTTCTCTTCATATTAATTTTCAATGGGTATTTCCTATATTTTGGAAAAAAAAAAAAAAAAAAAAAAAAGCCTTAGTAATAATTTTACCCAGTTGTCTGCATATTTTTGCAAAAGCAGTTCAAAGGAGTTGTATATTAGTACTAAACCCAAGAGTAGCAAATTCCAACTTTCTTGAAGGTACAGCAATGATTAAAAGAAAATGCTGTGACATTTTATGCAGCTCTTCAAAATGAAGGGGAGAGGAATAACTTGAAGAGGAATGATTTAAAAGAAGCACAGTGACAGAGTAGTCACTAACTGCTAACAGGTGGATGCTAACTGATAGAATGACTTCAGTAGTGTGTTCTACATTTTTTTTTTCCCTGTCCTTTTGCTTTCATGATGCCAGCATCCACAGAAGATGCCAAATTACATAACTGGAAGTTGATGTATGCTGCTCAGGGGAGACATCTCCCAGCAGCCACAGGAATATCTGCTCTGTTATCTTACAAATTCCATGAGCTGTAATAGTTTGGGTGCAAAAAGCAGCTCTCCAGCCTCCATTCAAACTGTAGTCTTTCTGCTGGGACTGACAATTGAGAAGTGTTAGATGCTCTAAGAAGTGAGCTGAGGCCACCAGTTCTTCCCATATGTCACCAAGCTGCTGCCAGAAGTTAATGACTTCTAGTCACTACTGATATGAGATTATTTTATAATGAGCATGTAGTGACAAGCTACCTATCTCATTAATCCCAGAGCTATGAAAAGCCTTTTTTTTTTTTCTTTTTTTTTTATTTTTTATTTTTTCTTAGATACCTTCAACAGCCTGCTTGCAGAAGGCTGAGGGATGCTTGCTAAGCACATCCCTGTTCTGTGTGGTTATTATTATTATTTTTTAATGTTATGCTATTCATCATAGATACAAATTAGGAAATATCATTTCTTTTGAATTCTTACTTTACATGACTTTTGAATTCTTACTTTTAGAAAGGAACTTAAAACATTTTTTAGTTGAAATTGCAGACCAAGGGGTGGTAACAGTTCCCAACCTTCACATGTGATCCTGGAAATTAAATCCTTGAGGAAGTCTACCTTTTCCCTGCCTGATCAGCCAACACAAGTGCAGTGTGGTCTGAAGTCATCTTAGCTTGCTTGTTGCAAAATGATAGATACATCGGTGTAGTAATCTGGTCCTGGGGCAAGTGGGACAATGGGACTCCTGGCATCATTTGGGATTGATACCTGTAGGGTATAGCTGCAGGTCAAAAATCATCAAAACTGTGAACCTGAGAGTCACAGACAGAAAAGTAAGTAACAGGATGCAGAAATTCAGCCACTGTGATGCCAAAAAACAAAATCGATCTTTCAAGGACTGGAGCTTGTCTCAGCTAATTACCAGCTGTGTTTCTAATGTTGCTCTTACTCCTTTCCCATCTTATCTTTGCTTTCACTTTGGATGTTATAGGAGCGTTTCCCTTCCCTTGTAGGAAGCCCTGGTCCAAGCTACCTGTTTGCTCTCAGAGGCAGTGCCAGCACTCTCTTTCCTCCTGAGCCTGCAGGATGGCAGTGGGATATGGATGAGGGCACTACACCCTTTCCCATCAGCTCACTATATGTATTCCTCCCATTCAATAAAATCTAGCATGAGTCTGGCCTCAAATACAAAATGATTAGCTGGCACATTTCAGGTCAGTGGTTTTTATTCTCTGTATAAATCTTTGGTGTTTTTTAACTGACAAAGGCCTGTAAGCTGTAGTTTGCAAAGGAGCCAGAAAAACAATGTAAACTGTGTGTCACCAAGAACTAAAGCTCATAGCCTGTATCAATTATAGGACTTTCCCTCCTTGCCCCTCCTGGGTTCTAACAAGCTCTTTTTTTAATTGCTTTATTATCCAGCTAATTGGTATTACTTTTAAATATGGTGTTAGTAGTTGAACTTCACTGCTCCCAGCCCAAATTTTTTAGCTTGTACTTGACTTCTTTAATAAGTGGGTCAAAACACAGTTCACTGGAGACTAGATTCCTACATCTATTATTACTAGCTGACCTTACTGATCATTTTAGAGAATCGTGCCTCCCTCTGCCTCCCATCTTCCTCCTTCCCTCTCTCACTCCTGCTCCCTTGTGGTCTTTCTCACTCCCTCTTTCTTACTCTTTCCATTTCCCTACTTCACCATGAAAAACAGAGTCCTTAATTCCAGCTGCCTCTAAAATATTTTAACATACCATTTCAGTTTATAAACTTTTAGAGATGCATAATCACACTTAGTCTGTGGGCCTGTCTCTCACAGGCTTAATTACCTTGTACATATTTTTACTGCAAAAATGTATTGTGGAAAAGTGAGAAACATTTAACTGAAAGGTAGACTTTGACTCACAATTTATAATGTAAATGACTATTTCATTTTTATTCTTTAATTACTGTCCTGGGACACTTTTTATTATTTGCTATTTTCATGAACTAATACTCAGTGAGGACTGTGCATGTGATTTGTGACTATAAGTGGGTTCACTTTTTTTTTTTTTTCATCAGTTTCAGCTGTCTGACGCAGAAAATTCCAGATCTAGTTCTTGGAAGTATTTTTTGTTGTTGTTGTTTTGTTTTGTTTTGCTTTTGAACTCCTTAAATTTATTTCCCTCATTTTTTTTTTTTTTTGTCAGAAAAATAGAAACAAATTTATCTGGTTATTCATACAATTTTCCTTATCTTTTTTTCTTCTTTTCCCTAGGAACCAAAATGAAGAAAGGAGATCAATATCTGAAGATTTCTCTTCTTTATTGTCAGAAAGCTGACAGGCATTTCTTATTTTTTAAAAGACAACAAGAATTCATTCATATCGGTGAGTTTAGTTCAGTTTACTTCATAACATAGGGAGCATCTAATTTATTTGTTCAGCAGAATGTATTTTGGGCATGAAATATTTTGCACGCTTAGAGATGTGATGCAAGTGACTTCTTACACATCTTTGTTGAAGAAATACTCATGAAACACAGATTCAGATCCCATCCTATAAATCATGTGACCTTGATGTGTCAGATTAAGTTAAACCACTTGTATTAATGTAAGTGCATATTTTTCTGCTTATGATTGCTCATTGCACAGATTTCCAATGTAAGGGACATATAGGGAAATAGAAAGGTTAAAGAAGGACTTGTAGCATGTAAAGAGAAAACTATCTCTTTCATCTGGTATTAATATATTCAACATTGTGTCATTAAATTAACCTTAAGGATTCATTTATACATGCCATTATCATAAGTTTATACTTGAGGATCGTAAACTGTAATCCTTGTTTGAAATTTGGCTGTACTCTATGCATATGCTTAATACTAAAGTCTCAGGAAATAAGATTTGATTTTGTAGGTTATGGATGGATAACCAATAATAATAAAGGTTGTATATAAATATTGTAAGATCAGCATAAACATTGTAAAATATTTTTTGGTGATGGGCAATCTAATAGAAACTTGCAAGCTAGCTTTTTTTTTTTTTTTTTTTTTCTCTTTACAAAAAGAATAAGCTAAATCGATTGTAAATTTTGCAGGTGAGTTTAAGACTTGCAAAACTGAAAAGGCCACACCGTTCTCTTGCATACCTGACTCCTAAGCACATACTGTTTATTACTGGAGAGCTGCAGGAGCACAGGAAAGATGGTTTGGCAGTATGTGTCACCTCACAGTGAGAAACAAACAGAATGAGGCATTCTGAGTATGACCAACTTGAAACAGCTCAGTACTATTTCCAAATATATATGCAATTGTATGCGAAGTCAGATAACATTTTATTTTATTTTATTTACTTATTTATTTTTGCTTTTGTGCAAATACTTTCTTCAGAATACCTCTACTGAGACTTGAGGTAACAAAAATCCATTTAACAAAACCTCTTAAGACCAGCCTTACTAATTAAAAATGTCTGTTAACATGCAAGTGATTCCATAATTGCATGCTATAGCATTTTATGTGCAATTTCTTTCTAGTGACACTTGTCTTTTAGTCCAGGAATTCATGACAGATGTCAGCAGGGCTTCTCTTACACTTCTTACTCATTTGAGAAAAACACATCATTATATTTCTAATACATGCAGACAGTTTTAGAAGAACCGCAAGAAAATGCAGTATGCATTTTGGGGGAGAAATTTGCGTTTGTGTTCACTTATTGTAGAGTTTTTGCTCAATTGTAGCAGTCAGATGTTACCAACATATGTATTGTCTGTTAATCAGTAATGTAACACTCTCTGCACTGATCCACCTAGTAGAAATCTTTTACTAAACAATAACTTCTGTTTCCAATAAGGATTTGAAGCAGCTTTTTTATTTCTTATTTTTTATTAAACTATTGCAGTCCTTTACTTCTGTTTATAAACACAGGTGAGTCCCTTCAAAAATGTTACAAATGTAAAAGCTAAATTATCTTGACATCAGATGTTCCAGGGTAGATTTCTGACTAAAACAGAGTGTAGACTGTTTTGTCAACCCTAAACTGATAACTGAATAAATGCATTAGTTTCTTGTATAGTTTCTTTATTGTTACAGGTAAGGATTTTTTTTTTTTTTTTTTTGTAAATTACTCGATTGAAGCCAAAGTAAATTTTCCCAACCATTAAATAAGGCTAACATGCATTTTTTCTTCTTCGTAAGAGCAGTATTTCCAGTATATTCTCACATGATCAACTTTTGTTTATTTTTTATTAAAACACATACTACAAACAGGGGAAATTCCTATTGCTATTTGGGGAAAAGACAAATCCTTGAGAGTAATTTTGAATACCATTCTGTTTTGGTTGTCAGTCATTTTTGGTTTTGCCTTTTCAATCTGAAATGACTATGGAACCTTCTTGTTCCTTAGACAGTAGCAGATCATAAGCAACCACATTTCTTCCAGACTACGACAGCTGCCTATTTTTCATCCCTAGTTGACGTTTCTGTTCCATGAAACAGCTCTTTAGTACAAAGCAACAGTCTAGCACAGTAGTGAATCTGCTTCCTAAAGAAGATAACCCTGTGGATTTCTGTTTGGCTTTTATTTTCAGCATAATCTTACTTTAAGCAAATATACAATTCACCTATACTAATGCATTGTGTATTTAAAATAGTACAAATATCAGTGAACAACCTTTAATAGGACATAACAATTTTCAGTATGTGTTGGTAAAGGTTTCCCAGAAGAGACTATATTTCAACCAGAAAAGGGCAAACCTGCCAGCTTATCCTGAGATTAGAAGCACAATCAGTGGGAATGTTACGCCAACTGCACAAAAAGATTTGAAGATAATGCTTCATCTTCAGATGAAGCATTGCCCTTTCTCCAAAGTAATATCTAATTATTAATGCTTGCCCAAGAATAGCTGTGCTGCTTTCATGCTTCTTACCTTTTTAATACTTGCATCTTTAGACTTGGATTTTAGGAAAGGGAACATTTAGCATAACCTTTAGAGCTTAATTATGGGTATAAATTAAGTAAAGAATAATGGTTTATTAACCATTATTAATAGAGCTAACAGGCTACCCTTGTCAGTGATTAATAATCTTCAAAAGATAACTTCATGATGAAGAAACAATTGCTGAAACACCCAGTGATACCAACTTGAAAGTTGTTAGCACACATTATGACAGTGAAAATAGAATCACCAAGCCTTTATCAAGGAAAAAATCAACTCAGGAAGTTAGGAAAGATACAGTCACAAAGTTTGGCTTTCTCAGTATGGATTGGGAGTGTGAATGGAATGATCACATGTGGTCAAGGGAGAGAAATAATGTGTGAGCCTATCATAAACAAGCTTTAGGAAATTTTTGTCTTTGCTTAGTACTAACACACTCTGTTCTAATAAAATAAGCCATGCAATGATATTAAGATAAGCAGCAGTTTAAAAATGAAAGAATAAAGTCAAATAATTTCTGCGTTTTTGCAGAACAACTGCAACCAAGAATGGTTAGTGCTTTCAAACATGAAAGGCTTCTCTCCCTCTGTCAACCTAACACTGTAAGACCTAATTTGTGGGAGGTTGCATCCACATTTTTGTTAATGGGAAATCTTTTAGTCCTGCTCTTTAGTAGGGGCAGGAGAGTAACAGATGCTTTTTCCCAACAGAATTAACATGAGGTGATGTGTTCAGGTCTTTTCAGGCATGAACAGGTGCCCTGTTTCTAAAAATTAAATAAAAACAAAACAAAACAACAACAACAAAACAAGAAAAAGAAAAAGAGGAAAAAAAAAAAAAAAAAAAGCACAACTTTCTAAAGCTTGTAGATGAGGAAATAGATGAGCCGAAACCAAAACATATATTAGATTTCAATGTTCCCATCCTATCTTTGCTAGAACTGTAAAATTCTACTTCCTTCTATCTAGTGGTAAATAAACAGATGTTTTGAAAATTACTTAATGAATATATTCTGCTTCTGAGTTAAGCTACAGATGTGCAAGACTCCAGATGTTAGTTTAAAGCTCAGATTTGCTGTATTTTGAAACAAGAATCCTGTTTTCTATAACAGAAGGAAAAGGAGACTTAGTTTTCCTATAAAAGGTCACGTTGTTTTTCAGAAAAATGTTCTTTGTTTCTCCTTTATTTGCATTAGCATATTAGCCCTTGAGAAGAGAAATGCAGCGATCTTCCTTTAATTGTGTAATGGCTCTTGATCCTTTTTCAGTATGGTATGTCATCTCCTACAGAATTGAGGAGTAGGATTGACAAAATAGCTATAACTACTATCATCTTGTTTAGGCACAGTCTGTTCCTAACTCTTCATGTAACAAGCTGTAGGGATTAGGAATCTGCTACTCCTAGAAATAGAATTTAATAGAACCTGATTCCTTTTGGAGTTCCTGACCTGCAAAAGCTGCCAATAATAGACAAACTGATGAAGTATGGATTAGATAAGTGGACTGTGAGATGAACTGAAAAGTAGCTTAACTGGTGGGCTGAGAAGTTTTTCACAGTGGCATGAAGTCCCACTGGAGGCCAGTCACTAGTGGTGTACCCCGGGGGTTGATAATGGGGCCAATACTGCTAATGGTATTCAGTGCTAGTGACTGACTAGCAGCAGACTGCACCCTCAGCAAGCATACAAAAAATGAAAGAGTAGGAGTGGTTGATATATGAGATGTCTGTGCTGCCATTCAAAGGGACCTTGACAGGCTGAAAAGACAGGCCAGCAAACTTCTCATAAAGTTCAACAAAGGGATGTGAGAAATCCTGCATGTGGTGAAGGATAATACCATACAGTGGAGCAGGCTGGGGCCTGACTCTCTGAGAAGTGGCTTTGTAGAAAAAGCCTTGATGGTCCTGGTAGACAAAAAATGAGTAAAAATTGAACATGAGCCAGCAAAGCATCTGTGTGTCAAAGAAGGAATATTGGAGGAATATTGCCAACAGGCCAAGAGAAATGATCTTTGCACTCTACCCACTCCTGGTGAGACCACATTTACAGTAGTATGTCCAAGTATGGCCTCCCCAGTACAAGAGAAACCTGAACATATCAGAGTGATCACAGCAAAGGGTCACAAAGATTATTAAGGGAGTACATATGGAACCAAATGTCCTCGTACCAGTGCTAAATGGAAAACATTGCTGCCTTTTGACAGAGACTGATCCAAGCAAATAAGAAAAGAACAGCAGAGCTTTTTTTTCTGTCATTTTTCTTTTCCTTTTTTGGTGCCAGACCTGTTCTCTAGCTGCTTCCACAATATTGACTCACTTAAATGGAGATAGAAATTAAGTTTCAAGTGGTGAACATATCCAATTAAGAGAGGTTGCTGAGTAACTCTTTTGCAAGGCTCCTAATCTGCAAACACTTTTCTAATCGATAGCTACTTCTGTTCAATATAACCCCAAGGTGACTGTATTCTATCAGCTGAAAGTAAGACATGGAGCTCTTGAAAACCTGGAATGGTTTATGTCTTTAGGAAAAATCTGATTTTTCATTACACACTAGAGTAGCAAGAAATTCAGCATTCCTCATTCTCTCCACTTTTTGCTATACCCATCTTCTGGCTGTGCAAGGTTTCCAGAATTCTCTTTTTCTCCTGTTCATGCTATGATTCAGAGGTCATTCCCTGAAAGAAGAAAAAGACAGGATATCTGCTGGT
This sequence comes from Netta rufina, assembly GCF_964035555.1. Classification (NCBI taxonomy): domain Eukaryota; kingdom Metazoa; phylum Chordata; class Aves; order Anseriformes; family Anatidae; genus Netta; species Netta rufina. The sequence continues at coordinate 114,837,158 of NC_140123.1, forward strand.
GGGTAAATGTTTGTATGCCCTCTCCAAGTCCTTTGTGTGTGCCCTTTCAGTCATTAACTCAGGCCATGCCAAGAAGTGACATATCTAGACAATTTCCAGTAGAGCTGTGATTGAATTGCAATATGTTGGTAAAATTCAACCATGTATTTACACTGGAGTAAATTTTAGCCTGTGCTTCATGGGAAGGAGACTCTCCCTGAACTTATCTGCAGTATTTAGTTGTCTGATTAATGAATATTCATACATAGAAAATGGTATCTGCTGTGATGGACATTAGAGCACAGTAATTGGTTTTAGGATTGATGGATGTTTATGCTGCAGTTTACCCCAGGCAGTGCATAGTAGAAACATTAGCATCCTGTTTTCATTGTCAGAGCCCATAAAATGAGTGGGAACAATTTAATTTTTCTCTGTGAAAATTGAGTAAGTAAGTGACAGTTTTTAATTTCATACAACTTTTCTGCCAAGTCTCTTTCTAGATGGCACAGAAAATTGCTGCACGTGGTGAATTTCTTACTTAAGTCTAGGATCAGGAGTCTGTCTTTCAGATAATGCTCCTGACTAGCATGGAATTGCTTTCATTTGATTTCAGAACTGCATCTGAAGCAGCTGGTTCTCCTCAGTGACCTTGATCAGAGACATACCTTGTGTTCAATACCTGTCAGTGGGCCAGGGGGGCAGTAAAGGTTGTTCAGCATTTTGTCCCAAAAGGAACTTCAGTTGAATTAAGTCCCCTAAAATATCTGTGCCTGTAAGATGCACAGGCAGATAATCAAACAAAGGAGGAATTATCAAGGAAAAAGCAAAATCCACAGATGCTTGGGAAAAGAGATGGATAAATGTCAGTCTTCCAAATGGTTCTTTTATTACAAGTGGATAGCTTTCTTTCACTACAGTGAGGTACCTGTTTAAAGGGTTTTGGAAGAAAGGGAATGAATGCTCAGACAGCAACAATGTATTGCAACCTGCAAGATGGGGATATCTGTTACAAGAATGCAGTGTAATTCCACCTTGCAAGGCATGATGCATTTTTACATTCCCAAGTTGTAATGCTGTAGATTAAGCTTGTTTATTTGCAATGTGTTTTTCCCCAAATGCAGCAGTATTTCAAGGGCACATACTAAAACCAGGCAAATTTACAGATGGAACAAGGACATTACAGATTTTCTATTGTCTTTTTGTTGCTTGAGAGAAAGTACAAAAAATTGCCCTTACATGTAAAATCGCCAATTAATATTTAAGTGCTTACACTGTAATATATGGCAATCACTGGGAAAGACAAACGTTGTATTTTACTGCCAGAATTCTGGAGAGAAAATGCAATAGAAACAAAAATAAAACCCTGTCAATCCACACACATAGCATGGGAGACCTGAAAACTCCAGAAGGATTAAGATAGACTGTAAAAGTTTGTCCATCAGTCAGCTTACTCTAAAATATAGTGGAATCTCATTGAAAACCAATTTGATCCTATTGATCAAATACAGGTTGAGAGATTAATGTTTTTTTTGTGTTCATTAGAGTAATAGTTCTCTGTATTTGATGCTTGTCCTGTGCCTTGCAAATAATTTAACAGTTCTTGCAAGACAACAAAGCTGTGTTACGAGGTGCTATTTCCAACAGGACAAAAAGTTACCCAGCAAAAGCACATTATGCAAGTTTAGGTGAAACACAATCTTTTTGAATCGGTTTACTTCTCCGAAGTCTGTAACTGAAATGCTTTCATGCAACTTATGGCTGTCAAGACTTACCTATTTTTTGTGAGATTTATTGAGAATTTTTGACAGAGTACACAGTTTAGGAGCAGCAGTCCTACTTTCTGTGTGCAAATATGTGTGTCTAGGTCTCTTATTTTAGGAAAAAGTTGTTTGTTTGTTTGTTTGTTTGTTTCATGGCTAATGAGGTTTATGAAGTTGGCAGGCATTTCAAGTTGTAATTGTGAGTAACTGGATGTTAACCCAAATAACTTGCTCTCTGCACACATGATATAAGCAATAGGGGGAAAAGCAACACAGCAGAAACAGCTTGTATGGTTGTATGAACAAATTAAGTGACTACTGCCTCCCATCAAGTTTCTCACTGCAGCAAAGACTCCCTTCGCCTGGTGAACGGCTGGTGCCAAGACTATCGCATGTTGTCCCAACCACCAAATCAGCTTTCTATACTAATTAAAACTGTTGGAGTGCTCTGTTGGCATCTCTTGTGAAGATTGGCGGTAGACGTAGGCATAAATATGTGATTGTGTCAGTGTAAATTCTCAATACCATTTATTTTGATACCTGGAATGTGAAAGAATAGGGCTTAATACTTTCAGTTTGTTTCTGCTGCTTTAATTAAAATCAATAACTGTCGCCATCATAATGGATAGTCTTCCAAGACAAATAATATTGACTTGTTGAGAGAGAATAAGGAATGAAGGGAAAGAAGCTGTAAGATCATGAATTGTCTTACTTGCTGGATATGTCAGGATCTTTCAAAAAATAATTTTCTGAAGAACAAATGGGGACTAGAGCTTTCTGGAAACCAGAGCAGCAGTACATTAAAAACTAAACAAACAATAAAAAGAAAAAAAGTAAACAAAAAACAACAACAACAAAAAAATAAAATCTTGTTCTTATGAAAAGAAAAAAACCTCTAAAATGTTGCTCAATATCTTGATCTGCAGCTATTTGCAAGTTAGGTGCTGTTGTGGTTTAACTCGGCTGGCAGCCAAGCACCACACAGCCATTCACTCACCCTCCACCCTCCCTGTCTGGTATGGGGGAGAGAATCAGGAAAACGAAGCCTGTGGGTTGAGATAAAGACAGTTTATTAGGACAGAAAAGAAGGGATGATAATAATAATAATAATAATAATAATAATAATAATAATAATAATAATAATAATAATAATAATAATGTGTACAAAATAAGTGATGCACAATGCAATTGCTCACCACCCGCTGACCGATGCCCAGTTTATCCCCGAGCAGCTGCCCCCCACCCCGGGTAACCACCCCTATCTATTGTTTAGCATGACGCCAGATGCTATGGCCCTTTGGCCAGTTTGGGTCAGCTGTCCTGGGTCTGTCCCCTCCCAGCTCCTGCTGCACCCCCCAGCCTGCCCACTGGCAGGACAGAGCGAGAAGCTGGAAAAGTCCTTGGCTTAGTGTAAGCAAACACTGCAACAATTAAAACATCAGCATGTTATCAGCACTCTTCTCATCCTAATCCAAAGCATAGCACCCTACAAGCTCCTAGGAGGAAAATTAACTCTATCCTAGCTGAAACGAGGACAGGTCCCTTCTTGACTTTTGTGTTTCGCATCATGTTGTCACCGAGGTTATGTTTTAAGGCTGTGATTTTTAGCTTAGAGCTCCAGGATATGCCTGAGCCCAAATTTTCTGGTCACTCATCTAACAGAATTACTTGCCTTTCTCATATCTAAAGTTACCGTACCGTCTTCTGTTACCCTATAGAAACTAATAACATGAACTTATATAGTTGCCTTCAGTACATGCACCTGAGATCTTGCTACATTGTTTTTGCAATGTAATTGTGAGGTCAGTGCAAAAACAGATGAGGTGAAATTGGAATTAAGGAATTAATCAGGGTTTTGTTATTAGCAAATGGAGAACCTGCAGAGCAGCTAGGTGCTTTCCTGATCCATCCAACACTTAACAAGTCACATTATATTATCCTATATCACATTATATTATACCTATGTTGTTCTTCATATGTTGTTTTAGGAAGCTACCCTTAGGGAGCAGAGTAAGAGGAGTTATTGCACAGGATTAGAATCGCAGGCCATATTAAAGTAATTTCTGACTAATTTAACGGTTTACATTTTATCCATCCAATATGTTATAAATGATCTGTATTGTTGCTAACAGAATGTGAAGAACAATGGAGATGATTTCATGAATCAGAGTATGCATATATACAATAAACTCCCAGGAGAGGGAGTAAATTTAGTGAGTATGGGAAGTCTGGAGCAGAGATTCTGGTGTATAAATAGGGGCTAATTTACTGAAGGAAAATATATAAATCGGAAGACTGGAGTATGGAATATCCCCTTGGTTATATGGAGAGAGAGAGAATTGTGTTCTTTATTTTCTCTGAGCCTGTCTGCTTTCTGACCTGGCCAAAGATATGTAGAACATAATTTGTAAAATTATTACAAGTAATATGTTTTATTATTTCAAAAATTATTTTTATGCCTTGATATCATTTTTTCTCCTCTTAAGGATATGCTGGGAAGAAACTGAGTTATTGCATTCAAGTAATTGTGAAGGCTGTTTCATTGCTGGTCTAAAAATGACAGTATGATAATTACTTGACAGATTCAGCAGTGGATGTTTTATTTCTCAGTCTCTCTAATTTCAGTATTACAGAACTTTCTCTTATAATACCATGAACGACGTCAGTCATTGATTTCTTGTATAAATGTAGGGGAAAAAAAGATCTGAAGATGTAGAAATATAGGAAAGAAAAGAGTAGTAAATGTAGAGAAAAGTAGAAAAAAGGCAAAACCCCATTTTAGTGCCTTTGGGTGTCCTAAGTATTGATACTGATAGATTTCAAAGGCTGTCTGTGGAGACTTCAGTTTGTTATTTTGCAAAGTTTCCATAGATAATTCTATGTCACACAGACTTTCCAGGACTGGGTCCTTTCTGACATTTTCTGTTTAGTCCTTTCATAAACAAAGACACAGGTTTTATGGTGATAAGGGATGGATCAAATGTTCAACACACGTGGAAGTGAAAACCTAGATAGTTTTGGGGTGTTTTGAAAGAGGAAAACAAGATAGTTTTTCCCCATAACTTGGATTGGAATAATGATGTATATAAATAAGCAAGGCCTATTTTTGTAGGTGCTAATACCAGCATGTTGCGTATTTTGGAAGAAACAGCAAAGAGAAAAGCAAAAATATTTAACCTCAAACTAATAGTTCTCATCTCTTTTTCTGAAATCATCAATAGCTATAATGCTTTCCCAGGAAATTTCTGAGTTCTACTTACAGGGATTCAACAGAGGTGCCTTGGGCACAACAATTTCTGAAGCCCTGTGACTCCACTTTCTGAATGAACACCTTTAATGTGTCATACCTGTCCTTCACAGTCATTGGTTGTTTTGTAAATCATGGCACTTGATAGTATATTGGATTCCCAAAAGACTATTAGCAATTAGGCAAGCCTTTTATTTTTTATTTTTTTAAATTTTTTTTTCACTCTTATCTCTCATTCTATTTAAACCCGTCTCTTTTTCATGTCATTTTTTGTTTATTTATTTATTTATTTTTAAGGTTACGTAGTGTCTGCAGCTCAGTGCATTAGCAGTGCCCTGCAATCTGGGGCAGACAAGTTATATATCAGTAATTTAATAAGACATACAGAAAACAAAACAGCACACATTTATTTTGTTTTAAAATTGAGTAGGGTCAGTTTTGTGAGCAATGTATCTGCCAACTATTGTCATTGTTCTGTCTGGGTAAGCTCATTTATCTTGGTTAGTAAACAACTTAAAAGGCAAAGAAGGTGGATGGCCTAAAGAAGTGTTGTTAGGACACAGAATCTTTGATGTCTTGCCTAAACCCAGGCCAAATCAGATATTAGAAATCTACCACCACTAGGCAGTTAGAGAATGCAACTAAATATATGACTGTTATTAGACAGGTGACAGTGGAACAGACAGTTTTCACAGCTGGAAGGTTTGCAGAGTTCAATCAATCAAACTCAGGGTGTCTGCAAAGAAAACAATAAAGGTGCAAGTTCGTAACTTCATATAATCATGAACATTGGAGGTGCCCAAATTCAATTGACAAATCTTGAAAGTTAAGGGCCACTGACTGGAAACCTTTGGCATAGCTGATGATCCTAGAACTATTTTCCCCTTTTTAATCATATTTTTTTTGGCACTGGAATGCTTTGAATCTTCTGGTGTGAAACTACATGGTTTCTTGATATGAGAAGCAGTTGAAATAAACTGCACAAGTAGAAACTAGGGAACAGGTCATTTAGTTTTCCAGTCACTTAATTTCTTGCAGTTTATCAGTTTAACAGTCCTATAACAACAAATAACACAGTAATTTGGAAATGAAGCAGTTTAAGCATGGATACACAAACATGTTGGATGATGGGGTAGGGTGTTCTCTGTTCAAGAACCACAGTAAAACCACTGTAAATTAAAAACATATAATCTTCCTGCATTAAAAAAAAATAAATAAATAAATAAATAAATAATAATAATAATAATAAAAAAAAAAAAAAAAAAAAAAAAAAAAAAAAACAGCAAGAGCAAGATCTTACAAAGCATTTCTGGAACCATTAAAAATGGCCAAATTTCCCAGTAGAACTCATTACTCTAAGAGTATCTCTGTGGACTCCAAGGACCTCAGTTGTATTTGAGGAGTATCTCAAGGGTAGTTGCTTGCTCTCTCTCTGAAAGGAGCATTGCTTTGCTCTTTTACTAAAGGCAGCACATACTTAAAAGGATATGTTGGAGGCATAAAAAATAAATATGTTTTAGAATAGTATGTTGGCTTGGTAAGTCAACAGTTGTTGCATTGGGTGCAGGCTGCAAAACTATTCTATTGTGAAGAAGTTTGAAACACTGAATCATGTGAATCAGTAATGGAAAACCCCTATTAGGCCATGTACACTACTCAGTATTCAGAGTGCAATAAATCTCTCTAGTCCTGTTGTCCCTTTTTTCATTCAGATAGTATATTTCTTTTGACAATGTCTCTGTATTTCCTGAAGACTCTTTCACAACACACTGAGTTGTTGCTAACCTAATTTCTGGTGGTCTTTATTTTCTTGTATAAGTAGTCAAGTTATTATTTTTTTAATTTATTTTATTTATTGTTATCATTGTATTATTTTGTTTTATTTTCCCATGTCAAATGGGTAAAGCTTGGGATTAGTATTTCTTAAATTTAGTACCTTTCATTGTTAGGCCTTGAGTCTGTTTTGCAGAAATGATCTTTGACTTCACAAATAAAAAATGCAGTGGGATATAATGCTTCTATTTCCTTGCTATTGACTCTTCCCAACATGGAACAGAATTTAGGGTAGAAATTTGATGAAAGAAAAGTCAGCAAAGAAGTCTAGCAAGCCTAGGAAAACTTAGAAGTTTTCCTAGGAAGCTGTCAAAGTGCAGATGATATCATCTAAGTTGTTTCATTGCGTTTTGTTTGTTTGTTTTACTGAAGCTATAAATTTCTCAGGAGATGTAAATTACTTAATTTTTCTTAGTGTGCAGGTCATCAATGTGCAAGAGCGTTTGTTTGAGGAGGGTGGTAGGCACATATGAATGTATGAAGATTGCTATTAGAAAATAATAGGAAGCAGTTGGAGATGTACTAATCAAATATTTGGAGATGCAGAAGTAGCTGAATAGCTATTTTGGCTCTGTGGAGTTGACAGAAGAGAGTTGTTTAGTTTTCTCTTAAACTTCTAGATGTTCCCTCTCTCACACTTCAGAAAAGGATAACAAACAGTAATGATGTGAGGTCAGCTTGGTCATCCAGTTCACTTTACTTACAGGATTACTTTTTTTTTCAAAAGATAAGCATGGTCCACTGACCGTATTACAAACTACACTGTTAATTAACCTGTCATAGGACAACAGAGTTCCTTGGATATTGGGTGATAAAATGGCAACAGACCATGGACTAAGTTTGATGGATTTTATTATAACTCCACACAGTGATCACCAGCGTAATTCAACCTGAGTGGAATGCAAGCCATCTAAGCATAAGTAAAAGAGAAAGGGAAAAGCCACTTGCCATGTAGGCAAGGCATGATGCTATTAACAATTAGTCTTAACCACTGATAAGGAACGGTCAGAAAAGTGGTTGACTTCCAATGTTCTCCATCACAACGTTGAACATCTCCTTTGCCAGGCAGCACCCCTGTACCAGCCAGCAAGAGCTACCCTCAGCTTGAGATGGGGAGCTACTTTTTGCAGCTTTCAGTCATCTGACCAGCAGGCTGATGCAAGAGTATAAGGTGTGTTTCTAGAAGATTTGCCAGTCTGTGAACAGCAAGCTGTTGTCTGGTGAATAGTCTATCCATATGCTTGAGGAGGACACTGTCTAGACAGTAGACAAGCAAATGAGTAGATCAACACAGCTGTGTATCAAATAGTCCATTGATATCTTTAAGGACCACCATATGATAAATCACAGATTTGTTTGTATAAGTTGGCTATGCAAGCACCTCACTTTAGTGTTTTATTTTTTTTTTAATTGTCTCATGCCTTATTAAGGAAAGGAGCATCTCACCACATAGCCTACCAAAAGAGCAGAGCTGTGCAACATAGTATGTACATAAAGAAAATGGACACAAATGAGTATCAAAATGATTGAACTGTGTGGTTTATATTGCACAAGACTAAGACATCTGGTAAAAAATTATTTGTGAAGTAACTTCCCGTATCAGACAAAACAATGACAAGCAGACTGTACAGACAGGTGAAAAAGGAAAATTAAACATAGAGTTTGGAACATTTTCTATGTTTGCATTATTTAACATTACATTTTCCTTAGTCAGTTAAGTGGAACAATTCTGATGTAGCAGTGAAAATTAAAGGCCAAAGATCAAATCTGCCACTGTATTTTTTTAACTTTTTTTTTTTTTCTCCACAGGCTAACTATGTTTATGAAAGCCTGAAATTATTCAAAGGTTGTAAGTGTCACTTCAGAACAGTTTATTGAGATTACTTAATTATAATATTTTAATATTATAACCTAGTTATAATATTTTCTACTTTACTACTTATTGAGGATCTATGTCATCTATATCATCTATTATTTTCAGAGAAGGAAATAAAGAACCCCCAGTTCTTTTAATGATGAAAAAAAAAGATTAAATCAACAAGCTGTTTCTGTTTCAGTGACTATTGGTATCAGTAGTTACTGTACAAGTAATAATGTTGGAAATTTGTGAGAGGAACACACTTCGGACAAAAAAAAAGAGAGAGAATGTGAAAAAGCATCTGAAGAAAGGATTTATCTGCTCAATTAATCTTAGTCTTAATCTCATTTGAAAGATGTAATTCTGTAATTTTTGTACATTTAGAGAGAAACTAGCAAGGTTCTATCCACTTTGAAATGTTCTGCAGATGGTACTAATAACCAGAACCAATATTTTGATGTTAAAAACTTGATAATAACTTCAGAGTTCACTGTAAAGTTTATATCTTTAAGTTTTCTTCCATGAGGTACAGCTTTCCAGCCCCCCAAAAATCCTATTATAATACAAGACCTAATAGAGAGATCCTGATGAGCAGGAATAAGACAATTTATTTACTAAGAAGGTTCAACTTTTTCAGTATTTCTACACACAAAATATATTTTAATTAAAATGCTATGACAATGGTTATGACTATTCAAACTGGAAACCGTTATTGGAGTTTTTCAGTATGAACTGGTAAGCTTGAATACTGTAGCAAAACAAAGGGGTTCCTTAACGAGTCAGAAGACCAACTGAGTCTGAGTTGGAAAGACAGCATAATGCCGCCTTCTCACTAAAGGACATGAAGAGTGGTTCAGTTGAAAAAAGTTTTCCAAGGTTAGCAGAATGCTGGAAATAGAAAGACTTGGATTCTTGAGGGCTTTCTTGAACCAATAGAGGTCAGCAGACCAAAAGAAGCATAAAGTGTATTTAAAAGAATTTCTTTGCTTAATTGCACGGGACTGCCCTTCTCTTTTAGCTTACTTAAAATTAGCCATCTTGAGACAGTGGTTAACCACAGCAACTGAAGTATTTTTTTGCCTGACCTAGAATATAGGGAACCAAAACTTTTTACTCTTGCTCCTGACAAGCGTAAACAAAACAATAAAAAAAAACAACAACACACAAAACAACAACAACGACAACAAAAACTTTAAAAGTATTATTATCCCTAGATTAAAGAGGCATTAGACAGAAAAGGAGTGGATAATTTTCTTGTAACAAGTTATCAAACTACACTGTACTTTTTCTCAGATACTTGTAAACATGAGCATGTCAGTCAAAGGCTTCACAGGGATATTCTGTGGGTGCAGATGTGGATTTAAGAAGGCAAGTTAGAGGATTAGAGGGTGTTGAGATGATCAGGACTGTCCTGAAAAGCGAGCACTGAATGTTACAGTCAGATGTTACTCTTCCTTCGGGTGTTGATCCAGAAGTATGGGAAGGTATATTTGCTCCAAAACCTAGAAATCTTGGGGTATATAAGTTTCGTTTTTCCAATTGTATTTCTTGGATGGTGTCCAGATCTTCAGAGCTTTGTTAGCTCACTTATAGCTGAATTTCATTGTCACTTGTGTAGGTTAAGTTGGAAAATATCTGGCTCTATAAATAGATAGCATTTTACATAGCAGATATGTCGACATCTCTGAGAATTCTTTATTATTCTCAGAGAAAGGCACCTTTGGATACAGAAGCCAACTGTGGAACAAATCAGCATGTTCTTGAGTGGTAAGAAGATCCTGAAGTTTCCATGCTACGATTATGGAGAAGATTTATGTAGAAATGATCTGAGAGTTAATAATTGCTACCTTTCTCCCCCAGCTTCTAGTCAGTCAATATTCATCTATAAGAAAAATGAGAAAATTTTGATTTATTGATGAGTGACCACTTTCTTGATTCCAGGAACTATATGACTCACTAAGTCATATAGTTTCTCGATGAAATATTTTTTTAAATTACATGATAAGAAGATGATTCAGTACAACCATGATAATAATGAACTAAGTTCTATTGTATAGGCATTAGCTACAGTAAAACTAAATGATTCACCTTGTACATGGGTATCATAAGTAATAAGATCAGCAGTCTTGCAACACTCTATCTCAGTTTGCATAAAATAAGGTGAAGAGTAGAAGACAGAATAGACTGCTGTTTAAGACAGCTTTTAAGGTATTAATCTAATTTAATTTTGTAACTAAAACCGTAACTTCCTGCTCTGTTTGCTGTAGCATTCCTTGGGTCATTCTGCTGAAGGCATTTTCTGTTTTGCATAGAGAAAAACACATGAACAAGATTTTGAGTATACAACAATTATTTGTTATTAATGCACACAGTAGTGGGATGGGACTAACATGTTGTTGGGTTGAGATTGTAGGTTCACTGTACTTTCACATGATGAGTCTATGCTGGCCAACAGTTTCCTGTTGAATTTGGAAGAGTAAAAATCCATAGTTTCTTGGAATGAAACAATCCACAGTTTTGCTGAGCTACCATTTCATCCACTCTGATTTGTTCTCTTAGTTTGAATTTTGTTACAGTGATGCCTTTTTAAGAATCTTTGATCTTGATTCTTGATAACTTTTACTAAAGTTTCATGTTGCCCCTTTTATTTCTGTGGACTTTCTTTATTTACGCTTTCTTTTCTTCTTGGTTGCCTGGTTGCCTATGATATCTCTGGCATTCAGATTAAGATGAGAGCATAGTTAACGGTTTCACCGTTAATTAATTTCAATGAAGCTAGTCACATATTTTCTCCTCTCCTCCATTGCATATTTAAAAAGAAAAAAAAAAAGTACAAGCAGCTTATACTCATTACGGATATTAAAGACTGCTTGAAACTAAAACTTCTGATTTCAATACATGGTGCTATGTCACAGATGCATGAACACAGTAGTTTTCATTTGTGAAGCACATTAGTTCAATGTTTCTAAATTCTCTCTCTCTCTCTTTTTTTTTTTTTTCTTGTGGTAAAGTGTGGGAATATGAGTCCATCATCAAAAATAGTGTGAGAAGGTTTGCCAGGAAAAAGAAAAAACTTCCCCTCACAATTAGTGTTGTTTCTGCCAAAGACTAATCCCTTTAACTGAAGGGGAAAAATATCCTGAAACATTTGATAACGTGACATCTTTGTGTGTGATTTTTGATTGCCTGTTAAGTTAATATCGAAAAGCAAAAAGTTGTTATATGGATCCCAGAACACTGAGCTCAATTTAAAGAATGGACAGCTAATTTCAACACTGTCTTTTCAGGTCATAAATTTCACAGATTGAGTGTGAATAGCTGGAAGCAATGTTCTCTTTTCTTGATCTCAAATTCCACTGCTGTTCTTTTCACTGTGTCATTCTTGCTCTTCTGAAAGGAAGAAAGGAAGACTGAGACTGTTACTGGAAAACTTTCTAATGCTTCACAAAGGAAACTTACCTGCTCCTCTTGTTCGTAGGATAAGTAAATTGTGTGCTTTAGACCTGTTTTTAGCATGCTGTTCTCTTCTGTCTATTTACACTTTTATGAGTACCTTTGTGGATGCCTTCCTTAAAATGTGATTTTTCTAATGATGGCATAAAAGCCTTTCAAGTTATAGCACAATCAGTTTGACTGCTGGCTAACTGTTTGCTGTTTCGTATATTGCTCACAGCATGAGAAATAGGACTTTGCACATACAACTTTGCTTAGCAGTGTAGTGGGAGGGCATTTATTTAACCTGAATGCTGTGCACAAGGAAACAGAATAAAAATTCAGTGTTATCTTCAGTAATTTTTGGAGCCATTTCATTTCATTCTTCAGTCTCCATCTTCTCCTGAGTACCATTTAAGAGCTTTCCCCCCAAAAAAAAAAAAAATCTTATCTAAAAAATGGTTTGGGTTATTTGTTATTTAGGTTTTAGCTTTGTCTATCATGCTCATATCCCTTCTCAGTCTGAAAGTCTCAAAAATTTTAAGTGCTAAGGAGAGGATTTTGGTAACCTTGGGGTTTTTTGTCAGTTATTCATTAACAGGGAGGGATTATTTCGTTTTTCACTAAAAATACAACAAGGTTCATCAGCTAATTTTACCAAATTGCCTTCTTTGCCTGGTCACCCATATATGGAATGGTTGTTATGAAGTGCTGTCCCCACTGTTACTCACCTTTGTTAGCTTTAAGTCTACAACTTCCTCACTAGGGGGTGAGGAGAGGCAGGTGACCTACTCTGTAAGCACCAGTGAAAGGACCCACGGGAATGGTGTTAAACTGAGGCAGGGGAAGTTTAGGCTGGACATCAGGAAGAGGTTCTTCACCGAGAGGTTGGTTTCATACTGGAACAGGCTCCCCAGGGAAGTAGTCACTTCACCAAGCCTGTCTGAATTTAAAAAGCAATTGGACTGTGCATTTAGTCACATGGTCTAAACTTTTGGGTAGACATGTGAGGTGCCAGGAGTTGGACTTGATCCTTATGGATCCCTTCCAACTTGGGATATTCTGTGATTCTATGATTCTATGATTAAGTTCTCTGTTTGCATAACTTTAACTCCAGGTTCACTGTAATGTTTGAGTCATCTTAGTCAACACTGTGATGTCCTACAATGAAGTGTTTAAATGTCCAAAGCTGTTAAACCATGCTGGTTTGGCTCCCCAGCAAATCCAAACTGAAAACATGCCAATGTGACCAGATCAAATTCTGTTTCTCTTTGTGCAATATGGTAAATCTTTCTTATTCTGACTAAACTGTAGGGACTTCATGATGAGAAATGGACATTATGTTGCAGTCTTTATGCATTCATAAATATTTGTGGTCTGGTGCTTTGTCTTCATTTGCTGTTTCATCTTTTTTTTTTTTTTTTTTTTTTTCGTTTAGAGCAGACACATGAATAAATACTTTTCTAATCTAGCAGTTTACTATGCTTGAGTTTCTCAGCTTGTTTCTTATCTTCTGCCTGTAGAAAGATGAATCTTTGTGAACCCCTGGCTCCCTGCTAGGAGTTGTTTACAACTAATGTCTTCCCTAGTCGTCTTTTCCTTTTGATGTCTATGAGAGGGGACTCTATTTTAAGACCACTTTACTTTCCTCTGCAGTTTCTCAGGGGATTATTTCTCTTTCTTTTTCACCTTCTCCTCAACATGACTGTTTTGAATATTTCTTTCATGACAGTTTTTTTTCCTAAGCTTTTCTCAAAATATAAGAATTTTACTTTTAAATACTCTCCAAATTACTGTTCAAAACCTGCGAAATGTAGTATGCCTCCTTTTTTTTTTTTCTCTTTTTTTTTCATTTTCTGATTGCTTTTCATCATTTTATTCTCTTCTGCAAAGCAGCTGTATTGGTTGTTAAGATGGAAAAGAGTGCATTTTCCTGTCTGGCCGCCATTTTTGTTCAGTCTTGGAAAGACTCATCTGCTATATGTGAAAACAAAGCAGCCTTGATCCAGTCAAAGTCAGACCTCTGAGATCTGGCTTTTGAATCATTATGTTCTGGCTGTCATTAAGTATAGTCTTATGGAAGAAACCTATTAGGGATGTAGATCAGGATAAAGTTTGTATTCTGTATCTAAATATAATCATCTAATCATCAGTGATGTTTTGTCACTCACACCATGACTGTAGAAGCCCCGCCTTTATTTCAGCTGTGTATACTTCTTGCTGGGTGGACTTCATAGTCTAAACAGGAGGGTATACTAAACTGATTATCAGGGTAAGAAGTTAGATTTGTTATGCTTGTCCTTCCTTCCCTTGTAGTCTTGCAAAATATAAACACCTGATTTCTCTCTCTTCTGTTCTCTCTCTCTTTCTCCTTTTAATTCTGGGTGACAGTTCTATGGTACGTTGAGCTAACCAGGGCAAAAATAAACAGCTTTGGTTCATTAACTGGAATGAAAAACATGTGGAAGCTACATACAATAAACTCATCTCCATCCTTCCCCTAGTCAGATCTCTGAAAGTTCTTGTGATAATAATGGTATTTTCATCTAATGTTTTCAGTTACTCAGGGAAAAATGAAAAATTATTTTTATTTTTTTGTTGTGTATTCATTGCTCTCCTCTGAAGTGACATAAGGGAGAATAATCTGATTCTGTGGCAAACCCATTAGCCTAAACACCATTAATATCTGCCAATAATACATTTAATGACCTAAAACATTGTTAGCGATGGTCCTTGAAAATCTTAGATGATTATTGGTGCTATCCAGTTTGAAAGTGTTAGATTAAGCTGTCATACCAGGTGTGATTCTGGAGAGAGCAATTTAGAAAAAGAGCATAATTTTGATTCCCTAAGAAAACAGTTTAGCCAGAAAGCAGTAGGACTGATTCCTGCATTCCTGATAATAAAAAAAATTCAAGGGAATTAACCTTATATTTTGGATGTCTGAACCAGATACCTACAGCTAATGGAATATTCCCCATCCCCCATTTTGACTTCATTTCTTCCTCTTTCTTCTCCATAATTATTTGCTTAATTCATAGTATGTCAAATGTGTGCATTGTATATAGTAGCTTGTTAATTCAGGCATAGCTGGAAGCCTTTAGTGGTTATTGTGGGCCATCTGGAACATGAACTTTAATCTACACATGCTGTATTTTAAATGGTCTGATGGACTCATTTTCCAAAGTTTAATTTGACAGAAGAGTGGTTTTATCTGTTATATCAATTAAAGCGGAATCTATTTATTATCACTCAACAATATTGTTTATGCTAAGTACTATAACTGTTAAACGCATTATGTTGCCCATATGGTAGCTATCCTGTCATTGTCTCTCTGCTCAAATATATATTTCTATTGGACCTTTTGCTTCTGTTCAGAGCATGCTAATCAAGAATGTAATTCTGAAATATAACCAAGAATTCAGCCCACAGAATTCTAATCAATGTGAAGGCTGAATATAGCAGAACAGAAAACAAAATGGAGATGATGCTATCCTACCTGAATTACTAAGCATGTTCTCCTATTAAATTTAACCAAAAAGGAAGTATTGTTCTACCTATTCTGAAATGATAAAAACATAGTGCCTGGTATATACTCACTCATCATGGCAAATCCGCTGTTGTTTAGAGAGCAAGCTGACTGTTAGTGTCACTATGCTCTTCAAAAGTAATCATTTGCAAGAGATCTACATGGATTATTCTTTAGCTTCTTGTGGTAGGGGAATACTGTTTTAAGGTATATTTACATTTTGGTAGTTGGAAGCCTTCCAGAAACATAATGTGAAGGTTTCTTTTTGTGTCAGTCCTACAGAAATTCTGAAGGACGGACTTAAACTGAGTTCCCAAGTATTATAAAATGAGTAAAAATAAGTGTTGGGAGCAGTGGCATCTCTCTAATTCTTTTTCCTGAGCCTTAACAATGGCTAGATACAAAAGCAGCTAAGGAGGCTCCATAGGTGATCTAGCACATATATTTTATATATTTTATAGTCCTTATAGCGTCCTAAAATCAAATTCCTGTTTTACTTTGAAGAATTCTTGGTTCAATGCATTATTACAGATTAATTATTCTGAGTTTTGGAAAACAGCCAGTTAAGATGGGCAGGAAGAGAAATGCTTGGTTTTGACCAACTACATAACAACTCTAACAGCATGTGACACTCTCTAAAACAATGCAACTTTTGGGGCATGTATGGGTACATATTTATTATATTTTTATCATTATATTATTTATTTTATTTTTTTATATTTATTTTTTTTTAGCTCATGGTTTAATGATAGGTGGATTATTGGAACTGATGATCTTAAACGTCTTATTCAAGAGAGAAATGATTCCAAGGGAGTTGCAGGCCATATTCCAACTCTGTCTACTTCAACTAAATCCTGCAGTTGTACTACTACATCCTACTGTTGCAAAATGTTACTTTAAATTTATTGGGCACATTTCTGAGAAATAAACATGAGCTCAAGGAACATGTGAAAAGGAAGAAAACTATTATTAATATTTTTGATCTAATTCTTTTCTTTCTGTTGTGGTATCAGCACTTGCTCTGTACAGACTACTCCTGAATGTCATGAAATATTCAACCAAGACAATTGAGTTTTGGTCACCGAAGCAAAGAACAAAATTCTTAATTATGTTACTGATCTCCCAGATTCTCCCTGTGAAGTTGGTGCTGGGGAAGGAAGATCAAAAGAATAATTGCACAATTATATGAATCTTCCCTTCTCTTTAAAGGATTCTGGTTTTGAATGGGTCTTGGAAGCTGCAGCATGCTTCAGTTCTGTCTGCATTCAGGAAAATGTATGAATACCTGAAGCAAAAGCAGAATTTTCCATACTTAACACTGCAAAAAGGATGGGGTTACTGTGGAGCTTCTCAGGAATATCTCACCCTTTTAATTTAACTCCTGTGTTTTCCTAAAGGTGATCACCAGCAGGGAACTTGCACATGGCTTCCATGTGGTCATACACTTCATTGTAACCAGTGCTGCAATTTTTGTACATAAAACTATCTTCAGTGCTTCATGGATTTTTAGTTACTTGTACTCAAAATGTCTGAATGTTTGAAGTAGTAAGTTACTGCCAAATGCAAATGAAATGATGATTGTGATGTGAAGTTAATAGCAATTTCTGAACATTTTTTCGTTCGGGAAAATCCTGTCAAAGTGCTTTGAGAAAATGAAGGGTGCATCAGGCTGAAACTTGTATCAGTCTATGTTCCCAAATCTCCCCATAGAACCTAATTTTCAGGCACTCTTTCTGGTCTCGACTCTCGAAGTCATACAGGAAATGAGGTACTTGCATGTACAGCACCCATGGAATTGGGGATCTGATAACCCTGCTATAGCCCATGCTATAAATGGGAAAATTCTTCCAGAGGGCTCTGCCAGTCTACCTCATACATGAACCCTTTACTGCCTTTGTCAGTCTTTCAGAGATAATATTTTGCATATGCCAGGCCATTTGTACCATCTGTAGCACAAAATTTTGTTGAGCAGAAGGAGCACAGACACTTGGATAATTGATTGGTCTTTTATTAGAGCAGGAATAGTTACTGAGGCAGAAAACTCGATACAAGGATTTTGCCATTTAAGTAAATAGAAATAGTGACCATATCTGTTTAGGCACTGCAAGTGTCAGTGCAAGGTAAACAGTCAAACTGAGACAACAAAGAAATATATGAAGTATGTGCTGTATTGTCTTATCTCAGCTGCTTGGTGTTGGAATGAATGGCTCACCTTTGCAACTTTGCAGGCTGAAAAAATAATTTATATGCATGTTTATAAAAATTAGTCTCACAGCTACTCCATCTTAAGGTGTTCATTTTTGGATCTTGACAAATGCAGTCCCTAGGGTTGAGTATTGTGGTAGTAAAATGACTGATTGCAACGTTTATCATCATGGCGCAATAACAAATAGCTCAGTCTGGCAGCCATCATTTTCCTAAACCCTTTTGTCAGTAAGTATGTGCTGACATAACTTTCATGGCAGTTGTATCTCTGTAGCCTGACTTTATTCCCTCATCCTTTACCTCATAATGTAAAGCATTGCTTCACAGATCCAGATGTGGTCCAGGCAATGAAAAGAAGCCAAAGCCAACTCATCCTATTACTCAAAATACTTTAGTGTTGACACAGTGAAAGGACACTACACATTCAATTAAGGGCTAATAGTTTGGCCTAGCTCCTAGAAAGGAGCCACAGCACTGTACAGCAGTAGTACAATGCTCATTTCAGTGAGCCTATCATTGTAAAATTTGACAATTTCATGTATTCTGCACTTCATGGATTTAGGTTAAAATGTAAATTTAATTTGGGCACAACCCACCCAAGTTGTGAGTGCCCTGTTATACGCACTGAACTTTGATACTCACTGTGAAGAGGTAGTGTTATTGGTGGATTTTGTATTGGTCATGAGCTGTTTACAGAAACTTGATGAATTGAGCTCAAGTAGAAAGTTATATTTCAGTGACAGATTATATATATAAAATCTATAAAATCTCCAAAAATTTAAAAATGTCTAATACTTCCTTGAATGATCACAGAACTATGTTACTAGCTGGCTTCTGCCTGGAGAGCACAGTTATCACATTTTCAAGGTATTAAAAAATATATATATATTGTCTTCACTACAGCATCCAAACAGATAGACTGTTTTCTCTTGACATTTTTGTTTGTTTGTTTGTAGTTTTTTTCAGAAACAAGCAAAGTAATAGCTGCAGTATGAATTCTGCCAGAGTCCAACACCCCTGTTGCATAAGGGTTGAGGAGACTGATCTGGAATCCCAGTTGACAACACGAAGATGAACTCTCAGGGCTTGGGGTCTTGGCCATACATCATACAGATCTGTAAGTGGCTGTTCATTAACATAGGAACAAGTTCGAGTTGAGACTGTGGTGTCCTAGCAACAGAAAGCAAAATGTATGCAATTGTTTAATGCCTTAATTTACCGACTTCTTCATTTTGCATTCCACATGAATTTGAGATGAAAGCACCAATATATATATATTTGTATGTTTGTATATATACATAGATATTTTATTCAGTTATAGGTATATGCAAATACACACACACATATATATGCATGTGTGCATCCCTAGAATATATGGAAACCTCAGATTATGATCAGAAAATATTTATTCAAATTTCCATTTATGCTGTTGTGGAGGAAAGAAATAGATTTAAATGCAGAAACAGGTGAAGAGTCCATTATCAAATGAGTGACCTTGATATCATGGCAGTTTGCTGCATCATAGTGTTAGTCTAAGAACCTTTATAAAAATATCTTTTTACAAAACAAGGCAAGACATTAATGTGTTTAAAATATCCTCTAATGAATTCTGATCCTTTCTGTGCTGAAATCCAAGTGCATTTACAGATGGTTTTACCATATTCTATCCTATCGCAAAGAAAGAAAAAAAGCTGAAATTCAGCTGGCTGGTTTCTCACTACTTCTCTAATCTGTCTATAATTTTGTGCATTTAGTCTGTGGGAGAGATTGGATAATTAAAGAATTCCATTACCTCAACTGCTTAAGCATTGTTACCTCCAGAGTTGGATTCAAAGGAGACTTTTTTTTGTTGTTTGACTTTTGAGGGAAGAACCTGTTTTTGCAGAGAAGGATTTCAAAAGCAATAAGAGAAGAATATGAACATAAGAGAAGAATATGAACATGCACATAAACTGAGAGGATGCATTCTAGCTTTGTGTTTATAGCACTGACATTTTATTTTACCTCTTTCTCATCATTGTTGAAAAAGTGTTTTGTATGACTTTTAGAAGGAAGTTCAATGGTTCCTTCAAGAGATGTTTCTCAAAAGGCAGAATTGGAAAGCCCACACTTACCTCATTCTGTTGTTCATTTACTTCTGAGTCTGTGCCTGAAACAAGGGACAGTAATGGGCTATAGGTACTACTTCCACCCTACAGGGCTGTATAAGGCATGGTCAGCAAGCTACAGAGCTATATGGAAGAAGAATAAATAAATTTATTCTGGAACATTTTTCATTTCAGTGGATAAGAATACTTATCCTTATAACTGGTTAACACTCTGTGAAAGTGTTAGCCAAGTACAGGCTGCTGATCTGAGAAAGTGAGAAATATTTAGACTGCCTTAGCACTTCTTCCCACCAAGCTACTTCTAGATGTTTCTTGCTTGGTTTAAACACATTATTAGCAGGGGAGAGACAAGGAACTTCTTTTTTCCTCAATGACCCACTGTCTTCTCCTGCCCTCCCACAATCCTTTTTGTCTCTAGACATGTCTCTAGATGGTAAAAGGTGAAAAGGTTATTCCATATAATCCTGTAAAGGGGTTTTGTTGTTGTTTTTGTTGTTTTGGTTTTGTTGTTGTTCTTGCTCTTGTTTTTTAATCTATAACTCAATGGCTAGTTCAATTGTATGACTTCTTAATATAACACAAGCTCTGGGCATCTCATCAACGGAGCTGGGGTGGGAACAGATTTCTTGATGGTGTAAGAAGGCCTCCCTATCTAAAACACAAAGAAAACAAGTTATTTCAAAGGTTTATATAGGGAGATGGAAGTTATACCAGAATATTTAGCAGCTTTGTGGCCTAGTTACCCACCTAGGATATGGAAGATAGTCATTAGATACAGGGGCTTACCTCATCTCGGGGCTGGACCCTGATACTGGCTCATGAATGTCTTCCTCTCCAAGTCCAGGTTTTCCATCATGGACCTGAGCAATTTTCTTAAGAAAACATGTTGTGTTTTCTTAAGATGTTGTGTTCCCATATATGTTTTATGTTTGGAGGAGCAGCAGCCCTGAAGAGGGCTGTGTCCAGTGACTAGTCCAGTGACTAGGACTGGATGCATCTTTACCGTGCAAAGGGCAGGAAGCAGGAGCAACACAACCAGTTCTCCATGCTGTTGTCCTCGGGCTGCTCAGTACCACTCAGTACCCCACTAGGTTAATGACACTGCTCTGGGGGCTTCCTGCATGACTTACTCCCTCACCTGGCGTTTCTAACATCCCCCCATGCTGCTCAGTAGAGAAAGGTCCTTAATTGGTGGTTGTGTTAGTGAAAACACATAGGCTTGGGCATTAGTCAGTCATCAGGGCAGAACTGAGAAAAACTGAAGTCCTTACAGACCTGATTCTCATAAATCTTTCCCTGGATGGGAATGACTTATTCCATTCTTGTAATATTCAAAGCAGGTAAATGTGAGTATTTATAACACCACAGAATTGTAGCTAACACTTCTTCACCCAGTCTCAAAATTTATGGTAACTTACTTTTCTAACTGCAGCAATTTGCCACAGGCCTTAAAAAGGATTTTGAGTATAAAACACCTTGGGGGATGGGGGGAGTGGAAAATAAATCAATCTCTGATGATCACAAAGTATTATGGTCACCATATAAAGCTGTACATTCATATGTGACACTTAAATTGGAAATGTGTGTGTGTGCAGCAAATTATGCAGGGAGGAGAAATGTCTGAATTCAAATGATAGTGCAGGTCAGGGGAATTTCACCCCTTCAGATACTTAGTCTAAAAAAGACTCTGTATTTTGCAAGGTAGTTGCTCTTTACTAGCACATGGTAACCATGATTACCACTGTGTTTGCCAGGAGAGAAATACTCAAGAAAATTCCTACCAATCCTCTTGGGGCAAAGAATTTTCCCTTGTGGAGCTACAGCTGGGTCTGTTTTCACTGCTGCACCTGGTATGTTCCTGATCTAAACCCAGCCCCTGTTTCCTCCAGTAGTTGGCAGGGAAGAAGTGTGCAAGCACATTCACATGTATGTTCAGCTCAGTGCTCCTCTGAACAAGCCTTTGATGCCTCTGAACCTGTGGCTAGCCTTTCAGGAGCAAACTGAAATCCTGCTGCCATCCGCAGACAGATTTGTTGCCATGTGTCACTTATTGTGGCTGTGACTATTTGCCCAGTAGCCCGGAGGGATCGCTATGGTGTCATCAGTCCCTGTGGCCTCTTCAGCTTGGCTTTGCCTGTCAATAGCTCTCTGACTTTTTCCTTTGCTGTAGGTCACATGGACATTTCAGTGTTGTACCTACCTCTTAAATAGTTGCAGATCAATTTCTGGTGCACAAAACCATGGTCATTTTCACTTCTCACAATGATGTAATTCTCTGGAAGAGCAATCAAAGAAAATGTTATGTACAAACTGTATCATACATAGTAAGTGAAGGGTATAGCTACAATATACAGCTAATGACAGCAAATCAGATAAACTTAAATAGCATCTCCCTGGTGCTGTGAGGTGAATATTTTTCTCCTGTCTTCTCAAAGTTTCCATGCCAGCAATATATTATGATTTGACATTTAACATTTTGTTCTATTTTACTTTTGGCTGGGAGGGGTTAGACAGATTCTGTGATGTCCCACTCTCGAAAACTGAAATTAGGTTTAGGGGTGTGTGTGTGTGCATATGCATATATGTTCACATAAACACCCAAAGACATTTTAACTCTGTTGATAACTCAACAGGAAAATTAAGTATGTGCTTTATTGTTCTCCTCTTTTAAAAAAAAAAAAAAAAAAGTGAGTGGCTCAAAAACTAAAGCACTCGAATATTGCAGATAACAACTATGTAATTGTGACTACTACTTGGTCTGGGAAGCATGATTTCTTATGCATATTTCTGTATTTATCGATGTATTATCTTAATAAGAAGGTATTTTAGAACGGTATTGCTTTAAGTTTGTAGGTTTCACTGTGGACTTGGCTAGGCAGAATGTGATTTGGATTTATTGAAGCAGATGTTAAGCAGAGAGAAGAGACTGACATGTCTGTAGTGGTTCCGTAACTGTCTGAATTATTGTCAAAATGCTAGCACTGGCACATCTCTAATTTAATACACATTTCAGCAGTGACCATGGTAATAAAATCTAAACTGTCTCGTTCTTCTTTCATTAAAGGCAGAAAGGGGAAAAAAAAAGGGGGGGGGGTTGGGGACGGAGAGAGATCTGTATCAATACAGAGGTGCTTCTGATAGACATGAAAGTGTCCTTTTATCAAAAACAAACAAACACAAGAAACAAGAAAGCAAAGATTAATTTTGTTGTTATAATGCATTATCGATTGTGGGGTGTGTTCTTTTTAAACAAATGTGATTTTTCAACGGAATTCACCGTGCACTCAAATGGTTAATTGCAAAGCTGCCCTCCAAAGCACCATGTCTCATTTCTAAACTGTACATCTCAACTCACAAGAGAGAGACAAAAGATGAAAACAGCTTGGATCTCAAATTTAGAAAATTAATAAAAACTAGATAAATAGCATGAGTCCCCTACAGTGAAACCTGTCTGGGTTTCAAAGACATTTAGGGGGCTCCTGTACTTCTGTGATCCATGATAGGTATTGTGGCTACTGGGGTGCTCAGGAGATGGAAGCTCCCTCACAAAGAGCTAGGGACTGGAGCCGGTCTATAGAATCAGGGCACCTACACAGAAGACAGACCCCAGCATGGATTCTGCCTCAAACGGGCTAGGGCTGCTCAGGTGCTTGATTGCTCAGGTGTTTGGGTTGTCTTTCTGAAAGCTGCATTGCAGGAACAGAAAGGGCTAATGCCATGTCACAGCAATACCTTTTCTTAACAGGTTAGACAGTTTCAGCTGCTTGAGAAACAAGTGCCTTCATTTAGCTTATGGATAATTCCTGAAACAAGGCACTTCTTTTTGCATCAGCTGACACTAGCAGAAGACAAGCTTGAAGTCAGTGGGAGCTAGGGGTTCTATCTAGGTCTGCAGAAGCTAAGAGTATCTTCAGAGCTGTGCTGTGAAAGGATATTTTTCATCCTAGTAACCAGCCAAATTAGGAATATACCACTGTGCTTAGAGTAGAACACTTCAGTAGGTGGTCAAACATCTGCTTGATAAGCATAACCCATCACCAGAAGTGTCTAATTAATCCCAGTGTGAAAGTGCATCAGTTCTATCATTGTTTTGGGGTGGAGTCTTTCAATTGCTTCAACAATTATGTGCTACTAACTTCATGCAGGGAGACTTGATAAGACAGTAGGGTTGAAAACAAATGGTTTTTGTTTGTTTGTTCATTTGTTTGTTTTTTTTTCTTCAGGATATATATTTATGAATTTGTTACTTTGGCATTTGGTTTTAGAATTAGCATAGCTTTGGATTATTCTACAGGATGGGAAGTTCTGACTTAGCCTAGCCCTATTTATATATAAAGAGTAATGCTGATAGTTATCCATTTATAAATGCTGTAATTGATCACTTGACACATAATGCTTAGATTTAATGCCTCATGTAGTATGATAAAACTCTTAAATATGTATATAATCCTCAAGAGGGTTTAGTTAATTACTTTGGGAAACAATAGTAAATTTAAACCTGTGGGTAATTAAATTCTCATCCACAGTGGTAATATCTTAGCTATTCAATATAGAATGTAAGCTGAGTTTATCTGCTTTTCATTGGGAAGTGGCATTGAACAGTAAAATCTTCTAATGAGATTTTTTTTTTCTATAAACAATAAAAATAACCCACTGAAACTTGGTTTCTTTAAAATGATTTAGCGTAGTGGGAGCATGGAAACAACTCTGAATTACAAATAAGCACAACCGTCCAAGCAAAGTATGGTAACAGTGCTGAAGAGGCATTTGTAGTTATTTCTCGCCTCTTAAACATAAGTCTAAAAGAAGTTTAAAAGTCCCCACTAAAAATTCAGAAGATTTTCTGTCACTGGCAAATTCAAGATTCAT
Organism: Netta rufina; assembly: GCF_964035555.1. Lineage (NCBI taxonomy): Eukaryota > Metazoa > Chordata > Aves > Anseriformes > Anatidae > Netta > Netta rufina. Next base: position 114,861,978 of record NC_140123.1, read on the forward strand.
TAACAAACTGATTAATTGTGATCTACGTTCAGCTGGAGCACTAAAGAAACATGTTGCCTTGAGAACACTCCTCTATAATAACTTTTAAAAGTTCTAAGTAGTCTTGCCATTTTAAAGACTCAAATCAGTTAAATCTGTGTATTTTTTTCCAAGGAATATGATGGGAGGTAAATATCCATGATGATTCACACACACTAAGCTTAATTAAAAATAAATAAATAAATAAATAATGGAATTTTCTGTGACATTGGACTCCATCTCATTTTAAAGATAATGTCTCTTTCCAAATTTCTTCAAACTCTTCTCAAGGAAAAGATTATACATATATCAATGTTTTTGTTCATCAGATAGATTATCTAGAATTATCTCTATTATATTATCTCTCATTACTAGAGGTAGAAAAGTACCATGGTTTTTGATATATGACTGTCCAGTTTGGCCATGCACATAAATTAGAGGTCTGATTTTTCCAATTCTGCTGAACCAGACTTGCCCAACTCTATAACTTACAAAATAGATAGTTTCACTCCAGAAAGAATAAGACCTATGAAAACAGGTAGCTTATGTAAAAGACTTTGTCAAAAAGCACTTTAATAGAAAAATATACCAAAGTCTATGAATCCAGGAAAAATTATTCTGCAGTCGAACTAAGTGTGTCTTGTGAATACTTAGTTGCATTTTCCCCCTTATTTGTGTTATCTCCGTAATCTGTTTTGCTTTGGTCAAAGTCCTAAGAAGTTTCTGAAAGGGAAGACTTGTGTTTTGTAGTTCTGAAGTTTTATCACAATTATCCCATCAAGGGTTTTTTTTTTTTTTATTTTAAATTTTTCTTCTCTGGGAAGTAGCTTTATTATTTTTTATGAGAACTTTTAGTGAAAAAGTGTGCACTTCCAGTCAAAAACATTGCAAAGAAACTTTAAAATATGGCTGAATAATACAATTCAAGTTAAAATCTAGAATAATTTTGTGTAATCTGGAGAGTTTCAAACATGCATTTTTAAATCTGCATTGTCAGAGTATGTTTTGTCAAGTTAAATTTGTCTTATCAGGAAACAAACAACAAAAAAAAAATACACTGGTAAAACTTGTTTACTGGAGCTTTGTGAAAATGTGCTCCTTCTGCTGCTGAAGTTTTTTTTTTCCTGATTTTTTTTTCTTTTCTTTCTCCCTTTAAAATGATGGATATAGAATAAATGTTCCATATTGGAAAGACACATTGCTAATGCTCCTGTTGTCTTGGCATTCCAATACAAACCTCTTGTCTACACTGACCTGAGGTTATTGCAAGTTTAGCAGGCAGAAGGGGAGGTTCCCTTGGTATTCTTGAAATGTAGATGGTACATAAATCATTTTAAGGGTTTTAGAGGAAAGGAGTTTAACTTTTTTGAAAACTTTTCATCCTATAGCCCACTCTGTTGTACTAAAGCTGTCAAATTTTAAGCGTATGTGGTGTTTTTCTATACATGGAACAGTGTCTTTCAGATGAGTCTGTCTTTTTCAAATTAAGAACAGCAAAGTTGGCAGAAATGACAAACACATGGTAGGACAAAAATAATAAAAATATTGCTAGGACAACACAGGTTTTTCTTGGCAGAAATGGGAAAATTTGGTATATTGTAGTAACATTTGTTTTATGATAATATTTTTATGTGCATGTTGCAAGATGAACTTTGTTGCTTTTTCAGAGAGAAACAGAACTAGGAGGACAAGAGTTGCTGGTGACATTTGACTTGAATCTAGAAAGGCTTTTATTTTATATTTACATTTCTTTATAAATATCTATATTTACACCTTGCTCTGAGAATATCTGAGATTATTCAAACATTAATGAATCATCTTCATAACCACCTTCTGAGGTAGGGAAATAGTATAATTTTGACTAAAGAAAAACAACCGGCAAATGGAAAGACTTAAGAGCCTCACCAAGATTAAGGTTGTTCTTTCCTATGAAGGATTGCAGGTCCAGATACAAAATTTTATTAGACTGTGTAAAACTGACAGATCTTCTTGGACTTGGAAGAACCTTTTCACAAGGGCTTATCTGTGCAGATAAAATGCTGGTATGGGAATTAGAAGGAGCTGTGGTCAGATGTAGATAATTATGTATTAGCTATGCATAGTTTCACATGAGATAGTTGTCAGCAGAAAATAACTTAAACTTGTTATATATTTTACTTACTGGCATTGATATAGCAGTGTGTTAATAGTGAAATAACTTGAGACCTGGGGCTGGCTGTCACACCAATGGGAAAAAAAAAAAAAAAAAAAAAAAAAAAAAAAAAAAAAAAAAAAAAAAAGCAGTTATCCCCTTCTTTTTTGGTGGCTGTGAGCAAGTATTATGAAAGCATAACATTATTTGAAAATTTCAAGTGAGCAATGTCCATATAAAGATGTCAGGCAATGACTATTCTCAGAGATGTACTCTGGCCTCCCTTAGGATTAAGCTCATCCTAAACCCTCCCATTTTCTGATTTAGTGGCTTTCTTTTACCAACTCCTTTTCTCATAAAAGTGCAGTAGCAACCTTTTCAAAACAAATCTTTGCCTCTCCTCTCCAAAATAAAAACTTTAAAAATAATAAAAAAAAAAAAAAAACAAATGACAAATGCAGTTCTTCCTCTGGGAAGAGAAGAAAAAAGTAACAAAGTACATGTGATAGATGATCTTCTAGTTCATTGCTGATGGGTAGTATTAAGTCTCTTAAAGAATAGGATTGTCTTCCAAAGATTCCCCAAACCGGCACCATTCTGTTAACCTTGATGATAAAGTGGCGTTTAATCCATTCCTTTACCCCTCTCTCCATCCATCAAGTATCTTCTTTTAAAGTTCAAGCTCCCATTTTTACAGCACAGTATTGAAAGCATTTTCATCTTAGTGTTATATCTATGTGGCTAAAAATGTTGGTCTGGTTGCCAAAATTCAGAACCCCAGAAGGTAAATAAAGCCCCATGTTAAAGGAGATTACTTTTTTAGTTTTCTTCTAGTACTTATTCATGTTTCATCTGTGAGTACTCCAGAAAATACACTTGAGTAATTAGAATAAAATTAGGCCAGTCCTCATAGAAACAAGACTTTTTCCTTCATTTGACACAGTATGTAGCTTTGTGTTCACCACAAGTTGAAACTGAGCAGTTAGAGATTCTCATTTCTCCATGTCTGCTCTTTCCCAACAAAACATGTTGGCTAGGAAGCCAGACTGAAAGGCCTGCCAACCTGATGAAAATATGCAAGTTTTCAAAAATGTCCTCATGCTAAATCACGAGGAAGCCAAGGCCTTTTGTTTTGTTGTGAGAAATCAAGGCAACAGTCTAGTGGAAAAAACATCACATGAGGCTGGGAAAATGAAGAGTTAAATCCCAGCTTTGCACTATTTAGAGTCAGGACTTGGATGGTGTCATCTAATTAATACATGAATGCCCTTCTAAGTGCCACTGGCTACCTAAAGATGTATGCACTGCCTCATTCATTCCAACCTATGCTCTTTCTTTGTTGTAATGCAAAATTCCATCTGGAAACATCATAAACCTTTTTTTTTAGACTGAAGTTTCACTTAAAGCTTCCAGTTAGAAGTTCCCTTCAACTGATGCTTATTTTCTAGAGAAGGATAGTGTTAGTCCAAGATCCTTCTCCCAAGGAAGTTGACCAAGCTTTGTTGTCATCATAAAGAATTAGAATAAAATGTGTGGCTTTTTGTTTTTCATGGTCAACTCGGTGCAGTTTTTAATATGAAAATTATTCAACTGTAATCTTGAACTGCTCGCAAAATGATTTGCTCATACACAGGTGTTCATGGAGGCTGACCAGCCCGACTGTAATAAGATATTGTAATGTGTTATATCATTGATAGACTGGGGACCAGGGAGTTTCACTTCTACACTGAATAATTAATTAAGCAAGAGGATGGAGGCAGCCTAATCTTTTAATAATAGCCCTCTTAGGCTGTGTTACAGACAAATTCTATTAGGAAAGAGATGCTTCTGATGAGCATGAGGCCTAATCTAATCAGAAATTTAAGTCACTTTCCTGTGTGGATCCTTGGATGACCCTTAACTACCACAGAGCAAAGAGCTTCACAACCCCAGATTGTGATAGGGATAGGTATTATGCTGAGATAGTGACTGCACTTTCTGAATAGCATGTTTCCTTATGATTATAGTCTTACTAATTCTCTCTTATTTTATTGTTTCTCTTGCTTTACTCTTTTACCACTTTTTCAGATCATATCCATAGATGGATTGGATATAATTCCACATAAGCCAGGGGAAATATGCTAATATACATTACAGAAAGATGTTGTCTCACATAATAAAGTCAGATACCAACGTGAGACAGAATTTAAAATTGAGTAATCCCCTTCCTGCTTGAATCATAGCTTAATTAGTATTATTGGCAGTACCAATAGCTTACTGAAGTTTGGTCTGGGCTTCTAAGGAGGAAGATACAAGGCAGAAATTCTTACCTTTTCAAAGAAAAAATATCTTTAGAAATGGCAGAAGTCCTCTTTTTCTTTCTATGCATGTTTTTTTCAGTGATATTCTATCTAAGTTTTTTTCTCTTAGTTGTGGCACAGGAAAATCATCTCCATATTTGCTGCATGTTCCTAAATTATTGTATCTAAGTAAGCTACCAGTTGCTCCTTAAACTATATTTGAAGTATACCTATCCACAAATCTCAGACAACTCAGTCATAACCTATTATTGGCATCCTGCTGAATGTCCTGGCCCACCTATCACTCTGGGGAGGACTTATGAATCCAAGAGCATGGCAGAACAGATGAAGTGTTCTGACCTGTGCACTGGCAACACAAATGAGAGCAGCAGAAGACACAGGCAAACAGGCAGCTCAGTCCCAGCAAGAGGTAATGCAGAGAGTGAAGCAACAGGAGAACTGCCAGCAGCACAGACTCAAAAGCAGAATACAAATATGTTTCTACATGCCTTGCCTACTTCTGTCTCCTGCCCCCCCTTTTGCTGTCCTCTCATGCTGAAATTACAGTAACACATTTTCAGGGCAGACATTCTCTAACTGGCTAGACATTTCAGAACTGTGTTGTAGGAATATGAAGTGAAAGCTTTCAAAATTATTATTTTTTTTTCCCCTCCTCCAGCTTCCCAGCTCCTTTTCTAAAGCTTAGCATACAGTTAAGCCCTAAAATTTTAACACCTTTTCCCTAGCCATGTCATGTTCCCTTTCTTACATCTCTCATTTCTACTATGGTGCTGCACTCAGCATGCAAATTAGTAGCTTTGCTGAGAGCTTTCTTTTAAGACCCTAAATTATCTCCACTAGTTTATTAGATCATTTCTTTAATAACACCAGCCTTCATGATTCACAGTGCTCACTTCTACGAAGGAAATATATTGATAGTATAAAGCAATTTTTTGTGTTTTTCAATTCTTTGTTTTATGGTAAGCATTGTAAGATGTTCATTATGTGCCTCTACCAGTTTATGGATGCAAATCTCTTCTCTTGCCACTTCCCTGGCTGTTTGTATTTCATTAATATCCAGAAATCTCAGCAATGGCCCAGGATCCCAGTGCAGTATTTGTACTGGGAGCACAAAGCTACCATTTTGAGGAAATAAACACAAGCATAGTGAAATTCTGAAAGCTTTGTGCTTTCAAATACTTTCTTTTTTTTCCAGATGTGGGTTAAAGGGGTAAGTGTTAACCATTGGAAATAGTTACTAGAGCTTTTCATCTCTCAAGACTTTAATCTAATTTTTTATTAATCTTATGGTTTATGGAAAGTGCTTGTTTAGATAATGCAGACTAGAATACTTTTTCTCCTTGACTAGAAACATTACTGATGTAGCAGCTGCTATACAATTTTCTGCAACAAAATGCATACAGGAAGTTGAAAAACACCAACCCAACTGTTTCAAATAAAGCACTACAGTACACAAGTGCTGCTCAAAAGACAAGTTGTTCTCATAGTTTAAAAAAAATTATGCACCAACATAAAAATATACATAAATATGTATATACATTTTTATACCTGTATGTGTAAAAATAGTCTAAAAACAAGAACAGTCACAGAAATTCTCTTACTTAGTATACTTAGACTCCACATATAAATCAACTTGACCTTATAGGTGGCATCTGAAGTAGTCCACCACCTGCAGTAAATCAAGAGAAAGAGTGTAGTAAACAGATGATGGTCTTGTGAAATTTTAAGGAAATCAGACATAACTGGCCTGAAATTCAGAAAGGTTTCTCCTTGGAGGGCAAGCATTGACCCTTAGGGCAGTATCAACAATTTTATAACATGCTCAGAAGCAAATATCTCAGTGGCACAGCATCACAAGTAGCTGTGCACAATATGTTTGCCCTCCAGTAGAATAAATCAATGAGAGAACAAATAGTGAGTGTGGCAGAAAGGGGAAAAAAAAAAAAAAAAAAAAAAAAAGCCACAGACAGGCACATCATTTCCTCCTGTGATGCAAGCTCATCCTTTTCATAAAATAAGAGAGGGTAGGAAAAATAAGTGGAACATCCTCTTGCTGAGAAAATGCCTTAAATATTTGTTACAAACAATTTTCAAAGGAATCATTGAAAAGCCTGTGTTGTGGATTCAGAATGCTGGAAGGAATGTTTAAGATGAATTGGTTGCTTTCTCCAGATAGGATAGGATACAATAGGGTACGATAGAATATATACCTAAGAGAGATTTTTACAAATTACACAGTATAATTTCTTTTTTTTTTTTTTTCTTTTTTTTTTTCTTTTTTTTTTTAAGTCTAATATAAAGTAGCTATATTACATTATCAAAAGAGGACTGAGGTTTACTGTTAAAACAAAAACCATAAACAAGCTAACAAAACCCAGCAACAAAACAAAACAAACAAAGCTTTCAGAAAATGCAGAGTTAACTTAAGGACTTTATCTGCTATTTGCTAGTGGATAGGATTGGTTTCTCAGTGTTTAATCAAAACTGTTTTAGACACAGGATGTTAAGTTGGTGCATCTGTTTTGGAATTACACTTTGGAAATACACACAGTCATCTATCTTTTTGTTTATCCTTTGTTGATTTCTAGGCATCTCCACTTGAATTTCTAATCAGACTCATGCAGATGATGAATATGTAACAGTCAGTTATTTTGTAGCTGTGATAATGGCCTGAAGATGTAACAGAATCCACTACACAGGAACAGTTAATATCTCTTATTAGACTATCTGCAAAAACAAACAAACAAACCAGAAAAACATTAAAAAAACACCTGCTCTTGGCCTCATCAGATCAGAGGAAAAGCAGAAAAACTAAAATAGGTGAACAGCACCTGTGTGTACCCTCTGTTTTGCTGGAAATTTTTGCTCATCAGATCTGTTGGAGAGTTTTTAAGCTTCAACGCATACCTATTTCTTCCAGCTGGTCCCATCAATGTGTGCTATCTCTGGCTCACCAAGTCTGTCTCCCTAGCTATAAATATTTAAAGGTCAAAGATATTTTCTCTGACATTATATTAATAATCACATAGCACTTATATATTGTTTTCAAGATACTAGGAAAACGTGAATCTTCTCAGCTGTCAGTAGTGGTTGCATTTGAGGTGGGAAAATGCAGAGAGAAGAAGAAAAGTGTGCTACCACAGGCTCAATGAATTGAATATTGTTGGCTCTTGATTCCAGTCTGTCCTTGGTTTATTGCACACAGCTCAAGTCAGTAACAATGAAGAACCAGTTTTCTAAAAATAGCCAAGTAGCCAGAAATATCAACACACAAAATATAGTTGGATTACATACTTGAATAGTGTAAAGAGTCTGATATATTTATAGAATACGATCTTGATCCTCTTCCAAGTGTGTGTATAGAAAATTTACAATTCTAATAAAAACAGTTGTCCACAACCTTACCTTATAGTTAGCAACCCTGAAATCAGTAATGTTAAACCTAAATCAGAAGAAGAAAAGCAAAATCTAGTCTCTGTGTTCAGTTAATTAGAGCTGTTTTCTGTCCCCATTATTTCAAATTTTCTATACATTTATTATTTTAATGAAACACTGAAGGTTATAAATGGTATTAACAGTTGTCTGTTCTGTCTTGCTTCTTTACCAACTACTGATTTTTATCAGAATTTCCACTACTTTCTCAGCTTACCATCAAATGCTTACAAAGCAAACTATTCATGTTTAAAAATGTTTACTTCTTTCTTCAGAAAACAAAAACAAACAAACAAAAATCTTGTTTAACACAAGCTTGTGTTACCCAAGTTTTTACCAAGTTGTTGCCTTTTTTTTTTTTTTTTTTTTTTCCTTGAGGACACTACAATGTCTTTGAACAAATCTTTTTCTTTTCTCCTTGGAACAATATTTGCAATATTTTTCCCACAATGTGCAAATTACTATCTAATCAATCACGTTAATTTTGGCATAACAGCTATCAGGGTATCTGTTATGGTTATTCACAGTATTGTTTATTATCCTTTTCTGCGTTAAAATTGCTAAAAAGCAGCAAACTGGAAGAGCTTGAAATGTTTTTTTGAGGACTACCTGAAGCAGCACATCATGCTGACTACTCTTACATCCTGTAAATATCTGACTGAGGAAACAAGAATAATGTTTATGAAACAGAGGATGAGTCCTCTGGATTCACCTTTCTAGACCCATGTGTTTAACTCTGAAAAGCTTACCTGGAAAAATCCAGGGAGTTAATTTCTTTCAGTAATTTCAGGCCAGGGGATTGGCCTGGTCTTGACCGGTCAAGCACATTCAAGTCATTGGTGCTCTTTCAAATCCCAGCTGTGAAACGAATTGAGTGAAGTTCAACCTCAGCCAGAATTTTACATTTATTTTTTGGGGGGAAAATAACATCAAACTAATAAGCTGTGATCTTGTCTAATAAGCACTTTGGATTACCTTCCTGAAGGTAACTGGAACTTTTGGTTAATGTTTTTCTTGGCACCTGATTCCATTGCAGTCAAAAACATTGCAAACACCTTTTCAGAAGCAACTTGGGTCATTGCACCATCATTTTACGTGAGCATGAGTCACCAAGATGGGCTGGATGCTTATTCTTTTTTTCTTTTTTTTTTTTCCCCAGTTACTTGTGCTTGACTGTACTTATACACCACTTGATATCTGTGCAACTGTTCATTTTTATTAAAAAGTATGGTTTAAATAAAAATGTTACTGGAGTTGATATAAGACTTAATATTTGTTCCAAGTCACAAGGACCCTGGCAGAAGTACCTCAAAACTAGCAGGCAGCATTCAGAGAATATGGTAAAGAAGCAGTGACACTGAGGAATGTTTCTCATTTGTGACAGAAGTGTGAAGTAAGACGTTTTCCTCTCCAGAGTTTTGGACAGTATACAACACAACCCAGTAGAAAATTCTTCACCAGCCCTCTTCATTAGAAAGCCAGAGCCCTAGCATCACGTATTTCCTTAGACATCTGAGTATAATACCACTATTTTCAAACAGTATATCCTATAAAAAAATATTCCTACAAAGAAGTCAGGAATACTTTTCAAATCTATTTCACTGCTCAGTCATCTGAAGTAGATGACAATAAAGAAATGGACAATCTTGCTAATGCAGAAAGGCTCTCTGATTCCAATAACCAGACCACAGCACAAATGTTATCTTGGATTCTGTAATTTAAAATTGTGCACTCCCCAAACACTTTGTTAAACTTTGAGACAGCTATTCATTAACCACAGCATTTGACCATCTTCATGTGGCTTATGCGTCACTGCAGCTATTTTCTGTTTATCACAAGTGTGCTCTCAGTCAAGGTATATGACCATTTTTTCCATCCTTTTTATCTTTGTAGAAATGATACTGGATAAGAGCAAGTAGATAACACCAGTCTGACAAAAGCTTGAAAAACTCTTAAAAATGAAATAATCAATTTCTTAAAACATACTATATTTCTCACTTCACACAAAAATATTTGCATTACTAAGACGTTTAAATAGCTAAACGAACACTCTGTGCCTGCTACAAAAAATACCACACACACACACACACACAAAAAAACACAAATGATAACATCAAGTGCCTCAAACGGCTATATTGCAATTGCCATACTACTGAATAGTTTTATCTCAGAGAGCAATGCAGCTTCTATACATTGTGATTTTACTTGCATAAGTATATCTGCTTTTCACCAAATTTTCTGTTATGCTGACTTCTTTGAATGCTGCTTTCCACCATCATCACACCTTCACTAATAACTAGAAACAGTGGAGGTGCTTTTGAAGTGCTTTTTTTTATTTTTATTTTTTACACACCTACTTAAATGCTTGGAAATTTTGTCTTCTATTCTTACCACTTCTTTTTGCCTTCAATACATGCTTCTTTTTTAATTATGATTTTACATACTAGACAGACATTAGTTCATCAGCTCCAATATCATCACTCCTACATTAACCTACATTTATTGTGTTTAGGAAAAGTGAAAAGTCTACAGTGCCTTCAACACACTTAGAAATACATGTACTCTGAGGAACAGGCATTTGGCTCCTTGTTGTCTACAGCCATCAGTCAGCTTCCTGAAACATTACCTGTGATTGCTCTTGCCTTTGCAAGAGTAACATGTATTACAGATACTGAAAGTAGTCATGCAAATCTAGAACAAGTTGCATGAAAGAAATGAAATGCAAAGTGACCTTTAGTGGATGCGGGTAAATTTCCTTTGTTTCCAATGCTCTTTGAATAGAAGTTGAGTCTTCAGGAGCTTGCAAACTTATGGTTAATTTTTGTAGTCTGTTATTATTCGTAAGTGCTTCCAAGTGCTGCAAATTTATAATATGTTTTCATTGGTTTATGGATAATTGTATACGCTTCCTTTGTTTTGTGAAGGCTTTTCTGATAAGCAAGATTCATCTGTACTGTGCACAAAAACGTACCACCACAGATAAGGGGTGTACAGGTTGAGGGCTGTTATGAGTTTTTTTGCTGTCTCCTGGGGAAGGCATTAACCCTCAAACTTAGAAATTACATCAAACATTTCTTGAGTTTAGAGATATTTGAAGAGCAGAATTTTAAAAGGATGATGTTCACAGACACCATTGTTACTTATAATTTATTTTTTAATAGTAGAATATTATAAGTAACTTATAGAATGGCCTGGGAAAGCTCAGCTTTGTTGCAACAAAATCCACAGTTAAAACACACTTTGTTGTTGTTGTTGTTGTTGTTAACTCTTGTTGCCTGATGAACTATAAAAGTCTAAATAAATATGCTAAAAGCTTCATCTAGTGGCTTTTAGTTTAGGATAGCCCAATAGAATAAAGTTGAGAAAGAAATGCTACCGGTATCTTTTTGTACCAGTTCAATAGATGGTTTCAACTCCAGGGCTGATAACTCAATATGCTTCACAAATAAAGTTATACAAATTTGTTTACTTTAGATGAACATTGTTTCAATATGACAGTCTTACTTCAAATCAATGATAGATCAGTGATAATGCTAATACTCTCCACTGAAAACTAACACCAGCATTTAGTATTGATTTTCATTTCAATGTGTATCTGGGTGGTGCGTTAGCAATATGTTTTCAGAGAGTCTTCTAATACTATAACCATATCAACAGCTACACAAACAAAATCGCAGAGATATTTGACCTCAGATAAAAATGTACAGTGTGTATTTATAGCTAGCACCAGAGTTAAAAGTATTTTAAAATGGATTCATGTAGTTGTGATAGCCTACTTGTGAGATTATCAATGTTGCAGGTGAGCTTGTTTGGTTGTTACTATGTCTGAGCAATAGTTATGAACTCCAGTTAAAGATAGACCCAATCCACTCCTGCTCATAAAACAAGATGGTGAAACTCATCATAGGGCCATTCCATAGATATCATGTCCTCTTCCTCCATGCATTTCTTTGTACCAAGTGAATGTGCGGTTTCTTAAGAATCATACAGGAAAATGTATATCAGAAAATCAGAGTTTCTTGATATGTTTTTCAGTTGTTGACACAGATCATCTTTTAGAGATAAAGCAAGTTTTTTGCATGTGTGGTGTTATTTTCAAACAAAGTATTGCTTATGTATTTTCTTCCTTATGGGTAAAATATGATGGGATCTATGCTGAGGGAAAGATTTCAGGCTGCAAATGCAATTGCTTTTTCACCCTCTCAAGTTCAGGCCCAGAGCCTGAACTTGCCTCATCCAGGAGAGGCAATCTTGTGGGTGCATTCTGCTTCCCCAAATTTCCAGCCAGTTATCCTGGGTCAGCCAACAAACCCTGTGGCGACATCCCAGTGCCTAATTCTTCTTTTTAGCCAATCTAGCTACTCAAACATATTTCTTTCACAATTGCAGAGATCTCAGAAAGACAGAGGATATACCAATATACAAACTATTGCATACACTTTTATAGTGTAAGTTGCTTGAAGTAATTAGTCTTAAGGCTTGTTGAAAAGTAAGGTTTCTGCTCATTTACTCCAGGTTTGTCTCATGAGTTGATGTTGTTTGACCAAAGCAAAAGGAATACCATGTCAGTGTGTTTGTACTACATTTTCACATAAGTAAATGGAATATTCAAGTTGTGGATTTCTTTCATGATCCTTCTAAATAATTTGATTTTTCCCCATTTGTTTAATCAAATCCACAAAACCAGCTACAAATCTCTTGGTTATTTATTTCTCTTTATCATTGAGCATGCATCACTAGAAACTTCCAAGTCTGTGATGCAAACATATGTATAAAGCCAAAAAATGTTCTGGATGAGAACACAAGGGAAAACAGTGCTGATAAGAGATGACTGCAGTGAAATGCTGACACTTGATACATTGATATTACAAGCCCTAGCACGTCCATTGTGCTTTGCAAACTGTGATATGCTGACCTAAGGGTCATGCACACGAAAAGCTAAACTGCTCATTTCGATCAAAATAATGGGAATAGGCATGTTACAAATAAGTGGATGCTGTCAGGCTGTCTTTCTAGCACAATCTGTGTGTCAATAGAACAGGTTTACTTTCAGCAGAATACATGAGTGTGACCTACAGAGTATTATTACTATGTATATTTTAGAAATAGTTAATCATACTACTCAGAATTACTTTCCCTGGTCAGAAGACAAGAAATATATTTGTACATGCTGGGATCTGTGTATCTGTGTGCACTCTGTACTGAGATAGAAGAGTTAGCTCTTGATTTCTTTTTCTTTCTTTTTTCCTTAAAAAAGTGTGAATACCTCCTGGAATAGAGAATTGTTTCACAGCAATTCACTCTCCTTGGAGGTAAGAGATAAAGATTCTTACTCTTGAATTATGCAAATAAATACATGGAGGTGGGAAAACTGTTGAATTTGACTACTCTGTGCATCCCAGCCCCTCTCCCATTTCTCCTCTTGTTTGGCCATCTGAATTTACTTGTTCTATCTGATATCATAACAGTTCGACTGAAGCTGATAGGTCATGACTAAAAGTTTGAGAAAAGTGTTGTTATTGTTTTTTTTGTTTGTTTTTCTTTTTGTTTTAATTTTTCTTTCTCTTTTTGTCTGAAGAAAACTAACTAACTAACTAAATAATCCTGGCCAAGTGTACCAGTTACATGTGCATATAAAACCTGATCTTTATGCAGCAAAGTGCTTTCACTAAGACTGTATTCTTTCACGTCACTAAAAAGAGACAGAACAGCCTATACAAAAATGGAATATTATATGTTAAATCAACCACAGTCCAAATTCATAGTTATCATAATAAAAGGTGACAGGTCAGTATGCCTTGTTCTGTCTAGTGTCTTTCAGTACATGAGGAAAATGTTAGTAAAGTTGCAAAATCTTAATTCATGTTTTACTAAGCTAGCCGCTACATGTCAGTACAGAAATGTTTTGTGCATCTGATGTGCTTGTTGGTGGACTTCTTGATGCTATGTGGCATTTGACACAAACTGAAGTGTTTCTGCAGAAAGTGTTAAATATCTTTAAGAAAAAGCTGGTGTATTTTTTAGTTAGCAATTGCAATTAAAATGTGTTCTTTGCTAATGCCTTAGTGTAATGTTAAGTAATTTATCTACAGAGAGACATAAAGAGAAGCACTTGATATAGTTTCTTATGTAATGCTTTGAGACATTTATTAGAAGAGAATGCTATTGCAAAAGAGATTTTATTTATAAAATAACACCTATTTTATGACATGCGGTAGGTGCGTTTGTGAGTGAATAGAGATATAATTTAGCTGGCCTACATCTAGGAATGGCATCTCACAAGAGAAGTTGCACAATTAGCACAGATCAGATTCTTCCTTTCAGCAGTGTAATGCTCAAATATTTAACACACAGTTTGGATATTGGGAAATGTAATGCATGTACATTGTTGCGTGTCACAGCTTGTCTTTGATATCTCTTATTTGGGGCTTCTATATATTAATTATGTGTATAGTGTCAGTAAAGGATAATAAATACTTCATCTGTGCTGTGAATGAGGAATCTCGTTCTGTGGGGAACTGGTAACAGGAGTAATTTAAGAAACCAGATTGCTGCCAAAAATAACAAAGTAGAAACATGAGTTGGTTATAAAAATATCAGGGCAATGTTTTTTTTGTTCTACCCTGCAGATAATTCTATATTTAAGGTTATTGTCTTGCTTATAGATCTCTCTCTCCTCCCTGATTATAAAGAAATGTAAATTAAAAATTTTTATGCAATGGTAGAAATCTACTACGAAAGAATATCTAATGATTGGTGTCAACATTTTCCCCCTCTTCAGTGTTTCTTCTCATCTCCCTGCATGCCCTAGCAGACATTTCTAGCCAAACTGAGCCACATTATGTTGGAAGTCACTGTTATTCAATGTACACCTTCTGAATTGTGTGAGATGCTTCTATGCATAAAGACTGTAGAGATTGAGACTTTCCTAAATGAGTCTGACTGGACTGAATCAGAGCTACTTCTGATCCAGACTCAGAGTGGCATACAGGACTTCCAACTGTTATTAATTCAACCTCAGCAGTCCAACCACAGCAGCACTGTGTTTAATGTATGTTTTACAGCGGTACTTGTGTTAAGCTATTAATTGAAACTATTTGTAGAAACTATGCAGAATAAAACTTGGGACTGATGATGAATGGCCTCATTGTACTAGGTCATTATAGTCCTAAGTAATTTTGTTGGTTGGTACTTTTAATTTTACACCTGAAATCAAATAAAAATGATGAATTGCAGAGAAATGAAATAAGTATAATTGGCACAATAGGTTATTACACTCCAAGATTGGAAGTAATGAATTGCAGCAGGAATTAAAGACAAAGGTATACCACTTAAACTGAATTAAATATGCCTAAGTAGTGAAATAGATATTTCTGCCAGTCCTTAATGTTCTCAGGTTATCCAAAGATAATAAAGAATCTACAGCCCATGCATCTTTTTACTAACTGTGTGCAGGTAGCTTAATCCCACAGACTTGATTTATAACAAGCACTAGGTCATCATCAATGTGGGAAAGAGCAAAATCAAATCCAAACCAAAATTGGCCCTGCCCAAACCTACTGCATCGCCTGTGTTTAGATACAGCCTACCTCCAAAGTCTCCTCAGGCACAATAAGTCTTTTTCAGAGTACAGAAATGTCTTCAAGACCAATGCTTAGCAACATTCAGTACACTCAGAAATCTGAAAATACAGTTAGTAAAATAGCAGATATTTGACATGGTCATTGTTCAGCCCAAACTGGATGTCACAGTAAAAGGAATGCGTATTGACTTTTGTCCCTCTTTTTGTCAGTAAATATTTTAAGGTTTAAACCCATGTTTTCCAAAATCCTTGATAAAGCTTCTATATAGCTGGAACAGGAACATTCTGCTATCTCATAATCTGTGAATTG
Source organism: Netta rufina (assembly GCF_964035555.1). Lineage (NCBI taxonomy): Eukaryota > Metazoa > Chordata > Aves > Anseriformes > Anatidae > Netta > Netta rufina. The sequence continues at coordinate 114,877,751 of NC_140123.1, forward strand.
TTGCTCCATTCAGTAATACAACAGCATCTGAAAAGATTGCATTGCATCTTTACATTGTTTTCTTGTATTCTTGTCAACAGCGATTTATAACAAAAAACAAACTAAAGAATTGTAGAAGCATGTAAATTAATAACAATTCATTATAAAAGAAAGTTGCAAATAGATTATTATTTTTTTATTTTATTTTGTGTCAAGGGAGTTAAATTATGCTTCATGTATTAATAGTTGGCATTTGTTACGCATGAAATTTCTTTTCCTGAGATTGTAGGATGCTTTATTCAGACTGACCAATGTACTCTCCTCTAGACAATATATTCTGTAATCTGAAGAAAACGTAAATATGTTCTTGGATGTTGACAATTTTTGTTTTCTAACTCTCCAAAGAGGCTTTAGGAATAATGCCATGCAATTCTTAGTGAGGAGACTGGAAGCTCACTTTTGTTTAGATTGTGTCCTTTATTTTGCGATTTATTTTATCCATTTAAAAAAAAAAAAAAAAAAAAGTAATAAGAACAGTGAATAAAATCATTCGAGGAGCTGTAAAAGTTTGAAATCACAGTACAAAAGGGAAGTTGCTCACACAGGGATTGATGAATACTAATAGGCTTGGCAGATCAACTTGCTGCAGCTCCTTACAATCGTTGTAATTCAAAAAGTTCACCTTGAAGTTTGCATATAACTTTGCCATTCATTGTGCAAGTAACTTTTATTGTTAATGCTGGCTTTCTTTTACAGACCAGGGATGAGACAATCAAATTTGAGTAACAGCCTTGTCAACATATTAATTCCTGTTGTTTTGTTTGTTTGTTTGTTTGTTTTGGCCTTAGGTCACTTTTTTTTTTTTTTTTCCCCTAAATTCAGTTACCAGATATAATCTTATTTTATTTTCTTTTTCATGTAAGTCCCACTATTGTTAACAGGCATTTATTTTTCAGGTAGACACAGTACATGCTGTGTTTTATGCATTTCAGCATCGTTGTAGACTCACCTTTCTGCGGACTCATCTTCTTTCTTGTACAGCTCTTATAATGCTGCAGATTTATTGTATCTTTTTTTTTTTTTTTTTTTTTTTTTTTTTTAATCTATTTCAACATGAAGACTGTACTTCTGCTTTAGGTTTTTCACTCTTAGTTAAGATTCTATGCACCTTGCCTACTTTTCAGATGCTTTCTGGTCCTAACCTTGCACCACTGTTGCTAACTACCCATTATCTTCTTGTTTCCCATGCTAGCATCCTGAATGTTTCATATCAATTATTATGAAGCTAAACCAAAGGTTTATGCAATATTTGTGATCTTCTTTTGAAAGTAAAGAAAGAATAAAAGGAAAATAAACAGACTATGCAGCAAAATGGTACGTTTAAACAGTAAAATGTTCTTGTACCTCTTTCATAATATTTTCTACTGGGTGAGGAATATTATTGGGAAAACAGGATGAAAACTGGCAAAGTAACAGTCTCCTTATGAATGTAAATGGAACTCTTGTGAGTGATGTTTGTAAGGGCCTGAATAACCTTTGAATTTCTTTCAACCCTTCTTATGCATTTTAATTCTGTGTATGGAGAGGTATAAAACACAGAATGTTAGCAAACAACTAAATCAGATATTCTGACAATGAAATATTAATTTAATTCTTATTTAAAAGCACCTTGTGAGACTAAGATATGCATATCTGAGTTTCAGACTCAGATATGAGTATACATCTAAATAAGTAATACGTATGAAATAGTGTTTCAAGAATAAAAATAAATAAAATTAAATTAAAAAAAAAAAAATGGGTAGCCAATACTTGAGGTTTAGCCTCTGTAAAAGGTAAATGAGCTTTTTACAATTTTATTTTGTGTTCATATACTTAAACCCTTCTGTCTTCTCCCCCCGTGTCCCTGTATGCTAGGCTATCTTGCATGTAAATGGTAAAATTTTCACATGACACTTCAATAGCAGCCTTAATTTTGAAAAATGTGTATATCTTTCTGTAATCTAGTCTGAGATATAAGCATATAAAAAGAACTTGAAGCAAATCAGTTCACCCGACTAACTTCTGTCTGGAAAGTGTTTCATCTCTGTTTGCTCCTGTCCAGAAAACAGCTGGATGCAAGGAGGGAAGATAAACACCCTTGTCTTTACTTCTTAACAAAATACATCAACCTTGTCCAAGAAGTGTTGCCTATAGGCATGAAAGATGTGACACAAAACATCTATTCAATCTTTGTCTCTTCTGAAATCACCGTTCTGTGCAAATTTATAGTATGAAGATGTTTTTTCAGGTGAGAGTTGGGCTGAAACCAATTTGCTTTACACAGCCCACTTGACAGACATCTGTCTAAAGTTAACAGTATTCTGTGTTTTGTTTTGTGTGTGTGGTTTTTTTGTTGTTTTTTTTTTTTTTTTAATTTTGTTTTGGTGCTTTTTGTATTATGTTTTTGAACTCGTATTGCTGTTGAACTTCATAATCTAACATTTCTTAACTCTTCACCTGCTGCCATGGAATTTAAGAACCTTAATATGTGCAACCATATTGTGTTACAAATTATTTTTTACAGCATCAATGCATATTTCTCAGTCACCCCAGGTGCTAATAAAATCTATTCAGCAGCAGTTGTCTACAGTAGCTCCTCAGCTTTGGATACTGAACTGGTATAGACTTCATTGTCTCATTAGAACTGGGTTTTGTAGCCTTTCTGTAGCTATAGCACACACAAAAACCAGTTACAGAATCACAGAATCACAGAATTTTCTAGGTTGGAAGAGACCTCAAGATCATCGAGTCCAACCTCTGACCTAACGCTAGCAGTCCCCACTAAACCATATCCCTAAGCTCTACATCTAAACGTCTTTTGAAGACTTCCAGGGATGGTGACTCCACCACTTCCCTGGGCAGCCTGTTCCAGTGCCTCACAACCCTTTCAGTGAAGTTCTTCCTAACATCTAACCCAAAACTCCCCTGGCTCAACTTAAGCCCATTCCCCCTCGTCCTGTCACCAGGCACGTGGGAGAACAGGCCAACCCCCACCTCTCTACAACCTCCTTTAAGGTATCTGTAGAGAGCAATAAGGTCACCCCTGAGCCTCCTTTTCTCCAGGCTGAACAAGCCCAGCTCCCTCAGCCGCTCCTCGTAGGACTTGTTCTCCAGGCCCCTCACCAGCTTCGTCGCCCTTCTCTGAACCCGCTCAAGCATCTCCATGTCCTTCTTGTAGCGAGGGGCCCAAAACTGAACACAGTACTCGAGGCGCGGCCTCACCAGAGCCGAGTACAGGGGGACGATCACCTCCCTAGCCCTGCTGGTCACACTGTTCCTGATACAAGCCAGGATGCCGTTGGCCTTCTTGGCCACCTGAGCACACTGCTGCCTCATATTCAGCCGACTATCCACCATCACTCCCAGGTCCTTCTCTGCCTGGCAGCTCTCCAGCCATTCCTCTCCCAGTCTGTAGCTCTGCTTGGGGTTATTGCATCCCAGGTGCAGGACCCGGCACTTGGCCTTGTTGAACTTCATGCAGTTGACCTCAGCCCATCGGTGCAGCCTATCCAGATCCTCCTGCAGAGCTTTCCTACCCTCAAGCAGATTGACACACACACCTAACTTGGTGTCATCTGCGAACTTACTGAGGGTGCACTCAATGCCCTCGTCCAGATCATCGATGAAGATATTAAAGAGGACCGGCCCCAGCACCGAGCTAAGCTGTGACCATGGAAAAGTCAAAAGCATCAGGCAAATTACTTCCAAAGAATTAGGCTGGTATTAATACCATTCTGCATGTCTGTGGAGAAGACTGCGTTTGGGATGGCCTTCTGCAATCATAGAGGGTGAATTGTAAAATGGAAGAGGAGATGTGATTTGGAAGGAGTCTCTTTCTTAGAGGCTGAAAATCCTATATTATATCACTTAGAAGTAAAGAAAGGGAAACAAGAGAGAGGAATGAAACCAGAGAACTGAGTGCAAGCAGCATGAATTTTTCAGTGGCTCTGAGATGATGATACAAGGTTCACATATGTCTTTCAGGGGTAATGAGGGATTAAAAAAGATTAAAATCTATGCAGAATGAAATTTGATACTTTGATGAGCAGAATTGTATGACATCCTTGTTTACAGTAGCAGGGGACCAGATTTACTGACCTGGAAGACTCATATCCGTACCATGTTTCTAAACTAAACACCATCAATATAGTGATCAAAAATAGAAGCCATATTTGGGCAAATTCTGAAAGATGTATTAAACTGCTACTTTGAAAATTGCTGGAAAGGTTAAAAAAAAAAAAAAAACAAAACAAAACAAAACAAAAATAATAAAACACACACACACTATTTTGGTAGTCTGCTTAGAAATACATACAGTAGAAAAGCTTGTGTGATTATAGAGTAGAATGCTACCATAGATGGATAGCACTGAGCAGGCAGAAGAGCAGCTCACTTGCTAGGGTGGTGTATCTGACACCATTCACATATGAATGCCTTGATTGCCACTGGGAAAAAAAAAAAAAAAAAGAAAGAAAAAGAAAAAGAAAAAATGTTTAAGGCAGATGTGCACTCTTGTCTGCCAGAAGACAGAGAAGAATAATGTGCACATATTTGACATAATGGGAACAGCAAACCTGTCTGAAATATTCACAGCAAGGCAGCACTCCAGGAGCTTAGTAGAAAGGAGGTAAAATAAACAAATCTGTTTTTATAATAGCTGCATATTGCTAGAGCTGAAGCAATTGGAAGGAAGCTAAAGGAAGAGAGTATGGTGCGATCGATGCGAGTGCCAGACAGGAGAACTAGATGCTGGGAGAATGAGCAAAGCTTCTTAGCTCAGGCTGTCTGCTGTAAGCTCACAGTTCCTAAAGCCCAATTCCTAAGCTAATACTTATTTTTGAAGAGCTGCTTTCAGTAGCTTTGTGGGATGTGCAGTGGATTTTTGGTCTGTCATCTTCTTGTGATGTTCTTAACTAGCTCTGGGTCACATTACGTTACTGCTGACCACATCTGTAATTTGTCACCATTTTGGCTACCTAGAGATTTTGAGAAGAGCATCAAAAATAAATAAAATAAAATAAAACAAAATAAAATATTAAAATACTGACTTTGCAGTAGCAACATTAGGGTACTTTTCTATTCCCTTTCACATCCTACAAAATATCAAGAAAGCGAGATGATCATATTGTATTGATATCAGGCTTGTATTAAGGGAGTGATACATAACCAGATTTTAGATGGAGAATCTCATGAAGGATGGCATTATGGAAATGGAAGAAAAGGATACAGGGACTTGTGCTTTAACTGCATAAAATCACAAATGCTCATTTGCTCTTTAGCTAAATATACCATCTTCTCCTTTATTCTTTTAAATAGGAAGAAGCAACTTAGTGTCACATCAGCTCATGAAATTAAGTTTGTTATTCCCTGCCTAAATCTTCCATCTGGTAGCAAAGTAAGTACATTGTGATAATAAATATATTCTTGCTAAAAGGTGTCTGACATCTACAGGATCTCTGTCATTTTACAGGATCTCTCTGTCAGACAATGTTCAAACTTTGATGATTTAGCTAACTAAATCTTTCGGGAAGAATAAAAAAAAAAAAAAAGCCATATGTTATCATTCTTTATTACATAAGTACTGCTTAACAATTTCTGCAGTTATTTTGAGGCTTCAAGCACTTCAAAATATGGCTTGGATTGGTTTAGATACAGCTAGCTGGACCACCAGATTGTAACCTAAAGGATTGTAATCTTTTTGATTGTACGAAATCAAACTGAAGGCTCATCACTATGGTGTCCCTCCAGGTGTGTGGACCCTGGGAATGGCCATAGGCCTTAATTTACTCAACAAGCTCCACTGGGGGCTTAATACCCATAATACCCTCTGTGCTTGGCCCAGGTCACCATTTCAGCTGAGGAATTCACCCATGTTGTGCCATGGAGGTGACTGTGCCTGTGTATGTGCCCAGCCCCTGGTCCTGCTGGCCTAACATGGTTGCTGCACTTCCCAAACTGATGCTCGACCTGACTCGTTACATTTTCTTGTCCAATGTTTACCAGGCTATTAAAGCACCTTGTCACTGTCAACAGACTGATCCTGTTCAGAGACCACAGGGCCGCACCCTGCCCACCTTGTGAGCACCCTCTGCTCTTGCCTCATTTTTCCTTGAGAAGCCCTGCTCCCAGTTCTGCCTGACCCAGAGGGCCAATAGTGAGCCCTGCAAGAGCTGGGCCTGTTCAACCTGGAGAAGGGCAGGATGAGGGGAGGGAGTCCTCAGTGCTGCCTGATAGGAGGGGGGGACAGAGATGGAGCCAGGCTCTTCTTGGAGGTTCACAGTGATGAGAGGAAATAGGCAGAAGTTACAATGCAGGAGATTCCCAGTAGGTATCTGGGAAAAGAACTGTTCACAAAGAAATGGAGCAAGTTGTCCTGAGAGTCTCAAGAATCTCCATCACTGGAGATACTTGAATCTAGACTGGGTAAGGCTCTGAGCAGCCTGATTTAATTCTGAATTTGGACCTGAGATCTTCAAAGTTGGTCCTGCCCCGAGCAGGGGTGGTTAGTCTAAGTAAGCTCCAAAGGTCCCTTCCAACAAACTATTGTACTATTTATTTTTTTTTTGAGGTGATTGTTCATTGTGATAAGGAGACATTTTTTCATATTTGCAAATGGATAAATGAAGGCAGCCATTAAACAGTCTGCTGAGGCAATAAAGTTATTTAGTGGCACTGAATTTTAGCAATTATTTACTTTAATTCTTTCTCATCCCTTTGAAATTCAAGTTCAGATATCCTCAAAGAATGGTTGGTGCTAATTTACTGTAACAACATTGTCTTAGCAGACTACTAATATACTTCACCCAGCTATTTTAGGAGTTATTAAGCAATAGTGCATATACAGCTACTTACATTATCTTTGGGCATTTTTTTAAAATACTAAAACCAAAAAACATCCCTTGTATATTTTCAGTTATCGCAAAGAGCAGACGGCTGTGTCAGGAAGGCATGAGAGCTTCATTGCATATTTTAGTGTACAAGGCTAACATTTGTCTTTAAGCAGGCAAAAAACAACATGTATGTCTTCATTGATCCCAGCTAGCATCTAATTTTTATAAAATTATTTTTTGTTAAAAAAAAAAGGGAGGGGGAACTTAACGGATATTATCTATAAACATATAGGTAAGATATATATACATATTTGTATATATAGTAAAATAATAATATAATAATAGCAATATAAACATATGCATACACATACATCAGACTGAATTGTTTTGAAAAATGCTCCAGCAAATGGAAATGGAGAAATGTGGAGTTCATAGAGCTGCTGGAGGAATCTGCATGTACAGATCAGCTACACTGTCTGCTGACATGTGTTGGTCAGTTTTTGAGAGTCTGGTGCTAGAGCATGTTTTTTTAAGTGCTGTTTACTACCTTCTACTGCCTTACAAGTTTATGGATATCATTCACACCAATTCAATACAATAGTATGTCAGAGCCTTCCTGTTTATATTTAAAGGCTTTCTAAAGCCCTTAGTTACTATAATTGATGGACATCTTACCTGAACATAAACTGATAACCACATCTTTCTGAGACTAAGCTTTGCTTTACTCCATACCTAACACAGCAGCGGTAAATATTTCAAAATTTAAAGTTTGAACAGTATATTTTCAAGTCCTACACCTGAAGGACTTGAAGTGTGTTAAGCTCTGAGCTAGGGGCTCTACTTCTGAAGACAGTCAGTATCTGTTTCCCCCCTCTTCTATTTTTAATTGAAAAATTTTGGTTCAAAGCAGAGATGAAAGATTCACATTGTAGTTCATTTACTAGAAAGAAGCTTATGCTATTTATGACTTTAAAATCTTTCTTTAAAATACAAGAAAAGACTTTGGCAAAGTGCTTGGATACAGCACAGCTGTAAATTCTTGTTTATCTGCTCTGTTGCAGTTTGTGTATCTGCATTTCTCGTCATGTTGTGATTTCTGAAGAATGTTTTTTCTTTATTTTTGAGAGCTCTACAGGGCTGGCATTTATCAAGAGAAGACACACAGCACAGCCTTGCATAAATAATGGCACCGGTCCAAGTACAGCTGAGGTGGTTGCCAGCACAACTCCACTGAAGTCAAAGGAATTGCACCATGAGTGAGTTTGGACATTGGCTCAGGTTATATAGGACTTTTACATGACAATTTGCAGTAATACATCAGCTGTTTAAGGGAGTCAGGTCAGGTTTTGCTTTTTGGTAGAATTCTGTATTTGAGCTATTTCAAATTAAGGAGCTGAACTTCTGCTCAATAGAGTGAATGGGCTTTTTGTTAGTGGACCACTTTTGCACTTTCTGTTCTCACTTAACCTACTGCGAGTGCTAAATAACTCAGTTTCATGAAATGGCAAGTCAATAGCACTGGGGCCCAGTGAATTGCTGGGAAGAAGCACTGTGCTGAATGTTTTGTAGGTTTTGTGTTCTAATCTTGTATTTAATATATTGCATTTTAAGTGATAAGATGATGCCCATTGCTTGTATGCAAGTGTTCTTTTGTACTGTCCTTAAAAAGTCTGCAAATAATACCCATTTTTCATGGTGTTGCTTTTGGTTCATCTTACTGGCTGTTGTATGGCACTTGTAGTAATCAACCTCCTAAATAAAGAACAAATGACTAAACAACTTACATCATGCAGGAACAGAATAAACTATGCTAAGCATTTAGCAGTAGGGCAGGTCACTAGGTCCTGAAAATAGTCCTGAAAAGCAAGAGGTTTATTAGAAGCAGCCAAATGAGGGTTTAATGTTAAATCTGTGAGGATATGTAAGAATGGCAACTTGATCTAGAACTGAGATTCCTATTGCAAAGTACTGAGGGAATTCATTAGAATTCTGAGGAAAGCATAGTTCAGGTCTGTTTTCAATTAGTTATTGGTAGCCCATGATTTTATCACATATTTTTCAATAGTAGTTATGTTTCTTAAAGTCAGATGACAGGGTCACCTAGTGAGATGAGGTGTTTTTGGTTTTTTGTTTGTTTGTTTTTGTTTTTGTTTATTATTATTATTAATTTTTATTTTATTTAAAAGCAAGTAGCCATATAGATCTTTCTCAGGACCTTCAGGACTTGAAGAAATAAGTGCCCAGAAAAACTGAAATAAAAACAACCACACAGTAGCGATCAAATGTGAAGGATCCCAATGGTGAGTTTTCTTTAAAAGTATCTGACTTTATGCCAATATTTCCATGGTTTGTTGGGAGGAGTGGAACAACAGACAGTATTCATTTATGATGCTGAATTCTTGTAGTCCAGCTAACCCAGTGATTCCAGGCCCCAGTCACTTGGGATCAATACATAGTTCTAAAAGGAGTAGTCCAAATGAAAACACCATTCCTGGGCCCCGTTCCCAGGCCCCTAGAAATGCAAATTTAAATAACATTAAAGTCAAGAAAAGTCATTCTTTATCTGTCGTGACTAGACAGATGAAAATCTATGATGGCAATTTTGCCTTTAAGGTCATTTCCTTCTTTCATTTATTTATTTATTTATTTATGTTTATTTTTCTTATTTGTCTGTCCTGGTCCCCAGAGTCCCAAGGGTGAATGGTGGAAGGCACTTTGAAATCCTTGCAAGTCGTTCTTGTTGTCAATTGCCACATAAATTAAGGCCATGCAAGTACTTTCTACTGCTTCCTCTTCCCTTTCATTTGTTGTCTGCTTACTACCAAATATTACAGATTTGGTGAAATGCCTTAAAAGAACTTTACAGTTTAAATAACAACTTTTTTTTTTTTTCTCTCTCTAGGTTTGCCAGTAGCTGATAAAGTAGAAAGGTGTGCTTTTCTCTTTCATTCTTGTATAGAGTTAGAGGCAATGGCAATGTAATCCGTGACTGAGGCTCTGCAATGGGGCAAGTCTATCCTACTACTTCAAGTTCAGTGATGCAACCTGAGTTTACGCTAATTAACTTTCAGGGATTGAACCAATTTAACGCTTTTGGACTATGACAATTATCTGAAAACATTCCCACAGGTTTATTTTCTTCTTTTACGTTTGTTTGCTATCTCCATCTCATTCAAAGCAGTCAGGACGGCTTTGCTTCTCTCTCCTCTGGAAGAGTTCTCTGCACTAGGAACCATGGTTAGAATCAGAATCCTGATCTAAGAGTGTGATGAAAAGTGTTGCACTCCAAGTTGGAAACTGGAGAGGAAAATGTTCACGTATACGTAAGGATTGTACTCAAACAGCTGCTTACACCTTTTCCTGCACCTTAACAGCTGCTTACACCTTTTAAGGGAAAACTTTATACCTGAGACGCAATGGGTAGTTTCTACGTTTCCCTTGGGCATAGCGTACTCTTCTGTATTTTGCTTCTATACAAACAGTTCAAACTTTTAAAGTCCCGTTGTCAGTCATACAACCAAACAACCTTGCGTGGCATTACATGTTCCCCTCCACATAGATCAAGCCCTGAATGCAAGATCAGTCAAGTAAATAACGCCAACGCGTAAAACTAATTTGAAAATACGTTACTTTTTTTTTTGGTGTGTGTCTGTATGTGATTTCTTTTGGCACTTTGTGGGTCTTAACTGTACTGCAGTGAGAAGAATGTCTTCTGGTGTGAACTGGAATTATACCTCTATGTCACACTGTCCTTTTTTTTGGGTGTGTTGGGGGAGTAGGGGGACGGGGGAGGTGCAAAATTCTTTGTGGTCACCTGAAGGAGTCACAGCATAAAAAAATTAGGTGAAGGAAAAGTTCCTTCCCTGTTGTTGTTGTCTTTGTTTTCTTTTCCATACGGTCTTAAAATGAAGGTCCCAGTTTCTGGCCTTTGGCAGATTGCAAGCATGCTGGAACACTTCACTTAATGTAGACCATAGTTGTCCGAAATGATATCATACCTGTAGCAGGCTGAAAAGTAGCCTGTGCCTCAGGGACCATTTTATGCCTTTTGCTTCTGTTACTACATCCTTGTAAATCTTCCAAAGGGAAATGAAATTATTCGACCCAGAAGAAACACTGTCCAGAAGACACTTGAGTTGTTAGGGCCTGAATTCTCACTGAAACCAAAGGCGGGGATCTTACTGACCTGAAGAAAGAGGCTTTAATCTATCCCGGCTTGTTTCCTCCTGAAGGAGCGTGAAAGAGATGTGTGTCCTTGTGACTGACGAGGAGGTGAAGGAACAGCTAGTGCAAGGAACAAAAAAATCCCTTGCGCCGGACTAATAGGTGGTTGGCTCTGAGCTTGGAGGCTGCAACAAAATCACGGAACCATCTAGGTTAGAAGAGACCTCCAAGATCACCAAGTCCAACCTCTGACCTAATGCTAACAAGTCCTCCACTAAGCCATATCACTGAGCTCTACATCTAAACGTCTTTTAAAGACATCCAGGGATGGTGACTCAACCACTTCCCTGGGCAGCCTGACATCCCTTTCAGTAAAGAAGTTCTTCCTAATATCCAAACTAAACCTCCCATGAAATGTGTTCATCTGATTCATGTCAACATGGAACAACGCGAGGGCTGCACGGTACGATGAAATGTGACCTTCTGTCGTGGTTCCGCTCGAGTGGGCAGCCAAGCTCCACCACAGCTGCTCTCTCACTCCCCTCCTCAAAGAGGAACGGGGAGAAAATAAGATGAAAAGTGCTCAAAGTCCGAGATAAGGACAAGCAGATCACACAGTAATTATTGTAACGGGCAAAACAGACTCGGCATAGGGAGATAGTAAGATTTATTGCTTGTTACTTAGAAGCTAGAGAAGTGAGAAACAAAGAAAAGAAACCAAAAGCACCTTCCCACCCCCATCCACCCTCTTCCACCTCCTCCCCCCGAGTGGCACAGGGGAATGGGGGTTATGGTCAGTCTACAGCACTGCTTCTCTGCCACTCCTTCTCGGTCACTGTTGTCCCCAGTGCTGTGGGTTCCCTCCCACGGGATACAGTCCTTGATGAACTGATCCAGTGTGGGTTTCCCACAGGCAGCAGCTCTTCCAGAACTGCCCCAGATATGGGTCCGTACCACGCGGTCCATCCCTCAGGAGAAAACTGCTCCAACCTGGCTCCCCCACAGGCAGCAGCTCCTGCCAGGTCACCTGCTCCTGCGTGGTCTCCTCTCCACGGACAACAGGTCCAGCCCGGAATCTGCTCCAGCAGGGGTCTTCCACAGGCGGCAGCCTCCATCAGTGCAGGGCCACCTGCTCCACCGTGGTCTCCTCCACGGGCTGCAGTATGGAACCCTGCTCCACCGTGGTACTCCATGGGCTGACGGGGGACATCCTGCTTCACCATGGTCTCACCACAGGCCGCAGGGGACTTCTGCTGCCACGCCTGGAGCACCTCTCCCCCTCCTTCTTCACTGACCTTGGCGCCTGCAAGGCTGTGCCTCACTCCTCTCACTCTCCCAGCTGCTGTGTGGTGCAGCATTTTTTTCCCTGTCTTAAATATGAGGCACAAACAACATCGCTTATTGGCTCAGCTCTGGTCAGCAGTGGGGTCCTTACTAAACATGGGGCAGCTTCTAGATCTTTCTCACAGAAACCACCCCTATGGCCCCCTGCTACAAAAACCTTGCCACGTAAACCCATCACACCTTCTGTCTTACGTACCCTTGTAGTTATACAAGTCTAAGAAAAACAGAGTGGTTAATGTATATAGTTCTTGTATCTTGCAAAGGAATTGTGCAGCAATTTGTGTCAATAGGGGATAAGAGAATGAAGGGGTTTCAGAAGAACTGCAAACTATTATGACTATTGCATGGGACACTATGCAAGTCTCTGATCTGTGGCCAAGAGCTGAAGGAGAAGGGAAAAAGCTGAAGGACGACTAAAAGGCAAAGCTTGCATGGGACGCTGCACAAGTCTCTGACATCTGGCCAAGATGGACAAAGGAGAAGGAGAAGGAAAAAGCCTGGGAGGAAGACTACGAGCCTTCAGCACGAGAGACCCCCAGAGGGACCACCAGAGACTGATACGCATGTGCCAGTGGGAGGGTTCAGATTCCGGGAACTAATTATAATAACCCTGCCTTTTCTAGAAGTGGTAATGAATATGTATTAGCCTAGGAGCATTAAAACCAGCCGCCTGATGTAACTTGTGTGCGTCTTGCTGGAGCAGAGGCTCCCGGCGCACCCACCTCTGTTTGCTTACCTCTATTCCTTTAATAAATTGTAAACTGTAATTGCAATCCTATCTGGGACTCGGTCATTGATTACGCTCCCCCGGCATAGCTTTAGCCCATTTCCCCTCGTCCTGTCACCAGGCACGTGGGAGAATAGACTAAACCCCACCTCTCTACAGCCTCCTTTAAGGTACCTGTAGAGAGCGATAAGGTCGCCCCTGAGCCTTCTCCTTTCCAGGCTGAACAATCCCAGCTCCCTCAGCCGCTCCTCGTAAGACTTGTTCTCCAGACCCCTCACCAGCTTCATTGCCCTTCTCCGGACTTGCTCGAGCACCTCGATGTCCTTCTCGTGACGAGGGGCCCAAAACTGAACACAGTACTCGAGGTGCGGCCTCACCAGAGCCAAGTACGGGGGACAATCACTTCCCTAGACCCACTGGACACACTGTTTCTTATGCAAGCCACGATGCCTTCTTGGCCACCTGAGCACACTGCTGGCTCATATTCAGCCTGCTATCAAACAATACTCCCAGGTCCTTCTCTGCCAGGCAGCTTTCCAACCACTCAACCATCTTCAGACTTCCAGATCTAGAGGAACGCTTTGGCTGCAGCCTAAAAGCCATGTGTACAGAAGCTCCCCCAAGCCAGCCCATCTTCTTCCCACAGCCTGCCAGAAAACAGCTGTCCTGGTTTCAGCTAGGATAGAGTTAATTTTCCTCCTAGGAGCTGGTAGGGTGCTATGTTGTGGATTAGGACGAAAAGAGTGTTGATACCACGCTGATGTTTGAACTGTTGCAGAGCAGTGCCTACACCAAGCCAAGGACTTTCACTCTGTCCTGCCAGTGGGCACTCTGGGGGTGCAGCAGGAGCTGGGAGGGGACAGACCCAGGACAGCTGACCCAAACTGGCCAAAGGGTTATTCCATACCCTCTGATGTCATGCTAAACAATAGGTAGGGGTGGCTAGCCGGGATGGGGAGGGCCGTCTGCTCGGGGACAGGCTAGGCATGGGTCAGCGGGTGGTGAGCAGTTGCATTTTGCATCACTTATTCCATACGCAGTAGTAGTAGCAGTACCATTCTCGCTGTTATTACTATTTTTTCCTGTCTTAATAAACTGTCTCTGTCGCGATCCACATGCTTCGTTTTCCTATTTCTCTCATCAATCTCAGAGAAGAAGGGGGGAGGGGGAGCGAACGGCTGTATGGTGCTTAGCTGCCGGCCGGGGAAAACCACAACAGCAGCAATGTAGTCATGTAACCAAATTAAAGCCAAAACTTTCAGCCCGGTCCTTGACCTGAATAGGGAGTGAGGATCCGGATCCTGGCACTTATACGTGATAGTTTATATGCAGCCAAAGAAAATACTGTAGTCAGAGGTCATGGCGCTAGATTTTGAGAAGTGCTGCATAAAGGAGAGACCTCAGAGAAGCAAATTTAAATAACAATAATGTCAAGAAAAGTCATTCTGATGGCTATATTCTTGATCTGTCGTGACTAGACAGATGAAAATCTATGACGGCAATTTTGCCTTTTAGGTCATTTTCTTTTTTCTTTTATATCTTTCTTTTATTTAGGTTTGTTAATCTTATTTTAACAGTCTCTGTACTAATTTTCCTCACAGAATGACTAGCAGAAATACGACCCTTACGTGCCTTTTGTACTTAATTCATTAGGGCAACACTAACCACTGAGCCCCTTGTCAGCCTATTTCTATTAGCGATAAGGAGCAATTGAACCTAAAACATTGAAGCCAGGTTGATGAGCCTATTCCACAAGGTCTCTTGGCTCCACACATGTGAAGTGAAATCTGCCAGGTGGGGATCATTTGACCTTTGCTATAAAGGAAGCATGAGGAGTTATGGGAAGAACTGCCACTGCAGAGGAGGTTGAGGTTCAGGTTGCTTAGGGTGCTGTTCTACTGTCCTGGTGAAATGGACTCAGTGTTCTGGAGTAGGCTGCTTTTTCTTCATGTTTTCTCTCATCTCTGTGAAAGAGCTTTGGAGGCTCAATGAGCAAGTGACGTTGGTGGTGACATCTCAGAACAGGAAAGCCCTGGTGGTGCTACTTCCCCGTGAAGCAGTTTGGCAGTAACTCAAGTTCAGGATGTGGCAGGTAAGTGTCCCTGGGTTCTGGAGTTGTTTCTAATTTCTAACGAAATGAACTAAATTTTTTTTTTTTTACATTAAAAAACAATTCCACAATTTTATTTTTAGAAAAGGGTAACATTAAATAGGAAATGCTTGTTTTAATAGCTTAACTTACTTTTTTTGACTTACTTTTGCTGCATCTTTGTTGGATATAAGTTTTGGGAAAAACAAACAAACACTACAACAACAAAATCACAACCCAAAGCCTTCCTGTTCCTTTACGTAAGGAGTAGAAAAGTGATAAAATAAATGTTATCACAACCACGTGTATAAGGCAAGCATTAAAGAACAGACTTGGGGAAAATGTATTGCTGTAGCTGATTATCTTCATGAATAAAGTAGTCTTCATTCCATATATTTCCATGTTAAAAAAAGGTTTGTGTATCAGCCCCCAGTGTTATTCTGTTGTACAGTTTGTATGTCATATGGGTGTAAGCTCCTACAGGCTTGTGCCAGTAGTTGTCTGTATTCAACTTTGTGAACTCAGTATTCAACTTTAGTGTAATCTATAGGCCTGGAGCTAATTGTACTCTTATGTGCAATTTATTCCATTAACTATGGTTAGCCAAACAAAACAAATCACTGAAGAAACGTGTAGTGCTCTTTAACTACCTCCTCCTTGGAGATATGTTTCACTGCAAGCAGTCTGTGTGTAACACATTCTTTATACTTGGCATTCAGATCCTTGAAGTTTATGTACTAGGGATAGTGGAGAGAGACATTTTAACCCCATTAACCACAGGTGTGGTGCTTTCAGGGATGAAAACAGTACCAGATAAATGACTCAGTAGAAATGTACCATGATTTGCAGTGGTAATCCTAATGAGGTTTACCAAGTTAGTTAATTTTTAAGTGATGTAGATATTTCACTGGAAAATCAGTCCTGCCTTTATTAATAGGAAAGTTACAGGAAACTAAAACATAACAATTGTATATAAACTGTTTGACAAACTAGAGCAGGTAAACTCTCCAAACAGGGCATGCTCTCCAGAGAGACTAGGTGGTCCTTTCTTTGACTAAAGCTGCTATTGCAAATCTACTAAGCTAAATACACATATCACAGCCTGTTGTTTCTTGAATACATTCAACTGAGTCCTTGTGTGCCAAGTATTTGTTCAGAATACACTGAACATAACATCCAGATTTGCTGCCAAAGTGAACTCCGTCAGGCCTCCCTCCTGCATTTAGCCAGCTAAAAAAGCTGTTCCGTTCTAGTGAATTCCAGTACCATCAGTGTTTTCCTTGACTTAGTAAGAGCACTTCTTTCATTGCTTTGTATTGTGAATGTTCAGTGCCACAGTTTTCCAGAGGGGACAACAAGGCTATTGCTGCTTTGGCAAAGAGAAGACTTGGAGAAGATGCCCGGGCTAATACTTTGCTTGCCTTCTGTTGCCTCTGTTCTTTAATACACACAGGTTCATGTAAAATGTTTCATTAAAACATGTCCTTAAAATCTTTCCAGGGAAGATTCATTCTGTTTTTGTTGTACTTGCTACCTTAGAGCAGCTTCCCTCTTGGGCTAGCCTGCACCTGTCTGTCTCTGTCATCTCCCTGGACAGTATGGAATTATACTTGCAAATGGAATCATCAACTTTTGTAGGGATTTGAGCACAGTGACATGCATGCTAATTCTCTTGTTGCTTCTCAGCCTTAGGCAAAATAAGATTAATTTTCCTTGAATCATATCAGAGGAACATTCTGTACAGGGCATAAAATTGGATTTGGTCACTCAGGGTTAAAATACTGAACACCTTTATTAACAACTTGCTGGAATTAGGTTATAATGTGCAACAGGAAACATATTTGGGGTGTTCTAATATAAATGAGATGGTAATGTAGCACAGATGAGTGCAGAAAAGCAAAACTTCATAGAACCCTGATCTAGTCCAACAGTAGTAACTGTTTCATTGCAACTGTGAGTCAAGTGTGCATTTTGGCAGCAGGGAAGAATTTGAAGCTATATGATTGCCTTTGCCAGTGCTGTGTTTGTGAGGTCCTTTCTTATTTAGGCACCTAGCTACAAAACCAAAAGAGCAATACACTGGCTATCATGACATAATCAGTTCTCATTAGTCAGGTTTTTAAAAATATGACATCTTGGCCTGTGTTCTCAGTATGTGCATTGCGGTAACAGTTCATAGCTTTAATGTTTCATTACAAGAAGCCTTACAGTTCCTATTCCCTCAGTTCTGAGCATTAGGGTTTCATTTCTTCTGTTGAATGGTGGAACTTGAGGCCAAGCCCTTCCCTAGTACTTAGTTCCATTACACAAATAGGCAGCAGAGGTATGGTTCTGTGATACAGGATTGTCACCTTGGAAAATGAAAATAGCTACCCTGGACAGAGTTATTGTGCTTGGGCAGGCCACTGAATGAGTAAGTGTCAGCTTTGGTGGGCCTATGAGGAATCTGCCAAGGCACTTTTACAAGACCACTGAGCTCAGAGGCCCTGCTGAAGAGGGCCTTTTTCCACCTCTACCAACCACTCAATTTCTTCCCACGTGCTGGCAATAGTGGTAGTCTGGCCCTGGGGAAGATAATTCCAGGAGCTAAAGCAGCAGAAAATTAACTGTACCAAAAATAAATAAGTTTTCTGCTTAGTGTTGTTGAGTCTTTGTAAGAAAGGTAAGACATCCCCTCTCATAGAGAGGCGGCAGTTAAATCACCTCAGCAGTATCATAAAAACTGGCTATTAAGAACTACCCTTCTTAGGAGGTTGTGGCTACCAGGTCCAAATATATTGGGTTCCCATTTTATAAGCCTTATAAAGAAACCATTAGGAGTGGTACACTGTACATTGCTTTGGATACTAACAGTTAGTCTGGATTTTCAAGTCTGGATGTAGCAAGCAAGACAGATTTTTTTCACAACAGCATGTAGGTGACTGGCCATACAATAACTGTTTGTCACTTTTCTGTATCTTCCTCTCTCCTGTTTTCTGAGGATTTTTATTTTCTCCAACCATTACCTTAGCCCTTGTTCCTGTGGGGAAGGCACACTATCACACTTGAATTATGACATTTAGAGAACTTCTTAAGTAACAGAATGGCCCTGAAAAACTCCCTGTGATGCTTCTAAGCAAGAGGCCTACATTTGATGGCTTGGCATTTCTGTTGTGGTTTAGATGTTGTTTAATGGTAAAGCTATAATGCATGAGCTCACAGATTGTTGATGTGAATGCAAGCGTATGGAGGAATGGAATGCATTAGTTTCTGATGTATAAAAGCAGAGCAATGTCAGGCTCCAGGTTTCTCTATTTTTTCCCAGCTGTATCAGTTGGACTAGTACGATCTTTACCTTTCCAATTGGACTCTCCACAGTTTTGCGAACAGCTGCATCATAACTTTTTCAAGAGCAGATAAACACAGGCCTTGTTTATGGTGAGTCAGACAAATTTATGGATGTGTAGATTTAGAGAGCAGTTCTGTTTCCAATGTCTTATTTTGTCTTTGTAGTTCAAATGAAGAAAAACTTTGTCACAAATATAAACAAGCCAACATCTGATTTCACAGTGATTTCTAATTTAGCCTATTCTGTGAAGGTATGGTCAGAAGCATTGAATTACAAAGAGGAAGGAAATATTACATGTTCAGATGTCTAACTTTGCTTGTACTGAATGTGGGAGTCACCTCTGGCAGTTGAACTGTCTTGATGGCTGCAGCCTTCTGTGAACATCAGAACTGCTTACTACCTTGGAATAGAGGAGAAATTAATATTTTGTTTTCAAGATGCATGCCAAGAGGTTTTTTTTTATCCTTCAGAAAAAGCTTAATAAGTTAACTAAAGAGCACCAGGAAGGAAACAGCGTGCAGGACACTTACTGTTCTTTGTCTGAAACAATGGAATCTTTTAAGCCACTAAAGGTCTAATCAGAGAATTACCAAGACTCTCAGGCCTTTCCCACACTGGGAATATGGCTGTAGTTTTTCAGCCTATGGCAGAACAACGCAGTTGCTGGCTCAGCTCCTCTGGCTGCACCAACTGCCACATATGGAGATTTTGGCCAAGCAGTTTTGCGGGTGCAGTTTGAAACACTGACACTTGTTTCAGCCATGGGTATGTGGGGTTTGTGTCACACAAATGATATGAACAGCATATTAGTTTTCTTGACTGTGAATTCTTTTATCTCCTGTGGGTTTTCTTCTGCAATTTGTATGCTGCAAGAAGCTCATAAGAAGTTTTTTCCACTTCAATTTTATGTGTATTTAGGGTATTTACATGCATGCATTAATATGTCATGCATGCACATGTATATTTGTATTTATATCTGCACACAGATGATACATGCAGAAGTTTCTAGCAGGTATGAAAACCTGAACTTTTTTCTCCCCTATAGTATTTAAACAGTAATTTACATGGGAAATTAAATCACTAATTTTAATGTAATAATTATAATGTAATAAATTTTAATGTAATAAATTAATTGCCAGAGCACTTGACATCAGATTTGGGTTTCATATTGAAACTGTTGCCCCATAATATTTTCCTTTTTACATTACCTTTCTACCTTCCACAATAAAATGGTTCCAAGGGACTCCAGTAGCCACTATCTTCTGCAATGCAACATCATTTTACAACAGAAATTACATGTATTCACATTTTCAGCAGCATTGTCAGTACTGTCTTTAGTTTTCAGAACTTGCTACTAGTTAATTAAAATGTGTGTAAATTAATACAAATGTACTCATGTAACCATATCTTGTCTCCCTTATCTGGTTTGTTTCTTCATGTGTTTCCTTATGCCCTGTGTTTCCCTTCCCCTTCAAGAGTACAAAGGGATGTGTGTGTATTAAAGAAGAGAAGTAAAGACAACCACTGCTCTTGCATGTCTTGTATGATTTTTTCTTTGGCAAGTTATCAGATTCTTGATGTCATTACTTGCTTCTTGCAATGAGATGTCTACTGTCTGCTTAATGAGGTTTTGAATAGCAGTTAACATGTTTGCTTCTAAAAGAAATGGATGTTAATATTTGCACTATTGGGATCAATATTGAGTAGATTGAGAAGTAACTTAGGGTGAGGGAAGGTGATCTCTTCCTTCACTGTCACACACACACGGTTAATCTCATTTTATCTGGGGACCTAGAATTATGTCTGTGCTTGGATCTTTTTCTTCCTTGCAAAACACTTATTTCACCAGTCTTAGGAATAGGTAATGGAGGCTGGCATGCTGTGCCTTGCCTGCATGAACCAGTCAAGGGTGACCTTTGAATGTTGGAAATGCCATAGTGTATTTTACTCCACAAGATAGTTACAGGTAATAGGGGGGAAAAAAAAAAAAAAACACAACAATATTTTTACTGATAGCTAGAGCAGGAGTAAACTTATGCCAAAACTAAGGTTTTAATTTCTTCCTCTCCTTTCTCTATTTTCCAGTTCTCTTCTTCTTTCTTCAATGAATTTGTCCAAGACAAGGAACAGTAACATGGACAGTGAATTTCACATTGGTTATTGAATGTAGGAGAGTGTTGCTGTCTTGCTTTGTGTACTCTGACAAGTTTCAGTGTTAAATACTGAGAAGAGGTTTCTCTGAACTATATTAACACTGTCATGCCCAGCAACATCAAGAAATGGGAACAAACAATGTTTATTCCCTCGGTTCACAGTCAGGTATTGTTAACTTGACTGAAACCAAAACATTTTACCAAGGCTGTCTTTCAGCCACAGACTAATAATCCACCTTCATTCTCATAGCAGGAGCAAATAAGATTGTCACTGACCAATTACTTCTTTTCCACCTCAAGAAAATGGTTTCCTCAGTGTGCTTATGCCTGTGCTGTGCAGCTGGAACACAAAGAAAGGTCAAGCAGGTCAGTGTCCTCTTGGGGGCAAAAGCTACTGTTCATTGAAACCTTGGATAATTTGGATCTGAACGCTGCAGTGCTGGAAGTTTAAGATGGGTCTCCAGGGCAACATTCTCCCCAGTTGATTTTGACCTGGACAGTCAGAAATCAGCTGCTGTGTGGTTGCTTTCACTTAATTATTATGGGCTGGGTTTTTGTACAACTTTAAGAATTACACTAATTCAGTATTTAAAAAGCATTTCTGTATTGTATTGGCCATAGATATTTTAATTACATGAAAATTAAATACAAGCTAAGGAAAAACATCCTAGCTATGTGTTCAACCTCTCCTGAGCATAACATATTTAAAGAGTTAACAGGTAAAATTGAAATAGACAAAAGAGTACCCTCTTTTCCTAGAGGCTGGTTTTGAGCCTTTTTGCTCCTTTAGGAAGTCTTCAAAACACCAAAAAGTGAAAACACCAAAAAGTGCAGGCACAGTAGAGGTCTGAACCATTAGCAGCTGCCTTAAACAAAGGTGAGTGAAAACAGATGCTGCCTTATGGTAGGAAGGCAGGTGATTCACCAGTGGGATGGAATGTAGCATGAACACATTATCCTTCCGAATAAAAGTTTTTCTGAAAATGTGGGCAGTGTGGAAGAGAAGAAAATAAACCTTTTGTGTCTTAGAGAGCTTCCCAGGATCAAACCTCGTGCTGCATGAACTTTTGCATATGATTATGAAATAATATCTTTCTTGGATGGAGTGTAAATGAACGCAGCTGAGTTGTGAATATTACAGAGCTTCTTGTGCTTCTTAATATAGAAACATATTTTGTGTCAATATATACACCTATGTAAGTATCAAAATCTAGTTCTCCTGCTGGTATGGTCAATGTCAGCTGGAGTTTTGTCATTTGCTTAGAGGAGGAGAGAGCAAATTCTTATATGGTGTTGGGGGGTACTTCTTCACATGAGAGATGAGATTCTTTGCAGCAGTAGGTACTCATGTGAAGGAAGATGAGTTCCCCAAATCATACATAATTAAAGGAAATTGAAGGAAACTAGCTTTCTGTGGCTATGGCCTTTTCTAACTACAGTGGAACTTGGTGTTTTTTCTGCTCTAATATGTTATGAAGGAATACCTATGAGATAACAGGTCAAATTGGAAGAAATTTTCTGTGTAAATCTGAAAGAACCTTCAGCTATAATGGGGTTAACACTTCAGGACAAAAGATGGAACATCTTATAACTTGGAATGGGATTTATTTCATTTCTGCGATTCAAACCATAATAAGACCAAAAACAAGGGATGGAAGGGGGAATAAAAAGTGAAATAAATGTGAAGGGAAAAAAAGAAACATCAAGAAAGGAACAGTGAATATGGAGGAGAAATCATGTTTGTTTTTTTTGTTTTTTTTTAAAAAAAGCTTTTCTTGGCAATAAATACACTAAAATTGCCTTTTAAAAATACAAATCAGCTCACTGTCAATGAGAATGGCTGAGGTAGGGGACCTGTGCATGTTAAATCATGATGGGATGTGTACAGAAGATCTAATGACTCACAATGTTACTGCATATTCTTAAGCTTTCTATTTTTTCTTTGTCATGGCATCATCAGAATTTTGATCTGAGTAGGCTTATTTTCCTGCATTGTCTATCTGTTTCATCTAGAAAGAGTTTTGTTTTTATCATTTGAGGAAGGCTTATATGGAGTTTTTTTGCTAGTTTTAGTACTGGCCCAATATCATTATACTTCTCATGTTGTTAAGAGCATCTCAAGTTTTCGGGAGCATCATAAGATTCTCTTAGAGGAATAGTGCAGTGAAAGTTAAAGGAAGCTATATTCTGAGCTGTGCAACCTGTGGAAGTGAAGGAAATAGTCCTGTGGGCTTTAATTCCTTGCTGTAAGTCTGCTAGAGCCAAGCAGGCAAGCTAGAGGGTTTCTTTGACCCTTTTCTGTGCCTCATTTTCTGTTACATATTTCCCTTAAAACTGAAATTACTTTTATATCTTCAGGTGGTAAATGTGAGGTGTTCAGATGCTAAATATAATTGAAGTCCATAGTCATTACTGTCATAGAAAACCCACCCCTCAATGACCCTTTTTCGAAATGTCTAGCTGTTATCTCTAGATTCACCCCAGTAAGGAGCTGCTGGAATGGTATCTTCCAGAAGTCAGTCCAATCTATTGATAAAAGCCTGGGATGCTCAGTGGTTTCTGAAAGATGCTTCCTACTGCCACTTAATAGTGATGTTAGGGACAAGTGATTTAAAATACATAGCAGACTGCTCACAGCAATGAAGTCAGGGAATTTATCCTCCAAGAGGCAATTTCTTATTTTATTCCCTGTTCTTTTGCTAGTGACTTTTGTCATACTGAGCAAGACAGTAAAAGCTAGGGCAGAATGAAATAAGATATCTTTCCCGTGAACATTTCAAAACACACTTTATTAGTTCTTTTGTTTTGAAAATGAATTATTCAGTTTTATAATGCAAAAGGGAGAAGAATTTTCTCCATTTGGATTAGAAGTAGGAAGCATTATATTTTATTATTTTTACATTTCAGTGCTCACTTTTTAGCTTAAAAAAAAAGGAACTGGGAATTAGTTGTGGTCTTCTTAGAACCTACAGAATTATAATATGTAAACATATGTTTATATAAACATATAAATGCATAAAAATATTAATAAAAGGGTGTGAATATATGTAGAGATAAGAATTTACTTGAAAGCAACTGATACCTTCCTCAAGCCCAGTTTCTTTCTTCTGGGAGATCCTGAGTTTTCAGAGTTTTAGAGAAGTCCTGAATTTATCAGGTGTGATAACCTTGCCTTGCTGTATATAAGGTCTGCCTGTGTCTCATTGTCTCCAGTAACTTTTGATTAAGAACATTACTAGAGTTCAGACGGGAATAAAATACGTGAGAAGTCAAGTGGATAAATTGGAGAGGGCTCCTGTACGCCATAGCACATTTAAACTGCCTCACCCAAATATCAAAAGACAGTAACTATAAAAGTAGAACTGTGCAAGCAGACTTTACACTTGTATGATTCTAGTTCAGCTTAAATTTTCAGCTGAGAGTAACAGTTTTTCCTTCTGAGCTCTCTGGTGACAAAGAACAATTGCTCTGTGTGGAGGCTGAACTTTCCACCTTACCTTAAAAGCTGCTGGTTCTTTAATCGATTGCACCAGTCTTGCTAACAGACCTAGTGTAGAGTTGACAGTGCAAAGAAATTCTTCGCCATTTGCACTATTTTGTTAACCATTATTGATATTGAGAAAACAGTTACAGGCTTTTTCTGCTGTGCTGCTTTCTGTGTGAATGCCCTAGTGGTGTCTTCACTTTTTCCTGAAGCCACAGTCCTGTCCCCTCCCACCCCAGTGGTGTAGTTACTCCTGTTTCACAGACATATAGCTAAGGCATGATCTGTAATTACTAGGTTCCTCTTATTTTGGATACCAAATCTGAGATATTTAGAAAATTAGTGGTATTTCACTCTTGTGTACCATGTCTTGTCACAGTAGATTCACTTTTAGAAATAAACAATTTTAAATATAAAACATGAAATAAAGAAATGGAGGAACAGTAACATCTTAAAACAGCAGAGCTATTCATTAGGGACAGTGAAGATCTGCCCATAGTTTGGTCCGGCAGTGTCAGGAGAGTGGAAATGGGGAACAGTAAAGGAAAAAGTCACTGGTTTAAGCCTTTAGTGGCTAACTGTGATATAAAGAATTGTTGAAGAACATGTTTTGACAACTCATTTTTGAAAATTTTATGAGAGTTTTTTAATGCATTTATTGTTTAAGTTATTCTGTATTTTGGGTTAATCAGTTATTGAATTTCTGTTGTCTAACTTTGAAGAAGAGAAATTCCCTAACTGGTTATGAAAGTGTACCCCAGAAGTAGACTACAAGGTTCTATCTGCACATATAAAGCAATAATTTAAGAGGCTAATTTTAAGTTCACTTAGCACTTTGGAGTATTAAAACCTACAATAATAAAAGATTATTGATGAGTAAAATTAGTCTGTACTCAGTTTCATAGACTGATACTATCCAGGTTTGCAAGCCTGTATTTACATTGTGTGTGATGTCTCTTCATTTGAGCCTAGCATGAGGAATTTTAAATGCTGCATCTGGGCAATCCCAAGCATCCCAAGGAAGTCAAACTATTAGTATGTTCCTAATTTGGGGGAAACTGGAAAACCAGAAAAGACGTTGGTAGTATTCATATACACAGTTCAATGCTTTCTCAGCCTTACAGAAAATACTTAGTAATCTCTATAAATTATGAAATAAGAATGTAAAACAAGTGAAATCTCTCAATTTTTTAATGGATTTAGTCTCTCTCTTCTGTTTCACTACTAAATAAAGTTGTGAAACTATCCCTGTCTGCTTCTTCCTAGCATACTTGGAACTGTTTTGGTGGATCTATCAGGAAGCTTTCCTCTTTTAGCTAGCTGTGTCTTTGTCTTCCCTTCACTTATGTTTCTGTGGGATACAAGTCTCTTTTACGATTTTGGGAAAGTAAAGCAAATAAGTTATGTTACACTTAAAACAAAACCAACAACAGGAACAAAAAGCTGCCTTGCATGGTCCATTACACTTTTGATAATTACATATTTGTGGCCGTTATCCCATTGCTCCTATTTTTGTTCCCATACATCATCACATGGGGCTCTACGCTGTGTAGTGTTATTCTCCCCAACTAGTATCATTTTCACAGACTGCCATGGTCTTGACTACTGTAGATACTTTTGAAAGTGAAAACTAATCTATTGCAATGTCAACTAATGACATTTTTAAAAATAAGACTAATAGTCTAGAGTTGAAATAAATAATAGGGAGCCCAAGGAGATGGAAAGACTAGAAGAAGGTTTAAAGATACGCCTACTAATCTCAGTTGGAGCTGTGGGTCAAGGTAGAATTACTCCCTTTGGCTAGCTTTGAAATCAGATTAAAAAAAATATATATATATCCTGGAAGCAGGGATATTGAGGACTAAGTTGGAAAGAGGGTAGTCCAGTAAGATGAGAAGTTTTTTGGACATCTGATCAAAAAGAAGAGATACTTTAAAGCATGCACTAAAACATTTGTTATGCATATGTCTTTGTTACCTTTTTATTTTTCCTTTCAGAAACATCACTTAAGAGTGAGAACAAAGAATAGAGAGAAATAGGTGGCCAGATTGAATATCAGAGGAAGGAGTAGAAGAGTGTGAAGGACAGCCAGCAGGGAGAAGGGGTAGGGAGGAGTGGAAGGGTTGGAGAGCAGCTCACCTGCAGGGCCAGCAGCACCTGGAGCAGTGCCTTGGTGTCTCTCAAATCTTGCCAGATCCACCAAGGAGGATGGTGGTGTATTGTCCCTGTGGGAGAAACTTCCTCCTACCTCAGCATTTGCTTTAGTAGGAAATAAAAGGCCATGGAATAATTTTGAGAATTAAGTACTGCAACTTGTTCATGTGCCTTGCTTGAATCTTTACGCTTCTCAAAATATCATGGTTCCTAAGTAAAATAAATTGATTCCTGTACATGGGGGGAGGGGAGAGAATAGCAGATTAAGCAGCACATAGCTCAGTGAAATTTTCATCTGTTTCTGGGTGAGGCTTGGGCTGGTGTTTTACAGTGAGCTTTTATGTTCAAACTTAGTCCTTGATGCCATATCTGGCAGAATAGCTTCACTGGTGTTCTAAAAATAGTTCGTAAATTTAAGCTGATGTAGCAAGCTAACAGGAATGCTGGGCCCTGTGGCTCTGTACTATCACACTTACTTGAGTTAGTTAGAAATTTAACAGGTTATAGTTGAAATATCTCATTGAGTCTTTACCGAAGACTATGCAGACTCCCTGCAGTGACCCTTGCTGAGTGGGTAAGGATTAGAGTTTGTGTCACTTCTTAGTTTAAACTGCTTCTTAGATTTCTTCTGACAATCATATTTGTCCTGCTGGGTAAACTGAGGCATAAATCTGGGAAAACCTTTTACAGAAGGTCATTTTCTCCCTATTAGAAAAGTTTAGTTGAGAGTATGTCATGCTCTCCCAGCAGGTATCGTCAAAGGACTATGTCTGTACTTCACAGGAGGTGCAAGATACAGCACTAGTCCACAGCTACCTGAAAGCTTAAGGTAAGTAAAGGGAAAATGATCACAAACCACCTGGAAGGTAAGGAAAAGCTCTGTTCCGTGGATGTGACATTTGAGGGGGGTGGGGTTATGTTTGTGTGTTTTGATTATTGTTTTTTTGTTTTATTTTAAAGGTCAGAAAATGCAATCCTTTCCACTGGTGTTAGGTTTTCTACCTACCCACCAACTGCCAGGGCACACACCCTATGCCCTGCCTGGCTGCTTCTGCCCTTTCAAGCAGAGAGCTCACACTTTGAAAATGTTTGGGTATCTAGCTTGAAGTATGGCCTGTATGAAATATGTTCATCTGATTCATGTCAGTATGGAACAATGCTAGGGCCGCATTGTATGATGAATGTGACCTTCTGTCTTACATACCCTTGTATAACCACAAGTCTAAGAAAAACAGAGTGGTTAATGTATATAGTTCTAGTATCTTGCAAAGGAATTCTGCAGCAATTCGTGTCAATAGACAGCTTGAAGGGAAATGTATTTGTAGATTTTTCCTTGAAGTCTCTGGTATCTGTGGGGTTTCAGAATAACTGCTAACTATGATGACTATTGCGTGGGACACTATGCAAGTCTCTGATATCTGGGCAGGAGATTAAGGAGACAGGGAGAGCTGAAGAACAACTAAAAGACAAAGATTGCAGGGGACGCCGCAGAAGTCTCTGACATACAGCCAAGTTGGACAAAGAAGAAGGACAAGAGGGAGGAAGACTATGAGCCTTCAGCATGAGAGACCCCCAGAGGGACCATCGGAGACTGATACGCATGCTCCAGTAGGAGGGTGTCGATTCTGGAATCTAATTATAATAACCCTGTTTTTTTAGAAATAGTAATGAATATGTATTAGCCTAGGAGCATAAAAATCAGCTGCCTGATGTAACTTGTGTGCGTCTTGGTGGAGCAGAGACTCCCAGTGCACCCAGCACTGTTTGCTTACCTCTATTCCTTTAATAAATTGTAAACTTTGATTATAGTCCTATTTTGAAGACTGAGCTATTTATTACACAAGGTATTAAGCCCTTTATGTTAATAGGAACGTGAGTCTTTCTGCCTGGAACACAATTCAACAGAGCAGTCAACCATTTCTTTAGCTTTGAAGATGCTGAAATGGACCCTGGGTTAAAAAGAACCGGTTCCCAGCCTGTCTCTAAAGATAGTTGTTTAGTGCTAAAATGTGAGTTTCCTTTCTGGTACGTGAACATCCTCGTGTTAAGATTATCAGTACTCAGTCGTGTACCCCAGACTCCCGTGTTTTGAGAGGGATTGTACTCCCCTTACCTAATATGGGAATCCCGTTTTTGTGCCTCAAGGGTCAATGGTGTAAGGCACTTAGAAATCATTGCGGATTGTGGTTGTTGTCAATTGCCACATAAATTAAGGCCATGCAAGTACCTTCTACTGTTTCCTCTTCCCTTTCATTTGTTGTCAGGTTACTACTCAGTATTACACCTTTGGTGAGAAGTCCTAAAAAAAAAAAAAAGTCTTAATGTTAACAACTCTTGTTTTTTCTTTATCTAGGTCTGCCAGTAGCTGATGAGGTAGAAAGATGACCTTTTCTCTTTCATTCTTGTGGAGTTAGAGGCAGTGCCCATTTAAACTGTGACTGAGGCTCTGCGATGGTGCGAGTCTATCTTACTCCTTCAAATTCAGTGATGCAGCCAGAGTTTTCAGTAATGAACTTTCAAGGATTCAACCACTTTAAAGCTTTTGGACAGTGGCAATTATCTGAAATCATTCCCACAGGTTTATTTTCTTCTTTTACGTTTGTTTGTTCTCTTCATCTCATTCAAAGCAGTCAGGACTGGTTTGCTTCCCTCTTCTCTGGAAGTTTGCACTAGGAACCATTGTTAGAATCAGAATCCTGATCTGAGAGCATGATGAAAAATGTTGCACACCAACTTGGACATTGGAGAGGAAAATGTTCATGTATACATCAGTATTGTACTCAAACAGCTGCTTACACCTTTTAACTTTTAAACCTGAGAAGCAACAGGTAGTTTCTACGTTTCCCTTGGGCATAGCGTACTCTTCTGTATTTTGCTTCTATACAAACAGTTCAAACTTTTAAAGTCCCGTTGTCAGTCATACAACCAAACAACCTTGCGTGGCATTACATGTTCCCCTCCACATAGATCAAGCCCTGAATGCAAGATCAGTCAAGTAAATAACGCCAACGCGTAAAACTAATTTGAAAATACGTTACTTTTTTTTTGGCGTGTGTCTGTGTGTGATTTCTTTTGGCACTTTGTGGGTCTTAACTGCACTGCAGTGAGAAGAATGTCTTCTGGTGTGAACTGGAATTATACCTCTTTGCCACAATGTCCCTTTTTTTGGGTTGTGTTGAGGGGGGGGGGGGAGGAGGTGCAAAATTCTTTGTGGTCACCTGAAGGAGTCACAGCATAAAAAAATCAGGTGAAGGAAAAGTTCCTTCCCTGTTGTTGTTGTTGTCTTTGCATGCTGGAACACTTCACTTAATGTAGACCATAGTTGTCCGAAATGATATCATACCTGTAGCAGGCTGAAAAGTAGCCTGTGCCTCAGGGACCGTTTTATGCCTTTTGCTTCTGTTACTGCATCCTTGTAAATCTTCCAAAGGGAAATGAAATTATTCGACCCAGAAGAAACACTGTCCAGAAGACACTTGAGTTGTTAGGGCCTGAATTCTCACTGAAACCAAAGGCGGGGATCTTACTGACCTGAAGAAAGAGGCTTTAATCTATCCCGGCTTGTTTCCTCCTGAAGGAGCGTGAAAGAGATGTGTGTCCTTGTGACTGACGAGGAGGTGAAGGAACAGCTAGTGCAAGGAACAAAAAAATCCCTTGCGCCGGACTAATAGGTGGTTGGCTCTGAGCTTGGAGGCTGCAACAAAATCACGGAACCATCTAGGTTAGAAGAGACCTCCAAGATCACCAAGTCCAACCTCTGACCTAATGCTAACAAGTCCTCCACTAAGCCATATCACTGAGCTCTACATCTAAACGTCTTTTAAAGACATCCAGGGATGGTGACTCAACCACTTCCCTGGGCAGCCTGACATCCCTTTCAGTAAAGAAGTTCTTCCTAATATCCAAACTAAACCTCCCATGAAATGTGTTCATCTGATTCATGTCAACATGGAACAACGCGAGGGCTGCACGGTACGATGAAATGTGACCTTCTGTCGTGGTTCCGCTCGAGTGGGCAGCCAAGCTCCACCACAGCTGCTCTCTCACTCCCCTCCTCAAAGAGGAACGGGGAGAAAATAAGATGAAAAGTGCTCAAAGTCCGAGATAAGGACAAGCAGATCACACAGTAATTATTGTAACGGGCAAAACAGACTCGGCATAGGGAGATAGTAAGATTTATTGCTTGTTACTTAGAAGCTAGAGAAGTGAGAAACAAAGAAAAGAAACCAAAAGCACCTTCCCACCCCCATCCACCCTCTTCCACCTCCTCCCCCCGAGTGGCACAGGGGAATGGGGGTTATGGTCAGTCTACAGCACTGCTTCTCTGCCACTCCTTCTCGGTCACTGTTGTCCCCAGTGCTGTGGGTTCCCTCCCACGGGATACAGTCCTTGATGAACTGATCCAGTGTGGGTTTCCCACAGGCAGCAGCTCTTCCAGAACTGCCCCAGATATGGGTCCGTACCACGCGGTCCATCCCTCAGGAGAAAACTGCTCCAACCTGGCTCCCCCACAGGCAGCAGCTCCTGCCAGGTCACCTGCTCCTGCGTGGTCTCCTCTCCACGGACAACAGGTCCAGCCCGGAATCTGCTCCAGCAGGGGTCTTCCACAGGCGGCAGCCTCCATCAGTGCAGGGCCACCTGCTCCACCGTGGTCTCCTCCACGGGCTGCAGTATGGAACCCTGCTCCACCGTGGTACTCCATGGGCTGACGGGGGACATCCTGCTTCACCATGGTCTCACCACAGGCCGCAGGGGACTTCTGCTGCCACGCCTGGAGCACCTCTCCCCCTCCTTCTTCACTGACCTTGGCGCCTGCAAGGCTGTGCCTCACTCCTCTCACTCTCCCAGCTGCTGTGTGGTGCAGCATTTTTTTCCCTGTCTTAAATATGAGGCACAAACAACATCGCTTATTGGCTCAGCTCTGGTCAGCAGTGGGGTCCTTACTAAACATGGGGCAGCTTCTAGATCTTTCTCACAGAAACCACCCCTATGGCCCCCTGCTACAAAAACCTTGCCACGTAAACCCATCACACCTTCTGTCTTACGTACCCTTGTAGTTATACAAGTCTAAGAAAAACAGAGTGGTTAATGTATATAGTTCTTGTATCTTGCAAAGGAATTGTGCAGCAATTTGTGTCAATAGGGGATAAGAGAATGAAGGGGTTTCAGAAGAACTGCAAACTATTATGACTATTGCATGGGACACTATGCAAGTCTCTGATCTGTGGCCAAGAGCTGAAGGAGAAGGGAAAAAGCTGAAGGACGACTAAAAGGCAAAGCTTGCATGGGACGCTGCACAAGTCTCTGACATCTGGCCAAGATGGACAAAGGAGAAGGAGAAGGAAAAAGCCTGGGAGGAAGACTACGAGCCTTCAGCACGAGAGACCCCCAGAGGGACCACCAGAGACTGATACGCATGTGCCAGTGGGAGGGTTCAGATTCCGGGAACTAATTATAATAACCCTGCCTTTTCTAGAAGTGGTAATGAATATGTATTAGCCTAGGAGCATTAAAACCAGCCGCCTGATGTAACTTGTGTGCGTCTTGCTGGAGCAGAGGCTCCCGGCGCACCCACCTCTGTTTGCTTACCTCTATTCCTTTAATAAATTGTAAACTGTAATTGCAATCCTATCTGGGACTCGGTCATTGATTACGCTCCCCCGGCATAGCTTTAGCCCATTTCCCCTCGTCCTGTCACCAGGCACGTGGGAGAATAGACTAAACCCCACCTCTCTACAGCCTCCTTTAAGGTACCTGTAGAGAGCGATAAGGTCGCCCCTGAGCCTTCTCCTTTCCAGGCTGAACAATCCCAGCTCCCTCAGCCGCTCCTCGTAAGACTTGTTCTCCAGACCCCTCACCAGCTTCATTGCCCTTCTCCGGACTTGCTCGAGCACCTCGATGTCCTTCTCGTGACGAGGGGCCCAAAACTGAACACAGTACTCGAGGTGCGGCCTCACCAGAGCCAAGTACGGGGGACAATCACTTCCCTAGACCCACTGGACACACTGTTTCTTATGCAAGCCACGATGCCTTCTTGGCCACCTGAGCACACTGCTGGCTCATATTCAGCCTGCTATCAAACAATACTCCCAGGTCCTTCTCTGCCAGGCAGCTTTCCAACCACTCAACCATCTTCAGACTTCCAGATCTAGAGGAACGCTTTGGCTGCAGCCTAAAAGCCATGTGTACAGAAGCTCCCCCAAGCCAGCCAATCTTCTTCCCACGACCTGCCAGAAAACAGCTGTCCTGGTTTCAGCTAGGATAGAGTTAATTTTCCTCCTAGGAGCTGGTAGGGTGCTATGTTGTGGATTAGGACGAAAAGAGTGTTGATACCACGCTGATGTTTGAACTGTTGCAGAGCAGTGCCTACACCAAGCCAAGGACTTTTCCAGCTTCTCGCTCTGTCCTGCCAGTGGGCACGCTGGGGGTGCAGCAGGAGCTGGGAGGGGACAGACCCAGGACAGCTGACCCAAACTGGCCAAAGGGTTATTCCATACCCTCTGATGTCATGCTAAACAATAGGTAGGGGTGGCTAGCCGGGATGGGGGGGGCCGTCTGCTCGGGGATAGGCTGGGCATGGGTCAGCGGGTGGTGAGCAGTTGCATTTTGCATCACTTATTCCATACGCAGTAGTAGTAGCAGTACCATTCTCGCTGTTATTACTTTTTTTTTTTCCTGTCTTAATAGACTGTCTCTGCCTCGACTCACAGGCATCGTTTTCCTATTTCTCTCATCCATCCCAGAGAGGAAGGGGGGAGGGGGAGCGAACGGCTGTATGGTGCTTAGCTGCCGGCCGGGGAAAACCACAACAGCAGCAATGTAGTCATGTAACCAAATTAAAGCCAAAACTTTCAGCCCGGTCCTTGACCTGAATAGGGAGTGAGGATCCAGATCCTGGCACTTATACGTGATAGTTTATATGCAGCCAAAGGAAATACTGTAGTCAGAGGTCATGGCGCTAGATTTTGAGAAGTCCTGCATAAAGAAGAGATCTCAGAGAAGCAAATTTAAATAACAATAGTGTCAAGAAAAGTCATTCTGATGGCCATATTCTTGATCTGTCGTGACTAGACAGATGAAAATCTATGACGGCAATTTTGCCTTTTAGGTCATTTTCTTTTATGTCTTTCTTTTATTTAGGTTTGTTAATCTTATTTTAACAGTCTCTGTACTAATTTTCCTCACAGAATGACTAGCAGAAATACGACCCTTACGTGCCTTTTGTACTTAGGGCAACACTAACCAGTGAGCCCCTTGTCAGGTGATTTCTACCAGCGATAAGGAGCAACTGAACCTAAAACATTGAAGCCAGGTTGATGAGCCTATTCCACAAGGTCTCTTGGCTCCACACATGTGAAGTGAAATCTGCCAGGTGGGGATCATTTGACCTTTGCTATAAAGGAAGCATGAGGAGTTATGGGAAGAACTGCCACTGCAGAGGAGGTTGAGGTTCAGGTTGCTTAGGGTGCTGTTCTACTGTCCTGGTGAAATGAACTCAGTGTTCTGGAGTAGGCTGCTTTTTCTTCATGTTTTCTCTCATCTCTGTGAAAGAGCTTTGGAGGCTCAATGAGCAAGTGACGTTGGTGGTGACATCTCAGAACAGGAAAGCCCTGGTGGTGCTACTTCCCCATGAAGCAGTTTGGCAGTAACTCAAGTTCAGGATGTGGCAGGTAAGTGTCCCCGGGTTCTGGAGTTGTTTCTAATTTCTAACGAAATGAACTAAATATTTTTTTTATATTAAAAAACAATTCCACAATTTTATTTTTAGAAAAGGGTGGGGCGCAGGGTGGGTGGGGCGCAGGGTGGGTGGGGCGCAGGGTGGGTGGGGCGCAGGGTGGGTGGGTGGGTGGGGCGCAGGGTGGTGAAAGGCAAGTAGAAATCGTCGCAGATCTAGTTGGTGTCACCTGCCATGTAAACTGTTGCCGTGCCTGTACCTTCTACTGTTTCACCTTCCCTTTCTGCTGTTGGCTGGTTACTACTCCAATATTCAGTGAGTTTGGGTACTTCCTTCACCTTGTTCGTTTTCAGTGAAATTTTTTCAGTGATTTCCAAGCCCCAAAGCACAAGGGAAAAAAAATCAAAGGCTTCCAAACCCAAGTGTACACAGGTAAGCCTGACATTGAAGAATGTTCTTAAGTATTTGGAAGCTTGAAAAATGGGCTGCGTGAAAAAGGTACCTCAATATGAATGCAGAATTTGCCTTGTGGTAGGTAGGAACAGATAAGGATGGATACTGGCAGAGGGCGAGGCGCCCCCTTTCCGGCCGTTCAGAAGTTGCACTTTGGGATTTAGAGCAACCAGCACGGGCAAACAAGGTATGGCATGTTAGAAGGGAGGGGCGCAGCAGTTAGTGCAGGCAGGGCGAGCAGGAATGGTAGAGCGCATCCCCCACCCATACTTACACCTCCTTAACAACAGCAGTTAGCTAGGTGATACTGGTCTCCACCCGGCATGGTGCGCTGTCCAGAAAATCGGTACACACCCAGACCGACTACCCGTTTAAAAATGCCGCAGTTCAGGTCACGGAATGCAAGGAGCGTCTGAGCCTGTTCCTGCCATCAGCGGGAGGCAGAGAAACTGTGTGCGTGAGGTGCGAGCAGGTGGATGACCTGGTCCGCGTGGTGGCGGAACTCAAGGATGAGTTGGAGAGGTTGAGGGGTATCAGGGAGTTTGAGCGGGAGTTAGACTTGTGGAGCTACTCTCTGTAGGGCCTCAAGGAGAGGTATCGAGGTGCGACACTCCAAATGGGGGTGGACCCCCTGCCCTGTCGCTGTTGGGCGGAATGGAAACAGGTCCCTGCTTGACATCGCAAATGATGCCCTCTCCTTCCGGCCCCACCTTCCCAGGTGCCCTTACGCTTCAGGTTTGAGGCCCTGGAGCTCGAGAGACTGGTGGGTGAGGAACAGGTAGCAAGTGTTCCCAGGAGGATGCCTAGGGTGAGGAGGTCAACTCCACGCCTCAGGACTGCCTCCACCAAGAAAGACAGAAGGGTTATTGCTGTGGGAGACTCTCTTCTTAGGGGAACAGAGGGCCCTATTTGTCGGCCTGACCCTAGTCGTAGGGCATTCCGCTGCCTCCCTGTGGCCAGGGTCAGGGACGTTGCCAGGAAGCTTCCTAACCTGGTACGCCCCTCTGACTATTATCCTCTTTTGATAGTCCAGGCAGGTAGTGACGACGTTGAAGAGAGAAGCCTGAAGGCTATCAAACAAGACTTTCAGGAGCTGGGACAGTTAGTGGATGGAGCGGGAGTGCAGGTGGTGTTTTCGTCCATCCCTACGGTGGCAGGGAGGGGTTCAGAGAGGACACGGAAAGCCCACCTGTTAAACACGTGGCTCAGGGGCTCGTGCCAACGCAGAAATCTTGGGTTTTTCGACCATGGGGCACTTTACTCGGCACCCAGCCTGATGGCTGATGATGGGTCCCTATCTTTTAGGGGAAAAAGGATCCTGGGCCAGGAGCTGGCAGGGCTCATTGAGAGGGCTTTAAACTAGGTAAGAAGGGGGATGGGATTGAAGCAAGGATTGTTGGAGCTGTGCCAGAGGGAACAATAGCAAGGCCAGGGGATAAGGCAATGGCCCAGCTGAAGTGCATCTACACCGATGCATGCAGCATGGGTAACAAACAGGAGGAGCTGGAAGCCATCGTGCGGCAGGCAGGCTACGACTTGGTTGCCATCACGGAGACGTGGTGGGACCACTCTCATGACTGGAGTGCTGCAGTGCCTGGCTATAAGCTCTTCAGAAGGGACAGGCAGCACAGAAGGGGTGGTGGTGTGGCTCTCTATATTGGAGAGTCTTTCTATGTTGTAGAACTCGAGGCTGGGAACGACAAGGTCGAGTCCCTTTGGGTTAGGATCGGCAGGGACAACAAGGCTAGTGTCCCGGTCGGGGTCTGTTATAGACCGCCAAACCAGGATGAGGAGACGGATGAGGAGTTCTACAGGCAGCTGACAGAAGTTGCGAAATCTTCAGCGCTTGTTCTCGTGAGGGACTTCAACTTCCCTGACATATCCTGGGAGCACAACACAGCCCAGAGAAGCAGTCTAGGAGGTTTCTGGAGAGCGTGAAAGATAGCTTCCTGACGCAGCTGGTTAGTGAGCCTACCAGGGGTGGTGCCCCGCTACACCTTCTCTTCACAAACAGAGAAGGACTGGTGGAGGATGTGATTGTCGGGAGCTGTCTTGGGCAGAGTGACCACGCAATGGTGGAGTTCACTATTCTTGGCGAGGCCAGGAAGGGGACCAGTAAAACCGCTGTATTGGACTTCCGGAGGGCTGACTTTGTGCTGCTCAGGACACTGGTTGGTAGAGCCCCTTGGGAGGCAGTTCTGAAGGGCAGAGGGGTCCAGGAAGGCTGGGCGCTCTTCAAGAGGGAAATCTTAATGGCGCAGGAACGGTCTGTCCCCATGTGCCCAAAGGCAAGCTGGCGGAAAAGAAGACCAGCCTGGCTCAACAGAGAATTGTGGCTTGAGCTTAGGAGAAAAAAGAGGGTTTATAGTCTTTGGAAAAGTGGGCAGGCCGCTAGGGAGGACTATAAGGATGTTGCGAGGCTGTGTAGGGACAAAATTAGGAAGGCCAAAGCTCATCTGGAGCTCAATCTGGCTACTGCCATTAAAGATAACAAAAAATATTTTTATAAATACATCAACACAAAAAGGAGGACTAAGGAGAATCTCCATCCTTTACTGGATGCGGGGGGAAACTTAGTTACAAGAGATGAGGAAAAGGCAGAGGTGCTTAATGCCTTCTTCGCCTCAGTCTTTAGCGGCAATACCGGTTGTTCTCTGGATACCCGGTACCCTGAGCTGGTGGAAGGGGATGGGGAGCAGGATGTGGCCCTCACTATCCAT
Organism: Netta rufina; assembly: GCF_964035555.1. Classification (NCBI taxonomy): domain Eukaryota; kingdom Metazoa; phylum Chordata; class Aves; order Anseriformes; family Anatidae; genus Netta; species Netta rufina. The sequence goes on from NC_140123.1 coordinate 114,914,890, forward strand.
GAAGAACTGGTTGGTGACCTGCTACGGCGCTTGGATGTGCACAAGTCGATGGGGCCGGATGGGATCCACCCAAGGGTACTGAGAGAACTGGCAGAGGAGCTGGCCAAGCCACTATCCATCATTTATCAACAGTCCTGGCTATCGGGGGAGGTCCCAGTTGACTGGCGGCTAGCAAACGTGACGCCCATCTACAAGAAGGGCCGGAGGGCAGACCCGGGGAACTACAGGCCTGTAAGTTTGACCTCAGTGCCAGGGAAGCTCATGGAGCAGATCCTCTTGACAGTCATCACACAGCACTTGCAGGGCAAGCAGGCGATCAGGCCCAGTCAGCATGGCTTTATGAAAGGCAGGTCCTGCTTGATGAACCTGATCTCCTTCTATGACAAAGTGACACACTTAGTAGATAAGGGAAAGGCTATGGATTTGGTCTACCTTGACTTCAGCAAGGCTTTTGACACCGTCTCCCACAGCATTCTCCTCAAGAAACTGGCTGCTCTTGGCTTGGACTGGCGCACGCTTCGTTGGGTTAGAAACTGGCTGGATAGCCGGGCCCAAAGAGTCGTGGTGAATGGAATCATGTCCAGTTGGAGGCCAGTCACTAGTGGCGTCCCCCAGGGCTCGGTGCTGGGGCCGGTCCTCTTTAATATCTTCATCGATGATCTGGACGAGGGCATTGAGTGCACCCTCAGTAAGTTTGCAGATGACACCAAGCTATGTGCGTGTGTTGATCTGCTCGAGGGTAGGAAAGCTCTGCAGGAGGATCTGGATAGGCTGCACCGATGGGCTGAGGTCAACTGCATGAAGTTCAACAAGGCCAAGTGCCGGGTCCTGCACCTGGGATGCAATAACCCCAAGCAGGGCTACAGGCTGGGATATGAGTGGTTGGAGAGCTACCAGGCAGAGAAGGACCTGGGAGTGATGGTGGATATTCGGCTGAATATGAGCCAGCAGTGTGCTCAGGTGGCCAAGAAGGCCAACGGCATCCTGGCTTGTATCAGAAACAGCGTGACCAGCAGGGCTAGGGAGGTGATCGTCCCCCTGTACTCGGCTCTGGTGAGGCCGCGCCTCGAGTACTGTGTTCAGTTTTGGGCCCCTCGCTACAAGAAGGACATGGAGGTGCTTGAGCGGGTCCAGAGAAGGGCGACGAAGCTGGTGAGGGATCTGGAGAACAAGTCCTACGAGGAGCGTCTGAGGGAGCTGGGCTTGTTCAGCCTGGAGAAAAGGAGGCTCAGGGGCGACCTTATTGCTCTCTACAGATACCTTAAAGGAGGCTGTAGAGAGGTGGGGGTTGGTCTGTTCTCCCACGTGCCTGGTGACAGGACGAGGGGGAATGGGCTTAAGTTGCACCAGGGGAGTTTTAGTTTGGATGTTAGGAAGAACTTCTTTACCGAAAGGGTTGTTAGACATTGGAACAGGCTGCCCAGGGAAGTGGTGGAGTCACCATCCCTGGAAGTCTTTAAACGACGTTTAGATGTAGAGCTTAGGGATATGGTTTATTGGGGACTGTTAGTGTTAGGTCAGAGGTTGGACTCGATGATCTTGAGGTCTCTTCCAACCTAGAAATTCTGTGATTCTTTGATTCTGTGAATTGTGGCGCAGAATTGTGGCACTTCTCTAGGTCTGGCTGGAATGTAAACTTTCCCGGCAGCAGCCGGGAAAGTGCTATACTCTGCACTTGTAGCTGGAACAGCAGTGTTATCACACCAGTGTTGTGTCTACTGCTGAGCAGCAGTGGCACAGCATCGGGCCTTTCTCTAACCCTCCTAGGGGGTGGGCAAAAAGTGAGGAGAGAATCATCACTAGGGCAGCTGACCTAAACCAATCAAAGGGATATTCCATACCATGTGATGTCACACTCAGCAATAAAAGGTGGAAACAGGAAGAAGAGGGGAGGGGTGGGCTCTCGTTGGGAAAACATGGGTCGTCCTCTCGAACACCGGCTACGTGCGTTGAGGCCCTGCTTCAAGGACGTGGTCAATCATCGCTCATTTGTGGGAAGTAGAGAGTAATTTCTTTCCTCTGCACTTCCATATAGCCTTCATTTATTTTAGTTGTTTGTTTTCCTCCCTTCTTTTTATTTTTTCCTTTTCCCCTCCCTTTTCCCCTTTCCCTTTTTATTTCCCCTTAGTTAAATTGTTTAGTTCATAATAATCTTTATTTAATTGTTATTATTATTTCCCTTTAATTAAATTATCCTTATCTCAACCCGTGAGTTGTTCTTTGCTTTACTTCTCCCCCTCCTCATCTAAAGGAGGGGGAGTGAGAGAGCGGTTGTGGGGTTTAGCTGCCCAGCACGGTAAAACTACCACACAGAAGTCTGCCGCAGAAGTCTGCCGCAGAAGTCGCTCATAAAGTTGTTCAACAATCCTTTCCATGCTCTTTAGCCATAATGTCTAATCTGTGGTGGCTTGCAAAGGAGTTTCTGTGCCTGCAGGGATACGTTAAAGTAGTTTTGTGGCAATGCAATGTAGTTTTGGAAGTTGTCTTGCCCTTTTATACATCTGTAACCTCTTTCCTGCATCCAGAGGAGAAACTGTGAAGCTTGACGTTACAAGTGTCTTATGCAGAATATCAACCCCACAAAGTTAAGGTAGTTGTTCATCTTGGAGGGGGTACATTTGAATCCAAAACTCATCTTTAGGACAGAAGCAAGTGTGAGGTATGTTCATCTGATTCGTGTCAGTATGGAACAATGCTAGGGCCGCATTGTATGATGAATGTGACCTTCTGTCTTACATACCCTTGTATAACCACAAGTCTAAGAAAAACAGAGTGGTTAATGTATATAGTTCTAGTATCTTGCAAAGGAATTCTGCAGCAATTCGTGTCAATAGACAGCTTGAAGGGAAATGTATTTGTAGATTTTTCCTTGAAGTCTCTGGTATCTGTGGGGTTTCAGAATAACTGCTAACTATGATGACTATTGCGTGGGACACTATGCAAGTCTCTGATATCTGGGCAGGAGATTAAGGAGACAGGGAGAGCTGAAGAACAACTAAAAGAAAAAGATTGCAGGGGACGCCGCAGAAGTCTCTGACATACAGCCAAGTTGGACAAAGAAGAAGGACAAGAGGGAGGAAGACTATGAGCCTTCAGCATGAGAGACCCCCAGAGGGACCATCGGAGACTGATATGCATGCTCCAGTGGGAGGGTTCGGATTCTGGGAACTAATTATAATAACCCTGCCTTTTCTAGAAGTAGTAATGAATATATTTCAGCCTAGGAGCATAAAAATCAGCTGCCTGATGTAACTTGTGTGCGTCTTGGTGGAGCAGAGACTCCCAGCGCACCCAGCACTGTTTGCTTACCTCTATTCCTTTAATAAATTGTAAACTTTGATTATAGTCCTATTTTGAAGACTGAGCCATTTATTACACCTGCAATGTAGGGCAGTCTTGGAAACACAGACCTTTTCAGTCTGGCATACCCCATTTGACTACAGGCTGCTGGTACCACCCAAGATGTAATCATTTCCTTACACAGCCTCTACCACCTAGTTTTACTCCCTGCCACCCAAAACACTAGCACACTTTTGCCTTGGTTCTCTCTATTGTGATATTTAGCAGCGCCACTTAAGCAGTATATAAGCTAGGCAGATTTTTTTTCCTAAGCTATATTTGCAGGTATAATAACTTGTTTTTGGAAGGCTCTCCTATTTATATGTTGCCCAAAACAAAGTGGTATATATAAAACATGCACAGCAGAAAGTTTCTAAAAGTCATAGAATTGTAGACCTACCATGCCCATCACTAAACTGTATCTCTTAGTGCCACACCCATACGTTTCTTAAATAACTCTGGGGATGGGGACTCGACCACTTTCTTGGGCAGCTCATTCCAATGCTTGACCACCCTCTCCATGAAAAAATCCTTCCTAATGTCCAATCTAAACCTCCCCTGTCACAAGCTGAGACTATGAAGCAAAGCCATGCTTTCCTTCAGAAGTAGGAGCAGCTTGAGATCAGAAATAACATTGGAAAGAAAGAAACAGGTAGGTAACATCCACAGTAGGCATGTATCTTGTCTGTCTCCTTCAGTCAATGCTCCTGTTGTCTCCACTTCCTTGGGAAATTTTCTGCCAGCCATTAAAGCCTGCTCTGCAGGCTACTGAGATCAAAGAGAATGTTTTGTTTTTGTTGCTCATTTGTGGTTTTTTTTTTTTTTGGTTTTGTTTTGTTTTGTTTTCCCTAACCCAACAATATGCACAGGTACTGAGTTCATGGCTATTTGTTTCCTAGCACTGAATGGAGATGTGGCCACCCAACTTCATTTGTACATTTTGAAAGCACATCTCTCAGAAGCATCTGGTCCTTGAAATGCCAGAGAAAGGGGATGCAGAACAAATAACAAGGTGGGTTTAATTAGCTCACATAATATTACTGCAATGCTAATGCTTTCATGTGCAGAGTTTGTACTCTAATTTCAGCAATAGCTGAAAATGCAGTTTTTGCTCATTTCATTTGTTACATTTTTATGTTTCATTTATTTTTTTTTATTTATTTTTCACACTAGGAAATACTGAAATTATTATAGGACTGTATATTTAATAAATAAGCATCATATAAATGAAATGAAAAATATTATTCTCTTCTGTGTTTTTATTTGTTGTTCTTTATTAGTAATGCTAGCCGAAGTGTAGTTATTAAAATATGTATATATATATAATGCATATTTGAGTAGGAATCAGGTGTGTCGAACAGAACTCTGGTAAGCAATTGGCATTTGACTAATTTTTTGCATTAATGTGGATTGCATTTGACTTTTATGGGAGTAGAATTTGGCTGCTGTTAGGTGCTATTTTAATCCTTTAAGAGAGAATGGAACCAATTTCAAGCTGGCTATTCCCAAATGCATCCAAATAGCTAGACTTTAGGGCCTTTCCAGTTCCTTATCTTCTTGCTGAGATCACCAATTTCTGCCAGAAATCTTCATGTCTGCCAGTATATTGAAACAGTTTTGAAATCATCAATGTATTAATAGTAATTTCATTATTTTAAAGAATTTTACTCATGGTAAGTGTCTTGCTGTACAGAAACATAGAAATCTTATTCTGAAGAACTCCCAGCCTAAGCAGATGTAATAGCAGTAAGCAGAGATGACAGAGTAAAATGCTGGAGTTAACTGGAAAGGGAGAGAAGTGGGGTAGCAGTGATTTACTATGACAATTGGTGATAACGTACACCTGTCAAATTAGCTTTCATATTTAATGAAAAAAAAAACACCTATAGCTGCATACTTGTTTGATGTCCTTCATGAACTGCTTTTCAGGGGATTAATGGAGAAAAAGTTGTGGCAGAACAACTGAAGGGGGAGGGATAAAAAGAGGTAAATTTGAGGGTGTTTGCAGGACAGATAAATTGAGCACCATCAGCTGACGGGAGAAAAATCAGGGGGCGTTGCATTGAAGCAAGAAAAGGGACAGTCATACAGCTCTAGGATGAAGGGAACAAAGCTGAAAACCTGATGCACTGAAAATGGTCAGAATGATTGTTGCCTGGTTATCTTCTTTATGCAGACTTCGCTGTAGCTATTTCTATTAGGACAGTATTTATTCTCTGGTTTTATGATTCTCTGAAGTGGCTGTTGCTGTTACCAGGTGGATAATACAGATGAAGTCACAAAAATATTCCCAGGGAAGCTCTGCTTGTGATTGCTTTGTTGCAGAAAATGAGCACTTCATAAAATTCCTTTGTTAGTGTCTAGGCACTGTTGTGACCTGGTGCTGTCTGACAGCCCTTTGGCCTCTGTGATTTTGCTACTGATACCACCGATGCATTTTTACTGAATGTTACCTCCATCCAAGCACGGTGTCTAAGGAGCCTAAGCTGAATGGGCACCCATCAACCATGGAATTCCCTTACTGTAGCCTCGGAAAAGGATGAATTAGAAAGTGTGGTACACGGCTTATGGCTCTTAGCCCTTGCCTGGATATTAAGAGCTAGTCATTTAGAGTTGTGAGTTTTTTTCTGATTTGCCTGCTCTTTGTTTTGCAGACACAATCTTTTCCACTAAAGTACTTGCACGCTTTTTTTTTTTTTAACTTCTATATTCCCAGGACAACCTTCTTAAGAAAAAAAAAAAGACAGTCACCATTAGACTGATGGGAAATTAAGGCATACAAAGACTTCAGAAGTTTGCATGGATTCATACAGGAAATCTGCACCTGAGTATTACATTGAAAGTGCATCACTGTAAGTACGATGACCTGATGCAAAATGCAGTTTAATTTAGAGAGGTCTATGCAGAGTATCTTCTTGCAAGTTAATCTATGAATTGCTACCAGAGTCTATAAAGGTTTTTGTAAAGCTGAATTGTTGGATTTGGGTAGGCCAGAACAGTAGAAGTAATATTTTTGTGCATTCACATTAGCTTGGATATTAGTTTCAGCTCTTCATGTCATTTTAGTGCAAAATACTGATGGATATGGAAAGTGAGGCTTAACTCTTTTAATGCACTCCTGGCAAGCACTATATGCACTTTTCATGTCTAAAAGTGTTGCTTTCACATCACAATTTCCAACTAAAGTCTCCGTTCTCTTATTAAACGCAGGCAGAACAGAATCAGATAAATGATTAAGGTGTAGTACATTTGGTGGTCTGGTATCAAGAAATGTATAATTTGAATGGAAATGTCTCCAAATTGAATTTTCAAGAAGGGAAAATTCACAGTTCCTGACTAACATCCTGAGAACTTTTTTTAAAATTTCTGTTCAATTTTTTTTTCCTCTGTGTGCGTGTGTATGTGTCATTTTCTAGATCCCTGTTTGCCATAAAACTTTCTCAAGAGCTGCACTTTGTAAACAGCCATTCTAGTAAATATTTCATTGGATTCTATGAGACATATTTTCACTTCAAGATTTTTCCTGTCTTCTTTGTCGTTACACCTATGCCTATTACCTATACCTAACACATATCTATTGAAGTGGTTTAAACACTGATCATGGCTGACGTGGTGGTTCAAGCCAATATTTAACCAGCAAGCAAGATCCCAGGTATAATACTGAAACTGAATTATTTTTATCTTTACAGCACTCTTTTTCAGAACAAGGCCTGAGCTATTTTATTAAAGAAACATATGAGGGTATAGAGACTCTTATAATGAGTGTGTAGAAGCTTACTACTTGCCCTCAGAGGAAGACAAGGTAAGAGCTTTGAATCTGTTCTTAAACTGACTATATGTTTATATGTATTTTGGAGGGAGAAAAGGATTTGGTTTAATCAATCAAAACTTATATTTCAATAATCTTTAATCCTTTTATTTTAATTTTAACCGCTTATACTATTTTTCCACTTTTGTATAATCAGTGTCTAAATTGCTTATCTATTTAGAAGTGGAAAATTGGATATATATACATTTAGCAATAAATAAATAAAAATAAAAAACACCAAACCAGATTTTCCAGATATTGGGGAAAGAAAAAGTCACATTACTATGGAAGTTTCATTTTGATGAAGTCAATTTATCAAAAACTTTCTGACCAGCTCTAGTTTCTCCTCCTTCCCACACACATTTAATCATAGAATCATAGAATATCCTGAGTTGGAAGGGACCCTTAAGGATCATCAAGTCCAACTCTTGACACCGCACAGGTCTACCCAAAAGTTCAGACCATGTGCCTAAGTTCACAGTCCAATCTCTTCTTAAATTCAGACAGGCTCGGTGCAGTGACCACTTCCCTGGGGAGCCTGTTCCAGTGTGCAACCACCCTCTCTGTGAAGAACCCCCTCCTGACGTCAAGCCTAAATTTCCCCTGCCTCAGCTTAACCCCGTTCCCGCGGGTCCTGTCACTGGTGTTAATGGAGAAAAGGTCTCCTGCCTCTCGACACCCCCTTATGAGGAAGTTGTAGACTGTGATGAGGTCTCCCCTCAGCCTCCTCTTCTCCAGGCTGAACAGGCCCAGTGACCTCAGCCGTTCCTCGTACGTCTTCCCCTCCAGGCCTTTCACCATCTTCGTAGCCCTCCTCTGGACACTTTCCAACAGTTTCATGTCCTTTTTATACTGTGGTGCCCAGAACTGCACACAGTACTCGAGGTGAGGCCGCACCAGCGCAGAGTAGAGCGGGACAATCACCTCCCTTGACCTACTAGCGATGCCGTGCTTGATGCACCCCAGGACACGATTGGCCCTCCTGGCTGCCAGGGCACACTGCTGGCTCATATTCAACTTGCTGTCTACCACGACCCCCAGATCCCTCTCTTCTAGGCTGCTCTCCAGCGTCTCATCGCCCAGTCTGTACATGCAGCCAGGGTTTCCCCGTCCCAGGTGCAGGACCCGGCACTTGCCCTTATTGAACTTCATGCGGTTGGTGATCGCCCAGCTCTCCAACCTGTCCAGATCCCTCTGTAAGGCCTTTACGCCCTCATTTGAGTCCACAACTCCTCCAAGTTTGGTGTCATCAGCAAACTTGCTCAAAATACCCTCTATTCCTACATCCAGATCGTTTATAAAAATATTGAAAAGTACCGGCCCTAAAATGGAGCCTTGAGGGACCCCACTGGTGACCGCCCGCCAGCCTGACACAGCCCCATTTACCATAACCCTTTGGGCCCTGCCCATTAGCCAATTGCTCACCCATCGTATGATGTTTTTATTTAGCTGTATGGTGGACATTTTGTCCAGTAGGATCCTATGGGAAACTGTGTCAAAAGCCTTGCTGAAGTCCAAAAAAATCACATCAGCTGGTTTCCCTTGGTCCACCATACGGGTGATCTTATCATAAAAGGAAATCAGGTTAGTTAGGCAGGACCTACCCTTCACAAACCCATGCTGGCTGGGACCAATGACTGCTTTGTCCCCCAGGTGCACCTCAATAAGTCCGAGAACCAACTTCTCCATGATTTTACCAGGCACTGACGTGAGACTGACAGGCCTCTAATTGCTAGGGTCTTCTTTCTGACCCTTCTTGAAAATTGGCACAACATTTGCCAGCTTCCAGTCTACCGGGACCTCTCCAAATTCCCAGGATCGTTGAAAAATAATTGAAAGAGGTTCCGCGATGACGTCCGCCAGCTCTTTCAGCACCCGGGGATGAATCCCATCCGGACCCATGGACTTGTAGGGATCCAGGTGGAGTAGAAAATCCCGCACATGTTCAGGGTCGGTTGGGAGTTTGTCATCCCCCCCGTCCCGGCCCTCCAGCTCAGCTAGTCCCAAACTCATTTCTGAGACAAGAGATTTTCCTTGCTGCTTCTTATAATTTAATGTGATGTCTTTCAGCAAAATAAACTCCCACAGAGTGACAGAAACCGGAGTGAGATTGGAAATTCCTTTAGTTGGTCAGATGTGATATCAGTGTCTCTGATTCAGGGGAGCATTTTGTAGAAGTGACTTGAATGTGTTAGCTTTTTCTGAATTTAATAAAACACCTAGTCAAGCATTACACACTTTGCAAAAACAGTCCAAACGCTACCAGACTAACCATCTTGCATGCAAAAGAAAAGACCGTGGCAGACTAAGATGTACTGCTACCAATATCCAGATTTAGCAAAAGTAGTAACTTCTCCCTTATCACAGCAGCAATAGTCCTTGGGAAAACCATTCATTTTCTGAAAACCTATCAGTATATGTATAAAATCACTGTATCAAATCAGTGTATACAATCACTCTGGGGAGAAAAAAAAAAAAAAAAAAAAAAAAAAGCTCTTATCAGAATAAAGCTTCCTCTTATAAATTAAATTTTAATAGGGCCTTCAATTTTTCAAGCAAACCAGATCAAGCTTTTGCCCTTTTTATTGTAGCAGTAACTTCAATTATCAGCGCTGTAATTAAAGGCATTTCCATGGTCCAAATAGTGCCATGGTGCTTATATAATAGATTACCTAAACCCATTACTAATGGAGTGGGAGCAACATAACTTCCTAAGGTACTTCTCCTCTCTTCTTCCTCTCAACATGAACTAACTTTGCTTTCAGTCAAGGTGGTACTTGTGGTGTTTATAAATGGTTTATTATCATATATGTCCACATATGCTGGAATTGCAAGGTCAATCTCCATTTTCAGGTGAGGAGGGGGAACAAGTGAGTTTTGATCATGTGAGGTCTTCCCTTTCAAACAGCTCATACAATGTCCCCATTGATTAAATTGCAGGTAATGGAAAAGTTCAGTGCAGTGAAAGTTGCTAAGACACTTGTTTCAGGAAGGAAGAACACTGTAACAGTCTGCAGAGATTTGACTATATGTTCTTGGTACTCTTACTGAAGAAAAACTGATAAAGAGTAGAAGTATTGAGTTATTATTGCTGGAGAGTCATTGCACACAATGGAAGAAGAGATTCCATTTCACATGTGTAGCTGTAGACTTATTGTGGTTGATTGTGGTTGCTTTTTAAATAAAAGCCTTGACTTATTTCTTTGTGTTCTGTTGCTCTATGTCACAATTAGCTTTGATGCAAAATTTGGTTCTAACAGACAAAGGGATTTCCTACTGTATTCTTTCTTCCTCAGATGTCATCTTTAAGTACTCCATATGATTATTCAAATGATCTTTTCATGAAGACCAAATTGTGTTGTGACATCTTATTCTTTCTTCTCAAGCTCTCTCCCCAAATCATACTGATGCCTCACATGTTCTCTCCCTGACTTATAATAAGCTGTCATACTTCTGGAGGGGATTCACCAAGAAAGTGTCTCAACAAACAATGCTGCCAACTCAGTAGCTGATGTGCTTGATACAAATATTTCTGTAGTTACCAAAATTGACAGACTTGTATGAGTGTTAAAGCAGCAAAGAATTTCAGGAAAAGCTCAAGAGACAGTTTTAAGATTTGCTTTTTTTCTGATTTAAGAGGTCATTTTCCTTGTACTTCTAGTAAAAGTGAGATCTTTGCTACATAAAAAAAACACTAATTTTTCAGGTCTAGAGTAATACTGGAAGTGGAAGACCTAGAATTCCTCTGAAGAAGATTTTTTACAGAACCCTGTGGAAAGACATATCTTGTCAGGTTCACTTAGCAACCAATATTCTTTAAAGATGAATCTTTCACTGATTCAAAGCAATACATAAAAAACATTAAGAATCACCTTCCAGCTATTTAATAGGATGGCTACAATACAGTTAATGGGAAAATTGCTTGGCATTTTCGGAACCTTCAAAGACTCAAGAGAGAAACGGATTTAATTCTTCCCAAGTCATATTGATTCTTACATCATGTTCAGTTTGGATTGATCTGTTTGGAATGAAGGTTTGGCACTAAAGACAATTCAAAAATGTCAAAGAACTGCTGGAAAAAAAAAAAAAAAGGAGAAAATGTACATAAAGAACTGTCATCTGTACCGAAAAACATTCCTTTTATTTTTTTATACCCACTAGGCTTTGCTTGTGTTTTTTTTTATTGTTGTTGTTTGTTTGTTTTGTTTTGTTTTATAAACTGGTTATCTGCATTTGTTTGGAAAAGCATGTTGCATGAGTCTGCTAGAACTGCTGAGCTGTGGTGGGGCAAGATTCCCAGTTACCAACACTGAGTGAGGATTTTGTGGCAGCTGCTGAAAGATCACTATAATCCAGATGCAGAGAAAATGACTTATTTTATTAGAGAAATAAGCCCTCCATATGTTTCACTTATGACCTCCAGCAATCTGACAGGGCTGATATGGGGTACTCTGCTTTTGAGGGCTATAGTAGTTTCTTCTGAAAGTTTGTCTCTTTGGCAAAACTGGCTTTATGCTGCTGGGTTACTGGGACTTGCAGGCTGCAGTGATTGCCTTGATATTTCTCTGTGAGCCATTAGGACAAAGGGATTAGTTTTAATCTTTTCCCAAGGCTTTTCTTCTTCTCTTCCTTTCTTTCCCAGCACACACTCACAACATGTGATGTTTATCTTTTTTTTTTCTTTATGTGTCTACATAAATAGAGCTCATTGCTATTAACCTGACATTTCTGAAATGATCATTAAATCTTTGTGCATGTCTGCTTTTAAGAGTGGCTAAGCGTGGCTTTGGCCTTTCTCCTGAAGAGGCCTGTCTTCTGACTGCTTTGAATTGAGTGAGATGCACACAACATAAGGATTAGGAGAGAAATTCCTTCACACATCAATGCCAGAAGAACTGTGCAAGTCAAACAGGTAGCAAATGTAAATGACCTGTCAAGAATGCAGAGCAATGAGAGAATCAAGGGTAATATCACCAGCATGTTGTGGGGGGGTCTAGAAAGACACACAGCCTTGTTGCATGACTATTTGAAAAGCAAAAATCTGTGGGATACTGAATAGCTGTTTCACAACACAGCCTTCTCTCTTTGTGAGGCTCTTCAATCTGAGCCTGCATCAGTCTTTTCCATAATAGCTGCTGCTGCCCAACAGACCCTTGTGATTCTATTTAATCATTTGGCTATGGCATTGTTTACACCGGAATCTGTCTGCAATACAGGATTAGGAAAATAAACTGATGAAAGGTGGGGAAAATAAACAAATCTTCATTTCACAGTCTGTCAAGATTCCCTAGTTTCTCTTTATTGCTCAGACCATATGGTAACTAGATTATTTTATTATCCCAGTGCAACTGTAGAAAATGGTAAGGAGTGAAAAACTACCTTTGTGTTTCTGGAAAGGGAGATGGGATTTATTCATTAATAAGTTCATGTTTTTATTAGTATTGTATGTTTCCCATCAGGACGATCAGACTGGCTTTTAAAACCAAATTTTTTTAAAGGAAAATCCTCCCCAGAAAATTGCAATGGTGATTTTTATGTCTATTCATTAGGATTTATTATTTTCATTTAGCTTTCAGCAGTTGAGGAGACTTGAAAATTCAAGTCAATCTCCTTCAGCAGATTGCAGTGATAGTGATCAGAGGCAGCGGTGTGTGTGCTCCCTCTAGTGAGCTCTGTCCAAGGAGATGCAGTTTTAGTTTGGCTGCTGTCTGTGGGGAGCTCCCAATGCTTCACCCAAAGTGATGGTAAAATTTCAACAGGTAAGATTCCACAGGTAACAGAGAATAACCATTTCCACGGGCAACAAAGAGTAACCGTTCTCTTTAATTCAGTCTGGGGAGTTGGGCACACGCTGAACTGTCAGCAACGACTGTATGCTGAGAATGGCCAAGTCACTACTGGAGTAGGGAACTGCAAAGATGTCAGATTTCCTTCTAGCTCTGCCACTGGTTTGCTGTGCATTCCAATTGGACTTTAACTTTCTACATGCTGCTTCTGAAAATCCTTTTCAATTTACTTATACAGCTCTTTCAAAATTTCTTCAACAAACAGCAAGTTTAAAGTAAGGAGGGAGCACAGCACTGACTGACTTCATGTCTGTAAAGTACCCAAAGATGCTCAGGCAGCAGGAACTCTCAGTGGAAAATAATGCCCTGGAAGAAACCATTCAACAGTAAAGCACAGCACTGTCCATGCAGCTGTGAATTGTGATGGCAAACTGTTCACATATAACCTATGGCTCTACTTATTTGATCACGCTGATTCCACAGTAATACTTGCTTAATATATTAATACCAAAGGGAGAGGAAATGGAGAATAGAATGCAAAATCAAATTTTCACTATGCGTTTCTTTATTTAGGTGATGTAGCAATAAGCATATCCTCTCATGGAGAACCTTGCATATACAACGTAAGAATTCAAATGAGAAGTAATAAAACCAGCATGGAACTTTCTCATCATGGTGAGTAGGAAGAGTACAAATAAGAGGAAGCAGATATGTGTCAGTTTTGTCCCAGTTTATTCTCTATCCTTAAAATAAAATAAAATAAAATAAAATAAAATAAAATAAAATAAAATAAAATAAAATAAAATAAAATAAAATAAAATAAAATAAAATAAATAAAAGTAGAGGGCTGCATGTCATCATTTGCAGGGCTGATAATGACAAAGTCTGGGTTTGCAATGTAAGGATAGGGATTCTGCAGAAATTATTTCTCAGTTTAGACAAAAAAAGGTACCTTCTGGTTGTTCTTATACCAAATGTCAGTCTTGAATACAATAATGTGAAAAATGTAGACATAAGAGGAAAAGGAGTGAAATGTTTGTTAGGAAAGTCTTATGAGAGCCCCTGGGGAAATCTGAATTTGGATAATCAAATTATGAGTTAAGTCAGGGAAGCAGAACATGACTTTTATTTAAAACATCAGTGATGAAGTTGTTCCATAATGCACACAAGTCATTAAAACCCCAGTGCATCCTGAGCTCTGAGCTGGAGGCAAACCAATATATTGCACTGCTTTCCCTTTTGGCTTCTGAAAAGGGCAAAAAATATGTAGCCTGCAGGGGAAACAATAGTCTTGGCAGTTCTGCATCAGCCTACTCAACTTCTGTTCCAACTGTGGTGAATGGAAAAGACGTTGACCTCTAGACACAAATTGCCCATTCATCATGACACAATAGAAATATGCAAAGATGTGCTAACATGCAACTTTTACCTACTTATGAAAAAGAGCATGAATTTTTATGCAGAACTACATTTTTAACATGGAACTTTTGAGATTTGTTTAAATATATATAATATGCTTTGCAAAGCATATTTGTGCATACATGTATGTATATAGACATACAGCCCTATTAACAACCTATAGAACAGTTTGGTTATGGGTGCATTTTCAAATCTTGTTCCTGGAGACTAGACAGAACATCTAATTGTTTTTGGAAATTGGAGATTATGAAATTGCTGTGATCACTGGAGTTATCTGACATTAAAAGAAAAATACATGCCAACTTCTATTAGTAATCAACACCCATTGTTTATTTACATAAATTCTGCTGCTATATATGGCTTTATGCAAAAATCAACCATTTAGTAAACCTTCAAGTTTTCTACATAATCCTATCTTAATCAGAAATCATTTTTGAATAAGAAAAATATAAAATGAACATGAAAACTCACTAGGCAAAACTTTACCTGATTTCAGTAGATATTTCGTTTATGTACTGGGTAATTGACTCTGAGAAAATGTTTTTTCCCCCATTTTCACTGTCATGAACAAAACAAGGCTGAAACTCAGCCTTCTTGTGCTGTTCTTCTCTCAGGAATCATTAGACAAAAGATACATATGAATGGAATTCAAGTAGAGTATAAAGACTTCATGATTCAGTCGTCTGACAGTACTGCTGCAGGGAAAAAAAAAAAAAAAAAAAAAAAAAAAAAAAAAAAAAAAAAAAAAAGCTTATCCATGGATACCAAATGTTATCCAGAAGAACTCCCTCCTTTCACACCCCCTTTTGGCCATACAAGAGCTAATTGTGGTGTCAGCTGCCGCGGGAATGTGAGGCATGTATCTGGTGTATCAAAAGAATAGTAACTGCTGTCAGCAGCATTCCTGCTCTCCAGCCACGATTGATGGCACAGCGAGCAGTTTACATGATCTTTATTCTGCTTACAATAGGGGAAAAGCTTTATATTTTTTTTCCAACTCTAAGATGTATATTTCTAAAATTCAGATATGTATATAGGTATATATATGTATATGTAAAATATATATGTAGGAAGTACATTTACTTTCTGTAAGAAATATAGTATTAGTGTTTGCACGCTGATGGCTACATTCTCTAGGCATCTTAGAAACCACAAATATTTCAAGTTGCAACTCTGCTATTTCCTTTTGACTAAGGGTAACTAGAATTTTTTTCTGAGTAATGACATGAAAGTTCTGACCCTCTAAATGGAAGATGACTGCTCAGTTTGGAGTATTTGTATTTTCTCTGCTCCTCTACTTGAAATGCTCTTCTGGGAAGTGTAGTTAGCCAAGCACAGTATTTTATCCAAGCCAAGTGCAGTATTTTATCTCAATTCCCATATTAAAGCTTACATTAGCTTGTAAGAGAGTTGTTTAAATTAAGGGATACCAAAACTAGGCCCTAAAACTTCACCCCAGCTGCAAACCAAGAAAATGATATGAATTCACTTTTGGAGTTCAGGTGCTCAATTTAGAGGAAGAGGAAACAAATTAAAAAGAGTTTGTCATAGTGGAATATAGAGTTCCTGTTATCTGCCTCTGTACTTCACACATGTAGATGACACGTGTACTAATGGAAATAAAATAGCTATAACACAAAGTTAGCAATTATTGTTAGGCATGAAGAAATGAGTCCCTAACCATTTGGTTATTTTTGACATGCTGTGATTTAAAAATAAAATGAAATATGTAATTCTTCTTATTCAGGATGTAATGGTCACAAGGCTGAATTTCAGTGCCTTGTGAAGACGGCCTAACATGCAAGAGCATTCCTGCTACCTTTTCATCAGGTTAAACCTGGTTCACAAAAACAATAAAAGCAACCAAAACTTTAATTTTTATAAAGGACAGCAGTGTTTCTTGAACTGCTAAGTCTTATTCAACTATACAAGTAAATGCACTCAGAGCTATAGATGAGACAACTGAGTGCAAATATAATTCCTCACAGAATAGCTTTTAAGAACATAATTTTTTGCTTTTCTTTCTCTTTCACTGGCTTAGATCACTGAAGATATCTGTTCCTACAGGTGACTCATGACCTCCAACAGTCCTTCAGACAACTGAATTTCTAAGAATATAAAGTAAAGAAAGTAGTTTAAGCTTTCACTTTGCTTGCATAATTTAAAAATGTGATGGAGTTCATTCTGGGATTGTGGTTTGAAGGCAGACAAGACTACAGGAACCCTTTCTTATCTTTATTAGGGCTTGCTTTGTTCAGTCTGCCTGCATTTCCTTTTTTTGAGGGGAAAAAAATATTTGGGTGGTGGTGATGAGGTAGTAATTTTCACTCAGATGTATTTTGACAATAAATATTTGTAAAATACTGAGGTCATGAATGGAAGTTGTTTGGCCAATTTTAAAATGGTAGTACTGAGATTCAACATCTGGAATTTCAAAAGGTGACCTTTCAGTTGCATAGGAAAGGTTGCAGTTCAGTTGAACTGGAATGTGTTTCTTCTATGCTATAACTTTTTCAGTAGTTACTCTAAATTCATAGTGGTGTAAATCAGAATAGCACTCTTTCTTTCTTAATGACTGATCTACTTCTTCACAAGTTGTTATCAGAAGGTACACATGTGCACATATGTATCATCTGAAGCCAGCAGCCCTACTGCGGGGAAAAAAGGAAGGAAGGAAAATATAAAACAACAAAGCAACAAACTCATAAAGCCCTGTTCTATTGAAAATAGTCTATTACATAGTTGCTTAGATGACAGGTGTAGGTTACTTTCATAGCAGGCAAGAAATAAAGCAAGTAAATAAACAGATTCTGGCTGTTACGCTTTATGTAACTGTTGACACCATCCTGGGGATACTTAACAAAATTTAAAGTAGTAACAGTTGACTCATTTTTATCACTTCAATGAGAAAAAGCATCAGCAGTCAGAGTTTAGTAAAAATCTTGAAAATAAAGAATTAAATGTAGAGATAAATTTGAGTACATTTTAAGGAATGCTTCTATTCCAAAACAGTTATGTTTTGTTTTTGTTTGTTTGTTTGTTTTTTAGCACAGATCTTCATTTAGTGGAAAACAGACACAATCTTTATAACCTAGCCATAACCTTGAGTAGGAAGGATGTCTAGAAAAGGTTATTGATACAGAAAAAAGCATGACGTTTCTTTGTCAGTTATATTAGTTAAGGTATGTAGTATGAATCATGTAATTTTGCCATAACAATACTTACAGGGAGAGATTTTAATTAGTGTCCATTTCGGATCAAGTTGCCTCAGAATGCTGTATGAGAGAAACATTCTCAAGTCTTAATTTTTCTAGCTTTGTGTCAAAACGTTAAGATATAAGGTCAGATGTGATCTTGATATTTAAGTTTCTTTGTGTAGATAACAAAAGTGAAAACTAAGTTATTTTTTAAAATGGATTTCATCATCCAGGGCAATAGTGAAATAATGTCTGAAATACTGAGTGCTGTTCTGGTCACCCAAGCCCAGGGAAACTGAACTCTAAATAGAGCAGGAGAGAAGAGATTTTTGAAAAAGTTTTGAGGAAAGCTATTCTTCCCTTTGAAAGAAAAATTGAAAAGCTTGGCTCATTCATCTAGCAAAATAATGGCTGCAAAACTATAAGATATTGCCTAGAATACTTGGAGCACAGAGGAAGAAGAGCCATTTAACCCAAAGGACAATGTTGTTATGAGGATAAATTGGCATAAGTTGGCCATGAATAAATTTGGGAAGAAAATTAAGAAAATTTCTAACAAGTTGCAGAGCAGTGGGGTCACAAATCTTGAGTTTCACTTGATCGGTGCAGCAGGGAGTTTTGATGAGGCTGCATAAAATTGCAAGAGCTAGGGATTCCTTTACTCCTATACTCCTGTAAACAAGATTAAAACCAGCTGTGGATTTACTTTGGATTCAAGAATTTTTAATTCAGTTCACGTTCACTTCTTTAAATTGGGTTAAGGTCATTGACTTCTGAAAGAGATTATATAAGCAGGATTTTTAAGGCAGTGAAGCTAAGTCACATCACTCTCAATGGTTTTGCTGTTGGCCATGTCTCTTTTATCTCATGTTAACAGAGCTAGGTGGTGGGCACTGGTAGGGAGATCATTCCTCATCCAGGCTGTTGCCCCAATACTTTAGTCCTGCTGTCATCTTATAACTGTAAGTTTTTCTTCATCAATAGTTTTTTTATTGAGAACACCTTAACCAAATCTCAAATTAAATTGCCCTGGACTTTAAATTTATTTTATTTATGATTTGAATATATGTTATGTTCTAAGCATGTTCTAAGGCAGGCTGTCTCTGGCAGGTCTTTCTACTTCAACATGGGTGTATGAATGGTTTGTTCTCTTGGTATGTGTTTCCCTGTGCACAGCTACATGTGTGAGTTCTTGGTAAAGGTGGTAACATCAATTGAAGTATTTTCTGCCCTTTTTTTTTTTTTTTGGAAAATTTTTGTTTTGTTTTGTTTTTCAAATTTCTGTTTCTATTCTGCCTGCTCTCCATTTTCCTTGGTGGAGAGGAAGAGACTGCAGTGGAAAAGGTTTTTCTGTTTTGTGTTTTACTCTGGTAAGTTCAGCAATCTCACTGACAGTGCAGCACCTCAGACAGTCTGGCTGGTACAGTGAAGAGGAGCGATAAGTGGAACTGGAGTTGGACCAAGCAGGGGAGAACTTCTCAACTCAGCTTTGCTGCCAGGGAAGTGTTTGTATAACTATACCATTAATGTGGTGTTTATGCTCACGTTGTACAAGGCTTATTAGGTAGCTGACAGATAATAAAACGAGTTGCCCAAAAGGTTAGGAGTTGGGCATGTTTCCCAAATTCAGAGACAGGGCTGTTCCAGGAACTTTCTAGAAGCACAGAAACTGCACCTGAGTATGTACATTTATTACAAAGGTGCTGTGTATGATTATATGGGTTTTGATTTATACTTGTAGTTTAGATGGACCATCCCTAGGTACATCCCTATGTCCGCTTAGTGGCATCCAAGATTGATGAATGGGTGTGACTGTAACTCTGTTAATTTGCACTGCCATTAGCAGCCCGCTGGGAGTGATCTGGGAGCAGGAAACTGCTGGCATACAAGGCCACTAGTTCCTGGCATTTCTCATGTGCTGGTGACGGGTTGGATGGGATCACACTGATTTTACTCTGAAAATTAAGAAGAGCCTTTCAGCATACCTGCATTTGGTGTTATTGTAAGATCCCAGCAGAAGACAGACCTGATCCATGTTTGAGACAACTTTCTCCATGTATGAAGTTACAATTGATCAGATTTATTTTCATGGCTGTTCAACTGTGATTAGGCAACATTTTAGGTGGCTGGGTGCAGCAAGCCTTGAGCGTGGTGTCTGTGGAAACATTCAGACGGTTTCAGTCATGATTCAATGGGGCTGGTATTGCCTCAGTCCCACTTTGTGAGCTCTGTAACAATGCAGGCTGAGGCAGAGGTTTGGCTTAGCTTGGCTTGGTTTGGTTGTGATCTGGGCTGAACTCTGTTTGCTTCTTAGGTCTCAAAAACATATGCAGTGAATTTCATTCTATTTATTGGGAATTTTAGAGCAAGTACAGCAACTTCTGTCTCTGAAACATTCACTTCATGACCTCATTTTACCAAATGAAATTGTAGTAACCATGCTGCTATTGCAGCCACCACTACTGGGCATGCATTTTGTAAGGAAATAGCTCTTTCTGAAGCCAGGCTAGGCACAACATTCATGATAAGGAGCTCTACTCCTTCATTTGGTTAAGATGCACTCAGACTTCAAGTGGGTAAGGAAGATCCAACGAGCCACTGCTCAGCTCAGAAGTTAGTTTTGAGGTGTCTGTATGAATTAATTTTCCTGATCTATCCCCATCCAAGACTACCACCTTGGTCTCCCTGTTCTGTGAACAGGGGCATGATTTTGGTCAAGCCAGGCCTATCCGAAGCAGCACCATGGGAGTACTCAAGTCCTGCTGCCCTGCCCTTGGGATCCTTGAGAGGCTCTGTCTCAGGCCATGACCCATACTGGGGTTGATCTTCTGGTTCCAATGCCACCTCCCCAGGTAAGGCAGCCCTGCTCCTCCTGTACCCTAGCACAGGGGCTATGTTTGGAGCTGGCACGATCTTTCTGGATTGCGTTAACCTGTTAACCATTTCTTCCTGTTAGCCTCCTGATATGGAGGCAGAGGCAGGTCTTCTCGCTTCTCATGATATATCACATTTCTTTTGACTAAATGTCTCTTTTTATTTGCCCATTTGGTGACTGCCTTGGTATAATGTGCAACATGCACTGCTGGGCCAATTCCAGGCACTGTGGGGAATTTGCACAGGTGGTGTTGGGCTCACACTCCAGGACCAGCCCTGAACTGTGATGGGGCACAGCCTGTCCTGCCAGGAGCTTGCCCTGTCAGCTGGCCCAGGCTGGTCCCATATTCCTCTAACAGCAAGAGAGAGCAAGAATTTCTAACAGCCCTCCATCAAAATAGTCTTTAAAAAAAAAAAAAAAATAAGTAATAAAATCGCACAGACTTCCTTCTCCTTTCTTAAGCTATATGCTTCTTCGAGGTTGGGAAGGACCAGATACATTGAGAATCATTTCAAAGTGATCACCGAAATCTGAAAAAAAATAAAATAATTTATATTTGTTTGTTGCAATCCTGAATGCATTTAGCTGTAGTATTTTTTGTTCTTTTTTTTCCTTTTTTTTTTCCTGTAAAATACCTTTCTACTACTTATATTTTCTTTATTTAAAAACATGTATTTTAGCCAGTTCTAAATAGAAATGACACTGAGAAAGTGTTGCATGTTTTCTTTCATGCTGTGCATAGATTGAGTCATTCACACAGGATTGTCTCGACTGGCTTTTTGTAAAGCTGTTCAAGATGCAGTGCATGTTTCCCTTTTGTTTTTTGTAATCAAATTTTAATAAATCTCCAAGAGTGCAGTGCATGGTAAGTTTGTGTTCCAGCTTTTGTAAAGGTTAAATAATAATCAGTCCATTGTTTTGGGATGGAGTTAATCAAAGAGACAGTTTACCAATCTACAGGAGGAACAATATTTTGAGAAAAGCCTTTTCTAGAGCTTTCTGAATTGCAGAGAATTCAGTTAACCTCAGAAAGAAAGTAGAAGGGGAAATGGGAGAGATGGAGATGGGGTTGAGAGAGCTACAGCATGTTGCTTCCTGGACAGAAGTGGGAATTGGAAACTGTGGTTGCATAGCTCCAGCTCCCATGATAGTACTGGTCTTGAAAAAAATAAAGTAAATACATACCTACTTCTCTTCAACCTTCCCTCTAAATGGTCACATTAAATAAGATGCATTGATAGCCAACTGTTGTTTACTGTTTAGAACTTCATAATCTCTCTTGTTGTGTTTTCTTTTTTTTTTTTTTTGTGAGGCTTAATTAGGTAATGTTGTAATATATATATATAAAATAAAAATAATTTTTAAAAAAAAGGTTTGAAGAAGAAAAGAACTAAAAGTATTGTTTATGAAAAGAGCTAACAGAGCTACTGCCAATTGTGTCAGAGAGGGAGGGGGAAGAGAGAGTAAAAGTGCTAATCCTCAGGGGATGGTGTAGAGGTACTGCTGTACAGGGAGTATGGGGCTCTGCAGCAGGAGTGAGCTGGGTGCTTCTCCCTCGGCAGAGGCCTTGCTGTCAGACCAAGCCTGCTCCAGCTCATGGATAGCTGGCACAAGGCAGCCTGAGCTTGCTTAAAAGCAAAATTTTGTTTTATCTCAGCTAAGCCATGTCCACAGTGTACTCATTTGTCATTTAATGTTTTCTTTATTTCTCTTCAGGCTAGACTTTAAGCAAGCACAACTAAACACTAATTTAAAGGTGGGAGACACGTGAATACTTCTGTAGTAATTGCTGTCAGACACATCGTTGACTTCCCTTTTTCTTTGCTCCTGCAAGGAAGATGGATGAGCAGAAGTGAGCAGTAATGTTTTCAGATGACTCGCCTCCCTCGGAGAAATGATGTATTGAGGAACTTCAAGCCAGGTTGTTTGTCAATATACTGCAAGGTACGATTTGACTTTCCAATGTATTGTCTTGAAGATTTTAATGGAAGTGTAAATACATGGGTTCCCCCACAAGTAGTAATCTTCTGCAAAACATACTTCCTATATATGGCAAAATAAAATAAGAGAGAGTAGATTAGAGAGACAAGTACTGTGATACTGTTGACAGGGATGAATGCAGGAAAAGATGAAAGAGGTTCATTGAAAACTAAGAGGTAGAGAGTATTTTGTCACAAGGTTTAGGGTTAGAGAAATGAAAAAAAACAGAAACCTCCTTTCAGATGGTTTTCCTCAAGCAACTGGGAAAGTGATAGGATTTTATGTGAATGCATGTGAAGAGGTGAAGTCCAGTCCTGCCTTCAGGTTTTCTTCCTGTAGAAAAATGGGAGTGGGTACTAACCAACACTGCAGACCTTCCTTTGCTAAAGACTTAGGATGGGGCCAATTAGTGCTCCTGGCCTATGATTAGTTTCTACACTTGATATCACAGGATCTGCAGTTTCCGTCATTTAGAGAAACACTGAAGATACTGAAAATTACCATTAATACCTGGGAGTTCATACCTGAGTGACAGATGAGGAGACAACAAGTACATTTTATAAAGAGCCTGCCTGTGATGGCTGGTGAGAAATTAATAGTTCGATTAAAACTGGATGGGGATCGGTGATCAGAATTTAATTATGTTCAGTCTGGGCAAGGAAAAATGAGCCCAACAGCAGTATAAATACTCAATGTTACAAAGCCAATCCTCCAAGCACCACAGAAAAATTGTGAACAGAAATCATACAAAGGAAAAAGTCACAAGGAAATCATAAATAAAAATAGGATTTATTTTAGAAGAATGGTCAAAAAAATGCAAGTATTCTATTATCAAGATATAAAGAAGCTCTGCTGAAAAGTTTTTCTTGTTTTGGTAATATATCAGAGGTGGGAATTAGGAATTTAAAAATCATGCATAAGAATATGGAAAAGGAACTATGTATCACTCACTATTGATCAGAAATTATGAAACAGAGAGAAATGTTAAAGAATTTCACATTTTGCAAGGCTGAGAACAGAAAGAAGTTTTTTTCGTGGGATATTTAAATCATGGTAGTTGTACTCTTCTATCTCAAGCAGAGGGAAATAACAAAAATAATTGTACTGAAAAAGCAGATGGATTCAATAAATATTTCTATTCTCTGCTTGGAAAGTATCAGACTCATATAGTTGTATTGCCTAAGGGTGAAATTGTATTTTCTAAGTCATTAGTAACTTAGAGTACTACTTAATACTCTGCAGGCTCAGAGAAGTTGCTGCCAGGTATCCTAAAGGCATTGGCTAAGACGCTCTCTTGCCTTTTGGATCTAATTTATGCTTAAAATTTGGATTGTTGAGATCTCCAAAAGGGATGTTTTAAAGCTCTTAAAGTTTTCAAAAAGGAGTACAGACAGAAGTCCTGTGAGGGTGCAACACAGTCTGTGAAAGCCAGAGCATAATTATATCTGTGACAGCCGGTACGGCCATGTGGTCTCCTCAAACACTTTTTTGCTCTTCAGCCATACAAAGTTGGTAAATACACAGAAGTAATGACAGTTTATAGGAGACTACCTTAAGAGACAAAGAACTGAATGGGACCACGCAGACCATGGAGCCTTGTACCAATAATTGAAGGCAGGTGGGCTTTTGTCACTTGGTGAGATGTCCCAAGCCCATGCTGGAGCACAGGAGGAGAGCAAGAGAGGTTTCAGCTGTGTCCCACTTCAGCACAACAGGAGAGATCCTGTATATTTCCTAGTAAATTCTTTATATATAACACTACAGAGGAAGGCAAAAGCTATTCTAAACCTGTCTCTGCCAGTCTCACAACAGGAGCAGAAAAAGTCCTTTGTATTTTCAATGGACCTGTTAAATAAGTAAATATTTGGCAAATTTTGAAAAATAGTTTAGTGAGGAGTAATCAGTGAAGAAAGATACTCTTAGAGGGAAACTATGCAGAGGTCAGTGCTGAATTCGTTACCAGTTAATATTTTCAGCAATGAATGTTAAATTCTTGCTCCTGGCATTTACATGTGTATTGGAGAGGTGCTCTGCCCAAGGCTGAAGAAGAGACAGTCTTTCAGAGAGAACCAGAATACTAAGCAACAGAGTCCATTTGAATTAAATGCATTTTAATATGAAAAGAAAACAAATTATTTGTCTAGAAACATGAAACAGCATAAACAAAGTAGGGGGGAAGGAAAACAGTGACTCCAAAAAAAACATCGGACTGGACATTTGATCAGTGTGAGGGTTCGTACTTTGGCAGAAAGGTTTGCTTGCACCCTGGAAGAAGAATGTATGGAATCAACAAGGTAATTTTCTGTGTAAGTATAACACAGTCTGAGCTTGAAAATTGTTTCCATTTCACACTTTTTAAAAGGGTATTAGAAACTGTAAAGTCTGAGGAAGAAAGCAATACTAATTGCTCAAGGGGAAGAGAAAAAACTGTATAATGAGACACTTGCAGATCAAGTTGTTCTTTATACTAGAGCAGACTGAAAAGTGACTTGATTAGTGTACAAACGCTCTATGATAAGAAAAAAATGGATACAAATGAGTTCCTTAGTTTAGCAGAGAAAAACACAACAAGAACTAATAGCTGGAAACTCAATGAGATAAGCTCAAATTAAATATTTGAGAGGCATTTTTTCTTATTATATTTACTTAGCTGTTATTAACCACTGGGGAAAGGTATACACAGAAACAAAGGCAAGGATGCACTTCTTCAAATTAAGAGCAGCTGTATTTTACAGCGATAGTCTTTAGCCAACTGTGAGCTAGTCTCCTTAATACAAGTGAGATACAAATCTTCCAAATACAGACTACAGCCAAAGATTCTTTCTGTCCTAAAGTTTGTTTTAAGAATTACGTTATATTTAAAATAATGTAAACAGTAGGAAATGTTGTTGGTTTTTTTTGTTGTCTTTTTTTACTCCTTTATCAGTGTCCTGAAACACATTACTTGCACTTATTTTTCAAACACACTGCTACATCTACTTACTCAAATTGCTTTCATCTGAGTGCTTTTCTTATTCATCTTTTTAATGGAACTGATGCCAGACTTCCTTATGGCCATACGTAGTGCACTGACCCTCTTCCATGCCAAACCCCTCCTAGTCCATTTGTGTATGGAAGAGAATCATTGTCCACCTACTTTTGTGATTGCATTTTACAAAATAATGAAAAGTAGAGCCTAATGTATCTGAGGGGTGGGGGCAAAGGAAAGAAGGAAAGAAAGATCTTGTTGTTGTTGTTATATTTATCAAATGAAAAAAGAAATCCAGAGAGACACATTCCTCAGGATCTTAGATGTAGAGCTGCTGGCACTCCAGAGTTGCATGAGAGCTGCTTAGCTTTTCTGTTCCTAAAAACTAGCATAAATACCCATTCTATGTAAAAGTCTCAGGAGACTGTACAGTTGATTATTGTGGTGTAACTATCCAACTTTTGTGCTGAGAGGCAAAATTACCTGGTAGTGGAAAAGCAGAGTTGCATCCTGTCTTAGAGATGGGTAAGATTTAAAGCTTGGTTTAAAAAAAATAAAATAAAATAAAATAAATTACTGAAGCTCAATGACAGGAATTACTCAGCCTTCTTTCTCTCCTTTAAGTATTGCAGTCTACAATACATTAATTATTTTTCTGTCTTTACATTAACAACTCCAATTCTGCATCATATCCATCATTTTGACATGAACAGTCCCTGTGCTTGCTTTTTTGTATTCCTTTGGTTCTCGCTACAGTTTAAGCAAGTTTGGATGTTTGGGCTCTGCAGTAGTTAAATATCCTGTGACTTGTCTTCAGCTGTTACTTTTCAGGTCTTTCCAAGAGACACACATCATGTGCTACTTAAACTTTTGTTTAGCTTGTTAGTTATTTAAGTGTAGCTTAATGGTATGCCAGATGCTCTCCAGTCAGAGAAATGCTTTGCTTGCACTTCCCCATCTGTGTGACTCCTTCCTTCTAAATCTGCTTTCTGCAGCAGACTTCCTTCAGACAGATTAAATTGTTTCATGGTCCTGAAGAATCTGTGATTCAACATCTTCTTTTGTCCACTTTACACAGCTTAATTGCCACTCTAACACGTTGTAGGGTGAGTAATGTAATGCACTGGCAGAGCCACCTGAGCACAGGTGACTGCACAGAGATCCTTGGAAGCTCTTAGGGGTTTTGGAGAATATGCATACAATACAGCCACAATGCACCCTCTTTCAAAAGGGAGTCTTTTAGCTTTCAAGTATGTGAACAGTATTGGCTTACCTAGGTATTGGTTTCACTGAATGTTTCTTTCCCTGTGGCAATATTGCCATTGTAATAAGCTAAATATGCCATTTGTGAAACATTTTTTCCTTCAACCCTTAACCAGTTGTACTGGGTCTGGCTGGAATGTTAACTTTCCCGGCAGCAGCCCATACAGTGCCGTACTCTGTACTTGTAGCTGGAACAGCAGTGTTACCACACCAGTGTTGTGTCTACTGCTGAGCAGCAGTGGCACAGCATTAGGCCTTTCTCTAACCCTCCTAGGGGGTGGGCAAAAAGTGAGGAGAGAAACATCACTAGGGCAGCTGACCTAAACCAATCAAAGGGATATTCCATACCATGTGGTGTCACACTCAGCAATAAAAGGTGGAAACAGGAAGAAGAGGGGAGGGGTGGGCTCTTGTTGGGAAAACATGGGTCGTCCTCTCGAACACTGGCTGCGTGCGTTGAGGCCTTGCTTCAAGGACGTGGTCAATCATCGCTCATTTGTGGGAAGTAGAGAGTAATTTCTTTCCTCTGCACTTCCATATAGCCTTCATTTATTTTGTTTGTTTGTTTTCCTCCCTTCTTTTTATTTTTTCCTTTTCCCCTCCCTTTTCCCCTTTCCCTTTTTATTTCCCCTTAGTTAAATTGTTTAGTTCATAATAATCTTTATTTAATTGTTATTATTATTTCCCTTTAATTAAATTATCCTTATCTCAACCTGTGAGTTGTTCTTTGCTTTACTTCTCCCCCTCCTCATCTAAAGGAGGGGGAGTGAGAGAGCAGTTGTGGGGTTTAGCTGCCCAGCACAGTAAAACCACCACACCAGTTTAGTGGCCTTCTCCATACACTTTCCCAACCAGAGAGAAAAATCTTGTTCTCACAGATTGATCTCCTTAGGGAAAAGCAATGCTACTTCTTGCTTATTAAGGTTCAGATCTCTTCTAGATTGCTGGCTTAAGCTCATCTTTTCAGTGTAAATTTCTGGGGGAGTGAATGAGAGAAAAAAAAGAAAAAAAAGAACGGGAGACAGAAAAGATTTTAGGCAGTTGTTCAGCAACCTGTGAAATAATCTGAGGTCTTAGCCCCACAGGTGTCCATGTCAGGTGCTACTCATCACTATTTATAACATTTTTGGCTTTACAACCAAAGAGGGCAGGAGGTGAATGTTCACAGAGAAGCAGCCAGCTCTTTTCCTATTCTAGATGTGGTTTCATGAACAAAGATACCAGGAAAGAATACTGTGAAAGCTGTGTATGAGGAGCTAGTGCTCTTGTGTCCCTGCACTGCGCTTGCTGTTTGAAGGGGAGGCAGGAAAAGGACTTTCGGACTCCAGATCAGCTACTGCAGAGTCTTTCATAAGAGCTATAACCAATTCCAAAAATTCTCCATTTCAAAAGCCTTCATGGAAGTGTTTTCATAATATGTGACAATAAAATGAATGTAAAAAGCTCATATGTTGGATTTTGCATTATATTTTAAAGCTAGCACAGAGCTAGGCTATGTGTGAAAGTAATTTCATTAATTTTATTCAGAAGATGATTTTATCAGATACAGCTTTTATATCTGCATCAAGTGTAATGAACTGTAAACTTAAGTAGTAAATTGGCATAGTGTCCTTTAAATTACGAAAAAACAAGTATTAGTTCCAATATCCAGTACAAGTCTGCTTCCTGTTGGTAGCTGAATAAAGCTGCTATTTCCAACCAGTTGACTCCTAAAGCTGAACAGTTGATTTCATTTTATTCACATGGAATCTTGATCCACACTTCAAAGCTTTGCCAATGTGTTTAGCTACTTACAGGTTATATTGCTGACAGAAAACATCACCACCTATGTGACCAGAGTCAGTAAGCACAGTAAGTATAATATTGGTACTTAGCTTATGGGGGGTAAATTTATTTTATTTTGTTTTATTTCATTTTTGAGGTCTCTTTTCTTTATACAGCACCTTTATTTTTTCTCTATATGGTCTGCCACTTTGATACTCGTAGTTCACTGCTTGACCTTACTGCAGGTCCTGTTAGGGACTTTCAGTCTTTGTCCTCTATTTCAAAAGATGGATGTTATGCATGAAAACAACAGGGACCTTGGTTACTCCAGACTCAAAGAATCTTTAAAAGATCGATTAAGTTGTTTTGTCAGGGTGTAAATACAGGGAATGTTATTCCTGGGAGACCAGTGTGGGCTGAATGCTGGAAGAAGTTCAGGTAAGACCTCTGTGGCAGTGTGCCAGGCCTCATAGATAGCAGCCCCCTTCTAAGGATGTTGTGTTTTATGAGCAAGAGAAAAGCTCAGAGATGATGGTGGGAATAAAAAGGCACTAATCTCTTATAAAATGTTTTTAAACCCTCCTCTCATTCCATTCTCAGATGAAGATATGAGCATCAAGGAGAATTGATGGTAAGTTTTGAAATGTTTTGTATTAAATTTTATTTTCCCATTTCTCACAACTAGCTCCTAGTTACTTAAATGCACTCCTAGAAAAAATGCACTATGGAAACCAGCCATATTAGTTAAATTAGATGATTTGTAACTAAAGGTTTATGTAAAAATGGTGCTTGCTCCAGATTTGCCCATGTGAAAAAAAATATTGCTACTCTAGTTAAGAAAGTCAGTCTGCTCAAGAGAAATGAAATACCGTACCCACAACTTGTTTAAACCTTCCTTGGAGAAAACTTAACTGTCCTCTAGTAATGGATAGTGCCACTTTAATCTTCCATGATGGTGACATTCCTGCTTCTCACCCAGCCTTGCAAGATCACAGATTACTGTGATGTTACTCTAGCATGTGTTTTGCTGGGCTGGATAGAGTCTTTGGAGTCTGAGGGGGGAGAGAGAGTTTGTGGGCAAGAGGAGGGGTCTGTTTGTTCACTTTCTTAGAAGGTGGAATTAGGATTATCTCCTTCTCTCTTGTTTCCTTCAAGTATAGGTCTTCCTAGCAGATGCAGTTCACTTCAAGAGCGTGCTGGTTCTCCAGTGCAGCAGCTGCACTGCACCAGCACAAGTCAGCATGCTTTACTGGTAGGTGCTTTGATGAAGAGGTGGAAAGGAAAAGTGAGAGGAACCCAGTATATCTCAAGGACTTCCTCCTCCACTTTCTTGGAATAGAAAGGCCTGTAGAGCTAACACCCACATACTATTGGAGTAGAAGCTAAAATATGCAGGACCAATACTACTGATAGCTGTTACTGTAGACATCATGGTAGCACAGTAGATGGATGGCTGTAAGTGCAGCATTATTATTGTTCTGCTGCATTGTCCCTTGTGTCTCTGTGCAAAGAAAAACTAAGAACATCCACATTGGCATTTTTGTTTGGATCACATTTCACTTTAAGATGGATGACTTGTTTGTCCCTGCTTCCATGTTTTGGTTTCCCCTTGCAAAAGATTGTGAAAGCACATAAACGGAAATCCTGTAGGCTGAAACATAACTGGAAGATGCCCTCCAGCAGCTAGCGGCTGTTTAGCCTATAGAAAGAAACTAGGGAGATTCTGATTCAGAAACTCCCCAGGACATGTATAATCTGAACATTGGGTCCTTAGCACCAGCCCTATCCTTTTTTATGTCCTCTCCTATTGGGCTGATCGACTTGCTACTATTCAATTACATTGTGGTTGATTAATGTTTCTAGCTATTACCAGGAGTGTTTATTAGAAGAGAATTCTGTTTGCCCACTTTTCCTGATTTATGTTTTACTAACCAATATTCTGTTGTTTCTAACTTGTCTTTTCTACTTCGTTTTGTCTTCCACTTATTTCTTTGGTTAAGAGGAGTCAAATCAGGATAAAAATTCAAAAATTCCTGGTTATTGCATGGCTGCAGATAAGTGAAAGTTGTGTCTTATGAAAAGGCCAATCTGTGAAAATAATCAATTGCTTCTCCACAGTTACTATGATTTCCTGTAGCCTTGCAAAATCAAGGTTTTGCTTCTGAGCATACTTCCTGACCTGATACACCCTTCATTTTCTGCATCAGTGTGCAATGATCATTTGGTTATAACAATTAAGCTGGGGATCATCTCCATCAATCTTCATAATAATCTCCTATTATATTTCAACAAATGAAATGAGAAATAAAACAGGCTTGCTCTTGTATTAGTACAGTCCAAATGCCTTTTAGAATTGTAAGTTTTACAATGTGTGCTAATAACTATTAACTGTCTACAAATGTTAAGGAATGAGTATTTAAAAACAGAATGCAGTTGTTCCAGTTGACAAAGACTTTGAAACTTTCAAAAACTTTGAAAGGGAGAAAAAATCTCTCATAAAGGTGCAAAAAATAATTTCAGTGCTATAATCTAGCTATAAAAGGATTAGGAAAGGTGACTTAATTAAATATTTTCTAGAGGTATATCTACCTCTTTACCTACCCTGGAATAAAATTTATCATAGGAGTAAGAAATAGCTACAGCCCAGGCAATACAGATACAGATATTGTGAACACAAAGAGTCTTCCTCTGGAGAGATGACAATGTTATGGCCACTATTACGTTGTTCCCTGACTCTAATCAAACTGCCTCAAGACTGCATGGAATCCGTAAAACATTATTTTCTTAAGCAAAAGACTTATTTGTATTATCTAACAAAATTAACCACAGCTGAAATTTCATGTTCTAATAGTCTTAAATAGTTCTTCATTTTTTGTCTCTATTAGGTATTTCTTGGATAGCTTGTGATGTTCACAGGGGAAGGATTAAAAGATATTACACATGATGGTAAGAGATTTTCTCCTGGTATTATCAGAGATCACTAAAACTTTCTAGGCTCTTAAATGCAGAACCTATTGATACTTCTCTGAACTTGGATACCCTATCTTTGACAGTGTAGTAATTATGCTCATGTCAAAATGCCACATCGTATGCTGAAGCCATTAAAAAGCCAGAATGCTCTCTGGTAAGAGCATACATTCTTGGGTAAGAAATTGCCTTTTGAAAAGAAATGTCCATCAAACTTGGGAAAGCTGTACATTACTTTGCATTCTTCAAGGAAGTGATTGACAAATATTTTCAGCCTCACTTTCTATTGCACCACTTAATACGCTTGCACTTGGTTGCTCACCACTTTCATAGGAGTGTAACACCTGATTAGGCTCAGGCTCTTTACTCACATGGTTCCAAAGAGGTAGCAAACACCAAGGTTTATGGAGGGCAAAACTTCTCTGCTTGTCACTTGTCACTTTGAATTTCTCTCTTACTGACTTCTTGAAACAAAACGTATGTTTTCCCCCATGTTATGCAAGAGTGGGGATAACAAATAAATGAAACTGATTTCTCTTCACACCAAACAAGTAACTTGCTTGTAATAGGGCCAGTAAAATTAACTTTCAGAGATGTTAAAGGATTGTGTTTTTTTTTTAAGTTAGAATCAAAGCTAATGTTGAACCTTTGCCTATGAAGTCTTTGAAGGATGTTTCATGGAGATGATATTCAGGTGGGTTACTTTAAAAGAAAGCAAGAGAAGATACCAGGAAAGACTGGATTGGAAGCTTTGTATCAGGGCTGTCAGGAGGACCTTTAGCATTAATCTTGGGTTCTCAGGCAGACATTGGTGTGGACCCTGGCTTTTGGACTACGGATTCAGAGCAAGGTGTGGGTGAGGGCCTCATCTCTCTCTGGTTTTGGTGATGGGAAAATACAGAGAAAGGACATAATCTAGGAAGAATGCCTGAGCTACTGATTGTCAGTGCATGTTGATGGCAGGAACTGAGCAAATTTCCCTTCACCCTGGCTTGAGGCTGCCTCATTGTTGAACTAAAAGTATTGTAAGGGAAGATTTAAGATACCAGAGTATTGTGCTGGTTATACCTCCAGACTACATGTGTTATTGCCACTAGCTCTCTACCCTGAGACTCAATGGGTGGCAGTGGGAATATATTGTACCTCACCACTGGCTTGTTGAAATGGCAGAGGATTGAGCTTGAGCCACTGGTGGGAGCAAGTTAAATCATGACAGTGAGCTCTGGTCTGCTATAACTGAAGAGTAGAAACTATTCCAGATGGATGGGGCAGGAACAGGCTTAGTTACTGCTGCAGCTAACTCCAAAAGGATTAATCTGGGGGAGCCTTGAGTGTTAAATCATGATCAGAATAGCAGAATTTTAATAATAAGCCATTAAAGACACTTCTTGCCAGTTTACCCATTTCATTTCCTGAAAGGATTCTGCTCTCATCCACATGCATATAATTTCTGAAGACTTTCTCCATTTAATGACTATGTTCCACTTCATTCCAAGATTAATAGCAGCACAGTTATTAATTGCAAATTTATAGCCTTTTGCCAAGGTGGGGAGAGTGTAACTTCTCATAAACATTAGCTCCAGATGAAATGCCATGTTCAAGGTCTCAGCTGTGAAGCTGTACTTTTAATTAATTTTCACATTTTCCATTTGTTCAGAGAGATATCTCAAGAATCTGCAAACATTCATTTAATCTCTATAGGCCAAATCCTGCTTTCATCCCTGTGACTGCACTGATAGGCACAATAGTGTCAAAGGATTTTGAAGACACTAGGGGCCATTTCCATCCACCACCTAGCCTGAGGTTTTGACAGCAAAGACTTTCAGCCTAAGGAGCTGAAAGTAGGAAAGGAAGGAATATGCTGTGGAAAGAAATAACCATCTAGAAAAGTTTGTCCATCAGTCTATATGGTTAGCTATTGCAGTGTTCATTGTATAAGCTGCTTCAAAAGAAAAATCCGTCTACTCTTATATCGTTTTTGCACAGTGATCAATGTTTTTTGAGATGTTCTTCAACAAATTGAGATGACATATTTTTGAAGTTGCACATTGCAGGGTTTTCTTTTCCAGCCCTGGGATTTTCTTTTTTTTTTTTTTTTTTGGCAGTATTCCCATCTGTTGGAATTATTCCAGTTTTCCATGAATTATTATTTAAAATAAATAAATAAATAAAATTATAAAAGCTAATGAGTTGGAGAGCCCTTCAGCTAAACAGTTCGAGGCTTTGTGGAGTAAGGGTAAGTTTGCCATACTTGTTGATTTTTCATGCCTACCTTTAATCTTGGAAGATATGGGCTATTTCTAAAAAAAAAAAAAAAAAAAAAAAAAAAAATCAGTGTTTTGTACTATATAGAATAGATATATTCTCCTATGATAATTATCATTAATAATATTCAGTAGATATTTATGTTTTATGATTTATCTCTGGTGTTATTTATGACTTTTCCTGTATCTTGAAATGTATTTAATCCATTGTCAGGCACTTCTTGTTCTTATTAAAAATTCCACCATGTTGTCTTTAATTATTTTGCCTGTTGAGATTGGACTGAGTTTATAAATCACTTAAAGAAGTTGCTACCACTTTTTAACTACTTCTTTTTAATTACTTCTTCATTGTTTTCCTTTTTTTTAAATATTCATTTTCTCTATATTTTTGTAACTAGGTCTCCTTTTCAGTAGGATACTTTTTACTGGCAACTTTTTTTTTTTTTTTTTTTTTCCCCTCATATATAAAAATGGTGGTTTAGGAGGTTTCCAGTAGGCTATGAATAATCCCAAGTTTATAGCTCTTGAAATTTTCTAGTAGTTCTGCTAGGAACTGTTCTAAGTTGAGGAAGAAATGGCTTTTTCATGTTCTCCTTGGGATATATATTATGGTTGGTTTTGTATTCTGGGTGCACAGTATAAATTTGTGTTGATTGTGATTTTCTATCATGAATCATGAGTGAAGGCCAATTTTAGTTTATGCTTACATCTTCCCCCCCATCCACTGAAGTGAAAATCAGTTTTAAATCATCATCTAATAAACAAAATATGTCCTTTTGGTAAAAAGAAACAATAATAATAATAATTGTTTCTTTTTTCTTTTTTTTTTTTAGTCTTCAAGACTGAGTTTTAGCTTTTAGAAATGTGCTGCAAAAGTCTTGCATCTTAAAATCAGCTGAGATGTTCTTTCTGCAATTGGAATGTTAAGGAATAGTTTGTTTAGTTCTCTGGTGGGATATTCTTATCTGGGAAAAAGCTCACCCACCTCTTAATTTTATTTTAATCATTCACACATTTAGTCCTTGAGCATTTTAATTTTTTAAATCTGACTCAAATTAAGCTGATAACTGCTCAGTATGATGGGCCCCAGCTTACAAAGTTGCATTGGAAAATGGGGATACCGTGTGCCAACTGGGTAAAATGTTTGTTAGCTTGGTTTTAAGTGTGTGGTCTCTGTGGAAATACAGCATCTTAATGATCATGGTCTTTCTGACATATTTATAAATTGTAATCAAGCTATGAAAAAATAAAACAATAGAAGTCATGGTGCCTGTGACACAGAGTGTCAGGCAAATTCTGTTTTGGTTCTCTCTCCACAGTAGCTTGAGAAGTCGGTATATCAAGCCTTTGTGTAACTCCTAGATGGACCTGAAAAATGTTTCTTTTACAATTTCACAAATGAAGTTCTTCACAGTTGGTACTATGTTCCACTAAAATTAAATAATATAAAAAGTTAGGGATGTACTTGAAATTTAATTTATGTGTAGCAATATTCTGGTGGTAGTTGGATGTATCTAAACAAAAATTCCATTTTCCCTGAACCCAGTCTGGTACAGAGGTCAGTATCTTGTAGATGGCTCTGTAGCACTGGTCTCAGCTTTGTGTGGCATGTTTTCAGCATGCCACAGCCTTCAAAACTCTGGTAGTGGGCAGAAGTTAAGGCTAGCCTAGGACTTAGTACTTCTGTGCCTTTTTCTTTCCTTTTTTTTTCTTTCCTTTTATAACTGTTTACAGCCTCACCCCTTTGGTTTGCTAAAATGAATTTGCTTTGCTTTTTAAGTATCTCAGAAAGAAGCCTAAGAAGCACAAGGGCCCTCTATTTTCTTCAAAACAATGTATTCAATAAAATTAGAGATTTTAAAAAATAATAAAAAAAAAAAATAGGATGTCAGCAATCCCACATGAATTTGGGCATCCCAGAGGCTGGAATCTGTTTCCTTGACATGTCTCAAGAATGAGGGGAAGGCTCATAGCATAACATGCCAAAGGGCGGTGGTGGGGATGTTACATAGTACATTTCCTGGCATGCAGCGGATCATGGCAACTGCAAAAACAACTTCGGCATTGTGGCAGGAGTTTAAAAATAATAAAGACGCGATGACAGGTAAAAGACCAAGACCCTTCACAAATATACACAGATACATGTATATATACATATATACATATGTGTATGTATGTGTATATATGCATTTATATGCAAAGACGTTCATATATATATATATATACACATATATTTGCATGTATTACAAAGATCTGTTCCTTTGTGCTTAAAGTTACCATGTTACATTATGAGCATGACATACATTTTGTGTGGCAGGACTGTTGTTGTTCTGTCTTCATCCTTTTCTTCTTTGAATTAAGTTAAATATTAGCCTCTGGGACTAGACAGCCCTCTGTTCTTTATGGTCAAAAAACAGGCTGCCCAGGGAAGTGGTGGAGTCACCATCCCTGGAAGTCTTTAAAAGACGTTTAGATGTAGAGCTTAGGGATATGGTTTAGTGGGGTCTGTTAGTGTTAGGTCAGAGGTTGGACTCGATGATCTTGAGGTCTCTTCCAACCTAGAGATTCTGTGATTCTGTGAAAAAACGCTCCATAAAATCTTCTTCCTAGACTTGTGTCAGTTGTCACAAGTAAGATGGATGTTTGGTTTAAGTAAGATGGATGCTTATAAGCTGTGGCAAAAGTGGGTACAAGTTCTGCTTGCTTTCTTTTCATTGCAGGCAGATCCCCACAGCCTTCTGAAGCCTCTAGGTGCACAAGAGGTTGCTCTGCCCTGCAAAATGCCAGGTAAATGAAGTCATTTTCATTTGTGCTTTAGTGAAGGCTGGCAACATCTATCCAAGGTTTTTACACAGCTTTCAGAGCAAAGACAAGATTGAAATAAAAGATTGCCTTGCTTGTTCTCCCGGTACTGGAACAGCTCTTGAAGAGAGAAAGGAGCTTTAAAAGAGGACGGAAGGGTGTCTGCCTCTGAGAACAGACAATGACCTGTATATGAAAGCTTTCTGCTCCTGGATCATGTACACAGCCCTTTTGGTTGCAGTCATGCAGATGTTTATAGAAGAAGCTGAGTAACAGTAAAAATAAACAAACAAACAAATAAATAAATAAACATTTCATTAATTGACCTGGAAAGAAAGAAAAAAAAAAAATAGAAGGAAAAAAAAAAAGAAAAAAAACTTTTTATTCATTGTTATTGTTTTATTGTGCTCTTTTACTTTTTACTCAATGAGTTGTTTTCCCTCTCTTCTGCTGTTGTAGATTGGAGCTTCTGCTTGCCTTGGGACTTGTGTGTGCATCTGTTTGAAACATCTTGTCTTATTTTTGATGCCTGGCTTGCTCTGTAGAAGAACCATGTGGCAAGATGCCTCTCACATTAGATGTCCAAAGAACCCTGTTGTTCTGTGATAAACAGTGCTGAGCTCTTTTACTGAAGCTGGTGACTAGCAAGCCAAACTTGGGAAGAAGCTCTTAGAAATGAAGACCCTAGCAAACAGATCCATACCTGCAACTATAATGTCAACATGTGACCATGACTTTGAAAAAAGCTGCATAGATTTCTGCTTCTGGAAGCCTCATCACCAAGCAACTGACAGAGACTAGGGAGAGGAGAGAAAAGTAAAGGATTTAAGAAAAACAAACCTCAAGGATTTAGGTGCTTTTCCAGACGCAAGCCAGAGATCTTATCGTTCCAACCTCAGTAGGAGGTAAAATCTTGATGATTGTTTTAGGTTTTATATTGCTCCCTGTTCTGGAAGCACACAGTTTTTTATTGAAGATGGGTGGTATTAAAAAGGGTTTTCTGAAAGGGCTAGCAGTGACTGCTGATGTTAACTGAATCTCTTCTCTTTAGGACGATGAGGTGATGGACGGGTTGGGTTGGTGGTGGCAGCTTGACGTTAAAAATCAGTTGTGTGCCTGTGCAATCCTTTTAATACAGCATGGTGTGGCACAGACAAGGCATAGATATCTGCTTTCTGTCTGTGCTAGGGAGGCAGTAAATATCAGCAAGGGGCCAGGCAACATGCTGAACACTGAAATCTCCTCTGCCGCCACGTCTGCCTGGCCCTGCATATTGCAGCTGCTGGTTTGGGAGTGATGCTTTCAAGAGCTGTTCCTGTCCTCTCCTGTGCATGTGCTCTCCACGGTCCCCACCAAGCAAAGATGGAGAAGAACAGGTTTTCCTGTGAGATAGCAGAGTAATGTGATACATTCCTCTAAGTCCGTTCAACCCTCCGCTGAGGGAATATTTCTTTCTCAGAGCTGCCATCGGAAAGCCAGAGTTTTTTTTATTCAGTTTACAGGTAGTAGGCCCATAGTCTCAATTATCCAGCATTTTGGTGGAGTTGTGCCAAAGTTGTGCATCTCCATTTACATGGGATTGACCAGCTTTCACATCTCTATTACTCTGTGATTCTGACTCTTGTTTTGCTCTGAAAATTGTGTTCATTTTAGGCCAGCATGCACAAGAAAGATGACAGCTGCACCAGTGTCTGTCACTAAAGTCTGAGAAGTTGAATAGTTTGATGATGTCAGCAGGGTTATTTTCTATTTCTCAACAATGTTAGCGAAAAGTCAGATCATTTATGCATCTCACTCCTACATAACTAATCGTGGAATCATTAATAGATGGACAAGGGTTTTTTCAGCTGACATCTAGTATGCTAAATAAGTAATGATGAAGAGATTACTTTCTTCAGTTTGCTTTCTTCAGGTAATGTATAATAAGTAGGTGAACTGGTGAAATATGATGTGTGACAGATAATAAATAAGTTACAAACTTTGTAATTTTGAGTGGATGTCTTGATGCGGGGGAGTATGCATGTGCTCTTATACAGAATTTGTCATGTCTGATTACACCTTGACATTTAAATTGTACTTTGAACTGATTTCCACAGATGGAAAATCAGTTTTCCTAGGATTGTAGTAATTTTTATGGTCCCCAAATTCTTGTGTTAGGAATGCAACCATGCATTGGGAAACTCAGTGAGTTTCAAAAGTAAATTTAACATGTTTATCTTTTTCAAGGAATAAGACTTTATTAGGAATTCTAATATTAATAGTTAACTCCTAAATAGCCCAGCACTGCTTTGCTTTTTTGCGTTGTGCAAACCAGCCTCTCAGTCATTGTGACTGTAATATCGAGGCGGCAGCAGAGGCAAGTCTTTGCTTCATTGCAGCGTAATTTAAGTGCAACAGCCAGGTGTGATATTTGAGGTGGTGGCTCATAGTAACATCATTCCCAGAAGGGAACAATCTAGTTGCTTTCAGAAAAGCTTACGTGACAAATAGCCTTACTCAAGTACAGAATGATATCTCATAGTCCCTTAGTCCTTGTCTTTTAGGTACACCACAAGCAATGGTGGAAAAAGGTAAGGATTTCTTTTTATTTTATTTTGGTGTAGTCCACGAGCCTGTGATGTTCTGTGGTACGGATTCGTAGTCATGGGTTAGCCAAGCCGTTTTTATTTGTTGGTTTTTAAATGTCACCTTCTCAAAGCACTAACAGATTGATTCTAATGAATCTGCTAGAACTTCTCTTACATTTTCTTGTTCTCCTGATTTTTTTCTTTGATATAATCTCCAACAACTCCTTCCACTGACTCTTTATAAGGATATATAAAATAATAAAAACAATAGTATATCATTTAAAAAATTATATATATGTAGTATCTTTTTAATTAACCTGCAAAATAATGTAATAATAGCTTGTAGACACAGGATGTGATTTTTACATGAGTTTATGAATTCCAAAGGAATCACTCTAATCTTTTTTTTTTTCAAGTCCATCAGTTTAAAAATAAATATTTGTCTGATAGTAAAACACAGTGCTAAGGATTTCAAAGTTTCCAATTTGTCTGTATTTGCCAGGCAATATTAAAACAAGCTTCCTGTACTCATAAGATTTAATTTAATACAGCCATTGCTTCTGGTGTTCACTTTCTGTGAAACATATAGGAAGGATACAAAATAATGACTCAGCAAAAAGTAATACTTGAAGCAAAAGATGCACTTAGATCATCTAACAAATTTAAATGGGGATATGTCTCCCACTGGTAGCTCTAGTGCTTTGAATTCTGGCAATATTATGAAGGCTGGCACAAACCTCTGTTTCATCACAACCATGTCACAATGTGTTATGAGATACCTGTGTTATTATTCATGTGGTAAATTGGAACTGTCTTATATGTGATAATATACTGTCCATCAAAATGAAATTTATGGAATTATTATCTTATTTTCTGTTTTTATCTTATTATAAATGTTAACTTCTTTTAAAGGACCAAAAACATAGTAAAAGTTTGTGAGGACTATAACCTTTGAATTTACTTGTTGTTACTGAAGTTACACATAATAATTTTTATTATTGATTAGCTAAAAAAAAAATACTAAGAAGAAAAATAAGTACCAATATTTTGAAACAAATATATGGAGCTTACAAGCAGTCTGACTACCTTTACACTGCCACTAGACATCTGAATTTATTGTGAATATCTTAATTGTTTTCTTTATTCTTGCTCCCGTTTGGTCAGGAAAGAAGGGGAACTCACAGCCTAACAAAACTAGTCCTACTGACAAGGTACTTGAGAGAAGTCATCCTTCACACAACCCAGGGATGTCTTTGGCATTGGGACAGGGTCGTATTCTCAGTTTGTGGCACATGAAATTGTGCTCCACATCTTGGGGACCTTGTTCTCAGCTATTGTTGGCTTAGGATATTTCACAGAATCACAGAATTTCTAGGTTGGAAGAGACCTCAAGATCATCGAGTCCAACCTCTACCTAACGCTAACAATCCCCACTAAACCATATCCCTAAGCTCTACATCTAAACGTCTTTTGAAGACTTCCAGGGATGGTGACTCCACCACTTCCCTGGGCAGCCTGTTCCAATGTCTAACAACCCTTTCGGTAAAGAAATTCTTCCTAACATCTAACCTAAAACTCCCCTGGCGCAACTTAAGCCCATTCCCCCTCGTCCTGTCACCAGGCACGTGGGAGCACAGGCCAACCCCCACCTCTCTACAGCCTCCTTTAAGGTATCTGTAGAGAGCAATAAGGTCGCCCCTGAGCCTCCTTTTCTCCAGGCTGAACAAGCCCAGCTCCCTCAGACGCTCCTCGTAGGACTTGTTCTCCAGGCCCCTCACCAGCTTCGTCGCCCTTCTCTGGACCCGCTCAAGCACCTCGATGTCCTTCTTGTAGCGAGGGGCCCAAAACTGAACACAGTACTCGAGGTGCGGTCTCACCAGAGCCGAGTACAGGGGGACGATCACCTCCCTAGCCCTGCTGGTCACACTGTTTCTGATACAAGCCAGGATGCCGTTGGCCTTCTTGGCCACCTGAGCACACTGCTGGCTCATATTCAGCTGACTATCAACCATCACTCCCAAGTCCTTCTCTGCCTGGCAGCTCTCCAACCACTCATATCCCAGCCTGTAGCCCTGCTTGGGGTTATTGCATCCCAGGTGCAGGACCCGGCACTTGGCCTTGTTAAACTTCATGCAGTTGACCTCAGCCCATCGGTGCAGCCTATCCAGATCCTCCTGCAGAGCTTTCCTACCCTCAAGCAGATCAACACACGCACATAGCTTGGTGTCATCTGCAAACTTACTGAGGGTGCACTCAATGCCCTCGTCCAGATCATCGATGAAGATATTAAAGAGGACCGGCCCCAGCACCGAGCCCTGGGGGACGCCACTAGTGACTGGCCTCCAACTGGACTTGACTCCATTCACCGCGACTCTTTGGGCCCGGCTATCCAGCCAGTTTCTAACCCAACGAAGCGTGCGCCAGTCCAAGCCAAGAGCAGCCAGTTTCTTGAGGAGAATGCTGTGGGAGATGGTGTCAAAAGCCTTGCTGAAGTCAAGGTAGACCAAATCCATAGCCTTTCCCTTATCTACTAAGTGTGTCACTTTGTCATAGAAGGAGATCAGGTTCATCAAGCAGGACCTGCCTTTCATAAAGCCATGCTGACTGGGCCTGATCGCCTGCTTGCCCTGCAAGTGCTGTGTGATGACTGTCAAGAGGATCTGCTCCATGAGCTTCCCTGGCACTGAGGTCAAACTTACAGACCTGTAGTTCCCCGGGTCTGCCCTCCGGCCCTTCTTGTAGATGGGCGTCACGTTTGCTAGCCGCCAGTCAACTGGGACCTCCCCCGATAGCCAGGACTGTTGATAAATGATGGATAGTGGCTTGGCCAGCTCCTCTGCCAGTTCTCTCAGTACCCTTGGGTGGATCCCATCCGGCCCCATCGACTTGTGCACATCCAAGCGCCGTAGCAGGTCACCAACCAGTTCTTCATGGATAGTGAGGGCCACATCCTGCTCCCCATCCCCTTCCACCAGCTCAGGGTACCGGGTATCCAGAGAACAACCGGTATTGCCGCTAAAGACTGAGGCGAAGAAGGCATTAAGCACCTCTGCCTTTTCCTCATCTCTTGTAACTAAGTTTCCCCCCGCATCCAGTAAAGGATGGAGATTCTCCTTAGTCCTCCTTTTTGTGTTGATGTATTTATAAAAATATTTTTTGTTATCTTTAATGGCAGTAGCCAGATTGAGCTCCAGATGAGCTTTGGCCTTCCTAATTTTGTCCCTACACAGCCTCGCAACATCCTTATAGTCCTCCCTAGTGGCCTGCCCACTTTTCCAAAGACTATAAACCCTCTTTTTTCTCCTGAGCTCAAGCCACAATTCTCTGTTGAGCCAGGCTGGTCTTCTTCCCCGCCAGCTTGCCTTTGGGCACATGGGGACAGACCG
This sequence comes from Netta rufina, assembly GCF_964035555.1. Taxonomy (NCBI): domain Eukaryota; kingdom Metazoa; phylum Chordata; class Aves; order Anseriformes; family Anatidae; genus Netta; species Netta rufina. The sequence goes on from NC_140123.1 coordinate 114,957,275, forward strand.
TTCCTGCGCCATTAAGATTTCCCTCTTGAAGAGCGCCCAGCCTTCCTGGACCCCTCTGCCCTTCAGAACTGCCTCCCAAGGGGCTCTACCAACCAGTGTCCTGAGCAGCACAAAGTCAGCCCTCTGGAAGTCCAATACAGCGGTTTTACTGGTCCCCTTCCTGGCCTCGCCAAGAATAGTGAACTCCACCATTGCGTGGTCACTCTGCCCAAGACAGCTCCCGACAATCACATCCTCCACCAGTCCTTCTCTGTTTGTGAAGAGAAGGTCTAGCGGGGCACCACCCCTGGTAGGTTCACTAACCAGCTGCGTCAGGAAGCTATCTTCCATGCTCTCCAGAAACCTCCTAGAGATAGGCCTTGGCTTTTTTGCTAAGTCTAACCAAGAAGGAGCCTGAATTAATTGTTCCTTGTTCTTGGTGTCCTAGGTGAGTTTCAATTTCATTAACGTCAACTGTCATTTAGGTTGTCCCAGGGCTTATAAAACAATTGCAACACATTGGCTGACATGATGCAGAACAAAGAGAATACTCTTGCTTTTCTGAATCAGCAGCTGGAGGTGCCGTAAGGTATGTTATCTATACGTTATGCTTAAACCATAGCCTATCTCTCAGTCTAAAGGCAAACTGTTGGATGATGCTTTGCAGGATGACAGTGCTATCACTTTTTCACTCTAATATGAAACTACCCAGAGACGGCAAATTGTTACCAGAATCTTCTAGTGTTTTTGGAAAACAGAGAAGTTTAGACACAAGCCAAGGTGAGTAACCTTCATATTGATTCTTTATTTATGAGTCCACCGTCACATGCTGATCCACTTTGTTGTTTAATTGAACTAGGATCTCATCATGCCTCATATTTTATTTAACTTGGTATGCTTTATTTACTGTGTTTTCTTAGCCTTCCAACTTCAGAAATGTTTAAAAAGCAGATGTGGTTGAATTGTTTTAACAGTCATCTAAAGATGAGGTAAAACCAGATGTGCATATTGAGATATCATCTATTATTTAATCAGGTAGTGTAATTGGAAATGGTAGACAAATTTTCTGACACACTAGACTTCCTCAGATCTGAAACAGGATTAGCAGACTTCAGAGTGAAACGCAAAATGAAAGCAGTTGCTCAGATATATACCAGCAGAACTACCTCTGAAAGAAAAGGTAGCTGGTATGTGTAGAATAGAGAAAAGTGATAAGGTAGTTATATCTCTAAGGAAATGAAAGAAAAAATAATAATGTATTGCCTGTCAAACATGGAGATGTTAGTGGAGGGGAAAGAAAATTATATTGTGCCATGGAATCAATATCTTTATTGAATCCCTGTTTTTTAGTGACCAGCAGAGTTTAAAATGTTAGCTCTAATCTCATCTTCAGAAGGCATTTTGAAGATCCTCTTTAGAAATCAAGACTGAAAGATCAGAAGTGGCATGTTTGTGTAAAGTATGCTTTGTATAAAATGGTTTTTTTTGTACTTGTTTCAAGAGTTTATCACAGAGATGAATTGCAAAAATATGATTAAGCAGTTCTAGTCCTCCAAGGGTTGCATGCTGAGTTCCATGGGATGAACTTCTGAGTTTGGAAAGGATCTTTTAGGTCAGATTTATGTTCACAGTAGTTTGAGCTACAGGAGGTAACGTAACGTATCTTGTTAAACAGAATTTACACCTGTTACGTTTATTGATATTTCATCTGTGAGATAGCTGTACCTCAGTGCTAATGCTAATGTGTGGAAATGCTGAAGTTTATGCTTAGCTTTTACTGGCCCTTCTCTGAAATTCCCATGTGTTCTGAAAACCTGAAGCAATCTACCACAATGTGGCAGTATATCATGAGT